>NC_136420.1:306843240-307555740 GCF_052625555.1 Lactuca saligna | reverse complement strand
ATTCCTTATGTTGGGTTTAACCCATGTGGTGACCAATGGATACTATATGGAGGTTAAAACCCATAGAGCATAAGGAATGGGTAAAGTCATGAGTTACATGTTGTAACCCTAATATGCACACTATATAAGGACCCTTTAGCTCGAGAAATTCGCACTAGTGATACATATATGAGGGCTAGCTGATTTGAGCATAAAGTGTCTTCTTCTCATGGTTATTCCAAGTGTTGATGATTTTTGTGTGAACCATTTGAGATGTCACACTTGGGGCACTAGGCTCTCGAGCTACATGGAGTCAAGCTACATCAACAAGGTATGTATTCTAACTTGTTATATTACCCAAGTATCAAAGATTGTATGCTAGATAGGGTATTGGACTATTCATATTTGCATGTATAATAGAGAAAACATAGATCCAAGGTATTTAGGGTTGCATGTACACTTAGGAGTGTTATAATACTCAAAACCCAATAGTGGTATCAGAGCCATGGGTTATTTTCTGTTATATTGATGCAAATGTTTTATTTTCAAAGTTGAAAAAAATAGAAAAAAAAACATGAAGTTTGTCAATTTTTATGATAATTACTTGTTTTTGAGAAAAACTAATTATTTGTAAAATTTGAAGCATTTGCTATATGAGTTGAATTAGGTCAAATTTAGTAAAAGATAAAATGATATGATTATTTTATTAGTTTTAAAAGTTTGATCTAAAAAGATTTTTTTTTTTGAAACCTCCATAAATTATGGATATAGAAAGGTTTAAAAAAAAAATTGATTCAAAGTTTTTATAGAGTTACAAAATTTGGTGTTAATGTTTTAAAAGTTTCATCATAAAACAAGCATTTAACTCCATAAGTTATGGATTACCAAAAGTTTTATGTTTCATTGATTTATGAGTTAGTTTAGATTAATGGAAAAAAAATTGTGTTTTAATTCTTTTTAATCCTAATTAATCTAGAGGTAGTTCATAAAATGTGTTTGTGTAACTTGTCCTCAAGTTACATAAAAGGTCACATTTATGAATCTTAAAACTCATAAAAGTGCCATAGGTTACATAAAAAATAAAGAGTTTTTTTCATTAAATAGTATTATGACTCCATAACTTGTCCTCAAGTTATGGATGTTTAACAATCACTTCTTTAAAAGTGTTATTAAAGAATAAGATGTTACATAAAAAATGAAGAGACTTCATTTTAATGAACCATTAAACTCACAGGTTATGAAATGAAAAGTATTGAATAGCTTCAAAAACTTGCCCTCAAGTTTTGGAATTTGTAAAGTTTTCCCGTGAATACTTTAATTCGAAGTTAAGCCCTTAGAATTTTAAAAGTTAAAATTCAACCCTTATACTTTATAATATTATAAGTTAATAATATTTATATATGTGTATAAGAACAAGTCGTCTTACCATTAGTAGGCCTCATTCACGAAGCCGGCCTATAAGGGGGGGGGGGGGTATAAGGTTACTTCCTATAAAATGGTAGTTTAATGGGTGTCCACTCTCACCCACCACTTCCTTGACTGGTGGAGGGTTGTTAGCCGAACAGGTAGGACAAGGACTATAATTTCCCTTCATTAAAAGTATTAATGGTAAATATAAAGTAACTAAAATGTTTTTATAATTCCCAATCTTAGTTAATTTAGGAAAATGTGAATAAGGTGCTAATCCATGAAATTACATTTTGCACTTTATTTCAGTCGGTTAGTGGAGCGTGTGTGCTTAACCGACACACTAACTCATATTTAACAAGGTAGGCAAAGGATAACTTAATGTTTATCATAGTATTGATGGAGCGTGTGTGGTTAACTGGCACATTGATTGAGAGGTAAGCACTTAAGAGTACCAAGTAATTTGCATGGTTACTTCACACCTTGTTTTGTGATCCTCGGCATCCCAGTCACAAAACCTGAAGGGCATACTTGAGATTAAAACATGTCATTGAACAGTTCAATGAATCTCCAAAGATCTAGGAGTTTCAAATAAAAAACCTAATAAATTATTTTGTTTTTCTTGGTGGAAATTGGTGAATCGTCATTCACCTACCTTCAAATATTATATAGCTTGGATTATGACATCCCTCTTCCAATTTATAAAATATTGTGTTGGGTCCTAGCCTTAATATTTCATATTGGGTGTTATATTAAGGACTTTAAATCAACTATCTTGAATATCTCCCAAAAGATGTCTAATTCAGATATCTATGATCTTCCTAAATCTCTTGGAACTTCACTTCCTCCATCTCCTCCAATTATTCTCCCTAACCCATAAGTTCAAGGTCACTCAAGACCTATTGGCAATTAAAGTCTATGTGTGCTCACATCTTGGAGATAAAGTCACATATTGACAAGCCGGGAGAGTTGGGTGTCAAAGTCTTGAGAAAGTTGGATGTTCAATCACTTTCTATGTCACATAGTGAGTTCCTTTGGGACTACTATAGAACAAACTATGACATGACCCTTAATGATCTTATCCGTTTGCTTGGTGCTTCTAAATCAACAATGATTAGGAGGACTAGTAAAGAAAATTTGATTAGAAGATCAAATTCCCAAACTTGGATGGACATTGACAATGGTACATGGTAAGGGGTATTGGTTACGAAGTTGCCATATTCACCTAAAAGATCTTCAAGTAAAGTCCACTATCAAAATCTGTTAGGTTTCTATTATGAGATTCTTATTACATGATGTGACTGGGTCATATATTGATGTTTTAAGAATCAAAGAAAAAGTGAAGAAGGAAGTATATGCTGATTCTGATCGCGAAGATGGATTTCGATCGCATGGTTCGGTGATCAGAATTTTGAGCTGTTACTTAGGAGTTATGTAATATTGCTTAGGAATAGATAACAACAAGTTTTTTATATTCTTTTTCATTGTAAGGATAAGTTTTCCACAATGTTTTAAAATAAAGTTTTTGGTTTTATTTATTCTAAGTATCCTTACAATGGCATTTGTGAAAATTGTTGTTTATATGATTCCATTGATAACAATATTAGAAAGTGGATTTGATTCTTTCATTTGTGGTAGTGTCTAAATTTACCAAACAAGGAAAGATTCTCATCACCCAAGTTTCAGTTAGATAGAAACTTAGAATCATGCAAGTTGTATGACGAATGAGAATTTTCATCTTTGGAAAATTAAGACTAATTCCTTTTTCACATGTTTAAGTGAATCCAGTGAATGACTAAGGGATCGAATACATATTCTTGTGCACTGGATAGGTCCACCACAAAAGATCGATAAAACTATTCGTCATGATTTACTAAAGCTTAGTAAATATGGTTATACTTACAAGTTTAAAGTATAATTCTGAAACATTGGAAAAGTTTCTATGTATGGCAGAACGGATGAGAAGAATCAACTTAGGCAAAAAGATAAAAGTTTCTCAAATCTGAAAATATGGGAGAGTACTTTAGCATCATGTTTTGTAATCATCTTAATGATTTAAAAATCATGTCACAATTAGTCCTTTAAAGTCATCTTAGTGTATTCTTATGAATAAGAAGAGGAATATTGAATTGTTGAAATGATTAAATCAAGAAGATGAGTCATGCTTCGTTCCAAAAACAATTCTTAGAGTCATACTCAAAGATTGTAACATGTGTGACATATCTTAAAGGAAGGTTTCTTAAAACTAGTCACATGTAAGAGTAGAAGTATCCTACTTTTGTACATTTGAAATTGGTAAGTTGTGACGTTTTGGATAAAAGAAAGATCAACTAAGACCAATTGTGTGAAGTGTTTGTCTTGTTAAAGAATCCAAACTATCTCTTGAATATTTGGCAAGTGAGTCTTATATGTCAAGAGGATAGTAGGAGTCTTAAATCTATTGGAAGAATTTCAAGATCTAATCAAGAATAAAAGCCTGTAGTTTAACATTAGCACACAACGTGAGGTTTATAACCTATCGTGTTGACATATTTCTATTTCTGTACCCATTCCAGTTAAAGTTGGATTTGCATAAGAGTTCTTAGAGTTCTCAATTGGTTGCATAATAATTTGGAAGCAATGGCAGGCCCTTGAGCTGCCAGATGGCAAGAAAATAAGATTGAGTTCAGTCCATATGAGTTTGGATTTGTCATTATCCTTGTCTTGTGACGATGGTTTTGACAATTCACATGGATAAGAACACATACACCATATAATCTAAGGGTTACAAGGTTTCTCTCTGATTCATGAAAATGATGGTGAGGAAACACTTCCACCAAGTAGATTTGAAGCAGATAGCAAAGATCTAAACAACTGAGAATATGATTATGGTATCCCTTTTCATAGTTCTAAAACTGTTTAGACACACCTATGAGCTATCTAAGATAAGGTGTATGATTTTGATAAAGTCTTATCAACGCAATCTCATCTCAGATGTCTGAACTTTAGTAAGAAAGTCAGTAAAGTATTGACTTCTAGAAGTCCAACTGATTTCTGAGTACATGTCAAAGCTAGTGGGAGCATAAGTGTTATGCTAATAATCATCATGTTAGTGTGAGTATGATAATTATTATAAAGGTTGCAAGTTATCAATGTTAATTATAGAAAACAAAAGTTTCAATTCGTGGAGTTGCACGGGTTGAAAAGTTGTTTTGCTATAAATAAAGGAGAGGAAATTATACTTCATTTCAAATCTAAAAGCTTAGATTTGAGATTTTAATCATCTTTAGTCAAGAATATATATATATATATATATATATATATATATATATATATATATATATATATATATATATATATATATATATATATATATATATATGTGAATTTTATGGTTGGTTTGGTTCAACTTAAGAAAATTCTATATATTGTGTTCTTAAAATTCGATTATGATTACAGCATCCCTCTTCATACTCAAATTTTGAGAACATGGAATATAAAAAATATTGTAGCAAAAGACTGGTCTAGAATCATGTCTTTATGTGAGACATCATGAATCTTGTCCCATTTGCTTTGGATACAGGATCGATTGCATGTGCTATAATATTCATCCTTTCTAAATTTTTCCAAATGCCTGGGGCATTAAGAAGGCAAAAGGTCTAGAATTGGATAAGACTAAAATGATTAAGCAATTATCGAGGATAATCTAAGGTTTACCAAAGATTGGCTGCTCAGGGATAGTTGGAAGTATAGTGTTAATTTTTGGAAGGACAATATTGACATATTCTAAAAAAGGCAACTCTTGTTCAGAAGTGATAGTCATAATTAGAATATGGAAATCATTCCATAAGTGGAAGTATGGAAATCATTCCATAAGTGGAAGTTGTTCAATTTGTGTAAGATTAGGAAAACTTAATGCAAGAAGGATGTTTCCATGGAGTTGATCTCCATTGGAATACTCTATAATGTCTGTTGACAAGTCTTTGTGACTTTGTGCATAATCATTACAAGAGGACCAATGCATATAAGTTTAAAATCTAACAAATTTCGATAAATGATAGCAATTTGGAATTCTTACATTTTCGATAAGGATTTGGGAGCATGAAAAGAGAATCATTGAAATTATGTTCAATCGATCTAGTTCACAAAGTAAGGATCATAGACGGACATAGAGTTCATACTTGGTGTATGACAAAGCTATTGTTAAAAAAAACATAGTGTATATGCTTGGAGCATGGGACAACTAGTGTTTTTAATTCAAGTATAAAGTTAATAGTTTGAAACAGTATACAATGAATAATGTGTAATCAATATGGTGATAAATAAAAAGATGTTTTATTTATGTTCATAAGTTCTGAGACCATATGGGATTCGATTATTATTGTGTTTCATTTTGCATGTTTTGACTTCCAGAATAAACAATATCATTCTTCCCGAATGACTAAGTTGCTCAAACCATCCATAGTCGGTCATATGTTGGAAGTAGATATAAATCAAGATTGTCATGGGTTGGCTTGTAGAGGTCTAAGATGTTGGGCAAAGTGGTGCTACAACACTCATGAGTGCTCATAAGTTCTGAGTATTGGATTCAACCCACGCTCATTGGAATCACTTCATGGATTTTATCAAGAGTGATCATGAGATGATAATATATTATATTCTTCAAACCTAGAGATATGAGTTGTTATTATAAGTTGGTTATACATTGATTGCACGAAAACGCTTTAGCAACTCGATGTTATAAAATGTGTCTTTGTGCATGATTCAACAAGTAATAGAACAAGCCATATGAGTCGAACTTTATCCATTCCTTTTACCTTCGGGATAAAAGCGATATATGTGGAGGAATATATGATCCCTTATCTAATGGACAAGTCATTGACAAAGCTCAGAGTTCATCGACAAGGTCAAAGTTCGACAGCGGCTTTTGAGAGCTACGATTGTCAGTTGGTTCTTGAAGTCATACTCAATAATAGTTTTAGACTTATCCAAGTGGGAGACTGTTGGATTAGTGTCTAACTCCATCACTATAATTGGTATGTACTTAAACCCGACTCGGCATGGTCCATTTGGGTTTCATGGCATCGAAACATTTGGATAGACCGTTTATGAGAAGAAGACATTTGTGACATATTAATATATTATAAGTTCTAATATATTAATATGAGATCATGTTATTTAATTAGTATTGATCAAGAATTAATTTGGACTTAATTTAGTGATAAAAAAGAGACTAATTAAATATATGGGGATTGATTGTGTAAACCATTCATTCTTATATATGTGGGCTTATGATCCCTGATTCCTTATGTTGGGTTTAACCCGTGTGGTGACCTATGGATACTCCATGGAGGTTAAAACCCATAGAGCACAAGGAATGGGTAAAGTCATGAGTTATATGGTGTAACCCTAATGTGCACACTATATAAGGACCCCTTTAGCTCATGAAATTGGCACTAGTGATACATATATGAGGGCTAGCCAATTTTAGCATAAAGTGTCTTCTTCTCATTGTTATTCCAAGTGTTGATGATGTTGTGTGAACCATTTGAGGTGTTACACTTGGGGCACTAGGCTCTCGAGCTACATGGAGTCAAGCTACATCAACAAGGTATGTATTCTAACTTGTTATATTACCAAAGTATCAAATATTGTATGCTAGATAGGGTAATACCTTGGAATATTCATATTTGCATGTATAATAGAGAAAACATAGATCCAAGGTATTTAGGGTTGCATGTAAACTTAGGAGTGTTAGAATGATGAAAACCCAACAACTTATGCTCCTGTTGCCAGAATTTCTACTATTAGATTATTATTAGCTCTTGCAGCTATACATAATCTTGTAATTCACTAAATGGATGTGAAAACTGCATTTTTGAATGGTAACTTGGATGAAGAAATATACATGAAACAACATGAAGGGTTTGTGATGCCTGGAAATGAGCACAAAGTGTGCAAGTTGAGGAAATCATTATATGGTTTGAAACATGCACCAAAACAATGGCATCAAAAGTTTGATGATGTTGTATTGTCTAATGATTTTGCATTAAATCAAGCTAACAAGTGTGTATATAGAAAATTTGATACTTCTGGTAAAAGAGTCATGATTTGCTTATATGTAGATGATATGTTGATTTTTGGTACTGATTTAGAAGAAGTTGATAAAACCAATAAATTCTTATAATCTAGTTTTGATATGAAAGACATGGGGGAGGCTGAGGTAATTCTTGGTATAAGAATTAGAAAAGTAAACAATGGGATTTCAATTTCTCAATCTCCTTATATTGAGAAGATATTGAAAAAGTTTAACTTTGAGAATTGTTCTCCTGTTAGCACTCCTATAGATCGTAGTCTTAAGCTTCTACCTAGTAAAGGATCTCCAGTGTCTCAACTAGAATACTCAAGGGCTATTGGTTGTCTAATGTATGCCATGATTAGTACTAGGCCTGATATAGCATATGCTGTGGGAAGGCTTAGTAGATATACTAGTAATCCTAGTTTACATCATTGGCAAGATGTGAGTAGAGTATTTAAGTACTTGAAAGGGACCATGAATTATGGTTTAACTTATAGTGGATATCCTTCTGTTTTTGAAGGTTATTTAGATGCCAGATAGATTAACAACTTAGAGGATCACTCCTCTACAAGTGGTTGGGTGTTTCTTCTTGGAGAAGGTGCCATTTTCTTGGGTATCTAAGAAATAGACTTGTATAACTAACTCAACCATGGAGTCTGAGTTTGTTGCATTGTCTGTTGTTGGTAAAGAAGCTGAGTGGCTAAGGAATTCGATTTATGAAATTTCATTATGGCCCAAACCGATATCTACCATTTCTATCAGATGTGATAGTGTTGTAACCTTGGTTAAGGCTTATAATCAAGTGTACAATGGAAAGTCCAGACATTTAGGTGTTAGACATAGCATGATTTGTGAGCTCATCATGACTGGTGTGATATTTGTGGAGATTGTAAGAACTCAGTTGAATTTAGCCGATCATCTAACCAAAGGGTTAGCAAGAGATCTTGTGCACAAGGCGGCTGTAGGGATGGGCTTAAAGTCTACTTAAAATCTTTTATATTGAGATACCCAATTCGCATCTAATGTGATATTAAATGTTGAATTCAATGTGGAAAGCTTGATATTTAAACATCGGAACACATTATTATCATCATCCCAAGGTATGTGCTCAGTACTGGAAGTATAGGAGGTTGATTTTATATTCTTAATAGTTCTTTTGAAAAATTGCATTTGCAGGTGCAAGAATAAAATAACTACCTATATAAGCATGAAGTTTAGCTGTTTCAAGAAGTTAGGACTTGACTTTGATATGCTTATTGAAGGATGTGACAAATGCTAGTGAAATATAGTGTCAAGTTAGAACTTATGAGAATGTAAACTGTTGTGTGTATTATCTTCATGTATTCACTATGGATAGAAAGTGTTCAATCCTTAGTGACACCCTGATATTCGAATATTTGGATTGTGTAATATACTAAGGTGAAATTCAATCATCACGATATTTCATTTGTGCATCACTTTGTTGGTGTTATGTTTCATTTTATGTTAATCAAGATTACACTTAAATGGGGGAGGTTTGTTGGTGATTTGTTATCATCAATATTATTTAAGTGTAATGGGATTACTTTGTTGACCAAAAGTGATCTTGATAAATATTAAACAAGTAAGAAATGTGTGAAGTACACACTTGTTTAAGTTTGATCAAGTTTTCAAAGTACACTGACATTTAGGGGCGAAGCCCCTAAACGAATGGGGGTTTAGGTGAAGCGCCCCTGGGAGTGGGGTCAAAGGGGCGGCAGCCCCTGGCGGGGTCCAAGGGGCAGAGCCCCGGGCTGGGGTCGAGCTCTTAACTTTTGACCCTTATACAATGGGAAGAGCCCTTGGCTGGGGTCGAGCTCTCAACATTTGACCCTTGATAAATATTGAACTATATAGGGTATGTTACTATATTAAAAATGCAACAGAAAATCAGATTTTAGAGAATTGACCATTGTTTGATTCTTACCAAAACTTCCGTTTTTATGTCAGTTTTTATAGTTTTATGACAGTTTGAAACTGTCATATGACAGTTTTCAGACAAAGATCATAAAGTGGTTTTGATCTCATTTTCTGGTACATACGAAACTATCATCAAAACATTCTAAATTCTTGTCTCTCTTAGTCTTATCCGATTAAAGAATATTGAGAGTACCATCCAAATGTTTTAATCTGAAAGTATTTTACACAATTCTAAAAATATCAAACCTTAATATACCCCAATTTCTAACAATAAATAACAAAAACATTAAAAACAACCATTTAAACATACCAAATAGAAGTAATTAAAACATGTGACGTGTAGTCCACGACCAAAAATTATCATCCAATTCATGTACGGGTTTCATATTTAAGATCAATAATTCCAACTTTGTATATTTGTTCCACCAAAGTCAATGGGCTGATAGTGATACATTTATTACGTGAACCATCTAGTATGAACATCGGTTAGTTTTTATAATATCACATGTATTGACTATCATATATATCAGATCAAATTCCACATGCCTAATGGAGGCAATCGAAGACATTTAAATGAAACTGAGTGAAATAATATAAGTTTTACATGCCTAATGGAGGCAATCGAAGACATTTAAATGAAACTGAGTAAAATAATATAGGATTTTTTTATTTTTTTTTGTGGTCTAAAATGGTAAAGGTTGATAAGGTTGATTGATATTTATATTGGATAAAACTTAAAAAAAAAAAAAAAAAAAAAAAAAAAAAAAAAAAAAAACTATATTAGTTAACTTAGTTATCTGGATGAGAGGATGAGAGAGAAATCGACATTAGGGTTTGCTGAGTCGCACAAAATTTAGGAAAAGTTCAACTACTTTGATGATATATCTAAAAACTAAGACTGTAGGGACTGTAGTGAAAAACATTTCAAAGAAGAAGGGGTTATAATTTATAAAACAACAGTTAGGAAACGACGGAGTTCTACTTTATGTTGCTATCAATCCTCGGCTTCCCACAAATATCCTCGGCGTTTAATGAAATTTCAACGTGAGCTTCGATGTTCATCAGCAGCGCCGCAAACCGCAATTATATAATGGAGCATGTGACGTGTAGTCCACGACCAAAAATTATCATCCAATTCATGTACGGGTTTCATATTTAAGATCAATAATTCCAACTTTGTATATTTGTTCCACCAAAGTCAATGGGCTGATAGTGATACATTTATTACGTGAACCATCTAGTATGAACATCGGTTAGTTTTTATAATATCGCATGTATTGACTATCATATATATCAGATCAAATTCCACATGCCTAATGGAGGCAATCGAAGACATTTAAATGAAACTGAGTGAAATAATATAAGTTTTACATGCCTAATGGAGGCAATCGAAGACATTTAAATGAAACTGAGTAAAATAATATAGGATTTTTTTTTTTTTTTTGTGGTCTAAAATGGTAAAGGTTGATAAGGTTGATTGATATTTATATTGGATAAAACTTAAAAAAAAAAAAAAAAAAAAAAAAAAAAAAAAAAAAAAAAAAACTATATTAGTTAACTTAGTTATCTGGATGAGAGGATGAGAGAGAAATCGACATTAGGGTTTGCTGAGTCGCACAAAATTTAGGAAAAGTTCAACTACTTTGATGATATATCTAAAAACTAAGACTGTAGGGACTGTAGTGAAAAACATTTCAAAGAAGAAGGGGTTATAATTTATAAAACAACAGTTAGGAAACGACCGAGTTCTACTTTATGTTGCTATCAATCCTCGGCTTCCCACAAATATCCTCGGCGTTTAATGAAATTTCAACGTGAGCTTCGATGTTCATCAGCAGCGCCGCAAACCGCAATTATATAATGGAGCCACAGAAACCACTTTTCCCGTTCTTCATGAAAAATGGATAATTCGACCATCAATTTCAACGACGAGAATTCCGCCATTGTTTCAGCACTCCGGCATGTCATTTCCGATGGAAACATCGCCACTCCAAGCACAAGGAGTGATGTAATCGGAACATCTCAGAGTCAACCGTCGCCGGGGGAGCATGAAATCTGCAGCGAATGTGGAATGCGAATCCCGGATCACTGTTTGGGGTGTCAAATGTTCACCGGAAGTAGTGGTGAAGAGACGGGAAAGAGAACGAAAAAGTTCTACAGAGGAGTTCGTCTCCGGCCGTCGAGGAAATGGGCGGCGGAGATAATGGTTCCGGGAACGCATGAGCGGAAGTGGCTGGGGACTTTCGATACTGCAGAAGAGGCTGCCAGAGCTTACGACGTCGCCAATATTCAGTATAGAGGAAAGAAGGCCAAGACCAATTTTCCGGTGGAGGAGTACTCAGAAAACGCCAACTAGGAAATGACACAAAGATACAAATTTTAAATGGGACACAAAATGTGGCTAATAGACATTGCTTATGTTTATAACCAAAAGTAATATAGACATGCATTTTGCATGTCATTCGATTTAATTGTTATATATGCCGGTTTGTATTGTGTTTATTTTATTTGAAAAAGTAATGTATATTTATATTATCTAATAAATAAAAACAATTTTGTGTAAAATGTATTTTTCTAATGGTTTTCATTCTTGTTTTTCATGGTTTTCTAAAGGTTATTATTCTTATTTTATTTGAAAACTAGGTATTAGATCCATGTATTATATGAGTTTAATTAAAAAATATATATATATATATATATATATATATATATATATATATATATATATATATATATATATATATATATATATAAAATTTTAATAATTTGAAAAGTTTGAATCCTACTTAATAAATATTTTTTTTTGCCACATATCAATCTCTGATGAGTTTTGACACTTGTCATTTTGTGGTACTTTTGAATAAATGTTTATTCCATTTGTCATTTTCTCATTTTTTTTATCTTTCTTAATTAACACATCATATTTACATCTGAATTAATAATTGACTTAATTGAAAATAACAAATAAATTACAATATTACAACTTATATAATATTTAATATGTTTCCTTTTAAACTCAAATTTTAAACTTCAAATTTAAATAAATTTTTGTTTAAAACCTTCATTTTTTTTATCCAACCCGTATAACATACGGGTCTCACAACTATTTTATAAAAAAAATGAAAAAAGTTTGAATTATTAAAATTAATGAAACTTTAATTTATTAAATACATTACATATATAAACTCTTTATAATAAATACTTTACATATATTACCTTACACATTAAATGTGGAATTTTAATTTAATAAAATAAAAAATACAATAAAATAACAAGTGGAAAATAGAAATTTTAAAAATTTTAAAAAATATCATGTGCCAAATAAATGAGAAGATGATATTTGGCAAAAAAACCTTCATTTATTATAGTAGATTTGTTTTTCATTCATTCATATATATATATATATATATATATATATATATATATATATATATATATATATATATATATATATATATATATATATAGGGTTAGGTTCATTTGAGACCACCTATATTTTGTGAGACCGTGAGACGCATTTTTTTTTATTTTTTTTAATTTTTTTTAGTTAATTCATGTTCCGAAAATAATATTTAAAAAAAGAATTTTTTGATTTTTCCATTTATTTTGCATTTTAAAATTATTTTTAGAATATGTACAGTGTAATATTCTATTTAGAATATTTAACGTATTTTTAAAAAAAAATAGAATTTTTTTTAAATTTTTTTTAGTTAATTCAAGTTCCGAAAATAATATTTAAAAAAAGAATTTTTAGATTTTTCCATTTATTTTGCATTTTAAAATTATTTTTTAGAATATGTCAGTGTAATATTCTATTTAAAATATTACACGTATTTTAAAAAAAAAAACAGAATTTTTTTTATTTTTTTTAATTTTTTTTAGTTAATTCAAGTTCCGAAAATAATATTTAAAATTTTTTTTTTGGATTTTTCTATTTATTTTGAATTTTAAAATTATTTTTAGATTTAGTCTTACGGTCTCACAAAATTAGAATGATCTCAAATAAACCTGAACTTTTATATATATATATATATATATATATATATATATATATATATATATATATATATATATATATATATATATATATATATATATATATATATATATATATATATAAAATCAGATGAGTATTCAAAAATAAATGAGGATTATAATGACAGATCTTCAGCTTTGGTTTGTAAAACTTAAATGTGAAGATTGAATGCCAATAACTAATCAGTTGTTAAAAACCGAAGGTTGATTGTGTAAAAATTAGAAAAGATGCATGTGTAATTTATAAAATATGAGGGTTAAAAATGTAACATTTGGTGTACATAGAAGTCGGACTCTTTCATCCGCGTCAATGCGTCAAACGCGCTACAATCTTACTCTATAAGCGCGTGTCATGCTATTATTTACTGGGTTTTTTTTGGCTTTTTTATTTACTTTTTTTTTCTTTGAAAAAAAATGTAAGAATTTATAACCTCTTAAAATTTAGAGTAAATTACACGAATGGTCCCTATGGTTTAGGGTAATTTGCGCGTTTGGTCTCTAACTTATTTTTTTAACTCGAAAGGTCCCTACTGTTTGTTTTTGTTACACGCTTGGTCCCTACCTTAGCTAAAAAGACTATTATGCCCTTGATTTTTTTTATTTTATTTAAATAAACACTCTCTAATCTCACCCCCCCACCTTACCTCACCTACTCCATTATTTTTTCCTCTTTAAATAATAGTCTTTTTAGATAAGAAAGGGACCAAACGCGTAACAAAAATAAACATTAGAGATCAAACGCATAACAAAAACAAATCATAGGGACCTTCCAAGTTAAAAAAATAAGTTAGGGACCAAACAAATAAATCACCCTAAACCATAGGGAACATTCGTGTAATTTACTCTAAAATTTAATTCTCTACAAAATGAGCGTAATCATGAAAATTTAAAGAAAAATTTCTTTTTATAAAAAAACCCTGATTTTTTTTTTCCAAAAATCATAGAAATTTAGAACAATTATAATTTTTAAAAATATTATTGAAATAATATAATCCAAAATATGATAGATTCATATATTTATGATTTAATTTTTTTTTTGATTCAACTACTTTATGATTCATAATTTGTTATGATCCAAAAATATTTAGAGTTAAAATATCTTATAATTCTTAACTATATATTTTATTATTCAAAATTAAATGATTCAAAATATATAATAATCCATATTTTTTTTTGAAATATATTTAGTTGAATATATTAGTGTGCCAAAATCATATGATTGAAAAATCATTTGATTCAAAATACTACGAATTAAAATAATTTGATTCAAAAATTTTTGATCCAAAAATAATATGATTAAAAAAAGTATGAATGAATAATATTATAAACCTTAATATTCTTCTTATTTAAAATTTTATAATTGTTAAATATTAGAAATTTAAATCGATATTTAGTTTAAAAAATCAAAAAAACAAATTAATAAATAAATAAAGAAAAAGACAAGTACCTTCAAGTATGTAGTAAATATATTTAAAAAGAATGAAAAAAGGAAATAAAAAAAGAAAATTATAATAATTTAAAATAATAATAAAAAAAATTAAAAACGTTAAAACCGAGCATATGCCTATTTAAAAAAACATAATGCTTTTTTAATGAAAAAAAATAAATAAACGAGGAACAGGAGATAGGGCGGAAACACACTTACTAGATCTGCATAATAATAATCATATATCACCCTTGCGTGTACACTGAATAGTAATAGGTGGGCTGTATTCGTCCATAGTCTCTATGCTCGAACTTTGTCTGCTGGACAAGTGATATTTCGTGACGGTCTGTGGACATCTGACGACAAAGTACTCTTCGCATGAGTACTTCAGGGGTTTTGAATGCGAAAGATAGTTTTTTTTATTCAGGTCGGACTTTTGATACGAATGATGAAAGTTTCGAGAAATTGTCGATTGAGGCAATAGAAACATATGAACTCGGTATGGTGAGGACCACGCCAACTCATGACGAAAGAAAACAATGGACTCTATACTGAACAAAGTTCTGGTCAAATGAAAGAAACTTCTGATAAATGACGATGTATCCCTGGTATGCTCGATACTGTACTCCTAGTATGTTCAACAATGTACTCCTTGTAACTGTTCTTGTGTTTCCTGTTTTCTATTTGAAGTTAACACTCTTATGTATCGTACCGCCATGTGCGCATACATACAAATAAAAGTGCTTTATTAACTGTAGGGATACTTTTATACCATAATCCCCCGTGGTACCACTACCATCGCCCGTCATATACAAGTTATGAATAAGTAAGATGAGTAAGACAGTCGACTGAGTATCTCTGCCTCAAATCTGTAACCAATTAAGGAAAGGGGACCTAAGCGGAGTCACTCACTCTAAGTCTGCAACATCTTAGTTACGCACAATCCTGATGGATATGGTGAGCCATAATAGCTTTTCTAAGGGATCTTTTAGTTCTCTTGAATATTGTGGCCTATTATAACATGTGAGTTGTTATATTTACTTTTAAGTGTCATCCCCAAATTTTAATCTTATATGAATATAAATTAATTTTAAAAGTAATTACAATTTTGAAAACGTACCACTACTCGTCGAAGACTCTGGGGTTGATTCTCTTGCGGTGATCATCATAATGCGTCCATCCGCTCCTGAGTTCCTTATTATTGGGCAGTCCTTCTGACGGTGTCTAGTCTCACCATAGCCATAGCAGGCTTGGTTTTCTTTAGCTCCGAGGACTTGGGAGATCGGTTGAGCCGGTGCCTTGCAGTAACGGACGGTGTGTCCCTTTCTGTGGCAGTTCAGACACTGCATTTCCCGACATACTACAGTGTGGTGAAAGTTGCACTTTCCACACTTCGGAAGGTTTCCAGCATATCGACTGGTAGGTGCTGAAGCAGTAGGCGTTGTAGCGGTGTACATAGTACTTGCTCGTTGCTATTGCGGGGTGTCTTGTGTTGTTCTCTTCTTCTTTCTCTTGTTCTCCGACTTCTGATGTGGCTGGGTTAGAAGTCATCACATGTTGCTGGGTCGGAGCAGTCAGACCCCAAATGTATCTTTCTATCTTCTTGCTCTCCGAGGTATTCATCTCGAGGCATAGATCTGCTAGTTCACTGAATCCGTCAGTGTAGGTCACTATGTCTGAGCCGACCATAGTGAGATCCAACAGCTCTTGTTCCAGTTTTTGAATCTCGCCTAACGGGAAGTATTCCTCCCGTTTTATCTCTTTTACGTTTTCCAAACCTATTGAGTTTGCCACTGATAGAGTCAGTGACTTACCATGGCTGTTCCACCATGTTAGGGCCTTTCCAGAGAAGGTGCAGGTAGCAAACTTCACTTTGCTTTCTTCTGAGCATAAACAGATTTTGAAGACCGACTCTGTTTTCTCGAACCATTGCATGAGGGAAATGACTCCTTCAGTCCCATTAAAGGACAATGGTTGGCATCTGGTGAAGTCCTTGTAGGAGAACTCTCCCGGGCGCACAGGGACCTCACCTTGAGTAGAATCAGTAGGCGTTTCACCTGCACCTATAATGATGGGGTGATATTGAGCCATGGCTGTTACCACAGCCATGGCCACTGCAGCGTTTATGGTTGCCATATCTATTTGCGAAGGAGGCGGTATTGGAGTTATCGGAGTAGTGTGCCTGGGTGATCTGCGAGGAGGCATATTTGCTATAAGAAAAGAAAGATGAGACGGAATAAGTCTATAGCAATGGACACAAGCCGAAAGCTGAAAAGATGCATCAGGTCTTGACTTCCACAGGGTTCTAGGAACAATTCATAAATGAGTCTATACCTAATAAACTCTATGAATTTGAAATAACTATCCTCGAATGAATATCTATTTCTTGAATAACTGTTATCAGCTGCATGTAAGAAAATAATCCTAACACATGTAATGTGAGGAATGTTTCCATTCGCTCGATAAATTAACACGATTAATATTTATTAGTGTGATGTGTAAGACGTTTTGGTTACCTCGGCTGATCTTTTCTTGAAAACTTCTCATGAACTTGTTCTTGTTCCTCCTGGACTCTTCTATTGTATACTATGAGGGAGTGGTTACGTTTATCTGGGCTTCTCGTGCGAGAATGGAAGTGACTAAAGAATATATGAGCTATAAGGTAACTTGATGGGGTGATCCTTACGGAATCCTCCTATAATTTTATAAGGTACACAAGTTTGTATATAATTTAAGATCAAATAGACTTTCGAATAATTTATCCCACCTCAATACTACAACCTTAAGAGGATTGGATAGCGAAGCGTAGGCCATAGATTCTATGTCTATAAGATCCTGATTATATATAACACTTTAGGAATATACCTTGCAAGATCATAGGTCTATAAGAGTCCTTTAAATTCTCACATAAGTTATTTATCTGAACTAAAATACTCCTATAGTATTCTAACTTTGAATCTACTTGTTCTGTGTTCTCTTGACTGGTGTTCAGGTAAGTTTTAACTCTGTCGCAACACCACATCATTCCCCAAACACATGTCGGTCACATATCGAATAAATATAGTTGATCAGGCTATATTGATCCTAGTTATGATTACATAACTGTTCAGGTTGATGACAGTGTCCAACTTTTAAATACTTTAATTAGGTTCTCCTCGTAACACTAGTTCTATTATGTACATGTGTGAGCAAGTAGGTATATTTGTATAGCTTGTAGTTAAACACCAAAATATATCATTATCTAGAGCACTTAAGCCCCATTGTATTTATAGTTATATATCTTTTATCGGTTGATATACTTAGTTCACTATAAACAATGCTCTGATACCAATCTGTCACACCCTAAAACCGGAATGGCGGAATCATTCAAGGGTGGAGGACGTCATGTTTAGTATCACGAGGTATGTATATGGTAAGCAAGTAATGAACAACCATTTTATTTAAAAAGAAAGTGTTTACAATGTGTGTGTTCACAAAACATAGAATTCATACACAAATAACAAAACAAGACTTGAAGCTATAATGCTTCATCCTCTGAATCCCCAGCACGAACACCTATCTAATAGTCTCCTGAGAATACAAGGTATATGAAAGAGTTGATCAGCAATTAAGCTAGTGAATTCATAAGATTTTAGTGATGTGAGTAAGCTGGAAAATGTGGTTGAAAATGTATATGTAAAAGTGATGTAAGTTGTAAGTTCTGTTTTGAAAAGTTCGCATGTTCCTCTAGAAAATCCTATATTTCCTACTTGAATGAAAGTTAAGTAAATTGACACCATAAGCCTTTCTATGGGTGCTAAGTGGGTACAAGTTATATAAGTCTCAGAGTAAACAAACAATCAATTGTGCGTAGCTGCCCTAAGTTCACAACCCAACGAGGAACATAAAGTAAGGCGGATAGCACACATCCCATTGGTTGTTAGATCGTTGTCATGTATAACCCTGGTGTATTCACTTGTTACTCATGGAGTTAGTTGTAATGATTCCTTTATATCTAATGAAAAGTTCTTTAAGAACACCTACATTTCTTATAGTAAAAATAGTGACCATAGCGACTACTTTTATAATAGCTTAGTTTATACTGCTATATATAATCTAATATCTATTAGAAAGTTAATTGGGTGAATCTGCCCTAAGCCCACAACCCAACGAGGAACCGGAAGTAAGGAAAAAAATACACATTTAACTATCTATTGGGTATTAGTTTTATATATAAATATGGTGTATAAACAAATGTATTATAGTGTTACTCACCTAAAGTCTTTAAAATTGTACCGGTTTAATAAAATGGATTAAACGCTTTACTGGGAAGTTTCTAGTTTTGAATACTCAAAAGTACTGACTTTGGAAAGTATGTTTTGTACTAGAAAACCGTGCTCTGACTCTGTGTCTTATAACCTGACCCATACCTGGTACTCTTATGATGACTTAATGTATACTAAGAATATATATATATATATATATATATATATATATATATATATATATATATATATATATATATAGAATCAGATAGATAATAGATTGGGTGAATCTGTTCCAAGCCCACAACCCAACGAGGAACAGGAAATGAAGCATAGAGCGTACATCCTATTAGCTGTCGGAACCTATTGGTATATATGTATCCTGTGATGTATACATTAAGGAATCATAAGACTAGCATTATGGTCCTATCCTTTAATTGTAGCCTTCTACCAAGGCATATTCTATTCTATGCTAGACCCGACTATTCCTTTGTCAATTTGTAAAAAGTATATTTTCTCTAGTTTATAACTATCTTGACTATAAAATAGTTGAACTTTTAAGTGGTACTATCACTTTATGAAAGTAATGGGAAAAGTAAGTACACAGATGTCGTTTATAATGACATACGAATGTACTAAATAACCTAAAAACATATTTGTTTTATTATGGTCATAATATGAAGGCTAGAACCCCTACTAAACGCTCTCCATGTCAAGAGATTAAGGGAACCAAATGCGACCCCTGCAAATTCTTGCAAGCCGTGTAATTCAAATTAAAGTTATATGATCATGTATACCCAATATAACTATCACCTTTTGTTTAAAACAATGAGTTAGTGATTCATTGGTATAATTAGATCCTGTTCGTGTGTTCTCACGCTATAGCAACCTAACTTGTTTGTTATGTTCTGTATCTCTTTACTACATGTTCTGTATGTATTGTTTGATTATCTTCACTATTTGTTTGATTCTTGCATGAACTGACTCTTTGTGTTCTTCATTGTACTAGAAGTAACGAATAGCATTGTCCTAAACTATACCTATTATAGCTTACTAATGTTCTACTTGGACTGTTATTGAAAAGACTCATTTATCTACTAAGTTATGCTTGTACTTTAAAAACAAAGTTTTGTGTAACTATAAAGTAACATAACTTTAAAGAGTTTTGAAATGTTTTGACAACTTATAATTAACATAAGTAACATTTTGAAAGATTTTTAACAACAAATATTTACACAATTATCATTGTGTTCAACTTGTATTCCCCCCTTAAATAGTTAAAACAGTTAAAAGATTCATTATGGGGTATGAGCTCACCTGATGTGGGTGATTCAATCGGGTATGCGTGTAAGGGTGAGAAGTTCCATGAATGAAGTCTCGAGACACAAAAAGTCCTAAATGACATATAGGGACACATATTGACATGAATATACTGTTTATAAACAACTATATGAAAGGAAACACCTTCTGGGACTAGGAAACACCTTGATTTAGTGTTGGAATCACATGTGATTCATCAAGGGAAGTAAAATGGCATCTATGGGTAATTACGGTTTTGTAACCAACTCCACTTGAGTTTACGGTCGTAAACCCATGAGTTTACGGCCGTAAACTCATGGTACTTTGACCATTTTGTGATTTGAAGTCTTACTAGTCATTCCAAGCATTCCTACTTCATGTTGAAGCCTTAGGAAGTGATTAGGGCAACATATCACCCCTTTATGGGGTTTACGGGTTTTGGACCATTTTCCTTTGGGTTTATGGTCGTAAAACCAAGTGGTTTATGGTTATATGATGTTTTCAAGTACTTATCACATCAAGGTAAGGTTCTAGGCTAGTTTCCAAGGCTTGGTAAGAGAATAGGGACACCTTGGCACCCTTTTTAGGGTTTACGGTCCAAGAACATCTTGGACCGTAAACACCTTTGATCTTGGCTTTATTGGGTGTTTTCTTGATGTTTAGAAGTGTAAAAAGGCTTATAATACTCTAGGATAGAAGTACTTACAAGGTAGAAGCTTGAAAACGTGCTAAAAGTTCAAGAACACTAGTGTGTGTTTGGTGAAACTTGAAGATCTACACTTTTGGAATGATTTCACGGATGAAATCATGTTAGATCACTAGATTAGGGTAGATATCAACTTACTAGGGCTTAGAAATACTTACAAGTTGAAGATCTTGAAGAAACCTTGGATGATACTTGAGAGAGAAATGGGTTTGGATCTTGAATTTGTGAATAATGGCTAAAATATCTATGTCTCACTTATATAGTCATTAGGGTTTACGGTTCAAATACCATTTGGTCCATAAACTCAAACTCTTGGAGTTTTTGGAACCTAATTGATGGACAATAAACACTAGGGTATCCTCTCTCCAGTTATCTCTTGAAGTACTAACTTTAAACCACTCAAACTTATTCCAAAAAGCTTGAAAGTTAGCAGAACCAATTTTGACTTCTATTAAAGTGGATGGTTGTACAAAATAGAAATTTTTGGGTTGTCACATCAAAATACTTCAATAATTTGATTAACTTGTTGTTTCCGCTAAAACAAAATCATTGACCATTTGCTGCTGCCAGAAACTTTTCACTTGAAAAAAGGGATTAGATAATCCTTTGAGTAAAAGACTTATCCTAAAGTTAACAAATCCATGAGCATAATGAGAAATAAGAGGTAATTAGGGAGTTAAACCTTCTAGTGCTGAACAAGTCTTTGATTCCTTAACTGCCGAACCAGTACACTACTGCTATAATTCCAAAACCCCATAACTTACCAGACCTACACACAGGTAGAACCATTCCAAAGCACAATCATAAGGGTCTTTTCTACCATTAGAACTGAAAACATTCCTTTTTACCCTGTACCTTTCAGCTGATGCCCTTGACACATAGATTCCTTATTTTATATCTTGCTAAAAAATAGATCTTGCACATATACACTAACAATTCCTGATGCGAGTCTCAACCAAAAGTGAACTCGGTAATAACTCATAACCTGAGATCCAAGGATTGCACTTGCATTTCACCCGAAATCTTTTGATTCACGGCAACCATTCACTAAATCAGGATATAAAAATCCCCAAGCCACTACTGAGACTATTAATCTCGCACTTGGTCCAACCACCAGGTTCCTGAGAGTCCAACTGATAAGGATACCCTAGCCTATGCATCAATATATGCCACTCACTGCACCACATAATCATCCCACTGAAACCATGATCCAATACTTTGACCCCACTGGTCTCTACCAGGTCTTACCCGCACTGCCATAATCACATGGGCCTTACCCACAGTTCTCAGCTAGTCTACACCAACAAATAAGCCATGCCCAAGGTCTCACCCCATTGAGAGCTACATAGGCCTAACCTTGCCTCGAACCCTAATGGTCCTCCTCCTATTATAGAGAAATGCTCCCCAACAATACTATCCACCTTGCCCAAGGCATGAATTGATCCTCCTTTATAGCAATGACTACCTCAACGATGGTATATCTTAATCTGGAGAATACTACGATCCCATCATAGACTTACAACAATTCCCAAAACTGTCGATGTCCTAGTGAATGCTACGACCACCTCGCAGTCTTACAACACTTCCATACTATCTGTCAACCCAGTAAATGCTACAGCCACCCTGCAGTCTTACGACACATCTATTCTGCCATGGTCACTGCCCATGGTCTTACCACATGTTGTGACATTCTCTTTAGGGTATGGGATGCTGGATCAGACCTCAAAGTTTTGTTGAGAACACAAGATAGAAGAATCGTTAAAGGATGATAGTGTGTTATCCCAAGATGCCGTTCTGACGATCAAGTTAGTTTTCTAAAAGAGAGAGTTTAGGGTAAATTCAGTGAGGAAGAAGATTGATCCCTTCCTTGAGAAAAAGAAGATCCTTTTATACGTATTACTTACGGATTGTGGGGACCCTACCGAATAAGTGTGAGACGTGGCTTCCTTTTACTGGGAGAATTATGCTCATGCTAGCTAACTGCTAGGTGACATCAGTTTTATGCATCACCTAAGCTTTTTGTTACGTCCTGATTGGTCATGAGTGAGTGAGAAGATCACAAGGAATATTCTCTCCTCATGAAGGCAAGGGAAATGTCACCCCGATGCTGGATTACTTAGGCGAAGACTGGGTTTTCGCCAAGGTTATGGCATGATAACATCTTGTTTATGCTTTCCGTTAAATTTAAGGTGGTCATACATAGTAGAGTTACAATTCCTTTAGACCAGTAGGCTTATGCGCATAGTAGAGTCATTCTGGTCTACTCACAGACATGTGGCGGGCTGCTACAGATAGCTTACATGGTTGACAGAACGAAATCGCTATTTTTTGGTGGTTTCATCATGAAAACGATTTGCTACCCCTTTAGTGGCATTTAAACTTGTGTTCCTCCTCGAGTTCCCAAAGAATCCTTTCGACCCCAAAGAATCCTTTCGACCATTTCTTTGCATTCTTCCATGGACGCCGTTCGTTCTTTGCGAAGAGATCTTACTGCCGAGGAATGGGAATCTTTTTAGTTCCGATTCGGGTTTCTCCCTTAACACGGAGTGCAAATCCCCATTCCTGATGCATCGCTTTACAGTCCTACCAAGGGCAAAGTCGGCATTCTGATCACCTTATTCGAAGCGGGTCTGCGTTTACCCACTACATACTTCTTCAATCTAATCATCCGTGAATATGGGCTTTCTATGAGGGATCTAACTCCAATTGCCATAAACAAGATAGTGGGTTTCAAGCTATTCTACCATACCTTAGGGTGTCAGCTAACTACTCCGGAATTCAAGTATTTCTTCAACACGTCTACTCAGTTTGGGACTCGGACCCTTTCTCGTCGGCGGGGTGCCCCTACCCTCATTCACGATAAAAAGTCCAAGAAAAACTGGATGGAGACGTTTCTATAGGTGAACAATGACCTTTTGGTGCTTAGTTACCCAAGGACTAATGTGTATGTGGACTGTGCTCCAGCACTCTTTGGTGCTGACAAAGAATTGTTTGATGCCCTGGAGAAGATCAACATCAACGACGAGGACTAGCTTGACTTCTTGTTGGCTGCCGGTAGGATGAGCGTCGCTTGGAGGGTTCGTAGGAAAATGCCCGAGCTCTTCGTCAAGAAAGAAGGTATAATACTTCTTCTTCAATTTTCTCTTGTCCTCCCCCATTTTTGTTACTCTGTGTAACCCTTGAAAATGGGTAATTTTATTAACCGTTGCTACCTTTGCTTTGTTGTCAGCTGTGGAGGAGGTTATATCCTTAGAGAAATCTCTTCAAGTTCTGTTTGACGGTGAACTTCAATGTCATGATATCGACCTTGTAGAGACTCTTCCACCCTCTATTTCTATTCAAAGAATCAAGGCTACTATCGGTTTAGAAAGTGCTACTGGCGCTGACAAGGATCCATATTTGCACAACATTGTTGTTACTGGTGCTTCTCAGAAGAATCTTTCCATTTCCGGGTCCCCAAGCAGTCTCTGCCGAGTCAAGAGGCTCTCTGCTTTCTTGGAAGCCTCAGCCAACGGTCATGCTGAGACGGTTAGCATCGAGCCCCCTTTATGAAAGAAACGTAATCTAAGTTTCTTCCAAGAGGGTTCCAAGAGTTCCACTCATGACCCGATGAAAGTCCTCCGAAACTACTGGAGCGGCACACAACAGGGCAACTGAGCCACCTAATCATATAGAGGAAGAATACATCAACATCACCATCCCTGATCCTACTACTGTAGGAGTCGATGCGAAGACCGGGTCTTCGCCTTCCCAATGTCTCATGTCAACCGCTTCTGGACAAGAAGGATCCATCTCGCTTGCTGTAGGGTCTCATTCAAGTGCCTATAATCCATTTTGGAGACTAACTCCCCAAGACATCGTGTCTTAGCAGGACATTTCTCTTGAGTGGTGTCAACATGATTTTCCACCTGCTACGACTAATTCTTTGGCTGTCCTGGAAGATGAGCACATGGCCGATGGTCTTCGCTATGCTGCCACCAAAGGGTCATCTTACCTGGTTTCAGCTGCTGAATTCATCTCTAATGTAGGGACTATCCATTCTCATTCGAACAAGATGAGCATCGAATGTGTAGAGCTGAAAACCCAGGTGGAAAAGATGGAAGCCAACAAGCGCAGCTGGAAGGCCAAGCAGGAAGTGGCATTGCTCGAGAAGGCTAGCTTGAAAGAACAAGTGGCAAAGCTAGATGAACAGGTGAGGCACTTAAATGGTCGCGTGGGAGCCTTGAGTTTGGAGAATGTCGGCCTAAGCAAGCGAGTAACATAGCTGGAGGTCGATCTGGTCGGCGAGAACGCTGCAAAAGGATTATTGGGGAATTATAATTTATGGATCCTTAGAGATGGGCTCAACCGAGTGGTGGACAAGGTGATTAAGAGCCCCAAATTTCTCAAAGGTTTGGTCCATGTGCAGGAGACCTACATGGTGGTAGATGTGGAGCATGGGAAAAAAGCTGCAAGAAAGCTGGTGGTTGCCGGGGAGTTTGATCTAGAGGTTGAGGTGGACGTGGCCACCAAGACCCAAGAGATGGAAGATGCCATGATGACTTTTACTGAAACGGATTTTGCTAGCTATCTCTTCCTGGGTAGTGTGAACATGGTCGGGGTCCGTGATCTTTGTCAAGATGCTTAGAGCAATGGGTCAGGCCCTAGCCTAATCTATTTACCCAGTGATGGTAACACCACTGCCCATAAGTTTCAAGACAAAATTATAAATTTGGTCCTTGGGGTATGTCAAAACTAGCATGTTTGGTCCAAAATGGGTTTGGCTTGCAAGGATGGTCCAATAGTTTCTATTTGTTGCGAGTTTAGTCCATTGGCTTAACAGCCGTTACCAAGATCCCGTTAATTTAGCCATGCCCCTCTCACTTAAGGGTATTTTAGTCCATTCATCTAGCCCCTTTATTTTTTTATTATTTAGTCCATAAAGAGACTACAACTTCTCTATTCTTGTCTCCAGCAATAAGCCCTAACTATCACTCCCTCCCTGATTTCATTTTCTCCATCGATCACCCCCCTGTGGTTTCATCTTCTCCATCGACAATGGTGATGTGCTTCTACAGAAAGTGGGCGATAGTTCGGACATCACGGACAGATAACAACCCAGGGTTCCGATTTTGGGGATGTCCTGACCCGGTAAGTATGTTACACTTTATTTTGATGACTGCTCCCTGATGATCTAATGTTACTTTCTTCTTTTATTCAAGATTTCATCATGTGGGTTTGTTGGGTGGTATGATGAACCCATGTGTGCTCGTTCCAAAGTTATAATACCAGGGCTGCTTAGGACAATCAATAAGCTACAAAAAGCAATGGATGATATAAAAGAACAAGCAAGCAAGCATAAAAAAGGAATGGAGAAGATCAAAGAAGAAGCAACTTTGTTGAAGTATTACCTAGTCTATAGTTGGATTTTATTTTGTTGTTGTGTTGGTGTTCTTGTTGTATGTCCACTGGTTGATTGTTGTTATCTTTTGTAATAGGATAAGGGTATATGTGTCTGGTTTAAGTAGTTTTTTTTTGTTAATGTGGAATATTGTTGTAATGAAAAGTAATGGTAATTAATTTTTGGTAGCTATTGACCAACTATGTATTTGTTCTGCTGTTCATACATAACCTTCTAAAGATAACATTTAATGCATCCATATGTTGTTAACACAAAATCATACTGAAGACATAATACCTATTACCATCTTCAAAATACATGTCATAAGTTAATTGAAACAAAGTTATTGCAACAAAATATATCCTACATCTAGGAATCAAACCAAACTTGTTCAATATAGTCAAACCAAAAGATAAAACCAACATAGACCATCAAGTCCCTCCCTGGCCTTTGCATGCCCTGGAGTTGTGCCCTTTGTTTCCACACTTACTACAAGTCACACTAACAAACTTTCTTGTTAGTTTCCCACTACTATATGGACCATGACCATGAATTTCACTGGGACCAACATCTGAACTTTGACTCTAACTTTGACTCTTGCTTTGACTTTTCTCCTCTATGGATTGCCTTCTCTTCCTCTTGGGTCTCCCAGGTTGATTACGTGGGGGAGGTGTGATCTGCATTGGACACTCACTTCTAGGCCACAGTGCCTGACCTTTAATTGGTTCCACCTTGTACCCATATGCAGTTTTCCAAGTTTGTAGCCAGTGCACCTTGTGGACATAAGTATGGAGCTCGTGTACAGACTCACCATGATCTGCTTTGTTATACAACACAGAAATCACATGTCTTCAAGGGATACCTGTTAATTCCCATTTCCTACAGCTGCATACCCTTTCATGAATATCAACAACATGTTGATCATTCCATGGGCCTTTGACTTGGTATTTTTCATCATCACACCATTCTGCAATGTACTGAGTAGCAGCTGCTTCATTCTTCTCCATGATCTTTGTTGCTATTGGGGTGAGTGGGCCTACACACTTTTGTTGCACCTTGAGGACATTGCATACCCTCTTCATCATATATTCCCTAATAAACTCCAAGCAAATAATAATTGGTTTGTCTCTCCCGTCAACCAACTTGCCATTAAACACCTCACAAAGCTTGTTTAACAGCATGTCCGTGGTTGCTCTCCCTGTATATAAAAGGGTAAAACTGTCATAATGTTGTGTAAAGGGTAAAATGGTAAAAGGGTAAAAGGGTCATAATAGCTTACCTGTGAAATGGCTTTTTTCCCAATGTTGTGGTATTGACTTCAACCATTCATATGCTGATTTGTCATATAAACTGAATTGGTGCATGTAATGGTTAAACTCTAGCACTGTTGTAGCTGTGGAAAAATCCCAAAGGTGATCTCTGTATTCCTTAGTTCTACATTGTTTCTTCATGTTCTCATGTATATGTCTGAGATATAACCTATGCTCAGCACATGGGAACAGTTGACTAACTGCTTGTAGCAAACCTTGGTAACAAATTACACATGATTAACAAATAAACATTAAAAATAATAAATAAACAACCATTACCTTTTGTCTGTCACTAACAAAAGTGAAATTAGACATAACATGTAGATCCAAGTCATCACCAAGACATTCAAGGAACCACTTCCAAGATTCATAGTTTTCAATCTCTACAATGGTATATGCAAGTGGGTATATGCCATTGTTGGAATCTAATCTAACTACAGTTAAGATCTGTCCTGGATAAGGGCCTTTCATATGAGCCCCATCTAGCCCCAAGAAATCTCTTAAATAAGCTTTGAATACCTTCTTCACCCCCTAGACAAACATAGATTCTTTTGAAACATCTTGAAGTGCAATTTACCAAGTTAGATTCTGATACATCTCCAAGTACTAATTTGACTGTGGTATCAGGATTGGTTAACTGCAACTCAAGGATATAGTGTCTCAGAACTTTATACTATTTTTGTAATCACCCACTACAATCTTTTTTGCATCTGCTTTAGCTCTAAAAACTTTATGAATTGAGAAACCCACTCCATACTTCTTCTGTAATTGTTCTTGGAGAGCTTTAGCTGGGATAGTAGGGTTGGATTCTACCTTATCCATGATTTGTTTTGGACATAAACTTTGCTGTTGTAGCTCTCACCTTCCTTGTATTCATACAAGTGTGTTTGTCTTCATATGTTTTAATGTACCAGCTGCTTGCATCTGTAGACCTCGAGGCATGTAACATCCAAAGACAAGAAGAATCTGCTTTTTCCTGACTTGTCCCACCTTGTTTATCCTTTTCTTTACTTTTCCCTTTACTTTTATCTTTACTTTTTTCTGCTTGGGTAGGTCCACTAACTACATCATTATTAAATGCCACAACTCCATTACATATGGCCCTCAATCTGGATTTGTCATTTTTTTTAAATGCAATATTCTTTTTTGTTTCCAGTGCATGCATTTTGATTTTCTCTTTCAACTCCTACTTATTGTTATACTTTTGACCTATTTTAAAATGACACTTATGAACCTCACCGAATAAACAACTTTTTTCGTTACTTAGTTGTTTCAAAACTGCTCTTCTCTTCCTGTCCTGATCAGAATCATCATCCAAGGAATCAAAAGCATCATTGTCAATGACATCTAAACCATCTGCTTCTTCATCACTCTCGTGTTGTCTAGGATTCCTAGCCATTTTATCCAAGAATTCTACTTCTGTATCAATGCTCATGTTAAAATCCCTCATATCAACTTCAACATCTTCAATTACATTATCTTCATCCACCCAATGATCACTATCATCACTATCATCTTCCTGCTTTGTTTCACTTCTTTCTTTTCCATTACTATCCATGTTAGACTGAGGTTGGTTTTCACTTCCATCTTGGAAAAAAGCATCAGTTTGATAGTCAAAATCCCAAAAGTCATTCATTATAGCTTGGTTTACTTCATCCATCTGAGCTTGGTTTTCTTCATCCGTCTGAGTTTGGTTTTCTTGATCCATCTGAGGTTCGTTGACATCATGCATGTCAGTGCCATTGACTCCATCAACATTGCTTTGTAGTATTTGTTGGTAGAGTCCAATATCAAAATCAGTAGCTGCCTCAACAAAGTCTTTGGCTATCTGCTCAGTCTCACCAATATCATCAAAGTATATTTTCTTACTGCAAGGTGCCATCACTCCATCCTTGCTCATAACCTTTCTCCTATTATATCCAGGTGACAAGGATACGACTTGAACTATTTCATTGACTTGGATTTCAGGTTGGTTTGCTTGAGTGGGCAGCACATCAACTAATTTATCAGTAGGTGTAGTCATCACAAGTGTTTCCTTTGATTGGTCATCAGGAGCTTCATCAATGTGTTGCACATCCTCATGTGGTTCATCCAACTGTACAATGGTAACCTTGGTAACAAGCTCAGGATTCAAGAAATAGATGTGTAGTCTTGTTTCACCATGTTCTGTGTATACCTTCATCACTTTATGTCACTGACATATTGAGGAAAGTTCGCAACATCTTGATCATTTCCTAAAGGCCAAAGACAAAAGTGGAAGTCTCCACCAGGAACAAGAAAATGGTAGTATATAACAGGAGGAACCCTATATCTAAAACCCTTCATGATTGCATCGAGCTCATGAAATGAAAACTCATCTATATCTACCATGTCAACATAGTTTACAGTTCCATCAATGTAACAGACATCTATATCTACCTGGTGAAATCACCTCAATGGTACAACTTAATGGTAAACAATGTTGGGTGTCCATCTTAAAATCAAGAAAAAAAACACCTCAGGTGGACTTACTTCAAAAAAAATCAAGAAATCAAAAGATAAAAAAGGGAAAATTACATACCATAAACAACCTTGGGGTTGAAGGGTGTGTTTAACAATCTTACGTGCCACATTGGTATGTTCATCCACTGCTAATCTCTACAAATCACAGCTTAAGTAACATAGCTAATTTTGTGTCTAGGGCTTTTATTGATCTTGGTTAAACAACGACGATCTACTTTATTGAGGAGTCGAACTGCTTTTATTGAGCTTTAGCGGGAACGGTTACAGGGATGAATGGATTAAAATACCCTTAAGTGAGAGGGGCATGGGTAAATTAATGGGAGTTTGGTAACGGCTATTAAGCCATTGGACTAAACTCGCAACAAATAGAAACTATTGGACCATCTGTTAGAACAACGTTCTATCAGGATCGTATGATTCTAAGCAAAATATTAATAAGAGCGTAAATAAGAACACATGTATTGCAATGAAGATGTCGAATGATTAATGCAAAATACCCCATAAGTGCTCGATTAAGAACTTCAATCTGTAGAGGTAAAAATTAGCGTTACAAGAATCAACGTGAACGACTAATCTATTATATACGCATACATGCATGCATATATTTATAACAAAACCCTAACAACTTATCTAGATAAAGGAAACTATTCTAGATAACTATGGATGGATAAGCCCAATCCGATTACAAAACAAATAACCCAAGACGCAACACTAAAATATTCAATAATCTCCCCCTTTGCGTCCTTGGAGCATAAACTCTATTCTCTTTTCACACCAGTGGAATTCTTCACAATTTCAAATATCCTCGGTATAATGGCTAGAACATGTTGTCTAAATGTTATATACCACCGAAGCATATCTGTAAAATTCTTCTTGTCTGATGTTGAGTTCTGCTTGCATCGATGAATGATGTTGATAATATGCTCCAAACAATCTGTTGAAAACAAATGCTTGTCAACCAATGCAAACAGAAACTTAAGTCTGTCACCCTTAGTGAACATGACAGTCAAGTTAGTTGAATCAATCTGCCCCAACTTCATTTTATTTACATCACCGGGCTTAGATGTTGGCTTGACTGTCGGCTTCTTATTCATCACTCTTGCTATCTCCTGATCCATTGTGGCAAGCTCATGGATATAGGAGGCCAACATCCTTTTAAGATGTTTCAAAATCGGCTCATAATCTCTTTGATTTGAGAGCAGAATGTTGTATAGCAAGATCCAATCATGAGGATTAAGATTGGGAAGATCTGCCAGAGAGATGAAATATTCTGTGTTTGCAGTACCACGGTTAATCTTGAAATGTACATTCATAAATCTCCCAGCAAGTGATGATTTCAGTACTTTGACTCTTGTAATCTTCTGTGCACTCCAAGTCAAGTACTGCGGTTGACCGTTCTTCAAGTAAAAATCAACTAGCTCCATATTAACCTTCAAATTGGGAAAAGGAACCTCAGCAGTGACCTCAAAGCAATGATAAGTAAATGCTCTTTTAGTGATTGGCATGTCAAACTGCGAGTCCTTTGAGTTTTCACATTCAAAAGAAGCAATCGGTTCCAACCAATACATGGAAGGAAACTCAATCGCTTGGGTGATAAGAGTATCTATGTCCCACTCAGGAAACAGAGTCTTTTTGCACTGTAAGATCTCCTCTGCTTCTTTATTCTTTTTCTCCTTCTCTTCAGCCTCTCTTGCCACCTTCATAGTCTCATCAAGCTCTCTGTCTTGTTTCTTTCGCTTGAGAGCTTCGACAATAGTCTCTTCAGGATCAGAGTCACTGTCGTCTAGAATTTTCTTTCCAGAAACCGAAGCTACATTAACCTTTGGTTCTGTTTTGACTTTACTCTCCTCTCCCCCTTGTGTCAGAAGAAATACTTTCTCCGAGACACCTTTCATTGCACTAAGAAGAGAAATGGCAGGAAGAAGTTTAGTTTGGAGATGCTTCCGAATAGTTAAAGTCAGAATCGGATCATGGGCTTCGAGAAGAGCAGTCAACATATTCTTCACATCACCAGCACAACTCTGAAAGACAGCCCTTTGAGTCTTGAGCAAAGAAATCTCCTTTTCATTCTGGGCCAGTTGTACTTTCTGTAGTTCAAAAGTTGCCTGGTGTTTTATCAAGTCTTCCTTCAATGTGCTTTTTGCAGTTAAAGTCGCAAAACGAGAATCCAAGGATTGAAGAAAAGATGTGGATTCTGTTTTGAGATCAGCACGAAGGGCATCAAACTTAGCAGTTTCTTCTTGAAGAGTGTGGGAAAAGGAGTCCACATAAGCTTGGTATTTTGCTGCATTAGTATCAGCATGAGCATTGAGTGAATCAAGGAAAATCTGAGTTGTATGAACAACCTTAGTAACCTTCTCTGTGGCCTGGGAACATGAAGCTGTGGACTTGTTAACTGCAGTAGTAGATTGGTCAATGGCTTCAGTATATTGCTGAACAGCAGTTTCCACAAAAGCTTTCATGACAACCCCACTATAAGCTTTGCTGTCTGCAAGCAGTCGGTCAAGCTTTTCATTAATGTCTTGAAGCTGTTGATTATTGGCAGGAGCAGCAGGATCTGTATCATTTGGAAGCCGGTAAGGACTAAAGTATAATGAATCATACTCTTCGTCATCTCCACCCAAAGTGGCACCAGAGTTAGAAGATGGGGTGGGAGATGGTGGTTTAGAAACAGGTGGATCAACCACAGGAGTAGCCCCTGTATCAGATACATTGACTTCTACTGGGATATGGGGAATGGTGGTGGTGATGGATTCTGTAGCAAGAGGAGTTGAGATAGGTGTAGTGGAGACAGAAACAGAGGTATAGGTAGTTGAAGTTGGTAGAGAAGAAGTTTCAATAGGATGGGTTGGTATATCTGTGGGAACAGAAAGTGGAGCTTTCTGTTTTGGTGATTGGGTTGGAGTGGAAATTTTTGTGGGTTGAGGAGATGGAAGTTTAGTAGTTTCAGGAGAGACTGGTGGAGTAGGAATGTGAGTATCTTTAGGAGATGGAGGTGGGGTTTGAGATCTCGGTTGTGTAGGCTCTCTGGTGAACACTGGAGGATTCTCAGTTTCTGCTTCTTGGTGTTCAAGGGTGTCAGGTTCAGGAGACAAATTTCTCTTGGGCCTTTTAGCCATCTTTTTAATCTTCTTCGCCTTTGTTTGAGAAGAAGCTTCCTCACCATCCTTTCGCTTAGAAATTCTCGGCTTTTTCTCCTTTGCTTCTTCTTTTTCTGTTTTCACCACCCGCTTGCCTCTGGGAGCAGGTTGTTCCAAAGCATCTACTGCAACTTGTTGTTCTACAGACAAGACCCTCGGACCAACTGGAGACAATTTTCGGTAATCGTCCATCACCGTGCTCTGTGCTGTGACACACCTGTACATCGATTCAGGATTTGATCCATAATGAGAAAACTTACGTGGATCAGATAGAATAATCTTCGTGGTGTGATATGTAGCGATAGAGGTAAGAAGAGCGTCTTTCATAATCGGAATCTCCAAAGAATCCATAGCTTTCCTTGTAATCACAGTCCATAATCGGCCACATGAAATTTCGGAGTGACGCGTTGTGGTATTCAAACTCTGCACCACTTGGGACCAAATTATTGTGCCATAATCTAGATTGATCCCGTTATATAGACCATAGAGAATGGTGAGAAAGCCTTTGCTTGTGGTATCAGAACCACCACTTCTTTCCGCCAAACCCTTGATAAGCAGGGTCAGCAACCCATGCCACTGCGATGGTAAGCAGGACTTCTTGACCTTCGCCATCGATGTAAGTATGTCGGTGTACCCCATCTCGTACAACATTGTGAAGATTTGGGTTACTGTGATAAAGTCTGGAGAGATGATGGAGGAATCAACTGCAAGCCCTAAAAGGGAACAAAACTTCGTCTTTGAAATCGAGGATTTCTTATCGTGAATACTGAAGTAGATGCGATCCTTATTCTTGTCATACGTCGCTGATGAGTATACTTGAGATAGTAGCGACATCGGAACTGCTTCGACTAGGGTTAGGGCCATTACCAGAGGGGAATACCAGACACTCCACCACATGCAACATATATGAGTCATATGCGAATGGACTCAGTTCGATTATCAGATTTTGGTTGAGTCGTATTGTAAGCAAGGAGGATGTAGTAGTTTGATCATGCGCGGAGGATGAGGTCGCCATTGATGAACGAAGAAGAAGATGAACAGTTTAATCTTTGTATGAGAGAGATAATCTGTGACTTGGTAAATGACAAATAAAATGATCACCCCAATTTATACGGTTGCCTGGAGAGAGAAATCGTGATGATGAGGTTGCTAAAACGTCGTCTGAAAAAGCGCGATTTGACAGTGTGGTTAATCCCAGGAAAACGTAAGCACGCGTGGGTTTGAAACGGATCAAATTCATGCGCCCAACTCTTATCTTCAAACCGTTTGAAATTCCCTGTTACCTCGTGTTTGGTTACAACGGATAACCAAAACTTATACCAATCAGTAATTAGAATATTGGAAAATATTAATTTTCGTGCATAAGAGTGTGAAAGATAAAGAAATAAAACAAGTATGTATTGGGTGTGAGTGATGTCCTTTTAGAGAACAGAAAGCAGAGGATTCCGGGCAAGAATCACTTCCTTCAAAGTCAAGAGAGACTTGAAGTGCTTGTGCGGTTTCCCGAAAATACGATCAACTGTTTGTCAATAAACAATGAAAGGCTTCTTTTGATCATATGCATTGGGTGGCTTTCCTCCAACCGAACATCGAGTTTTAACATAAAACCGATCGTTGGTAGAGGTACCTATGAGACCGATGTGATCTATTGAACAGGTAGGTGGGATATATTATGTTTATGACTTATAGGAAGCAGAAATCTCAAAAAAAAAAAAAAAAAAAAAAAAACTGGACCTCTTTAGGAAGAAATGTCTTAGCTATAGACAATTTCGTAAAAGATCACGCAAAATAAAAAGAGATTTCCTTAGGTAACCAGTTAAAGCTTGAGTATTTCACTCACCGTTAATTCATTTTTGGTGTTGAATTTTGGGTTTCACTTAGAACATGGTAATCGTATCTAAGATCATTAACATAGATTGTGTGTAACCATAAACCTTAGTGGTAAAGACCGAGAGTCTCAAGGGTCACATTAGTGAACCGAAGGTAGATGGAGAATATAAGTAGGTGGTTAAGGAATCGAATGTACTTTCTGCTAGATAAGCGTGACAGAGTAGAGAAACTCTTTACTCAAATGAGAAGAGTAAGCTAGCTCCAGACCGAGTGAGTTAAAATAGCCTGATTTGGAAGAAACGATGGGTATCGATCGAATCATTAAGGCTTACTCGAGATCATAGAGGCTTTATGACAACATACAGCAGCATGCTTCTAGGGACACTTAACTAGATTGTATAAAAGTTAAATCATACTTGCTTTGAGAATTTTCAACGGTTATTCTTGTGTTGTACCTATCAATAACAAAACAAACAAGCAACAAACAAAAAAAAATATTTTTGGATTTTTGAATATTTTCTAAAAAAAATTAAAAACAGAAAGATAAAATACTTTTGGATTTTTTTGATAAGTTCTAAAAAAAATAAAAACAGAAGGATAAAATATTTTTGGATAAGTTCTGAAAAAAATAAAAACAGAAGGATAAAATATTTTTGGATTTTTGGATAAGTTCTGAAAAAAAATAAAAACATAAGGATAAAATATTTTTGAATTTTGGATAAGTTCTGAAAAAAAAAACAAAAAGATAAAATATATATAACCGAAACCTTGTCTTATTGATGAGAATAGACAGCGCGAAGCCGAGATTCACGGAGCCGAGATATACAGAGCGGTCTGTTTATTTCGAAAAATCTAGAGCAGAGATAGACCGAGCGCTCTGTCTATCTCTGTCGTCCTTATTTTAAGGAGAAAATTGAAGATTCGGTACCGAATCTCCTACCATCATACCCAAGCCTTGTAAGATTTTATTGAAGGTTGTTTCTGGTAAGGCTTTAGTAAAGATGTCGGCCAGTTGATCAGCAGAACGAACAAAATGTACTTCTACGTTCCCGTCTTCTACATGATCCTTGATGAAATGATACCTTAGTGCTATGTGCTTGGTTTTCGAATGTTGTACTGGATTATGACAAATCCTGATTGCACTTTCAGAGTCACAGTATAGAGGGATCTTTTTCATACTTAGCCCATAATCTCTCAACTGACTTTGAATCCAAACAACCTGAGAGGTACAGTATGCGGCAGCGATGTATTCTGCTTCTGCTGTGGACAAGGAAACACAGGTTTGCTTCTTTGATTGCCAACTGAAAAGTTTTCAGTCAAGGAATTGACATCCTCCGGTAGTGCTTTTCCTGTCCAATCCACATCCTCCAAGATCAGCATCTGAAAAGGCTTGTATGAATAATCCAGATCTTGCGGGATACTAGAGACCGAGAGTTGATGTCTTCTTCAGATATCAAAAAATATTCTTTACAGCAGTCATGTGGGATTCTCTTGGATAAGCTTGAAACCTGGCACAATAACAGACAGAGAACATGATATCTGGTCTACTAGCTGTTAGATACATAAGGGATCCTATCATTTGTCGATAAAGAGTTATGTCTACAGCTGGTTTCTCCAGAGATGGGGTCAGCTTGGTACCGAATGCCATTGGAACCTTTACTTTTGAATCACCCTTCATTCCAAACTTAGTCAGCAGATTTTTGGTGTATGCTTCCTGGTTTATAAAGATGCCCTCTGGTCCCTTTCTAATATTCAAACCAAGGAAAAAGTTAATCGGACCCATTGTGTTCATTTCAAATTTAGTCTCCATCAACTTTCTGAATTCAGCGGTTAAGCTAGGATTCGTAGAGCCGAAGATGATATCATCGACATAAATCTGAACAATCATTAGATGTTCGCCTTCCTTCTTTTGAAAGAAGGTTGGGTCAACCGAACCTTGTTTAAACTTTGACATTTTTAGAAAGCGAGTAAGAGTTTCATACCAGGCTCTTGGTGCTTGCTTTAGCCCATAGACAGCTTTATCCAGTATGTAGCAATGATCTGGGTACCTTTCATTCACAAAACCGGGTGGTTGCTCAACATAGACAGTTTCTTCTAATTCTCCGTTCAAGAATGCACATTTGTCATCCATTTGGAAAACTTCGAAGTTTTTGTGAGCGGCATATGCTAGGAAAATTCGAACAGACTCTAACTGTGCCACAGGAGCAAACGTTTGTTCATAATCAATCCCTTCTTCTTGACAGTAGCCTTTTACAACCAACCGAGCCTTGTTACGAATGACATTTCCTTCTTTATCCAGCTTATTTCTAAATACCCATTTGAAGCCAACAATAGAGGCATCTTTCGGTGTAGGAATCAATCTCCAAACTCTGTTTCTTTCAAATTCATTGAGCTCATCCTGCATTGCTTGAACCCAATCAGAATGATTGAGTGCAGTATTTACTGTTTTCGGCTCTATTTTGGAGATAAAAGAGTTAAACATACAAAATTCCACTTTGGAGAATAATGTTGTTTGTTTTGCCTTCAGTTGAGATCTAGTAAGAACACTTTCAGACGATTCACCAATAATTTGCTCTTTGGGATGGTCTTTTGTCCATTTTACTAGCGGAGGATAGCTTGGATCATATTCTGGATTTAATTCTGCTTCAACTTCTATTTCAACGTCTGACTTATCCCCTGCACCTTCGTCAGTTGAACAATCACTTGTTCTCACCTTCCCCCCCTCGACTGGCGAAGTGTAGCTTATGTCTTTAACAGAATCAGCAGTAGGTGTCTCCCCCTCGATTGGAGTTTCGCTTGTTAATTTTGGTTCAGTTGTTTGAGTATCAGATGTGGCAGAATGGTAATTCTCCCCCTCGACAGAAACTCCAGATGGTTTAAAAGTGTTATCGTTCTCCCCCTGGAACGTTGAATCGAAGTTTGAAGTACTAGGTGATGGTTTAGGAGTAGGTGATTTGGTTTCCAATGATTTGGCAGCTTCGTCTATAACTTTCTTTAGATTATCTACCATGTTGTCTACTGCTGTTACCTCCGAATAGATTGCCTTTTCTGGTTCATCGAACAACCGGATGTATTCATCAAACATATTTGATATTGGAACCGAGACCTGTCCAGATGCTGGAAAGATGTCTCCAGAGGCATCTTCTGTCTGTTGAACCTTCTTCATGTAATTGTCATCAAAGGTGAGATAGTAAGTCTCTTCTATTCTTTTGGAACGCTTGTTCAATACTCGGTATGCTTTTGATGACAGAGAATAACCCACAAAGATCCCCTCATCGGCTTTAACGTCAAACTTATTTCGGTTTTCTTTAGAGTTAAGGATAAAGCATCTGGATCCGAATATGTGGAAAAACTTGACGTTTGGATTCCGATTGTTTAAAATCTCATAAGGAGTTAATGAGAATCGCTTGTTGAGGAGGGACCGATTCTGAGTATAACAGACCGCAGCAATGGCATCAGCCCAGAAGTATAGAGGTAGAGAGGCGTAACTGAGCATGGTCCTAGCTCCTTCACACAACGATCGGTTTCGTCTTTTAACGATTCCGTTTTGCTGTGGTGTATAAGGAGCCGAAAAGTTGTGTGTGATCCCATTATCGGCCAGAAAGTCTTCGAAATCCTTGTTTTTGAATTCCATCCCATTGTCACTTCTGATGTTTCTCACCATCTTCTTTAATTGAACTTCCACTTGCTTGATGAACATCTTCAGCTTGGGAGTTGCATCTGATTTCTGTCTAAGAAAGAAAACCCATGTGAAACGTGAAAAATCATCTACAATTACTAGAATATACTTACTTCCTCCGATACTCTCTATAGCAGATGGTCCACACAAATCGATATGTAATAGTTCAAGTGCTTCCACGATCTTGGTATTAATTCATGTTGGGTGGCTCTTTCTGCTTTGCTTTCCCATTTCACATGCTGCACACAAATGCTCCTTTTCGAACTTTAGAAGAGGAAGACCTCGAACGTGATCACTAATTACCAATTTGGTGATATATTTAAAGTTCAAGTGAGATAGACGTCGATGCCAAAGCCAACTTTCATCAGTGTTTTCCTTTGATAGCAGACAGATGACTGGTGTCCCTCGAATAGGATTAAGATTCAGAGGATACATTTCTCCTTTTCGTGCTGATTTTAGCAGAATTTTCTTGGTTTGTTTTTCTATAATCTCAGATCCTGTATCATCGAATGATACCTTCAAGCCTGCGCCGCGAGACACTAATGAGGTTGTGCTGCAATCCCTCCACATAAGCCACCTTTCTGATGGAAAAGTCTCCATTGGTTATCATCCCGTATCCTTTGATTGTTCCATAGGAGTTGTTTCCAAATTTCACCGAACCGCCATCTTTTAGAGACCGAAACTCCCTTAATTCCTCCTTTCTTCCTGTCATGTGAAGCGAGCAGCCACTGTCTATATACCATTCGTCGTCGAACTGCTTGTCACTGATTACCTGCAATTTCAAGCAGATTTAGGAACCCAAAGTTTCTTGGGTTCTGGTGAGTTTTTCACAGAGAAAGGAATGACAATAGAAGCATTAACAAAATAAGTTCTTTTGACGAGAGTTGTTTGATCTTTTCTTTTGATAGTAAAAACCTTGATTTTTGTTTTATCTTCTTTAAATTTTAAGGTATCTTCATTAGTTAGTTTAGTGTTTTTCGTTTGATTCTTAGGTTTAGGGGAGGATTGCTTATGTTTATATTGGAACCTGGAGGATCCATATCTAGTATTGGGACCGAACCCGGTGTTAGAACTGAATCTGGTGTAAGGACTGAACTTAGGTTGATGACGAAAACCTGGTCTAGGACCGAAACTTGGTTTAGGACCGAAACTCGGTTGAGAACCGAAACTTGGTTTAGAACGTAAACTTGGTTGAGAACCGAAACTTGGTTTAGAACCGAAACTCGGTTGAGAACCGAAACTTGGTTTAGAACCGAAACTTGGTTTAGAACCGAGACTTGACTTTCGGTTTTGGGATTTGGAATAATAGGAGTTAGGAGCAAAATCTTCCTTTAACTTTTGCTTCCCTTTATCCATGGATTCTTTCCTAGGAGATTCATAGTTAGGATTTTGAGAATTCCAATGCCTTTTCCGTTCATTTAGATTCGAGGCATATCGCTGATTTCTGAGTCTTTTCTGTTCAGCTAGCTCCTTCTGAGATTTGTGAACATTGAAACTTGACTTTGATTTATCCTTCATTCTCTTGTCTTCCACTCTGCTTTCAGTGCGTTCCTTAGTTTGAACTGCCGATGCTTCCTGTCTCTTGAGTGGACCTTTCGGTTCTTTTCTTTCGATTGGAGCATCAGATTGCATTGATGGTTCTTCAGGAACATCTTTCGTTCCGATTGTGATGGGAATATTGAAACTTGAAGGTTTATTGATGGGTTCTGGTATGTATCGTCCTTTGACTCTCCATGTGGTTCTGTCAGACAGACCCACAGTCTCATCTGCATTGTCAATGGGAGCAGACCAGAAATAGTCTTCGCATCCTTCAGCATTATCCTCTTCAAATATCGTCCTTAGTTCAGTTGTTTGTTTGTGAGTGACTCCAGTCACAACATAAACTTGGTTTGGTACGGTCTGTACCTTCTGATAAACCATAGCTTTTTCTTTGAGTTTCGGTTTCTGTTCCTTTGACAAACGAGCAAACTCAAGTGAGTTTTCTGAAATAAAAGGTTTTTCACTCTTGGCTTCATTTTTCACAAACTCAGAACAATCAACAACATCTCTACTGAGATTTCACTCATCTCACTCTCTGTTTCAAATTCAAAAGTATTATCTATTATAATTTTATTATCCTTGACGATTTTGGCATTTGATTCATCAAATGCTTGTATAGTTTCGGTTTTAATATTCATCCTATCATTTTCATCTATGATTTCTCTTAACATAATTTTATGTTCCTTAGAATCGATGAAAGTTTCTATCTTATCTAAACCTAGCCTATATGACATGGATGTTTCTTCAGAGGAAACTTCTGATTCACACTCTGCTATAACATCATCTTCCTTAAATTCAAGAAAGGGCAAAATCATTTTATGTATTTTTTTCCCAATTTCACAATTAAGATGTAATTGAGCAATATTAGTATAGAGACGCTTAGCAATTAAACAGAAAAAATTTCTTTGTTTTAATAATTTCAAATTGTCTCTTTGCAAATAAATACTCTCATCCTTAGCCCTAACTAACTCCGCTTCCTTCTGCTCAATCCAGATCCTTCTCTCCTCACTTTTTGAAGACACCATGCCGAGTTGGTCAATTAGGTTAGAGTTTGCTAAGCGGGTTTGCATGAGGCTGCTACTTAGGTTGTTAAATTTAAAGTTTAGTTCATTTAATTCTTCTAGATATTCAGTTTTGGAAATTTTAAGAGATTCAAGGAGAGAATGTACCTTCTTGATCAATCGATCGCAGTCGTTGATCTTCTCACTCACTTGCTTGGCTGCAAAACACTTGTTCTCAGTCATGTTCAGTTCTGTGTCTGCACTTTCGGTTGATGGTCCGGCAGTGACGATCAGGCATTTTCCACCAGAACCTCCATTCTTTGCCAGAAATGCCTTTCCGTACGTGGGTCTTCTAACCTCTTCGTCTTCAGAATCTGTTGACCAGACTTCTACGCCGCCAAACTCGTCTTCCCCTGCGTTTTCTTGTATAATTAGAGCATTCATTGAGCTGTTGGAAGCCTTTTTCTTTTTGAGTTCTTCAAGTTTTCGCATATAATACGCTTCATTGTCTTCACCCTCTTTCTTCTCAGCCATCTTTCTTAACATGCAATCTTTGGCAAAGTGGTTCTTGCCATGACAGTAATTGCAGTCGTATCAAGAGTCTCATGCATCTTTGTTTTCCTTTTTCTCTTCTACCTTTTGGGAAGAGCCTTTTGGTTCTCCTTTTACTTTCTCGGAACTGTAACTTCCTTGCCAATTTCGGTTCTTATTGGTAGGAAATTGTAACGCCCGCAGATCCGGGCTAGTCAAATTAGAGGCAATAAGGGTCGAAAATTACTTTTTGACAAAAGATTATTTAGAATAAATAATCTTAACCAAGTTGTAGAATATGTCACAAGGTTTCCGTACATATAAAGAACACCGAAATCCGAGTTATAACGAAGAAGTTATGGCCCGTCGAAGTTTCGCGACGGAACCGGCACGGCATCGGGAAGCGTAAATAGTGAATTTACGATAGAGCGAGATTTAGCCTTAGAAATATAAACAAAAGTCGTAGAATATGTTAAACTAAGAACATCGATAAAAAGAACGCCCAAATCTGACTTCGTATGAAGAAGTTATGATTTTTCGAAGTTTCGGACTAGCAGTGTACAACCCGAAATTTGAATATTAGATCGAGCGGGTTTTAGCCGACACAACCTGAACGAGAATCGAAGATCTTGTTGAGAGTAGCGTAATGAGAAAAAGATGGGCGAAAATGAATGTCGGATGAAGAAGTTATGAGAATTTAACGGACCAATTGTGTCCCGGCCCGTTAATAATATAAAATTTAAAATCGAGCCAAAATTAGCCGACAGAGTCTAAACGAAAGTTGTAAAGTAGGTTCCCATCTTCGCGTGGATATAAAGAACGTCGAAAACGGAGCTCGTATGCGAAAGTTACGAATTTTTAAAGTTGAAGCATGAAAATGCGAAATCTGTTGCGAAATGATGACGTGGCTCGATCAGGTCCGTTGCTTGCTGAACACGGTCTTCGCTTCGGATCACGCCACGCACCATCACTTACGCCCCGCGTACGAAGAAGCTACGCCCCGCGTAACTTCGGTCTGATCCATTCGGTGATTGCGAGACAGCTGGCTTCGGCTGGCATCCATACCCGAGGGGTACGCCCAACGTAAATTCCGAAGCCTGACCCTATAAATTAAGGTGCGAGGCTGCCATTTCTCTTCACCCCAAAACCTCTTCTTTCTTTCACTACTTTCTCTCTCTAGGGTTTTGAACCCTCCCTAAAGTCTAGGTGAACCCCTAGCACCCTAAGGAAGCCCCGAGGCTCCCGAAGTCCCGAGAAAAAGGAGTTTTTCGGTTTCGAAACGCTGCTCCAATTAAGTTCCGGTTTTCGATAAAATTCGTTGTAAGTGTGCTACGCTTACGCAATTTTTAATATAGCTTTCAAATAATTATAGGAATGTTATTAGGTCCTTAAAATAATTATTTGGGCTATTATTATGAGTTATATTGAGCATTATTAACGCTTAATAATAGTCAAACTGATTAATGTGTCGCGGTTATCGTTAAACTAAACCCTAGTTGTATCGGTACTAGGTTTTATCGAAGGAACATCGTTTTGAGAGTATCGAAGTGCTGTCCGAGTGCTGAGTCACCACCTAATCAAGTGAGTGCATAGTCCCTTTCATGAACATGATTTTAATACAAGTATTGATTGAAGTATTAATTATATGTTTATGTGCGAGTTAATTGATGTTGCTTGAAATTCGTGTTAAAGAACATACCTGATTGTATTTGATAATTTAGGATAAAGAGTAGACCTAAATTAAATATGAGGAATATTGGGTAGTATATTCTTACGAGTACAAGTGAGTTAAACTCAGAGAATAGAAGTTAGTATATGTCACTTATCCGGGAGTATGGATTAGACATAGTCATTGTCCCTAGTCCGAGAATATGGATTAGGCATAATCATTCGTTATTAATCCGAGAGTATGGATTAGTCATTGTCCCTAGTCCGAGAGTATGGATTAGGCATAATCATTCATCTTTAATCCGAGAGTATGGATTAGTCATTCGTCCCTAGTCCGAGAGTATGGATTTGGTAAATTCGTTCATTTCTGATCTGAAAGTATGGAGTAGGTAAAACGACTAATCTTAGGTCCGAGAGTATGGATAGCCTCGTTGTGAGGATCGACGGGGTGGGATAAGAGTTGTTTATATATATATGTATGGTGAAATTGTATACTTTGTGAATTTTAAACTATATATATGGTATAACATTGTGGGATTGAAATCCCTATGTGCTCACCAGGTTTCCCAACCTGACCCACTCAGTTTATTTATATCACAGGTGTTGATATGAAGTGACATTACACTGAGACATTTAAAGAGATGTAGACCACTAATGTGAATAATTGTAAGTTCTGTTTATGCTTATGTTCCTGTATTAACGATGACATCCCAAACGTTTTAAAATGAAACAAATACGTTTCTTCGAAAATGTTTTAATAACGTATTTACCATGTTTTTCTGGGAACAAATTCCGCAACCTTTTTATAAAATGAAGTACTCTGATTTTTATAAAGCATTAACAAAATCGGTCTTTTCTGGCCGTGATTTTGGGGATGTCACAGTTGGTATCAGATCATTAGTTTAAGCGAACTAGGAATATGGATTTATTTCTAGACTTAAACCTAGAATGCTAAGCGATGATTGTGAGGTGTGAGCACTAGCTTATTTTAGGAATTGTGCCTAAAATGCTTTTATGTGCTAAATACTTGTGCCTGATATGCTGTTAGTTGTTCGGATCTATGGTCTGTTGCCGACCGGATCTGGAAACCTTATGTGTTTAGGATTCTAAACGTACGACTACGATATTAGAACTAGCATATAAACATTTCGGAGTGATAAGGATGATTTAACCGTCAATCCTAAGTAAAGATCTAGATTCACCTTATTTGGTGTATAGATCAAGATGGCAAGAACCCGTAGTGGAAACGTGAATGCAAATGGGAACATACACCAACCCCCCGTGATCGAGCAAATACCAGTTGAGGAAGCCGCTGCCGGACCAATAACGATGGCCGGAGTGCAAGCGATGATCCAGGTGATGTTGGATCGTAAAATGGAGGAAACAAGGCGTTTACTTAAACAAGATCGAGAGGAACTTACGATGCCTATTGAGCAGCTCGAGCTGAATGACGGGCAGTCTGAGGAAGGGAACGACAGCAGGACCGTTGGTCAAGCTGATCCACCAGTGATTAGAAGGAACAATCAAGATGATGAGGTCGAGAGGAATGGATGCAAGTACAAGGATTTTCTAACTTGCAAGCCATCGACTTTCACTGGAAAGGAGGATCTGATCGGGGTCATGGATTGGATCTCAGAGATGCAGTTAGCCTTCATGACATGCGGTTGTAGAGGGAAGCTACAGACCACATTTGCAGTGCGTCAGTTTCGAGGAGGCGCTGTACGTTGGTGGAATACCTTGGGGAAGACTCTGAGCCCTAATGAGCCTCTGCAACTGACATGGGCAGAATTTCTGGTGCAATTCAAACGAAAGTACTGCTCAGCTCAAAACCTGCTTGAGCTAGAGAACCAGTTTCTAACCCTGAAGAAGGGAAGCATGTCAATCGATGAATACACCAACAACTTCACAGAGAAGATGGAGTTCGCCTTGCGTCTTGTTCCGGATGAGCTGACGAAAATCGACAAGTACGCAAAAGGACTTCCATGGGAGTACGCGGTGCCAGTGCGTCAAGCACCTACTCTAGAGGCAGCTATCTGGGCTGCCAAGTCTGTCGAAGATATGATCAAGGGAAGAGCCTCCAGCAAGATGGAGGTTGGCAAGAAGAGAAAGTTTGAAGGATCTTCAAGGTCCAGCGAGAAGAGAAAATTCTTGAAGTTTGAAGAAGGAACGCAATGGTGTGACAAGTGTAGAAAGAAGCACATCGGGAAATGCTCTAAATATACGACATGCTTTAAATGCGGGAAGACTGGTCATTACGCCAGCGAATGCACAACCAAGAGAGAAGTCTGCTTTAAGTGTGGAGAAGAAGGACACTTCAAACAAGACTGCCCAAAGAGAGAAGGGGCTACAAAGCCAAATGTGCCACCAAAGCCAAAGGTGAGAGCATTTCAAATGATCCTTGACGAAGCAGATGACAATGCAAGGGTTCAAGAGTGAAGGCTTGACATCCAAGGATCGCGTTATGGAGTAATCGTGTAGATAGTACCTCACGATGTAGCCCGTTAGAGGCATAGTCTAGGGTGAACTTGAACACCTGTGTAACAGTTTCAAGAAATAATATAAAACCTTTGTTTTGTTATCTGATGTGTTAATTTGTTGTATGGTTTTCTTGTATGGTGACTTGGAAAAAAACTGCGAGACAATACTTGGGACGAGTATGAGTAGGTGTGAATGGTAGTAGAGGCCTATACTACCGGAAGCACAGGACTCACACTTGGATCAGGGAAAGTCACAAGGTTACCAAGAAGCTAGTAATTGATTTCGTTTTATTCAAGTATGTCGTTACCATCGTTTCGGTAATGACTAAGACGATTGTTGATACTCGGACCCTAGTGGTCACATCAAATTGAGTCCGACTACGACAAGTATGTTACGTGGTTCAGAGAACCAAGTTCTATGTAGCACCGAATTAAGGCAGAAGAATTAATCAAAGCAATCAGTAGAAGTATCACGGTGGTTGCTAGAGATGCTACCTTTTAATATGTGACTAGAACATGAAGGAGGGTATAGACTGTTCTGGAATTTGACTCTAAGAGACCCGAGTCTGAGCATTGCAACATACGATGAGAGGTCATTAGAATATGACACATCGGTCCATTCTATTAATAAAAGAACTTATCTTAAGTTCGTATCCAGTGAGGATCGAGATTGTGACTTGAAGGTCATAATTTGGAGTCTAACGTGAGATAGAGAGCGTATGCAAGATCGAGCACCGCCTGTAGTCAAGGAGTCTAAGAGTTAGATACTCGTTCGAAGAAACGTCAAAGTTATGACATATGATGAATAGATAACAAATAGAGTTATCATATGGACCCTGTTTCGTTGATGATTCCGGGACGTAATCATCCTAAGGGGGAGATAATTGTAACGCCCGCAGATCCGGGCTAGTCAAATTAGAGGCAATAAGGGTCGAAAATGACTTTTTGACAAAAGATTATTTAGAATAAATAATCTTAACCAAGTTGTAGAATATCTCACAAGGTTTCCGTACATATAAAGAACACCAAAATCCGAGTTATAACGAAGAAGTTATGGCCCGTCGAAGTTTCGCGACGGAACCGGCACGGCACCGGGAAGCGTAAATAGTGAATTTACAATAGAGCGAGATTTAGCCTTAGAAATATAAACAAAATTCGTAGAATATGTTAAACTAAGAACATCGATAAAAAGAACGCCCAAATCTGACTTCGTATGAAGAAGTTATGATTTTTCGAAGTTTCGGACTAGCAGTGTACAACCCGAAATTTGAATATTAGATCGAGCGGGTTTTAGCCGACACAACCTGAACGAGAATCGAAGATCTTGTTGAGAGTAGCGTAATGAGAAAAAGATGGGCGAAAATGAATGTCGGATGAAGAAGTTATGAGAATTTAACGGACCAATTGTGTCCCGGCTCGTTAATAATATAAAATTTAAAATCGAGCCAAAATTAGCCGACAGAGTCTAAACGAAAGTTGTAAAGTAGGTTCCCATCTTCGCGTGGATATAAAGAACGTCGAAAACGGAGCTCGTATGCGAAAGTTACGAATTTTTAAAGTTGAAGCATGAAAATGCGAAATCTGTTGCGAAATGATGACGTGGCTCGATCAGGTCCGTTGCTTGCTGAACACGGTCTTCGCTTCGGATCACGCCACGCACCATCACTTATGCCCCGCGTACGAAGAAGCTACGCCCCGCGTAACTTCGGTCTGATCCATTCGGTGATTGCGAGACAGCTGGCTTCGGCTGGCATCCATACCCGAGGAGTACGCCCAGCGTACCCTCGGTACGCCCAGCGTAAATTCCGAAGCCTGACCCTATAAATTAAGGTGCGAGGCTGCCATTTCTCTTCACCCCAAAACCTCTTCTTTCTTTCACTACTTTCTCTCTCTAGGGTTTTGAACCCTCCCTAAAGTCTAGGTGAACCCCTAGCACCCTAAGGAAGCCCCGAGGCTCCCGAAGTCCCGAGAAAAAGGAGTTTTTCGGTTTCGAAACGCTGCTCCAATTAAGTTCCGGTTTTCGATAAAATTCGTTGTAAGTGTGCTACGCTTACGCAATTTTTAATATAGCTTTCAAATAATTATAGGAATGTTATTAGGTCCTTAAAATAATTATTTGGGCTATTATTATGAGTTATATTGAGCATTATTAACGCTTAATAATAGTCAAACTGATTAATGTGTCGCGGTTATCGTTAAACTAAACCCTAGTTGTATCGGTACTAGGTTTTATCGAAGGAACATCGTTTTGAGAGTATCGAAGTGCTGTCCGAGTGCTGAGTCACCACCTAATCAAGTGAGTGCATAGTCCCTTTCATGAACATGATTTTAATACAAGTATTGATTGAAGTATTAATTATATGTTTATGTGCGAGTTAATTGATGTTGCTTGAAATTCGTGTTAAAGAACATACCTGATTGTATTTGATAATTTAGGATAAAGAGTAGACCTAAATTAAATATGAGGAATATTGGGTAGTATATTCTTACGAGTACAAGTGAGTTAAACTCAGAGAATAGAAGTTAGTATATGTCACTTATCCGGGAGTATGGATTAGACATAGTCATTGTCCCTAGTCCGAGAATATGGATTAGGCATAATCATTCGTTATTAATCCGAGAGTATGGATTAGTCATTGTCCCTAGTCCGAGAGTATGGATTAGGCATAATCATTCATCTTTAATCCGAGAGTATGGATTAGTCATTCGTCCCTAGTCCGAGAGTATGGATTTGGTAAATTCGTTCATTTCTGATATGAAAGTATGGAGTAGGTAAAACGACTAATCTTAGGTCCGAGAGTATGGATAGCCTCGTTGTGAGGATCGACGGGGTGGGATAAGAGTTGTTTATATATATATATATGTATGGTGAAATTGTATACTTTGTGAATTTTAAACTATATATATGGTATAACATTGTGGGATTGAAATCCCTATGTGCTCACCAGGTTTCCCAACCTGACCCACTCAGTTTATTTATATCACAGGTGTTGATATGAAGTGACATTACACTGAGAGATTTAAAGAGATGTAGACCACTAATGTGAATAATTGTAAGTTTTGTTTATGCTTATGTTCCTGTATTAACGATGACATCCCAAACGTTTTAAAATGAAACAAATACGTTTCTTCGAAAATGTTTTAATAACGTATTTACTATGTTTTTCTGGGAACAAATTCCGCAACCTTTTTATAAAATGAAGTACTCTGATTTTTATAAAGTATAAACAAAATCGGTCTTTTCTGGCCGTGATTTTGGGGATGTCACAGAAATTTTCTTCTTGCAAATTGTTGGATAAGGTGTCTAAGTCCATAACTATTTCTGGTATGTACTTGACCCGACCCGGCATGGTCCATTTGGGTTGCATGGCACCATGCAATTGGATAGACTAAATGAGAGAAATAACACTTGGAGATTATTAATATATTATAAGTTCTAATATATTAATAATATTATTTGATTAGTTTGATCAAGAATTAATTAAGTGATCAAAAGATAACTAATTAAACATATGGGTTGATTATGTAAATCATCCATATCTTGTATAGTGGGCTAAGAGGCTCCATGGACTATCAAGTTGGGTTCCACCCATAGGATGCTCCATGGATGCTCCATGGGAGTTACAAACCCATGGGTCATGGAAATGAAGAGTCATGACACATTAGGGTTTAACCCTAGATGTGTCAACACTATATAAGTAACATGTTCTCCACCCAAAATTGGCTACACTAAGAAACAAGAGGGCTTGGCCGATTTTGAGAAGTGAGTATTCTCTCATAAGTTCTTCCAAGAGCATTTGGTGTTGTGTGAAGCATTTGAGGCATCACACTTGAGGTGCTAGGCTCACAAGGTTTCAAGGAACACAAGCAACAACAAGGTAAGTTATTCTATCTATACTTTATGTTAAAATTGTTCCCCATGTATGCTAGATAGGAATATAACCTTGGAATTCAACTTTGCATGACAAATTAGACAAACATAGATCCAAGGTTATTAGGGTTGCATGTACACTTAGGAAGTGTTAGAATGCTCAAAACCCATCAGTGGTATCAGAGACTAGGCTTGTTTGTTCTTATTTGTGATTAAAAGTTGAAAAACAGAATCGGAAATCTTGCTGTCTGCGAATGGACTCGTCGAGTCTATAGGGGGGACTCGTCGAGTCCATGAGTATCTTCAACCAACTCGGCGAGTCAGTTTATGCACTCGACGAGTAGGGTCGAATGAGTGCAGAATTTCGATTCAGTTGCTGGAAAATGAATTAGAAACATTACCCTAAACTGTTTTGGTAATTGAAAACTTGTTTTTGATGGTGTAATGTCTTTGCTAATTCATTTACAACAACTAGTTATCAAAATTACAAAGTTTTATGTAATTTTTGATTGTGTTCATATTCATGTTCTTGTTCTTATGATGTTTTAGATGATCATAGGAATTATTTGTAACCTATTTGGTAGTTTAATTCTTGATCATAATGTGTTTTAATGGAGTCCATAACTTATCCTTAAGTTATGGAAAACCAAGAGTCACACTTGAGTTAAAACCATTAAGAAAACACAAGAGTTAGAAAAATGAAGAGTCTTCATTTTATTACTCTATTAAACTCATAAGTTACAAGAAATGAAAAGTTTTGAAAGTTACAAAACTTTCCCTCAAGTTTTGGAACAATTAAAGTTAAGTTAAAACTTTAAGTTCCAACCCCTAGAATTTTAAAAGTTAAAATTCAACCCTTATACTTATATTATGATGATTTAATAATTATATATGTATAAGAATAAAGTCGTCTTACCGCTAGTACGCCTCATTCACGAAGCCGGTCTATAAGGTGGGTATAAGGTTGTTGCCTATAAAATGGTGACTTAATGGGTGTATATTCTCACCCACCGCTTGCTTGACTGGTGGAGGGTCGTTAGCCGAACGGGTAAGACAAGGACTTATAAATTCTTATTCGAAGTATGATGAATATAATAAAGTAACTAAATGTTTATTAAATTCCCAATCTTAGTTACTTTAGGAAAAATGTGAATAAGGTGCTAATCCATGAAATTACACTTTACACTTTGTCTAAGTCGTTGGTGGAGCGTGTGTGGTTAACCGGCACACTAACTTGGACTTAACAAGGTAGGTAAAGGGTGACTTAAGGTTTATTATAGTATCGGTGGAGCGTGTGTGGTTTACCGGCACATCGATTGAGTGATAAACTTTAAGGGTACCAAGTGATTTGCATGGTTACTTCACACCTCGTTTTGTGATCCTCGGCATCCCAGTCACAAAACCTGGAGGGCACTCCCGAGATTGAAACATGCCTTTGAAAAGTTCATTGGATCTCAAAAAATCTAGGAATTTCTAAAACCAATAAAAACTAAATATCTAATATTTCGGTTTTCGTGGTGGAAATTGGTGAATCGTCATTCACCTACCTTTCAAATATGGTATAGCTTAGATTACGGCATACCTCTTCTAAGTTATATTATATTGTGATTGGATCCTAGCCTTAATATTACATTTGGGTGTTTTATTAAGGACTCTCTTAAATCTAAACTAAACTTGTTCTTCTCTTTCAGATGTCTTCAAACAATGCTTCTGGCTCGAATCCTAATGGCTCCTTTACTCTTATGAGTTTGTGTGGGAAAGTCACCTTTGATGGATCCAACTTCAATAAGTGGATCAGAAACATCAGGATGATTACCCACTACGAGGACAAAGAATATGTCCTTGACAAGGAGCTTAAGGAAATTGACGAGTCCACTGCAACTCCCCAGGAGATCGCTGACTTTCATACTCATGAAAGAGATGCAACCAAGGTTGCATGCATCATGTTGGCCACCATGACAGCTGAAATCCAAAAGTTTTATGAAGATTTCTACCCTTATGAAATGCACCAAGATTTGATGGAAAGATACCATCAAAGTGCACGACAAGAGAGGTACGAAGTCATCTGCTCCATGATAACAACCATGATGAAGGACGGAGAGTCCGTCACGAGCCACATGCAGAAAATGCAAAGGTATGTGGATCGTTTGCTGAAGCTTAATGTGAACTTCCCTGAGGAGCTTGCAATAGATATCATTTTGCACTCCTTACCATCGTGCTATGATCAATTCCGCATGACATATCACATGAACAAGGAAGAGGTCACGCTCAGCAAACTTCAGGGACTTCTCAAGACCGCAGAAACAGGTCTTAAGGGGAAGTCGGTTGCTATCACTCCTACTCCAGACTCAACTCCGGTCTTGGCAATCGGGCAGAGTCGAGGGAGGAAGAGAAAGAGATCTTCAAAGGGTACCAAGGCTCGGACCCTTGATGGCTCTTCTTTAAGTGGAACCAAGAAAGGTTTCATTACTCCTTCTTCTGACCCAAAAGAGGCTGAATGCTTCTATTGCCATGAAAAAGCTCATTGGAAGCGGAACTGCCCAAAGTACCAGCAAGATGTAAAGGATGGGAAAGTCAAACCCAACCATGCAGGTATTTACACTATCATTTCTAATAACTCACCCCATTCGAAATCTTGGGTCCTTGATACCGGTTGCGGTATTCATATTTGTTGTGACTTGCAGGGACTAGGAAGAAGTGAGAATGTGGAGCAAGGAAGAATAAACTTAATCATGGGGAATAGGAAAGTTACACCTGTCACCAAGATTGGAGTTTATACTTTATCGCTAAGTAGTGGGTTAAATTTAGATTTGAATAAATGTTGTTATTCGCCAGAAATGGCAAGAAATATTATTTCCTTTCATGCATTGTACAAACAAGGTTTCACCTTTTCGTTTGATAATGAAGTTGGTTCGATTAATGCTTTCTTTAATAATGTACTTTATTTTAAAGCATTACCTTGTGATGGTGTGTATGAAGCTGTATCTATTGTAGATAACTCAGGAAATAATGTTTTGTGTATTGATTCTACTAATAATAATAACTTGGATAAAGCATCATTATGGCATTGTCGTCTTGGACATATAAGCAAGAAACGCATAGGCCAACTCCAAAAAGATGGAGTCTTGGAGTCGTTTGACCTAAAGTCAAATGATAGTTGCGAATCATGCTTACTTGGAAAAATGACAAAGTCACCCTTCACAGGCTCGTGTGAAAGGGGTGAAGGTTTGTTGGACCTTATACACACGGATGTGTGTGGACCATTCAAACATGCCACAAGAGATGCTAATCGTTATTATTTGACTTTTACTGATGATTACAGTAGATATGGATATGTCTACTTAATCAAGCATAAGTCAGAGACTTTCGAGAAGTTTAAGGAATTTAAACAGGAAGTCGAGAATCAATTGGGCAGGAACATTAAGATGCTTCGATCCGATCGAGGTGGTGAGTATCTTAGTTCAGAGTTCCTCGACTATCTAAAGGAATGTGGGATTGTCTCACAATTGACACCTCCCAGGACACCGCAGTTGAATGGTGTGGCTGAGAGGCGTAATCGAACCTTGTTGGACATGGTTCGTTCCATGATGAGTCGAGCTTCGCTACCAATCTCATTCTGGGGGTATGCCTTAGAGACTGCCGCCCATATTCTTAATCTAGTCCCTACAAAGAAACTTGCCAAAACTCCTCACGAGATGTGGACTGGTAAAGTACCTAAACTAGACCACATCAAGATTTGGGGATGCGAGGCTTTCGTGAGACGCGAGACTCATGATAAGCTCGAACCCCGAAGTGAGAGGTGTATTTTCATCGGCTACCCACAACAATCCTTTGGTTACCTCTTCTACAGACCTAGTGACAATGTGGTCTTTGTAGCAAGAAGAGGAGTCTTTCGAGAAAGAGAGTTTATAAGCCAAGGAGACAGTAGGAGGCAAGTTGATCTTGAAGAAATTCAAGAGTCAAGTGGTGAAGGAACTTCAAACTCTAGCCCTCAACTTGAGGAGGAAACTCCTGTTGAGCCAATTGACGAATCTGTACCTCTGAGGCGTTCCACGAGAGTTAGGAGTGCACCTGAGCATTACTATGGATTCCATATTACTGCAGAAGGTGAGACACTTATTAGTGATGAGACACTAGTAAGTCAAGATGACCCTAACAGCTACGAGGAAGCCATGGCAGGCCCCGAGTCTGCTAAATGGAAAGAGGCTATGGATAGCGAGATACAATCCATGTATGACAATCAAGTTTGGAACTTGGTTGAGAATGTACCAGGTCGAAAGACTGTAGGGTGCAAATGGGTCTTCAAGAAGAAGACCGACATGGATGGTAAAGTACACACTTATAAGGATAGACTGGTTGCAAAGGGCTTCTCTCAAATTTCTGGAGTGGATTATGATGAGACCTTTTCTCCGGTAGCCAAGATTAAGTCTATTCGGGTTCTGTTAGCCATAGCCGCATTTCATGACTATGAAATTTGGCAAATGGATGTCAAAACCGCTTTCCTTAATGGGAAGTTGGCTGAAGATGTTTACATGAGTCAACCAGAGGGTGTTGTCAGCAACGAGTACCCTAATAGAGTGTGTAAGCTTGAGAAGTCCATTTATGGATTAAAGCAAGCACCTCGCAGATGGAATCTTTGCTTTGATGAAAAGGTCTAGGAATTTGGCTTTTCTAGGAGTGAAGATGAATCTTGTGTATATGTCAAGGCTAGTGGGAGTATAGTTAGCTTTTTGGTATTGTATGTGGATGACATACTACTCATAGGAAACGACATTCCAACCCTGCAGGAAGTAAAGTCCTGGCTTGGAAAGTGTTTCGCTATGAAGGACCTTGGTGAAGCTGCCTATATTTTGGGAATAAGGATCTTGAGAGATCGGAGTAAAAGACTAATTGGACTTAGTCAAAGTACCTACTTGGAGAAGGTTCTGAAGAGATTCAGAATGCAAGACTCCAAGAAAGGAGAGTTGCCCATCCAGAGTAGCACCAAGCTGAGTAAGACACAAAGCCCTAGCACTGAGGCTGAGATAGCAGAAATGAGTCGAGTACCTTATGCTTCGGCTGTAGGTTCGATCATGTATGCTATGACGTGTACTCGACCTGATGTAGCTTTTGCCCTGAGCATGGTTAGCAGGTTTCAGGGGAACCCTGGCAAGGCACACTGGATTGCGGTAAAGAATATTCTCAAGTACCTACGAAGGACTAAGGACTGGGTCCTTACCCTCGGTGGGAGTGATGACTTGAGAGTTGTAGGGTATAGCGATGCTAGCTTCCAGACTGATAGGGATAACTTCCACTCTCATTCGGGCTGGGTCTTTACCCTAAATGGAGGAGCAATTTCTTGGAAGAGTTTGAAGCAAGAGACAGTGGCAGATTCTACTTGTGAATCAGAGTATATTGCAGCTAGCGAAGCGGCAAAGGAGGCTTTATGGCTGAGGAACTTCATTGGAGACCTTGGAGTTGTACCAGCTATTAAAGAGCCAATGGAAATTTTCTGTGATAGTGAAAGCGCTGTTGCCTTAGCCAAGGAACCAAGGGATCACGGGAGATCCAGACACATCGACAGAAAATACCATTTCATCAGACATCGGATCAAAGAAGGACTCCTCGTGGCAAAGAGGGTATCATCAGATGAGAATCCGGCAGATCCCCTCACGAAGGGACTGACTCGGGTTAAGCATCTCCAGCATGCTCGGAGCATAGGGCTGAAGGATGATATTAGATTTAGTAGTTAGATAACCTCGAAATTTGTAAAGTGTAATTGACATTTGATGATGAATAAAAGTGTTTTATTTATGAGTAAAGTGTTGCTATCTCTTGTCAATCGTTTACTATATTTCTTTTGCATGTTTTGACTTCCAGAATAATTTTGTTTGGTATAACATATTATTCAAACCTCCACAGTCGGTCATATGTCGGAAGTAGGTATGAATCAAGACTGTCATGTTTGGTTGTAGAGGTCTGGAACAAGGCTACAACAATCATGAGTGCTCATAAGTTCTGAGCATTGGACTCAACCCACGCTCACTGGAATCACTTCATGGAATTCTATCTCGAGTGATCGTGAGATGGTAATATCATATAAGTCTTTAAACCTAGAGATATGATTTGTTACTTACAAGTTGGTTATGCATTGATTGTACAAAAAACGCATTGGTAACTCGATGTTATAAAATCGCGCTCTTATGTGTAATTCAATGAGTAGTAGAACAAACATATGAGTCGAAGTTTATCTGTTCCTTCTTGGATTAGAAGCTGATATCTGGGCTCCTCGATGATTTTGTTTTGACCTATGTACCGGGCCCGGTCAGAACTAAGTTGATGTGTTCAATGAAGTTCTTTGTCAAACAAATCGGAAATCGGGAAACAAATGTTGGACAATAAGTAAGACATTGTTCCATGTGTTTGTCCGACTGATATCTAGAACAGAGGATTATATGATCACTTATCTTAAATGGCATACCATCATTTTCTCAGTTTCGAGAAACCTTGAAAAGAGCTACGATTGCCGATCGGTTCCTGAAGTCATACTTGCAGTAATAGTTATTAGACTTATCCAAGTGGGAGACTGTTGGATAAGGTGTCTAAGTCCATAACTATTTCTGGTATGTACTTGACCCGACCCGGCATGGTCCATTTGGGTTGCATGGCACCATGCAATTGGATAGACTAAATGAGAGAAATAACACTTGGAGATTATTAATATATTATAAGTTCTAATATATTAATAATATTATTTGATTAGTTTGATCAAGAATTAATTTAGAATTAATTAAGTGATCAAAAGATAACTAATTAAATATATGGGTTGATTATGTAAATCATCCATATCTTGTATAGTGGGCTAAGAGGCTCCATGGACTATCAAGTTGGGTTCCACCCATAGGATGCTCCATGGATGCTCCATGGGAGTTACAAACCTATGGGTCATGGAAATGAAGAGTCATGACACATTAGGGTTTAACCCTAGATGTGTCAACACTATATAAGTAACATGTTCTCCACCCAAAATCGGCTACACTAAGAAACAAGAGGGCTTGGCTGATTTTGAGAAGTGAGTATTCTCTCATAAGTTCTTCCAAGAGCATTTGGTGTTGTGTGAAGCATTTGAGGCATCACACTTGGGGTGCTAGGCTCACAAGGTTTCAAGGAACACAAGCAACAACAAGGTAAGTTATTCTATCTATACTTTATGTTAAAATTGTTCCCCATGTATGCTAGATAGGAATATAACCTTGGAATTCAACTTTGCATGACAAATTAGACAAACATAGATCCAAGGTTATTAGGGTTGCATGTACACTTAGGAAGTGTTAGAATGCTCAAAACCCATCACAAATTTCTTTGGATTTGTTATCATCAGAGCATACTCCTCACTTGTAAGATCACATTCTGACATGTCTGACTCTTCTTCTTCCTCAACAGTACTTTTTGCTTTAGAGACAAGAGCCAGCGATCCCATGCCAGAGACCACTTTCGCCTCCTTAGTTACAACACTTTCATGTGACTTCAGTATGCCAACTAGTTTCGCTAGAGAGTCGGATTTGAACTATTCATGCGCCTTCACAGTGGAAACCACAGCCATCCATTCTGGTCTGAGCCCGTTCATGAATGTAAGTTTCTGTTCGATCACCTTCCTTTCAATTCCATGCTTGATCATCTTACTTAAAAGATGATTGAACCGATCAAAGGTCTGAATGAGCTTCTCTTCAGGTTTCTGTTCAAATGCTCCAAATTCTGACAGCAACAGAGTTTGAATGGAGTGTTCCAGATCCTCATCAGTTGAGTATAGTTCCTTCAACCTATCCCAGATTTCCTTAATAGTTGTGCATGAGCCTACAAGCCGATAGGTGTCAAATTGTAAGGTGAATCTTATCATTCGCATGGTTTTGACATTACACAGAATCTTGTCCTTCTCATCTTGCGGCATCTTTTGAACATCTGTTACCAACTTGTTGTAATCTTTCTGTGTCTTGACGATGGTGTTTGTTTCTGAGTGCACGAACGGTCCAAGAACAATAGCTTCCCAGATGAGATAGCCATTATCTTCGGATCCAACCACGTAATCTTCAAAGTGATGAGTCCATACTTCGTAGTCTTGAGTGTAGAGTATGGGTACTCTGGTTGTAGAACCGATGTTGTTTGAGATGTTAATAGGGTTTGCATGCGTATCTTCATGAGACATGGTGAGCTGCTAGAATCTTACCTGTAAACTTAAGATTAGGGTTTTATCAAAAGTTGAGTAGTCGTCGTTAAGAAGACGACGACTTCAATAAAAGCTAGCGGAAACCCTAACTATTTGTGAATAGAGAAGAGAAGTGTATCGACGAACACAATCTCCTGCTTTGATACCAATTATCACCATCCTTGCAAGCCAAACCCATTGTGGACCAAACATGCTAGTTTTGACATACCATAGGAACCAAATTTGCAATTTTGTCAAGTTTCAATGATTACTTGGTTTGTTTTGATGTAACTCCTGTGAACACTATTTTCTATTTCCTTCTTTGTTCTTAGCCTTCAGGTCCGGGAGTTCGGTGATTTGACAATGTTCACTTTTAATTGATGGGTATGAATGTTCCTCATTACCACATATATTTTTTTGTTTGGTTTCTTTGTGTATGATTTATATTGGCTATTACATAGTATTTTATGCATGGTTTTCTTATATCCCTGGTTTGGGTTCTTTTATTTGTGAACTCCTTGTGCTTTACAAACGCTGGTCTTTGAGAAATTTGTTCTAATTTGCTACTTAAAGACCCTAGGTGTAGCCAAGATCATCGTCTTGAGGCTCACCCAGTTGGGCTTGAAATCACCAAGACTAAGTGTCCCATGTCCCATACTTAATGATCTATGAAAGTTTAAGGCCAAATATGAGTATTATAGTGGGTGTATGGCCATAAAAAGGAGTGTGCGGCTAGGGAATGCGGTCAGACTTGTGTGTGAGGCTGCACACTGGAGTATGCAGCCATACATGGGGTGTGTGCGACCATACACTCCTTGTTTTAGTCCTATGAGTCGATTTTGAGTGGTTTCAAGTGTCAAACTAAGTCTTAGATCGATTATAGAGGCCATACCCTCACTTTGGAGGGTGTTTTGAGTGTGTGCGGCCACCTGATGAAGGTGTGCAGCCGCACTCCTTCAAGGGGTGAAGAACATGAAGAACACTATGAGTTTTAGGCTTGGATTCAAGTGTTTTACCTCTATAACAAGCTGACAGATGATATTTTTCACGTTTTGGAGGCCTTCTAATTGTTATTGGGTGATGCTTTTAGAGAGAGAACGTAGAGAGAGAGAGAGAGAAGGTGCAGCCAAAAGTGAATGGAAAGGGGTCCTTTACTATATATAGGGTCGAGTGTGAGGCTGGAGGGGGTTTGCGGTTGGGTGTGCGGCTGGCTGGCCACACACTCTAGTGTGCGGCCACACACACCTTTCTTAGTGTGATTGGCTGGATTTTGGGATGCAATGCCCTTCCTAACCCTTCCTAAGGCCCATATCTATGGTATACTAGGCCTAAAGCACTCGCGCGGACCCAACATTCTACTAAAAGATGCTAAATTCAAGTGAGTGATAGATATATGGATCGATTGCACAGTGTAAAAATGTCGGGTTGTCACATTGACCAATCAAGTTTGCTTGACCTTTGAGCCAAATCATCCCTGATTCAACAGTAACAAGCAAATAGGTCAGATCAATGAGGGCCACGTCGTGAACCATCATATAATACTCTCGTACGAACTCACTGTACGAATAAGGAAGTGACTGAAGAACCCAGTCAATAGCCAGCATCTCTGAGATATCGACACCCAACATCCTTAACCTTTCAATGTGTGACTTCATCTCTAAGACGTGTGCACACACAGGTTTCTCATCTTCATGTTTACTTGACAAAAGGGCTTGAGTGAGCTTGAACTTTTCAAGCCTTTGAACTTGTGGGTCAGGGAGAACAATTGGAGGAGGTGGAGGAACTGAAGCATGACTTTCATTTCCTTGATCATATCTTGGAACGTCATCCTTATTTTGAAAGCTTGTTCTAAAAGATATGAGAAGACCATTGTTGTTTGACATCTACAAAACGGGAGAAAATTCAAGTCAAGTTGGTTGAGTCCTTAATAAAACACCCAAATGAATTATTAAGGCTAGGATCCAATACAATACTATACAACCTAGAAGAGGGATGCCATAATCTAGCTACAAAATATTTGAAGGTAGGTAAATGACGATTTACCAATTTCCACAATGAAAAACGAAAATGAAGTTTATGTTTTAAATGAATAGAAACTCCTAGATCTTTTGAGATTCATTGAACTTTTCAATGGCATGTTTAATCTTAGTTATGCCCTTCAAGTTTGCGACTGGGATGCCGAGGATCACAAACAAGGTGTGAATAACCATACGAATCTACGTGGTGCACTCAATGCTACTATCACATAATCAATACGTCGGTTAGCCATACACGCTCCATTTATCTATGACAAACATCGAGCCACCCTTCCCCACCAATACCAAACCCAAATTAGTGTACCGGTTAACCATACACGCTCCACTAACGTCTCAGTAAGGGTACAAAGTAACTATGATTTGGGAATTTGGAAAAACATGTAGTTTCTCTGTAACTCATTATACTTATAATGGAAGGTTTCGTCCTATCCTACTCATTCGGCTAACGACCCTCGACTAGTCAAGAGTGCGGTGGGTAAGAGTGAATACCCATTCAATCGCCATTTTATAGGCAATTTCCTTAAACACCCCTTAATGTTATATGTAATATAGGGTGTATTTTACACTTTTTAAAATACTAGGTGGTCAAATTTAAAAAATTATACTATTAATTTAATTAAATGTAAAAAAAAAATTTATGGCTTTATTAAATCTCTTTTAATTATACACCTTAATTAATTTATAAAGCTATAAGGGTGTAATTTGAACTTTTCAAAATACTTAGGTTTTAGAATTTAAATATTTCAAATTAAGACTTTTAATTAAATTTTAAAATCCAAAAGTTGAGGGAAAGTTTTGAAACTTTTCAAAACATTAGGTTTTAACTTATTTAAATTTCAAAAACAAAACTTTTAAGTTCAAATTTAAACTATAAAACCTAAAGGGAGTAATTTGAAACTTTTTCAAACTTTATCAAGAACATTCTAGATCAAAAAATCAAATAAGGTAATTAACAACTAATTGGTGGTTGTCTAATTTTGACCTAGTCTAATTTCTTGCAAGATAATTCACTAAATCATTCAAATAATTAAATTTAATCATATAAGGAAGTAATTATTCAATTAATATGAAGATACCTTTAATTTTGGCAAGGATAATCACCCAATAGTTGTCAGACTCACTGACTTGTCGAGTCAGCACTGGACTCGTCAAGTACCAGTGGACTCGGCAAGTTCAGTCATGGACTCGGTGAGTCCAGCCCCAAAAAAGTCAAAAAATTCGATTTTTCATTCAAATAAGCATCAAATTCACTAACAAACAGACCTAGGCTCTAATACCACTGATGGGTTTTTTAGCAATACAAAAATCCTATGGTGTACATGCAAACCCTAATAGCTTTGGATCTAGTTTGTCTAATGAATATGCAATTGATTATCTAAAGCCATAAACCCTAGATCTAGCATACAATTAATCATATTAACATAAAATAGGGTTTAGATCTAACCTTTGAGTGTTATATAGTAATAACAATCAATCCTTGGCATCAAAAAGCTTAGTACCTCAAGTGCTGCACCTCTAATGGAGTCACAAACACCACTAAGCAACTTGGATGAAGAGGGAAGAGAATGGAGGCACCAAAAATGGCCGGAAACCTTAAAGAAAGTGTTAGACACGTTTTGGTGCCTAAGGGCTCCTTATATACTTAGGCTATTATGGGTATCAAGCTAGGAAACCCTAATTTGACTGCTTAAGACCTAAGCAGCCTATGGACTCCTTCTTTAGAAGGCTTGGGAGATTTCTAATGGGTTTCCCTATAGAATTCGTCCACTCCTCCTTCTATGGAGTCCATAAGCCCATCTATGTAATTATCTTATAATTACACAATAAGTTCCGTAAGTTTAATTAATCTCTTTTAGCCATAAAATTAATTCTTAAGTAATTCTTGACTAATATTAATTAAACAATATGATTTCTCATTTAATATATTATTGTTATAATATATTAATAAATAATAATTAAACCTTTCTATCCTTAATTCATCCTACATATTGCTATGATGAAGGCAACCCAAAAGGACCATGCTCAAAATCGGGTCAAGTACATTCAAAAATAGTTATGGACTTAGACACTAATCCAACAAGAACATCCACCTCGTGGGTTTGAAAATACCTCCATAGCCATCTAGTAACATATACCAGGGTGAGGACCAACTTCTCTAAGGCTGGGTAATTGACCTATGGTCCTTGTAGGGCCCACTAATAAAATGTATGTGGACCTGCTTGCCTTCCCTCTCCACCGCTAACTTAGAGGACATAGCTTCTTCGAATACTTTTAGTAGCGGGCAAGCGAGAGCCGGTAGTTGGTGTAAGGAATCTTTTAGTAGTTGCAATGCAACATCTGCTTTTTCTGTCCATTTTAACTGTTTTTTCTGTCCATTTGAACTGCTTTTTCTTCTCAATGTTGACCAAATACCGTTGATCTCCTGCACACCCTTGAGGTTTTGGGGAGTTTTCGACTCAAGAAACTCCTAGAATTTGGTGGGATTGGGAAAAATCCCTTCCTTGGATATCTGATACCCAAGGAATTGCCTTCCTCTACCCCAAAAGAATACTTAGTTGGGTTTAACTTCATCTACGCTTTAGCAAGTGTTTTGAAAGTTTTTCCACATCGTGGAGCAATGTTTCTTCATTGCCACTCTTAACTATGATGTCATCTACATAGTCTTCGATATTCCTACCAATTTGATCGGAGAATATCTTGTCCAATAGCCTCTGGTATGCAACACCCATATTTTTGAGCCCAAACAACATTTTCTGGTAGTAGAAAGTGCCCTTCTTAGAAAAGTGCCCTTCACCTCATCCTCTTATGTCATCTGTACCTGATGGTAGCCCTTGTACGCATCAAGGAAACATTTTAGTTGAAAACCTTCAAGAGATTGGACTTTCTGATCAATCTCTAGGAGTGGATAACAATCCTTTGGGCAGGCATTATTAAGATCTGAGTAATCAATGCACATTCGCCATGACCCATTGGCTTTCTTTTACATGACATGATTTACTTTCCATGTCAGGATCATTACTTCCCTAAGTATGCCAACATTCATCAGATTGGTCACTTCTACGTTTATAGCCCTATTTCGATCTTTTTCCTAGCCCTTCTTCTTTTGTTTTACATGATTTATTCTTGTCGTGATATTAAGGTTGTGTTTTTTAACCTGTCGATCAACGCCTGTAAGATCTGTTGGTTTCCAGGGAAAAACTGTGGAATCTTGCTTCAGGTGTACTACCAGTTGTTCCCTAGTCTCGTCTAATAGGCGAGCACCAATTCGCACGAGCTGTTTTAGATATTCCATGTTTATTTGGTGTTGCTCACCCCTCCTTCGAATTCTTTGGTGCTAGCACCGTCTCGGGAGCGGCTATGATCTGGTGGCAGTGCTGCACCTTGGTGTTTGTGATGATGAGTGTCGCTGATCCCTGGCACATGCTAAATTTAACAATGCCATTGGGAGATTGCTGACCATCCAAGCAAAATACTATGTTTTGCTAGAAACCAGATCACAAAGAATTCGGTTGTTCTTGTGTTTTTGTCCCTCTCGTCGTGATTGAGCAACAATACGGGCAGTTGAATAGTGCCCATTGGCCACAAACTATGTTCGCTGGATTTTTGTGTTACAAATCAATCCGGATATGAGGAGCGGGCCTCACGAATCCAAGTTCAATGGTATGGTATTGCTGCTTGAAAAACTAATATTGAGTATGTTTCTCGAGAGTACCTCTATCACATCCTCCTCTTGGTGAGTTATGTTTCTATTACGAGACTTAGAGATAGTGAGTACCTCTATGCCATCATATAGATGCTCCTGTAATAGATCGGGATGCAATATCACCGTTTGAGGCAGTGCGCCATCGAAGGACAGCTGCCAGAAACTACACTGGAGTACTAGCTCCGTAATTAGCGGGATCTGTGCCATTAGCACCTGGGTTGGGGCCTTTGTTCAATACTCACAGTGATGGTTGTTGGATATTGTTACCGGTGTTCAAATCAGGTCGCCTACTACAGTCGTAGGTGCTATTAGGTTTAGATCGCCCTTTTGCAGAGAACCAGTGTTGTTTATTGAATGTATCACTCTGAGGATACATCCAGATGGCGCCAAATCTTATCACATGCTATCCAGGGAATGGGATGTTGGATGATGGATTAGACCTTGAAGTTTTATTGAGAACAAAAAATAGAAGAATCCTTAAAGGACAACCAGGTGTTCTCTCAGGATGTCGCTCCGACGATCAAGTTAGTTTTCTGAAAGAGAGAGTTTAGGGTAAATTCAGTGAGGAAGAATATGGATCCCTTCCTTGAGAAGGAAGAGTTCCTTTTATACTTGTTAGTAACAGATTATGGGAACTGTGACATCCTCAAAATCTCGGCCAGAAAAGACCGATTTCATTTATGCTTTTTAAAATAATTTTCAGAGTAAATCCTTTTAATTTTAAAAGAGATGCGGAATTTGTTCCCAAAAACAAAACATGATAAAATAGATATTTATCAAAACATTTCATAAAGAAATATGATTTCATTTCATAATCAAAAGTCGGGATGTCATGTTCCGATACAGGTCATAAAGCATAAACGATAACATTACAAGTCATTCAACAAATATATACATATACAGACTTGTAAACAAAAACAACTTGATGTTCGCCCATCTTAAGCTCTTGCACAACTTCCTGTAAAATAAATCAACTGAGTGGGTCTGGCTTGGGAGCCTGGTGAGTATATAGGGTTTTCAACCCACAATAAGTATATTTAATTTCAACAATCAACAATAAATCTGATTACCCATTCCCGTTATCCTCACCTTACGTTCCTAAAAATAACGTCTATTATAAGGAACCTATTTCAGGATTTTTCATCGGGACGGACATTACTGCAGAGGGGCTTCCTCAACAATAAGTGTCCTAAAGGCAACCATGTGGGGGATAGAGTACACCGGTGAACACGTCGTTCACAACACCTACAGCTAATGAGCCTGCTAGTGTTCCACAGGACAATCTAGAATAGTCCGTGATCGTCATCCATACTCTGCTGAATGACTAGAATAACACCAATAACACCGAGGCCTCTCATCTGTTTATTACACACCAATTACCTACCCATGTTCTACCCAACATATTAGTAGGTAAAAATATACATTTTTATACATTGTTTAAAAACCTGTATAACATGCTTTAAGCAATACATATTCCACATAACAGATGAGGTGTACACACATAACACGTATTTCATAGAGAATACATCAGATCTATAAGATAGAATAGAGTGAATATACACTCACACGTATAACAACCAAATATATACACATAACACGTATTTTATAGTAAATACTTCATAATGTTGCGTTGGAATGAAAATAACTACACACTCACTTGATCAGAAGATGATCGGGCAGCACTACGGCTTGCAGAAGAGGTGTTTCTCCGTAGATCTGGAAGATCTTCACAAAATCGGGCTCCTCGCGGGCAGCGTTTCGGCTCGGGAATAACGCTCTTCGGGATCCTTGGGGCTTCGGATCTTGCTTCGGGGCTCGGGAATGATACCGGGGCTTTGGGGCATAAACGACACGCAAAACGAGGCAAAACTTAGAGAGAGGGAAGAGTTTGAACAAGAGAAATTGGCTGAATTCGAGTTCTATTTATAGGCTGCTGGGTCTGGGATTACGCAGGGCGTACTCAGTACGCGGGGCGTACTCGGGTTACGCGGGGAGTACTTTGACGTCACTGCGTGCGTCGACTGGTGGCACTCGAGTATTGGTCAGACAAGTTGCATCCGACTGAGTACGCGGGGCGTACTCAAATTACGCGGGGCGTAATTGACTTGTCAAACTTCTAAATTGCGTAACTTTCGCATACGAGCTCCGTTTTCGACGTTCTTTATATCCACGCGAAGGTCAAACCATACTCTACAACTTTCATTTAGACTCCGTCGGCTAATTTTGACTTTTATTTTTATTATTTATTTTTAGAAGGCCGGGACAGAAAAACTTCGTTATAAATTCATAACTTCTTCGTCTGACGTCCGTCGTCGCCTAACTTGTCATCGTTTCCCTACTAACAACGAGATCTTCGTTTCTCATTTAGATTGTTTCAGCTAAAAACCGCTCGATCTCAAATCGAGTATTCGGGTTGCATACTGCCACGTCGAAACTTCAGAAAATCATAACTTCCTCATACGAAGTCAGATTTGGGCGTTCCTTTTATGCACGCTCTCGGTTTAACGAAATCTACGACTTTTGTTTAGATCGCTAAGGCTAAATATCGCTCTATCTTAAATTCATATTTTACGTCACTAGGCGTCGTGCTGGTTCTGTCGCGAAACTTCGACAGGTCATAACTTCTTCGTTATAACTCGGATTTTGGCATTCCTTATATCTCCGGAATCCTTGTTTCAACCACTACAACTTTATGCAAAGATGCCGGGCTTATCTCACACTTTAATTTTGATGCTTATTTTATTCTTAATTCATTAAATTATAAAAATTAAGAAAATACACACAAAATCACATAATTCACAAATAATACATTTTTATTATTTAAAATTTAGTTACAAAGGTTAACCTAGACTATTACATTGCTAAAAATGGCAAGCCCAGAAACACGGGCGTTACAATTCTCTCCACCTTAGAATGATTCCGTCCCCGGAATCACACACCAGCAAACAAATGCGGATAGCGACTCATCATGTCACTCTCCGTCTCCCAGGTGAGATTTGGCCCATTCGTGTGTTTCCATCGGACAAGCACTAACTCCACCATCTTACGTCGCAATTTCTTAGTCTTTCGGTCAACAATTGCCTCCGGTTCCTCAATCAACCTTTTGTTCTCATCGATCCTCAACTCTGAAAGTGGAATTATGTCGGGAACTTCTCCCGTGAACTTCCTCAAATAACATACATGGAAAGTGGAATTAGTTCGAGCTTGTAAGCTTGGTTCCCAATCCTCTGAAGAACTTTAAACGGTCCAATAAACCTTGGACTTAACTTTCCCCTTTTTCCAAATCTTATAAGTCCCTTCCACGGCGAGACTTTAAGCAAAACCGAATCTCCAACTTCAAAAGTCATCGGTCTTTGCTTTTTGTCAGCATAACTCTTTTGACGGTCCTGAGCTGCTAACATTCTCTCCCTAATTATTTTCAACTTTTCAGCAGTTTGATGGACTATCTCCGGCCCCATAAACTGCTTTTCCCCGGCCTCAAGCCAACAAGACGGCGTACGACACTTCTGTCCATACAAAGCTTGATAAGGTGCCATCTTTATGCTCGAGTGAAAACTATTATTATAGGAAAATTCTACCAAAGGTAAATGTTCATCCCAATTACCTAGGAATTCCAAGGTACACGCTCTTAACAAATCTTCAAGTGTTTGTATCGTCCGTTCGCTCTGACCATCAGTCTGCGGATGGTAAGCTGTACTTAAACACAACTTGGTACCCAATTCCTCTTGTAGACTTTTCCAAAATCGTGAGGTGAAATGACTATCACGATCCGACACAATTGTTAGCGGAACACCGTGAAGTCTCACAATTTCCTTCACGTAAGAATTTGCAAGCTTTTCCATAGACCATCTCTCATTGGCTGCTATGAAATGCGCACTCTTAGTGAATCGATCAACAACCACCCAAATCATGTCGTGACCATTCTTTGTTCTGGGCAGTTTAGTGACAAAATCCATAGTAATGTCTTCCCACTTACCCATAGGCACAGGCAATGGTTCTAAACTCTCGTACGGTTTCTGATGTTGTGCCTTGACTCTTGCACAAGTCACACACTCAGCCACATACTTTGCAACATCAAGCTTCATCGTCGACCACCAATAATAGGGTTTCAGGTCCCTATACATTTTAGTGCTACCGGGATGAATTGAGTACATGGTCTTATGAGCTTCTTCTATCAGAAGATCTCTGTCTCCTCCTGTCTTAGGTATCCAAATCCGATCTTGGAACACCTTCAGTCCGTGACTGTTTACACCGAATACCAACGTTTTGCCCAAACGTTCCTCCTTTCGGTCATTCTTCTCCGAAGCTTCTTCTTGAGATTTCTTTATACTTTCCAAAATGGTTGAGACAACTTCAATTCTCAACGCTCTTGGCCTTCTCTTTTCAAGATTGACTTTCCGACTGAGAGCATCAGCGACAACATTGGCTTTACCGGGGTGGTAAAGTATCTCACAGTCGTAGTCTTTAAGTAGTTCCAGCCAGCATCGTTGCCTCATATTCAATTCTTTCTGACTAAAGAGATATTGGAGACTCTTATGATCAGTGAAAAGTATGCACTTCGTGCCATAGAGGTAATGCCTCCATATTTTCAGAGCGAAAACTACCGCTGCCAACTCCAAATCATGAGTCGGGTAGTTCTTTTCATGCTCTTTCAGCTGTCGAGATGCATACGCGATCACCTTATCTCTTTGGGTCAAAACACAACCCAATCCAACACCAGACGCATCGCTATAAACAGCGAAGTCTTCAACTCCATCGGGTAGAGAAAGTATCGGTGCCTCGCATAGTTTCTTCTTTAGCTTCTCGAATGCTTCTTTATGCTTATCACTCCAAGCATAAGTAGCTCCTTTGTGGGTCAAAGCTGTTAATGGACTAGCAATCGAAGAAAAGCCTTGGATAAACCTTCGGTAATATCCGGCTAATCCTAAAAAGCTTCGGATCTCCGTGGGACTTTTTGGTTGTTCCCACTTCACTACAGCTTCAATCTTTGCTGGATCAACCATTATACCTTCTTGGTTGACCACGTGACCCAAGAATTGGACTTCTCGAATCCAAAAATCACATTTGGAGAACTTCGCATACAGCTTCTCCTTCTTCAAGACTTCCAAAACTTCTCGCAAGTGTCTGCCATGCTCCTCTTGGCTTTTTGAATAAATCAGAATGTCATCAATGAACACTATCACAGATTTATCAAGGAACGGATTACAAACCGTGTTCATTAAATCCATGAATACTGCTGGAGCATTGGTTAGTCGAAATGACATAACCAAAAACTCATAGTGTCCATATCGGGTTCTGAATGCAGTCTTCTCTATATCCTGCTCTCTTACTTTTAGCTGATGATATCCTGACCTCAAGTCGATCTTTGAGAAATAACTTGAACCTTGTAGCTGATCGAATAGGTCATCAATCCTCGGCAACGGATATCTATTCTTTATTGTTGCCTTATTCAGGTCTTGGTAATCAATGCACATCCTCATGCTTCCATCTTTCTTCTTTACAAATAACACCGGAGCTCCCCAGGGTGATGAACTAGGTCTAATGAAACCTTTGTCCAATAACTCCTGAAGTTGCATCATTAGCTCCTTCATCTCCGTCGGTGCTAATCGATAAGGTGCTTTTGCAATTGGCGTTGTTCCGGGCAACAAGTCAATACGAAATTCTACTTGTCGATCGGGCGGTAATCCAGGAAGATCTTCGGGAAATACTTCCGGATAATCACACACAACAGGAATATTTTGCATAACCTTCTTTTCCTTCTTAGCATCGATCACGAATGCTAAGTATGATGTACACCCCTTGGTCAAACATTTTCTGGCTTTCATTAGAGAAATGATTCCAGAATTTACTTTGCGTTTATCTCCATACACCATAAACGATTCCTTTCCAGGCGAATTCACTTTCACTATTTTCTTCTTGCATAAAATTTCGGCATCATTGGCACTAAGCCAATCCATTCCCAAAACGATGTCGAAACCATTAAGTTCTATAGGTAATAATTCCTCGTGGAACTTATTCCCATTCAAATCAATTAAAATGTTTTTCATACGATGGCTAACAGGTACAATCTTGCCACTAGCAACTTCGACTAATAAAGCATTATCTAGTCTCACAATAGGCAAAGCTAGTTTTCTACCAAATTAATGCAATATAAAGGAGTAGTTGGCTCCAGAATCAAATAAAATTTGTGCAGGCAATTTGTTAATGAGAAAGGTACCTGAAGCGACATCAGCTTCATCTTTAGCAGCTTCCAGTGTCATCTGGAATGCTCTTGCCTTTGGCTTTGGCGGAATGTTGGGTCTTGATGCTTCCTTCTTTTTCGGACAATCTCTTGAGATGTGCCCCTCCTCACCGCAACCATAACAAACATTCTTGGTGAAAGTGCATTTGTTGGCATAATGCCCTGGCTTTCCACATTTGAAGCATGTGGTTTCCCCGCCACAATTCCCATGATGCTTCTTCTTGCACTTGTCGCACCATTTCGCCTCTACCTTTCCTCCACTTCCTCTCGAACTAGACTTCGAGAATTTACTTTTCTTGCTGGACCCTGAAAATCCATCGATTTTCCTTTTCTCACCAACCTCTGACCTTTCTAGACCTTTTTCCCTGATCTGGGTCTCAACATTTCTAGCAGCCCAGATGGCGGCTTTCAATGTGGTTGCTTGCTTAACCATTGGACCATAGTCCGCTGGTAGTCCAAGGGAAAACTTGTTGACCTTAGAGAGTTCTGTAGGCACCAAATATGGGATAAACTTCATCTTTTCCGTGAAACTTGGAGCGTATTCAGTAACGCTCAATTTCCCTTTCTTCAAATTCTGAAACTCATTACTGATTTCCAGAAGGTCCTGCTGGGAGCAGTATTGCAGTTTTAGTTGTTCCAGAAAGTCTTCACAAGACAGTTTGCGTGCTTCTCCCTTAGGCATAGAGTCAACTAACAGCTTCCACCAACTCAACACGCCAGATTTTAGCAGAGGGATCGCAAGAGCGGTCTTCTGCCTGTTGCTGCATTCGCAACTTTCAAACATAGTCTCCATTTCGGAGACCCAGTCCATAACTTGCACCGGCGTCGGGCTTCCGGATAGGCATGGTGGTTTGGATGCCATGAAATCCTTATACTTGCACCCACGACCATCATTTCCTCCATACTGGTTATTGCGTCTAACCACTGGTTGTTCGTCTTGACCAATGATCCCACTAAAGTTTTCCCCTTCAGACTGCCCTCCATTCTCCTCGGGCTCTTCCGCTTGAATTGACGGTTCTTCACGATTCTGCCTAAGCAAGCGTCTTGTTTCTTCCATCTGACGATCCAACATCATTTGAATCATCATTTGTACACCAGCCATTGTTATCGGCTCAGGTGCAGCAGCTACGACAGGTACTTGCTCGATTACAGGCGGTTGATTCCTGTTTTCATTAGCATTTCCAACTCCGCTTCTTGTTCTCACCATTTTGATCTATACACCGAATAATTTCACCTTATTACTCCAAACGATAACATGCTAGTTCTAATATCGTACATATACGCTTAGAATCCTAAACACATAAACCTTCAGATCCGGTTGGCAATAAACCGTAGATCCGAACAAATAATATCATATATGGCAACACATAACATTTAGCACATAAAAGCATTTTAGGCAACTTTCCTAAAATAAACTAGTGCTTGTGTCTAAAATTTATCAAACACACACCTAACAATCTCCACTTAGCATCCTAAGTTTAAGTCTAGAAATCCTACAAATTCCAAGTTCGCTTAAACTAATGCTCTGATACCAACTGTGACATCCTCAAAATCTCGGCCAGAAAAGACCGATTTCATTTATGCTTTTTAAAATAATTTTCAGAGTAAATCCTTTTAATTTTAAAAGAGATGTGGAATTTGTTCCCAAAAACAAAACATGATAAAATAGATATTTATCAAAACATTTCATAAAGAAATATGATTTCATTTCATAATCAAAAGTCGGGATGTCATGTTCCGATACAGGTCATAAAGCATAAACTATAATATTACAAGTCGTTCAACAAATATATACATATACAGACTTGTAAACAAAAACAACTTGATGTTCGCCCATCTTAAGCTCTTGCGCCACTTCCTGTAAAATAAATCAACTGAGTGGGTCAGGCTTGGGAGCCTGGTGAGCATATAGGGTTTTCAACCCACAATAATTATATTTAATTTCAACAATCAACAATAAATCCGATTACCCATTCCCGTTATCCTCACCTTACGTTCCTAAAAATAACGTCTATTATAAGGAACCTATTTCAGGATTTTTCATCGGGACGGACATTACTGCAGAGGGGCTTCCTCAACAATAAGTGTCCTAAAGGCAACCATGTGGGGGATAGAGTACACCGGTGAACACGTCGTTCACAACACCTACAGCTAATGAGCCTGCTAGTGTTCCACAGGACAATCTAGAATAGTTCGTGATCGTCATCCATACTCTGCTGAATGACTAGAATAACACCAATAACACCGAGGCCTCTCATCTGTTTATTACACACCAATTACCTACCCATGTTCTACCCAACATATTAGTAGGTAAAAATATACATTTTTATACATTGTTTAAAAACCTGTATAACATGCTTTAAGCAATACATATTCCACATAACAGATGAGGCGTACACACATAACACGTATTTCATAGAGAATACATCAGATCTATAAGATAGAATAGAGTGAATATACACTCACACGTATAACAACCAAATATATACACATAACACGTATTTTATAGTAAATACTTCATAATATTGCGTTGGAATGAAAATAACTACACACTCACTTGATCAGAAGATAATCGGGCAGCACTACGGCTTGCAGAAGAGGTGTTTCTCCGTAGATCTGGAAGATCTTCACAAAACCGGGCTCCTCGCGGGCAGCGTTTCGGCTCGGGAATAACGCTCTTTGGGATCCTCAGGGCTTCGGATCTTGCTTCGGGGCTCGGGAATGATACCGGGGCTTTGGGGCATAAACGACACACAAAACGAGGCAAAACTTAGAGAGAGGGAATAGTTTGAACAAGAGAAATTGGCTGAATTCGAGTTCTATTTATAGGCTGCTGGGTCTGGGATTACGCGGGGCGTAATCTCAAACTACGCGGGGTGTACTTTGATGTCACTGCGTGCGTCGACTGGTGGCACTCGAGTATTGGTCAGACAAGTTGCATCCGACTGAGTACGCGGGGCGTACTCAAATTACGCGGGGCGTAATTGACTTGTCAAACTTCTAAATTGCGTAACTTTCGCATACGAGCTCCGTTTTCGACGTTCTTTATATCCACGCGAAGGTCAAACCATACTCTACAACTTTCATTTAGATTCCGTCGGCTAGTTTTGACTTTTATTTTTATTATTTATTTTTAGAAGGTCGGGACAGAAAAACTTCGTTATAAATTCATAACTTCTTCGTCTGACGTCCGTCCTCGCCTAACTTGTCATCGTTTCGCTACTAACAACAAGATCTTCGTTTCTCATTTAGATTGTTTCGGCTAAAAACCGCTCGATTTCAAATCGAGTATTCGGGCTGCATACTGCCACGTCGAAACTTCAGAAAATCATAACTTCCTCATACGAAGTTAGATTTGGGCGTTCCTTTTATGCACGCTCTCGGTTTAACGAAATCTATGACTTTTGTTAAGATCGCTAAGGCTAAATATCGCTCTATCTTAAATTCATATTTTACGTCACTCGGCGTCGTGCCGGTTCTGTCGTGAAACTTCGACAGGTCATAACTTCTTTGTTATAACTCGAATTTTGGCATTCCTTATATCTCCGAAATCCTTGTTTCAACCACTACAACTTTATGCAAAGATGTCGGGCTTATCTCACACTTTAATTTTGATGCTTATTTTATTCTTAATTCATTAAATTATAAAAATTAAGAAAATACACACATAAATCACATAATTCACAAATAATACATTTTTATTATTTAAAATTTAGTTACAAAGGTTAACCTAGACTATTACATTGCTAAAAATGGCAAGCCCAGAAACACGGGCGTTACAGGGACCCTACCTAATGAGTGTGAGACGTGGCCTCCTTTTATTGGGAGAATTATTCCCACACTAAATAGCTGGTAGGTGACGTCAGTTGTGGGCATCGCCTAAGCATTTTCTGACGTCCTGATTGGTTGTGAGTGAATGAGAAGATCATAAGGAATATTCTTTCCTCATGAAGGGAAGCGTACTGTCACCCCGATATTGGATAACATAGGCCAAGACCAGGTTTTAGCCAAGGTTTTGGCGTAATTACGTCTCGTTTTTGCTTTCCTTTAAATTTAACATGCCCATATGTGGTAACGTTAACACCACACCTCTACCAAACTGATCAAAATCGACTTGAGTTGAACCCGCATCCAACTATATCCCAACCAGGTGTTTGGGGCATGCTTTGAACCTCAAATCCTTCATCAAACAAGAACGTACAGTGAGGCTCTAACACAACCCTCAACATGGATCCATCCACATGCCTGCTATACATTACAAAGAAGATGCCAACCAGTTATTGGAAGTTTCCTGAACCCCTAACTTTCCAAATGGCCACTAAAGTCATCTTCCCTCTCGACTGGGATATGAAACCTACCCTATTTACACACCTGAATTAGCTTTCAAAATTATGAATGATTCTACCCAGCTTGGATTCTTCGAATCTCTCTCCTAACGCCCAAAAGTTGACTAATTCACAATTCATCTTACATTCTTATATCTTGAAGTGTCGATGACCTGGGCTTACAAATACTAGTGTTCCATTACTAGCCAATCTCGATGATAACATGACTCTTGAAATCCATATGAATACTCCCCGAAATTTCAGCAAGTCGTATAACGCCTATCGCTTCCCATGATATAGAACAAAATCCTTCAGTCCTTTATGCTGGTGACAAAGACCATAACCCTTGCTTTGAGATGAGGAATCTTCACTCCAATTTCCCATTTTCAGAAGGATCTATGAATTCTAACCATCTTCAACCCTTTCACGTATAAAATTCTTCTAACAGTTCTAGTTACCATTAAACTCATGTGACAGCCATCACCATCTTCTTGCTAGCACTCCTTCCCTAGCAACGGTAGTGATTGGACCCAAAGGTCCTTCCATGGATGACTACCGATCCTACCGGAATGCAAGATAAAATGATTTAACTATGAATTTATTGGAGAACTAACTCACTAATCAGATCATAGAACTTCCAAATGATACCCCTGAATTGACCCCATCAAATATCCAGAGAAACAACCGAAGAATCTGAATCCCACTCAGCGAGATACAACCCAATAATGACTACTGGCATGAAAAATGGAATATAACAATTCTTGATGATATAACCCATGCAATAGTATAGAACTAAACCAAAGATAATACTTATCCATACCGAAACAAGATTCTAGGGAAATATAAATATTGATAATAATCAATAAGAAAGAAAAAGTTAACATACCCGCAATAGCATCTGATGAAACCCTAGCCTCCCAAGATCGACACTTCAATACTCGATTCCTTGCTGTTAGGGCTCTTGCCCTAGCCTCACGACCGACAATGATTGTCAAAGTAACTGGAGCAAGTGCACTTACTGCTCCACCCATCAACATCGGACAATCGGCCTTCTTGTGGCCGACCTGGTTGTAGTGAAAACACATCATAGACAATATGGTGGCAATCCCTACTAAAATGACCCATATGACCACAGGTGATACATTCTCGACCTGTCTCCCGATAAACTCCCTCATGGGTCTTCCCACACTTGGAACAATGACCACAACCCTAATGGCAAGATAAATGTGAATTCTGAGGCCTGGGTCTCTTCACCTAGCCCACTAAAATCTGAATATGCTTTGAATTCCTCTTCCCAAGGTGCTCTAAATCAATCTCACAATCTTGGGATCTAGCAATCATATCATTCAGGGTCTCGCACCCTAACTAAATCACAAAGTCCGTGATGTCATCCTTCAGCATGTTATGATACTTACCTTCTTCATTTCCTCATCTGAAACATGCTGCAGAACCAACAATGGTCTCTCCCGGAACTTGGCAGTAATCTCTGCCACAATCTTAATCATCTGGTGAAGGTCCCGAAACTCCCTCGCCAACTGATGCACCTCAATAGCTGGTGAAAACTTGGCCCTAAATCGTGTCACAAACTCATCCCAAGTCATTGTCTCTAGGGCTTCGCATCCTAAAAAGAACTCTACCTCCTCCTACCCATCTCGGGCTCTTTCCTTTAGAAGATAGGAGGCAAATCTGAACTTTGACCCCTCGGGGCAGAAATTTATCCAAAAAATCATTTACCTTGTCTGCTAACCATCTCCTATAAGAAATGGTATCCTTCTCCCCAAAGATCTTGGGATCTCCGCAAGTAGGAAAGTCACGGAAGGAAAGAGCACGAGCTCACACAATAGCCATAATCTTAGTAGCGAATGCACGCGGATGCTTATCCAAATTTCCCTCCATGACTGCACCAAATATCAATGAGTTTGCTCCAAAATACTGCTGGTGATCTTCGATGAGATAAACTCCCGCATCCGCTTATCAATTGGTTCAACACCTGCACCTGAGCCTGGGCCTGAACTATAACTTGAGCTTCCTACCTAAGTGCTCATCCCCACACTCAAAAGCAGTCATACAAATGATCAGAACGTAATCATGAATCCTCGCCTAATAGGCTTCCTAGACTCCTTGTACCTCTTCTCGATTCGAGTATGGATCCTATGCTTTCTGTAGTATGGGACCAATACTACCTTCGACACCTATCCATACTCTCCTCAAGAATCACCCTAAATCCTTTTTCTTTATCACACCTCCGAACTAGGATGGCGTAAACATCCAGGGGCAGATGACATCATTGTATAATATCATAAAAATTGAATATAAATGGACATAACAACCTACACAACATATATTAATAGATATAAACTTACATGATTGAATAGTGTATTTGTTCAAAGTTTACACAACATTAACTGAAAAGTAACAATTTCATAATGCAAAAAAAAATCCAGTTCCCGATGGCTTAAGTATCTATTTACTAGTTCCCTGAGAATACAAATCATTTTAAAAATCGTTAACAATGAATGTTGGTGAGTTCATAAGCATTTTTGTATGAAATTCGGTTTGTATCTGTTTTGTTTGAAAAGTATAAAATGCTTTCAGAAAATCCGCTATTTTCTATAATATTGAATTGTATGTCTTATACTAAAGACAGAAAATGTATGTATGCATGTTTATTTGTATATTCCCATAAAATCCATTACTTTTTGATGTATGAAAATCAATAGTCTTAAACCCTAAGACTGGAGTAGTGATAATAGCATACTAAAAACAGCATGTAGTTTTATAATTTATAAAACTCGTAGAGTGTAAGATTCCCGTAAACCAGGATAGTATTGTTAATACCTATGTGATTTATTATGACCATGTTTGATATGACTGTATGCTTGTTGTGACGTTCTTCAGGCATCAGAATTAGGTTACATATTTGACAGCCTAGACTGGCCCGTCTAGCTGTAGCTAACAACTTTGATGTGGGGGTTTCAATCCCCATATAGATCTATACACAACTACCTCGATCTCTTTCCAGGAGAATCTGGTTATAATTACAGGACTTAGAGTGTATGCTAGTTAGTTACGGTGAAGATAGTGACTCACTAGATCATTAACAAATTTATGCGAACTTCATCTCCCTTTTATTATATAATGAAATGACTTCACTAGTGTAAATTCATGAGAGGGATTTTAAGATATGTCTTTTAAAGGTTTCATAATATGTAGTTTATGATACGCGTTTTAACAGTTTCATGGTACACATTTTATGACATGTGTTTTTTGACACACAAATTTTTATGTCAACAGTTTTTCATGTAATCTCTTTTGCGAAAACTAGTTATGAAAATTTTTATAAGTAATTAATAATAGTAATGTCTAGTAGTAAACATAACATTGTTTTCTTGGGTCATATATAGTCAATCACGATTTTTATGTAACCAAAATGATAACAAACACATGTTTTAAAGTTTTTATGTAGTTAATAATTGATATTAACCTTTTTATACAAGAATATGTTCCATCTTCATCACATAATCATAGTGCATGAAATTATCCAATGGAAAATAATTGATATTAACCTTTTTATAAAACACGATCTTATGTATGTAAGCATCAAGTTCTCCAAATCAAATGCACAAATTATTCCATAAACAAGTTGGTGCATGAAAATATCCAATGGGTAAACGAAACTCGACTTGTATTCCCCTTCCCCTGAAAAGAATTAAAAACAAAAAAAACATGGGGGTATGAAGCTCACATTGATGATTTCATGAGTTGTAAGAAGGAAATGAGGGAGATGTTCAACTTAGACTTGTACACACTTGAAGAGCTTCTCAAAAATCAAGTGTCCCAAAGAACAAATTTTATGAGTTTCTTGAAGAGAAACACCCTTGAGGATGGCACACACGAAAATTTGAGAAGGGAAATGAGATAAATTTGAGAGTGAGATGAGTGAAGGAGTGTTTGGTGTGTGTTTGTGTGTGTGTGTGTATGTCTTTGGCCGAAACATAAAAGAAGAGGGAAATAGGGGCTTGGTTGCATGGTGAATAATTAGATGCATGGTGTCGATGTATGGAATGTAATAGCATGCATGGTATGGAATGTAATAGCATGCATGGTGTGGCTATTTGTTGGTTAATGTAATGTAAAGCAATGAGGTGGAATGGGTTGGTAATCTCTTTTTTTTTCTTTTTTTTTTGTCTTATTCAAAATCGAACCTTCTAGCTCAAAGGGTGGGGTTCTCGATTCTAGGGTTTCCAAACACACTCAACACCTACTCAAAGTTTTCGGTTTTAGGGTTGCCGAAAACACCCTATATCCTTAAAGGGTTTTTAGTTTTGGAATTTGTATTACTTTTCAGCTTAATTTTGCTCAATAAAGGGCTTTCGGTCCAATAAGTCCCAAAGGAAAAGGGTTTTCGACCTAGGGTATTTGGGTCGAGAACTCTAAGCAAAGGCCCAAAATTTTGTTTTTGTTTAACTATTGGAACAATTTGGGCTTTCATGAGGCTATTACTACTTGATTCTTACTATATGCATGCATGTACATATAACATTTCCATTTTTGAATTTCAATAGTTTAATTCAATAAGGTTTTCGTACATGAATCATAATCTCAACCCTAAACTTGCCAGTTGTGACATCACCCCCCTATTAGAGGGAATCTTGTCCCAAAATTCATTCTAGAGAAGCTCTCAAGAACTAGGGAAGAGATGTTGGTACTTTTGCATAATCTGGTCTTCGTGTTCCTACGTGAACACCGGTCCTATTTTGGCACTCTATCGGACCTTCACAATGGGGATGCGACTTTGTTTTGTTCATTTGACCTCCCTGTCCATAATTTCGACAAAGTGGAGGTTCTCTTTTATTTTTATCTCATCAATAGGGATAATGAGAGTGTCGTTAGATAGACATTCCTTTAGGTTCATCACATGAAATAATGGGTGTACATTGCTGAGCTATGGTGGTAACTGTAGTTTCTAAGCCACCGGACCTATCCTGGCAAGGATTTTGAATGATCCGATGTATATTGGGTTCAACTTTCCATGATTCCCAAAGTGTATCCTCTAATGTTCGGATGGTCCTCTCACTCTACCCATCTGCCCGAGGATGGTAGAAGGTGCGCATATCGAGTTGGGTTCCCAGTGACTTCTGAAGCGACTGCCAAAACGGAGAGGTAAATCTACTATCGTTGTCTGAGATAAAAGATATTAGCACACCATGTAATCTCACAATCTCCTTTATGTAGGTCCTGGTTAACTTCTCCATTTTATCAATTTCCTTTATTTGTAGGAAGTGAGTGGATTTGGTCAATCGGTTCACATTTACACAAATGGTGTCAAGTCCGCCTGCTATCTTGGGCAACTTGGTTATGAAATCTAGTGTTATCCATTCCCACTTCCACTCGGGTATTTTTGGCTGCTGTAGTAGATCCGAGGGCTTCTGATACTGTACCTTAACATTGGCACAAGTCAGGCACTTGGCCACGTAGGTAGCAATCTCGGCTTTTATATTTGGCCACCAATAATGTTGTTTGTGATCCAAGTACATTTGTTTGGAACCTAGATGGACAGAGTACTTCGTTTTGTGTGCTTCATTCATAATGAAATCTCTGAACCCACCGAATTTTGGCATCCAGATCTAGTCCATGAGGTAGTAGACTCTGTCATCCTTGATTGTAAGGTTCTTGTCCATCACACGCATGGCTTTGTTTGCAATGTTTTTTTGGCTTCAAGGCTTCTAGGTGAACCTTTTTGATTTGAGAAGACAAGTTGGAATGGACGGTCATTGTCAGATTTCTTACTCGGTGTCCCGAGTATTCATTCTGGCTCAGGGCATCTGCTACCACGTTGGCTTTGCCTGGATGGTAACGAATCTCGCACTCGTAATTGTTCAACAACTCAACCCATCACCACTGCCTCATATTTAGTTCCGTTTGGTTTAGAATGTGTTGGAGGCTTTTGTGATCCGTATAGATGGTGCACTTCGTACCGTAGAGGTAGTGCCTCCATATTTTCAGTGCGAATACGACTGCTCCCACCTCCAGATCATGTGTGGTGTAGCTCACCTCGTGGTTCTTTAGTTTTCTTCATGCGTACGCTATGAATTTTCTACACTACATGATTACACAACCTAATCCTTGATTGGAAGCTTCACAATACATCATGAAGTCCTCCGTTCCCTCTGGGAGCGATAGTACAGGAGTGCTGCAGAGGGCTTGTTTCATTGTTTGGAAAGCATCCTCTTGTTTCTTCTCCCAGAAGAATGGCACACCCTTCTTCGTTAAGGCGGTGAGTGTCTTGGCGATCTTGGAGAAATTCTGTATAAACCGCCTGTAGTAACCAACGAGACCAAAGAATTTCCTAATCTCCGTTGGGGTTCTTGGAGTTGCCCAACCCTCAATATCTTTTCCCATGGAGGGATCCACATGTGTTCCCTCATTACTGAAAACATAACCCAAAAAATCCACTCTACGGATCCAGAAATCGCACTTGGATAATTTCGCGTATAGCTTCTCCACCCTTAGTGTTTCCAAAACCTGCTGCGGATGTTGGCTGTGTTCTTCTTTACTTCGTGAATAAATGAGTATATCATCGATAAATACTATCATAAAGTTTATGAGATAGGGTCAGCAGACCTGGTTCATCGGTTACATATATGCTGCAGGCGCATTTTTTAGACCGAAGGGCATTACTACGAATTCATAGTGACCATAGCGGGTTCGGAAGGTGGTCTTCGGGATGTTGTCTTCTCAGAACTGTAGTTGGTGGTACCCAGACCTTAAATCTATCTTTGAGAAGTAACTTGCTCCTTGTAACTGGTTAAATAGATCATCGATCCTGGGAAGAGGGTATCAATTCTTGACGATGAGCTTCTTGAGTTCATGGTAATCAAGACACATGTTGAACGGCCCATCCTTCATTTTGACAAACAAGACTGGAGCTCCGCAAGGAATGAAGCTTGGTCTTATAAACCCCTTGACTAGTAATTCACGCCATTGGCTACAAATCTCTTGCATTTCCTAGGAGTTAATCTATACGGCAATTTGGCGATTAGTGTGGCTCCGGGTATCAAGTCAATTCGAAATTCAACTTGTCGTTCAAGAGGTAATCCTAGAAGGTCTTCAGGAAACACGTTGAGAAAATCATACACTTCCGGAATGTCCTTGATGCTCTTTTCTTCTTTCTTTTGATCTACCACGTGGGATAGGAAGGCATATGGTTCTCTTTATTTAAGCACTTTTGTGACTTGATACATGAGATGAGGCGAAGGTTCGTACCGGGTTTGTCACCATATATAATTAGGGTTTCATTGTTGGGTAGGTGAAGGCGACCGGCCTTCTCATAGCATATAATATATGCACGATAGGGACTGAACCAATCCATGCCGATTATCACATCAAAACTCCTTATAGTAACCGACATTAAGTCGATTTGAAAGGAGTGATTATTTAAAGTTAATATGCAGCCTATGAATACATGATTGGTTGTTTCCGTTTTCCCATTATCCGTTTTCATCATGAAAGTTTTGTTCAATTTTTGGGGATTTTCATTGAGTAGGTGTTTAAATTTATAACTCACGAAACTTCTTTCTGCCCAACTATCAAATAAAATGCATGCATAGATGTTGTTGAGGAGAAACGTACTAGTGACCACTACGGGATTCTTCAATGCCTCCTCATGTCTTATTGATAGGACTCTTCCTGTTCCCCTTATGTTCTTATTGTTAACCTTTAGGTAGTTTCTTTTGTAGTGTGCCCTTTCTTGTTGCAGCTGGTATTGGTGCGGCAGGAGCAGTAGTGGCATGAACTACCACAATATGTTGCTTTTTGGAGGGTTCCTGGGTTGGTTTCCCTTTCTTCTTGTTTCCAAACTTCCTCTTTTTCTCATTTCCCTTCTTATGTTTCGTTGCAGGAGGCATTGTGCCCTTCTGTACCACACGGTCAATAAGTTTTTGGGTAAAGTGCTTGGCGCTGTCGAACGTTGTGGGGTTTGCAGCAAGAACATTCCCTAGAATCAAGGGAGATAGTCCCCAAATGAAACGTTCTACCTTCTTTCCTTCTGATGTGATCATTCTTGGATAAAAGTTTGCCAGGTCGCTAAATCTAGCGGTGTATGCTCCGATGTCGGAACCTTCCATAGTGGGATTGCAAAGCTCCTACTCTAACTTTTGGACCTCACCCCTAAGGTAGTACTCGTCGCGCATGATAATCTTGAGGTCCTCCCAACTCATTGAATTTCCCACGGGGAGGGTCAGAGTTTTGACATGGCCGTTCGACCATGTAAGGGCCCTATCCGTAAAAGTACAAGCTGCAAATTTTACGTCATTACAACAAAATAAATCTAATGCAACCCCACTAAAAGGTTGCATTAGGCCTTGAAAAAGTTGCATAGTGCCTAAAGCAACCTTTTATCAAAGGTTGCATTAGGTAAAGTTGCATTAGACCTAAAGTAACTTTTTTCTTATAAAATGCAACATTTTTTAAAATAGTTGCAAATCCTTTTTAGATGCAACCTTTTTTAATGCAACCTTTGTTACGCAAAAGCAACTTTTTTATGCTCATATGCAACATTTTTTACACTTAGAGGCAACTTTTTTAACTGTTCTAGCCACAGAAATGCAACCTTTTTTATAATCCATTGCAACCTTTATTATGTTTCTAGTAAATAATTGCAACCTTTCTCAATGGTATATGCAACCTTTGATATGTCTTTAATTACAGAAAATGCAACCTTCTTTACAATCAAGTGCAACTTTATTTTCGTGACTTTTCTAACGCTAACTCGACATCTTTTTTTCTAATTATGCAAAAGTTTCATATGTTTTACTAAATTAGTACAAACATTCAATACTACTAAAATTACACCATAACAATAATAACAAAAATATGTTACATAATTTTATGGTCTCCTTTGACATGTCTTAATTCAAAATAACAACCATAAATAAAAGCCAACATAAAGTTGTCAACTATAATCACAAAAAAGTATAAAGAACGTCCTAGACATGTACTAAACATATAAAATACATCATATTAGTAACTATGGACATTGTGGAGGTTGTTCTGTAAACTTCCGCATCATGGCTTCAAAGTTTTCTTGTTGGTTGTTAATATATTTTCGCATGGCTTCTAATTCACCCTGTTTTTTCATGTTCCTCTTGAATATCTTTTCGCATTTCAACCAACTTATTTTTTTCAACTTCAACTGCCTTGCATATCAATAACAATACAATGAATATTACCAAGAAAATGGGATTGTTCTCCTTAACTGTACAATCATTTTCTGGAAGCAACGTAACAAGGGACTCCAAAACTTGTGTTCATCTTCACCTTGAACAGAAACTATATAACTAAAAGCTCCTTCACTTTTCCATTGCATATACGAAGAGTCTCTGTAAGGTAACTAAAACAAAAGCTATTGTAAGTTTTAAATCATATGAACGGGGGTTAAAGACAAACTAACAGTTTACCTTACAACCGTCATTTCAATAACAAAAATAAATTACATCTATATAAGAACATTAGAGAAACAATCTTCTGCTGGAAGGAACTAGAAATCAATCCATTCTTTTTAAGTTCAGTGTGTATGAGTATATAAGCAAACCACTAACATTGTAACAATAGCTGCAAGACAAACTTTCAAGACCCATTCCATTTAAGTTCATATTAGAAATAATATATTGAAAAAAGAGCTAATTATAGAAACTTACTTTCTACTTCTAGGATATCTATGAATGGCTCATATAATCCATCTATCTCAATCTTTTTGTTACCTGCAGTAGTTAAAGATCGTATTTCCAACACATAGCATATACATGCCATTTCACACAAACTAGACTAATTCAGATCAATCAATTCGTTGTCAAGAATTGCATATTCCCAACATTGTACTAAAGCTGTAAGAAGGATTGACTCGCCTCAAATCCCGCTAAAAGTAGAGTAAAAAAAATAAGCAGCCTCCAAACACTACTACCGAACACCCTAAACAAACCCAAACAATCATATTACTAAGTCTAATAGCATATCACTAAACAAGCACCCACTAAAGACTCTGCATTCCTACCTTCATTCAACTGGCTCAGCATTGCTGCCTTTAGGCCAATATATCAGACAATGTATTTACTCAACTTTTCAGCCTTCAGTCCACTGAATCGGTATTTCTGCCTTCCGTCAACCAGCTCGACATTGATGCCTTCAACCCAATATATCGTACACTAATAATACCCATCACACATGTTTGTACTACACACATAAATCCTACAAGTACATATGAACTAAAGCAAAGGATATATACCATATCTAATACTACACTAATGCAAAGGATATATAACATATCTAATACTACGCATATACATCCTACAATCACACATGAGCTAAAGCAAGAATATATAACATTGATATCATGTGGTGAGAAACTCACCTCAAACTGTCGTGTAGACCTCAGGTCACACCCCGAAAATCTAGCAAAACAAAAAAACATCACAACCCTCCTATAATAACAATTACAAGTGTTAATGGCTAGCCCTTAGCCCTAAATATACAAATAAGCAATTGACTTATTTTCCAGATTATGACCCATAACAGTAGTCTATTAAAAACCTGTTTTTCCCCCCTTAAACGCAATCCATCCACATTTTTATAACTTATTCAGAAATTTCAGCTCCATACCTTTTCAGGGAGTACTTGTACAAATCGATACGATTTTTCTACAATTAATTATGAATTTTACAAAACAGCCTATCATAGCAGCTAATTCCGGACCAGTTAGTGAAAATGACACTTTTCACCCTAGTTAGAACCTTCAACGGGTCAAGAAAAAAATCATGGAGTTACTACACTAAATTTCTGAAGTTTGGGAGCTTACCGTTCCCAGATCCGACATTCCTTGATTTTTCTATAATTTTTATAAAACCAGGACAGAATAGGGTAATTATATAATTTCCCAGCTTTGTCTTTTTGGGTTAATTTGACTTCTTAACTCATTAAGTCATCATGAAATAACCTTCAAATCTGGAAAACAATGTCTTAAAAGTGACTACAATGTATTTAGTCAAAATGATGACCTGAATTGCAAACACCACTCCCAAAGTATGTTGTTTAAAGTAGAAATTCAAAGTGCAATGCTTTAATGGTAATCTCACAAGTTTCTAGGGTTTATGCTTTTACTAATGATCCAAGTGCTCAAAGTTATTAACAGGGATCACCAACCATTGCCACCTTAGCATGGTGGCCAGTCGTGGTCGGTGATGGAGGGCATGGGCAGTAGTTATGGCGGTCATGGTGGTTGTGGTGGTGATTTTGAACAATGAAAAGAGGAGAAAGAAGGGAAAAATCGTTGATACCTTCCAATAAAGTACTCCTAGCCAAGAACCCTTCTTGTGTAGACTATTTCCTGCTTATCCTTCACGATGGCAGCGCTTTCTCTTTTTTTCCTTTCGCTTGATCGTAGCTTTCTCCTTCACTATGGCAACCCCTTTTTTTTCTGTTCGGCCGACTACACCAAAAATGCAAATACCCAATATGTCCAACAAAATAAAAAAAGGATATGCCCTATACCAATGGTTTGAACGATTTGGACTACGACTGCAACGAGGGCCGATCAAAGTCTCTAAACCTACAAAATGTGGGCATAAAACTGAAATTTACAACATTTGCCCCCAAACGTTACCATAATGGGCTGTTAGCCCCTCCTCCATAATTTCTTTTCAAAGAAAGATTCAAAAATGTTCTTTTTTGACCCCTCACATAAAAATCTTTATATTTCGACTTAATTAATTTTTTTAGTTAGTTACCATTACATTGCTTATATTACCATTTCCTATAATTATTGAATTATTCATTTAGATAATAGTTAAAACAATTTTATTTCATTTATTCCGTTGTAATAATCCTAATTTCACAATAATTATTATTTGAGTAACGAAAACTAAAATCGTTAACGAAATGAATTTCGAGTCATTATAATAGTGGCAAGAGAAGCATTTAAAATACCTACTTCTAACGTGTTTGCCCTTAAAAAAATTATAGTTATAGGAAATTAAAATTAACAATGTAACTTTTATAATAAAAGTTGCAATTTTGAATTAGATATGCAACTTTTTTTAAAACAGTTACGATTTTCAAGGAAATTTGTAACTTTTTAAAAAAAAGTTGCAACTTTTAATAAAATTTGCAACTTTTTAAAAACAAAGTTGCAACTTTTAATAAAATTGGCAACTTTTCTAAGAAAAAGTTGCATTAAATCTTTTAGTGAAACCTTTTTGTTCAGTGAGACCTTCTTTATAATGAAATGCAACTGGTGTGAAAAGGTTGCATCTAAAAGGTCACATTTGACTCATTTTGTAGTAGTGCCTTGCTCTCCTTGTGGGAAGTGCATATTTTGAACACTAATTCAATTTTCTCAAACCACCATGTTAGGGTGATAACACCCCCGCTTCCATTGAAAGTCGTAGGCTTGCAGTTGGCAACATCTTTGTATGTGCGTCCTTTTGGTTGACCTTAGTTGTCTCCCTGGTTGGAGCTACCTGTAAAATTCCTGCTTCCATATCTATTTTCACCGTTGTTGCTGATATGTGCAAGAGCAGCATTGACTGCCGCTGTGACTGTCGCCTAAAATATGGCCAAATCCTCTTTTGGTAGAGGTGGCGGTGGTGGTGGTGTTGCTGCTGTGGTGTTCTTGTTGTACTTACGGGGCGGCATTTTACTACCACAGTTTGAATTTATGATAAGTCTTTGGTAAGAGTTACGTTTTAGACACTATTGTAATGAAACATTGCGTATATATATATATATATATTAAGGCTAGTGGTTATTGAGTGTTACTTTGTACATATAGTGGAAATCCAGTTATACCAAATAAAAATGAACAGATAAAACATAGCAAATAACAATGTTTATAAGTAAACCACATATTTGTTTCATTCATCATTAAGTAGTGGTACATAACTTTTAGAAATTTGACCTTTTTAAGGTCTACAGTACATCGAGATAATAATCCGGCAGCATAGCGACCCTCTGAATTCTGTAATCACTTAGACGTAGGGTTGGTCCTACAAAATAAAAGAAAAGGGGTAGCACTATCGCATACCAAATATCTAGTCTATCATAGCGGGTGAGTAGGATAGATCCTACTCATGTCGAGTAGTCCCATGCGGTGTATAGGATGAAGTAGAAGCACCCTGCAGCTCAGCTAGTCGGCGCTCGGGTACTCGTACCCTCTCCCCAAGAGCAACATGTCTCTCCTGGTATTCCCTAACTTCCGCTCGTGTACGAGTAAGTGTTGGGTTTTAGTATACTAAAACATCCTATGGTGCACATACAACCCTAAATTCTTTGGATCTATGCTTTTCTATAATTATACATGCAATATTGTTTCCAAAGCATTAAGCCTACAACTAGCATACAATTGATATAAACAACATAAAATACTAGTTAGGACTTTACCTCTTTATGTAGCTTGTAGAACTTGTTGTATTTGGCCTTTAACAACTTAGCTCCCCAAGTGTGATGCCTCAAACGGTTCACAACACACCTAGGACAAAGGATAACTTGAGAGAGATGTTGCTAGCTCCAAAATCGGCTCTAATAAACTCCAAGAACTCTAGTGGCCGATTTTGGGTACTAAGGGAGTCCATTTGAAGTGTGGCAAAGTCTTGGGTTACATCCATGTAAACCCTACTGCCCATGACCTTTCATATTACTTAGGCTCCGTGGGTTAAACTTCCATGCACTACCATATTGGTTTAGCCCATCCTAAATAGCAATTGGCCTACACTATAAGAATCATTGATTTACCAAATCAATCCCCATATATTTAATTAGTGTCTTTTGATCACATAATTAATTCCAAATTAACTCTTGATCAATACTAATTAAATAATACGATTTCATATTAATATATTAGAACTTATAATATATTAATAAATCATAGGTAACCTCTTACTCAAGTATCCAACCTATCAAATTGTCTTGGTGATATGCAACCCAAGATAGACCATGATACTCTCGGGTCAAGTACATACGAATTATAGTAATGGGCTTAGACACTTAATCCAATAGTCTCCCACTTGGATAAGTCTAATAACTATTATTGCAAGTATGTCTCCAAATGCCGACTAGCAATCGTAGCTCTGAAATGTCGTTGTCGAACTCTAACCTAGTCAATGACGCATCCATTAGATAAGTGATTGTCTATTCCTCCATTCTACAAGATATCATATGGACTGAGACATGGATTATAATCGTTCTCTCTGTCAATTTGTTGTTTCCTGATTTCTGATTTATGACGACTGACTAATTGAACAATTCAAATCAGTCCAGGCTTAGCCAAGCAGCTTGGGTTGTCATCACTAAATCATCATGGGCCCACATATATCGATTTTATACCTCTAAGGGTAAAAGGAACGGATAAACTTCAACTCATATGCTTGCTTGTACTTACTCATCAAATCACATACAACAATATGTTTTATAACACCAAGTTACTGGTGCATCTATATATGTCAATGTGCAACCGACTTGTAAATAAAAACTCACATGTCTTGGTTTGAAGAATATAAGATATTATTGTCTCACAATCACTCGTGATAAAATCCATGAAGTGATTCAAATGAGTGTGGGTTGAATGCAATACTCAAATATTATTACAAGAGTACTCATGAATACTATAGCAAACTTGTGCTATATCTAAAACACCTACATAGTCTGCAGTCAGATTCATATAAGTCTTGCCTCAGTACCTACTTCCAAAGTATGATCGACTGTGGATAGTTTGAATAATCATATTATTCGGGATATCAAAACATGCAAAGTTAAACACAAGAATAATTGAATCCAATATGGTCTCAAAACATTTGAATATAAATAAAACACCATTTATTTAATCATAATATTGATTACACATTGTTCATTGTATAATGTTTCGATTAATCAACTTAATTATTGAATTAAAACAATAGGTATCCCATGGTCCAAGCATGCACACTATGTTTGCCTATGGTCATTTCTTTGTGAAATAGATTAATTGAAAACATATTCAATGAAACTCATTTCACAAATACAAATTTTTACCGTAAATGTACGAATACAAATTCTTGCCATTTACTCTAATATGTTAGATTCTAAACTTATATGTAATGATACTCTTGTAATGACTATGCACAAAAGTGACAAAGACTTGGCAACATACATTACAAAGTATTCCAATGGAGAGCAATTCCATGGAAACCAAGTATCACATTCAAAATACATTCCTTTTAACATCCTTCTTGCATTAAGATTTCTAATCTTACACACATTTAATGAATAACTTCCACTTACGGAAACATTTTCGTATTCCCATTTTGACTATCATTTATGAAGAAGAGTTGCATCTTTTCAGAATATATCAATATGGTCCTTCTAAAATCTACATTATACTTCTAACTGTCCATGAGCAATCAATCTTTAGTAAACTTCAGATTGTCCTCGATAATTATTTAATCATTTTAGTCATATCCAGTTGTAGTCCTTTTCCCTCTTAATGCCCTTGGCATTAGAAAAAATGGAACAATTAAATATTATAGCATTTACAATCTATCATATACCCGAAGCACATGGGATACGATTCCTGTCTCACATAAAGACGTGATACTTTACCAGTCTCTTGCTACAATATTTCAACATATAGAATTTCCTTATGTTGAACCATTTCAACATAACATTCATATATGTTCTTGACTAAATTTTATTAAAATATCTATCTAAGCTTTTAGGTTTGAAATGAGGTATGAATTCCTCTCCCTTAATTATAGCAAAACAACTTCTCAAACCCCGCAGTTGTGCAATTTGAAACTTTTACTTTCTATAAGTAACATTGCTAACTTGCAACGGTTACCATAATAATTATGTTCCTACTATCATAATAATTATATTCTTATTTTCATAACACTTATGCTCCCACTAGCTTTCACATGTACCCAGAAATCAGTTGGACCTCTAGAAATTGATACTTTTTGAATTTCATTACCAAAGTTTAGATTTCTGATATGAAATGCTTCGATAAGACTTTATCTAGGCTTCTCAAAATCATACACCCTTCCTTAGATAGGTCACATGTGTGTAAAAATAGTTTAGAACTTACAACAATAAGTCTCAAATGTTTAGACCTTTTCCATTTCTCACAATTCGAACTATGAACAAAGATGTTGTAATCATAATGGAATTTGAGAATGCAAGTACCACAATTACTATCTCCTTAGAATATACTTAGTGAAAGCGTTCCTCACAATCATTTTCATGAAGCGGAAAGAAATCATATGACACTTAGATTTTATGGTGTATGTGTTCCTATCCATGTGAATTTGTCAAATTATAATCCTAAGAGAAGGTTTGTGACAATTCCAAACTCATATGGACTGAACTTGTTCAGTCTTAATTTCCTACCACTTGGTAGCACATGGGCCTACCATGTCTTCAAAGTTGTTAAGCAGCTCACCCATACTGATAAATGAAACTTTCATTGATCCAAGTACTTTTACTTATGTAAACAATTGAGAACTCATAGAACTTAGATGCATAGTCAGCTTTTAACTAGAATGGGCACAAAAACAAGAATATTTCAACGTGATAGGTTACAAACCTCAATTCATGTGCTAGTGATAAACAATAGGTTTTAATTCTTTATTACTTCTTGAAACTTTTTCAAGATCATTAAGATTCCCACTGACCTCTTGACATATAAGACTCTCTTGTCATGAACCATTCCTTTACAAAATAAATATTCAAGAGTTAGTGAGGATTCTTATCAAGATAAACACTTCACACAATTGGTCTTATTTGATGAGTGTTTTAAACCTTCTTAAGATTATGTCACTCAAGGCAAAATCTTGGAGTATGACTCTAATACTTGTTTTGGAACGAAGTATGACTCATCTTTTTGATTTAACATTTCAACAATTCATGATTCCTCTCCTTAGCCATAAAAATGAACTAAGATATCCTTAAAGGATCAATCGTGATATGGTTTTCCATAATCATTAAAATGATCATAAAACACAATACTAAAGTACACTCCCATCTTTTCAGATTAGAGAAACTTTTATCTTTTTGCCTAATTTGATTATTTTCATTCATTCTGCCATAGATTGAAACTTTTCCAATGTTTCAGAACTATACTTAAACTTGTAAGCATAAACATATTTACTAAATTTAGTAAATCATGACGAATAGTCTTATCGTTCTTTTTGGTGGACCTGACCAACGCACAACCAACTGTACCTAATCTCCTAGTCCTTCACTCTACTCACATATACATGTGAATAACGAATTAGTCTTTAATTTCCAAAGATGAAGGTTCTCACACATCACACAATACAAGTTGCATGATTCCAAGTTTCTATGCAATTGAAACTTGGGTGATGAGAATCTTTCCTTATTTGGTAAATTTTGATACTTCCACAAACCAAAGAATCAAATCCATATTGCTAACAATAGAACTTTGTTACTTCATATTTCTAACCAATCTATCATAACTCCTCAGCAGTAACTCAAAAATACGATCTTTGAACCATACGATCGAAATCCATCTCTTCGTGATCAGATTCAACATGCTTTTATTTTTAAGCTTCCTTCCTTTTGCATGATCCTACAAAACATCAAAATGAAAAACTTGTCACATTATGTAGTATGAGTCAACAATTAGGAACTTAATAGAGTTAGATAGTGGACATACCTGAAGTAGAAACATACAATTTGATTAAAGTTCTCAGGTAGTCATGGCAGCTTCACTTCCAATGTCCCTTACCTTGGCAATAGAAACACACATGCTCATTTGGAATGACACATGGATCAGTCTCAAAATTGGCCTTTCTATGATGATCAAAACTTTTGACCACGACCAATTCCTTTCCTTTAAGAGAAGGAATTATTTATGGGATGTCCATGATAGCTTGGGATGTAGATCTTCCAATCAAATTTGCTTGACCATGGCACTAAATCATTGTTGATTCAGCAGCAATTAGCAAATAAGTAACATCAATAAGGATTATGTCGTGATCTATCATATCGTAGTCCTTAATGAACTTACTATACGACTCAAGGGAGTGACTAAATAACCAAGTCAACAACCAACTTCCTCGATACAAGAAAACATAACATTCCCAACCTGTAAATGTGTGACTTCATCTCCAAGACATGTGCACACACAAACCTTCCATTTTGCTATTTGCTATCCAATAGGGTTTGAGTGATCTTGAACTTTTCAAGTCTTCAAGCTTGTAGGCCATAGAGAATAATTGGAGGGGTGGAGGAAGTGAAGTACGATTTCCACTTCCACGATCTAATCGTGGAATATCATCTTCAAGAGGAAAGCTTGTTCTAAAAGATTTAGGAAGACCATAGTTTTCTAAACTAGACATCTACAAGGGGGAAATTAATGTTAGTTGATTTAAGTACTTAGTATAACACCTAAATGAAATATTAAGGCTAGGACCCAACACAATATTTTACAATTTGGAAGAGGGTGCCGTAATCCAAATGTAAAATACTTAAACGTAGGTTAATGGCGATTTACCAATTTCCACCATTAAAAACGAAATTGAATATTATGTTTTAATTGGTTTGAAATTCCTAAATCCTTTGAGATTCATCGAACTTTTCAATGACATGTTTTAATCTCGATTGTGCCCTTCAAGTTTGTGACTGGGATGCTGAGGATCATAAACAAGGTGTGAATAAATATGCAAATTACCTTTGTACACCCAATGTTACAAATCACCTAATCAATGTGCCGGTGAAACACAGACGCTCTATTGTTCTATGCTTAACATCAAGCTAACCTTTGCCACACACTATCAGTCCTAGATTAGTGTGTCGATTAACCACACATGCTCCACTAATGACTTAACAAGGTGCAAAGTGTAATTTCATTGGATAAGACCATATTCACAATATTCCTAAAGTAACTAAGTTGGGAATTTGATAAAAGTTTAGTTACTTTATAATTATCATTATACTTATAATGAGAATGTTGGGTTTTGAGCAATCTAACACTTCCTAAGTGTGCATGCAACCCTAATAAACCTTGGATCTATGATTTCTTCTAAAATACATGCAAATAATAATTTCCAAGGTTTCTTCCTAACTAGCATAGCATAAGGATTATGAATCATAAAACTACTAGTAGAAATACATACCATTTGATGATGGTTGATTGTTTGGAGTTTGAGAGCCAAGCACCAATAGTGTGAATGCCTCAAATGGAAATCACAAATCACCACAAACACTTGGAAAACTTTGAGAGAGTAGTATACTTTCTTATGAAATCGGCCACGACTAAGTCTCACACAACTAGAGTGTCATTTCTTGCATCATATGCTTCTTTATATAGTGTGCATGGTTAGGGTGAAACCCTAATAACCCATGTATTTTCCTTTCCAAGGATCCATGGGTTAAAAGCTCCATGGATCATCCATGGACTTCCATATTAGCTTAGCCCATTAACAAATGAGTATTAGCCCACACTATATAAAATATAATAGCCTATAATTTAATCAGTCTTTCTTTTTAATCTCTAAATTAATTCATAATTAATTTAAGACTAAAACTAATTAAATAACATGACTTCATATTAATATATTATAACTTATAATATATTAATAAATCATAAGTATACAATTCTCATAAAATTATCCATAAATCGTTTGGATGAAATGCAACCCAAATGGACCATGCCGGGTCGGGTCAAGTATGTACCAAATAAGTTATGGACTTAGACACCTTATCCATTAGACTCCCACTTTGATAAGTCTAATAACTATATTTGCATATGTTACTTCAGGAACCAACCAGCAATCGTAGCTCTCGAAAACTCTGTTGAACTATGAAGCGCCATTTTAGATAAGTGATCATATAATCCTCTGTTCTCATGATATCAGTCGGACAAATACATGGAACAACGTCGTACTTATTGTCCAGCAGTTTGTTTCCTGATTTTTGATTTGTTTGACAAAGAACTTAATCAAACACATCAATTTGGTTCTGACCGGCCGGTACATAGGTCACAACAAAATCATCGACTCATATGATTGTTCTAGAAGGAACAGATAAACTTCGACTCATATGATTGTTCTACTACTTGTTGAATTGTAACAAAGGCACATTTTATAACATTAAGTTATTGATGCGTTTCCGTGCAATCAATGCACAACCAACTCATAGGTAACAACTCATATCTCTAGGTTTGAAGATTTATATGATATTACCGTCTCACGATCACTCGAGATAAATTCCATGAAGTGATACAAGTGAGCATGGGTTTATTCCAATACTCATAACTTATGAGCACTCATGAATGTTGTAGCAACCATTCCTATGACTAAACCCATTTAGCCATCTACAAACTCGATTCATGACAGTCTTGATTCATACCTACTTATAACATATGAACGACTGTGGAGTGTTTAAATAACTTAGTCATTCGGAAAGAATAACCTAGCTATTTTGGAAGTCAAAACATGCAAAGTGAAACACAATAATAATCGAATCCAATATTGTCTCAGAACCGTTTTGAATATAAATAGAACCACCTTTTATTTATCACAATATTGATTACACATTAATTGTATAATGTTTCAAACGATCAACTTAAGACTTGAATAAAAACAACAGTCGTCCCATGCTCCTGGCATGTACACTTTGTTTTTTCTAAACAATAGTTATGCCATACTCCAAGTATGCATACTATGTTTGTCTATAATCCTTACATTGTGTTGCAGATCAATTGAACATGATTCCAATGATACTCATTTCACAATCCCAAATCCTTATTGTAAATGTGAGAATTCCCGATTCATATCATTTACCAAAAAAAAAAACTGTTAGATTTTAAACTTTTATTCAATGTTCCTCTTGTAATGATTATTCACAAAGTCACCAAAACCTTGTCACCAGTCATTACAGAGTATTCCAAAGAAGGTCAGCTTTTATGGAACGAAAGTCTCATATTCAAAGTACATTGCTTTGGACATCCTTCTTGCATTAAGGTTTTCTAATCTTACATAGATTGAATAACTTCCACCTATGGAGACATTTCCATAGTCCCATTTTGACTATCACTTCCGAACAAGAGTTACTTCTTTTCATAACATGTCAATACGGTCCTTTCCGACAACTTACATCATACATCCAACTTTCCCTGAGCAACCAATCTTTGGCGAACCTCAGATTGTCCTCGACAATTGCTTAATCACTTTAGTCATATCCAGTTCTAGACATTTCCTTTCTCAATGCCTTAAGCATTTGGGAAATTTAGAAAATATGAATATTATAGCACATGGAATCAATCCTATATCCGAAGCATATGGGACACGATTCATGATGTTCGACATAAATACATGATACTAGACCAGTCTTTTGCTACAATATTTTTTATTTGCCATGTTTTCAAAATTTAACTATGAAGAGGGATGTCGTAATCATAATCGAATTTTGAAAATGCAATATATATAGAATTTCTTCAAGTTGAACCATTCCAACACAAAATTCATATATATATATATATATATATATATATATATATATATATATATATATATATATATATATTCTTGACTAAAGATGATTAAAATCTCAATCTAAGCTTTAGAATTGAAATGAAGTATAATTTCCTCTGCCTTAATTATAGCAAAACAACTTTTCAACCCCTTCAACTTCACGAATTGAAACTTTCTTTTCTATAATTAACATTGCTAACTTGCAACACTAAACGTAATAATCATGCTCCCACTAACATGATGATTATCAGCATAACACTTATGCTCCCACTAGATCTGACATATTTCCAGAAATCAGCTGGACTTCTGAAATTTAGATTCATACACCCTTTCTTAGATAGCTCACATTTGTGTCTAAACAATTTTCAGAACTATGAAAAGGGATACCTTAATCATAGTCATAATTGTTTAGACCGTTGCCATTTCTCACAAGTCCATGTTAGTGTGTCAGTGAACCACACGCGCTCCACTAACGACTTTTAAAAATGCAAATAACACAATTGATATCTACGTAAAATCTACTTAATGAAAGCGTTTCCTCACCACCATTTTCATGAATCGGAGAGGAACCTTATGACACTTAGATTTTATAGTGTATGAGTTCCAATGCATGTGAATTTGTCAAAACCATAATCACAAGATAAGGTTAGTGACAAATTCAGCTTTACATGGATTAAACTTGTTCAATCTTAGTTTCTTGTCACCTTGGTAGCACAAGGCCCACTAATGCTTCCAAGTTGAACTCTGATAACTCACATGCAAATTCAACTTATTTGAAGTAGGTACAGAAATAAGAATTATGTCAACACGATAGGTTGCAAACCTTAAGTCATGTGCTAGTGATAAATTACAGGTTTTACTCTTGATTAAATCTTGAAACTCTTTCAGGATCTTTAAGGCTCCCACTGTCCCCTTGACATATAAGTTTCCCCAGTCAAGAACCATTCCTTGACAAAACAAATATTCAAGGCATAGTGCGGATTCTTATCAAGACTAACACTTCACACAATTGGTCTTAGTTGGTCTTTGTCTCATCCAAGACATCACAACTTACCAATCTCAAATGTACAAGAGTAGAAAACATTTTACTCTTACATTTGACTAGTGTTAATAAGTCTTCCTTTATGTCACGCAATGTTACAATCTTGGAGTATGACTTTAAGAATTGTTTTGGAACGAAGTATGACTCATCTTCTTGATTTTAACCAATCCAACAATTCATGACCTCTCTTCTTAGCCATAACAATGCACTAAGACGTCCTTAGAGTATGAATTTGTGATATGGTTTCATAATCATTAAGATGATCATGCAATATGATAATAAAGTACTCTCCCATCCTTTCAGATTTGAGAAACTTTTATCTTTCTGCCTAATTTGATTCTTCTCATTTGTTTTGCCATACATTGTAACCTTTCCAATGTTACAGAATTATACTTAACCTTATAAGTATAATCATATTTACTAATCTTTAGTAAATCATGACAAATCAATCTTTGTGGTGGACCTTGACCAGCGCACACCCAGTGTACTAAATTCCTTAGTCCTTCAATTGACTCACATATACATGTGATCAAAGAATTAGTCTTAATTTTCAAAGATGAAAATTCTCATTCATCATACAATACAACTTGTATGATTCCAAGTTTCTGTCCAATTGAAACTTGGGTGATGAAAAACTTTCTTCATTTGGTAAATTCAGGCACTACCACAAATGAAAGAATCAAATCCACTTTCCAATATTGCTATTACTGGAAACATATAAGCAACAATTTTCCACAAATGCCATGGTAAGGATATTTTTTTAAAATAAATAAAATCAAAACCCCTTTTTTCTTTTATTTTAAAACTTTGCGGAAAAACTTATCCTTACAATCCACATGAAAACCTTGTTGTTATCTATTCATAAGCAATATATTATAACTCTTAAGCAACAACTCAAAATTCTGATTACCGAACCATGCGATCGAAACCCAGCTTCGCAATCAGAATCAACATATACTTACTTTAAGCTTCCTATCTTTTCTTTGATTCTTAAAATATCAGCATGCGACCCATTCACATTATGTAATACGAATCTCCAAATAGGAACTTAATAGAGTTAGACCATGGACTTTACCTGAAATAAAGTCAAACTTATTGACTTTATCATCCTTAGGTAAGTTTGGCAGCTTCATAACCAAAGCCCCTTCCTTTGGCAATAGAAATATATGGATCCTTAGGTAATACTACATGGGACTATCTCAGACTTAGCCTTTCTCTTTACCATTTGGTCAATCGAGTTGACTATAGCCGATCCCTTTCCATTGGGAAGAGAAATTCTTTTCTAGATATCCAATGCTACCATTGCTGATGTCCATTTAAGGTTTGGGAAGTTGTTATTTTAATCAAATTTACTTTACTGGTGTTCCAAATCATTGCTGATTCCACAACACCAAGCAAATACATAACATCATTAAGGGTCATGTCATAGTCTGTGTCATAGTAGTCCCAAAGAGACTCACTATGTTACTAAGAAAGTTATTGAACATTCAACTTTCACGAGACTTTGACACCTAACTCTCCCGGCTTGTCAATATGTGACTTTATCTCCAAGATGTGAGCACACATAGACTATGCTTGCCAATAGGGATTGAGTGACTTCAAACTTTTCAAGAACTTGTGGGTGAGGGTGAATAATTGGAGGAGGTGGAGGAAGTGAAGCATCATGTTGAGGGACACCATCTTCAAGAGATTTGGGAAGATCATAGTTGTCTGAACCAGACATCTATAATGGGAGAAAATCAAGTTAGTTGATTCAAAATCCTTAATATAACACCCAATATGAAATATTAAGGCTAGGACCCAACACAATATTTTATAATTTGGAAGAGGGATGCCGTAATCCAAGCTATAAAATATTTGAAGGTAGGCGAATGACGATTTACCAATTTCCACCATGAAAAACGAAATAATTTATTAGGTTTTAATTGGATTTGAAATTCCTAGATCTTTTGAGATTCATTGAACTTTTCAATGGCATGTTTCAATCTCGAGTGTTCCCTCTCAAATTTTGTGACTGGGATTCCGAGGATCACAAAACAAGGTGTGAATAACCATACCAATTCACTTGGTACCCTTAATATTATCAACTAATCAATGTGCCGGTTAAGCATACACGCTCCATTTATCTATGACAAACATTAAGTCACCCTTCGTGGTCCTTACTAGTCGAAGTTAGTGTGCCGGTTAACCACACACGCTCCACCAACGACTTGGTAAGGTACAAAGTGTGAATTCCATGGGCTAGCACCAAACTCACATTTTTCCTAAAGTAACTAAGATTGGGAATTAAATAAAAAAAATATTTAGTTACTTTATAATAATCATTATACTTTTAATGAGAATTTAAAGTCATTGTCCTACCCGTTCGGCTAACAACCCTCCACTGATCAAGCAAGCGGTGGGTGAGAGTGGACACCCTTTAAGTTGCCCTTTTATAGGCAACAACCTTATACCCACCTTATAGACCGACTTCGTGAATGAGGCCTACTAATGGTAAAACGACTTGTTCTTATACATATATATAATAATTAACCATTAATGTTATAATAGTATAAGGGTAGAATTTTAACTTTTAAAACTTCTAGGCTATGGAATTAAAGTTTGTGTGAGACTTTACAAATTCCAAAACTTGAGGGCAAGTTTTGAACAACTCATAAACTTTTGGATATTCATAACTTATGAGTTTTAATTAAGTGTTTAATACTTGTAATGAATAGTCTCTTGGAAATCCATAACTCGAGGACAAGTTATGAAGTCCATAAAAGCATTTATTAGAGAAACTCTTCTAAAGTGTAACTCATGACTTCTTAAAAAAACATTTAAAAGAAAAAACTTTTGGAATTCCATAACTTGAGGACAAATTATGAATTCCATTAACACACATTAAGATCAAGAATTAACTAACAAACAATTTGCAAATAATTCCTATGATCTAACAAAACTCATATGAACATGAACATCCACATCAACAATTTCAAGAATCATATGAACACATATAAACTTGAAATTTTGATTATAACTTAGAAATTGGTCCACCATCATCATTACCACATCAAAAACAGGTTTTATGAGTCCAAAACAGTTTAAGGTAATGATTCTAGACCAATTCCAACACCAAAACTCGAAGATATGCTGTCTGGGGGTCCAACTCGTCGAGTGCATGAACCAAATTGCCGAGTTGGATGAATTTTGTCTTGGACTCGTCGAGTCCCTTCATGGACTCGGCGAGTCTGCTGTGCAGACAACACATAAACTTCTATTTTCAGCAATCTGCATCAAGTATTCAAGAAAACAAGCCTAGGCTTTGATACCACTGTTGGGTTTTGAGGAATCTAACACTTCCTAAGTGTACATGCAACCCTAATAAACCTTGGATCTATGTTTTCTTCTAAAATATATGCAAATAATAATTTCCAAGGTTTCTTCCTAACTAGCATAGCATAAGGATTATGAATCATAAAACTACTAGTAGAAATACATACCTTTTGATGATGGTTGATTGTCTGGTGTTTGAGAGCCAAGCACCAATAGTGTGAATGCCTCAAATGGAAATCACAAATCACCACAAACACTTGGAAAACTTTAAGAGAGTAGTATACTTTCTTATGAAATCGGCCACCACTAAGTCTCACACAACTAGAGTGTCATTTCTTGCATCATATGCTTCTTTATATAGTGTGCATGGTTAGGGTGAAACCCTAATAACCCATGTCTTTTCCTTTCCAAGGATCCATGGGTTAAAAGCTCCATGGATCATCCATGGACTTCCATATTAGCTTAGCCCATTAACAAATGAGTATTAGCCCATAAAATATATATGTAGTAAACATAGTTTTAACAATATATAAGTTTAAAGACAATAAAAGAAAGGTTTAGTTTTAAAAGTGAATTTGATAGAGAGTTTGACATGTAAAATAGATTGATAAAAAGTTTGAAGTTATTTGTTTGGCAAAACAGTTTAAAGTATGGAAAATCTATTAGCATGCTAGTTATTAATCACATGTGGTCGATCTAATAACAAACATGATTCAACTTGTATCCCCCATAAAGCATTTAAAAACATTTAAAAGCATTTCAAAGGTTAATTAAGGGGTATGAACTCACCTATAGTAAGTGGTTTGGATGAGCAGATGGTATAGGATGCTAAGTGTCTAGTGAAGGCTTGAGCACACACACACGGATCCTATTTATCATATAATAACACATATATGTATAATATTAGTCATTTAACAACTAATTAATCGAGTTACGACACCCTAGGATAAGGAAAAACACTTTGATTCAAGTGCTAGTAGTAACCAGGGTTGCATCTAAGGGTTGTATAGTCACTTAAGGGAGTTTTCGGTCCAAAAGGTTTTCGGTTTATTTGGCATTCGGTCCAAGAGGTTTTTGGTCCAAAGGTTAGCTGAAAAATCTTGTTATTTGATGCATAAGGTGTTTTACAAGGGTTTCCAATAAGCAAGTAGTGTTCTAGACTCAATACTAAGCATTAGGAAGGCTTAAAGTCATTTTGACACCTTTATTTTGGGTTTTCGGTTTAGGGAGATGCACTAACCGAAAACCCCTTTTGTTCTTGGAAAAAGATGATTTTAAGGCTCTAAATTAAGTATCCTTACTAGATAATAAGTATGAGAGATAAATACTTACAATATGGAAGCAAAGAAGGAGATTTTCAGCCCAAAACACTAGTGTGTGTTCTTGGTGTACCTAAGAACACTTGAAGATCTACATAAATGGAATAATTTTATGGATGAAATCATGTAAAAACACTTTAATATGGGAGGAATCTACTAGATAGAGTAAGAAACACTTACATTTTAAAGATCTAGAAGGAAAATCGGATGATACTTAAGAGGATTTCGGTCCTTGTTCTTGAAAGAGTAAAGAAGTGAAAAATATGGCAAAGTGTCATATATATATATACATATACATATATATATATATATATTTATATATATATATACATATATATATACATATATATATATATACATATATATATATATATATATATATATATATATATATTCAAGGGGGTTTTCGGAAAAAATAGTGTTTGGACCGAAAACTCCTAACTTTTGGAGTTTTTGCGAAAATGATGCAAAATGAATTTCAGGAATCCTCTCTCCTGTTATTCCTTGAAGTACTAATCTTTAAATCACTTAAACTGACTCCCAAAATGATTAACAGATAGTAGAAATAGTTCTGATTTCTATTGAAGTGAATGATTGTTCAGAATAGAAATTTAGGGTTGTCACATCATCCCCCCGTTAGAAGGAATTTTGTCCCGAAATTAGAGTTAAGTAATTAAGTACTTACAAATAACTAAGAAAATAGTTGAGGGTATTTAAGTTTCAACTGATCCTCTCGCTCCCAAGTGAATTCAGGTCCTCGCTTGGCATTCCGGCAAAACTTCACTATCGGGATGCGGCGTTTCTTCATCTGCTTGATCTCACGGTCCATGATCTCTACAGATTCTTCCATGAAGTTGAGGCTCTCGTTGATTTCGATTTCGTCGAGTGGAATTACAAGAGTCTCGTCAGACAGACACTTTTTCAAGTTTGAGACGTGGAATGTAGAATGTACGTTACTGAGCTCGTGTGGTAGGTTGCGTTTGTAAGCTACAAGGCCGATTCTAGTAAGAATCTCGAAAGGCCCTATGTATCTTGGATTGAGCTTCCCACGCTTTCCGAAGCGTATCAAGCTCTTCTAGAGTGAGACTTTCAAAAGAATGCGATCTCCCACCTGGAATTCCAAAGGATTCCTTCATTTGTTTGCGTAGCTCCTCTATCGGTCTCTAGAGGCCTTCAATCGTTTATGAGTCTGAATGATATTCTATGTCATTCCCCGTATGATTTCTAGACCTGTGAATGTGCTGTCATGAACTTCTCCTTTAGCTAACTGGGTGTCACCCACCTCAGCCCAACATAGAGGGGATTTGCACTTCCTACCATAAAGGGCTTCAAATCGAGCAGCTTTGATGCTCGTGTGATAATTGTTATATAGGTAAATTCGACAAGGGGTAAGTGAGTATCCCACGCTTTCCCAAAGTCGATCAAATACGCTCTCAACATATCTTCCAGTGTTTGGATGGTTCTCTCACTTTGTCCGTCGGTCTGAGGATGGTAGGTTGTACTCATGTCCAGCCTCGTTCCTAGGGAACTTTGTAGTGACTGCCAGAACCTCGAAGTGAACCTACTATCTTTATCGGAGATAATGGATATTGGAACACCATGCAGTCATACGATTTCCCTAATGTATGTTCTCGTAAGCTTCTCCATCTTGTCAGTTTCTTTGATAGGCAGGAAGTGTGCAGACTTGGTCAATATATTGACGATGACCCATATGGTATCAAGTCCACCCATTGTCTTGGCCAACTTGGTTATGAAATCCATAGTGATCTACTCCCACTTCCATTCTAGAATCTCTGGTTGTTGCAGCAAACCGGAGGGTTTATGGCATTCGACCTTAACCTTCGCGCAAGAAAGGCATTTACTCATGAAGGTAGCAATTTATGCTTTCATGTTAGGCCACTAGTATAACTTTTTAAGATCCAGATACATCTTATATGAACCTGGGTGAACGGAATACCGATTGTGTGTGCCTTGGTCATTACCAAGTCTCGGAGACCACCGTGCTTCGGTGTCCAGATCCGGTCCATGAAATATAAGGCTCCACCACCCTTGGCTTCTAAGTTCTTATCCATTCCTATGAGGGATTCACTCGCCACGTTTTTAGGTTTCAAGGCTTCTAGTTGAGCCTCCTGAATTTGTGTAGACAAGTATGAATGGATAGTCATTGTCAATGATTTGACCCTTTGACCAGAATATTCTATCCGACTTAGGGCGTCTGCTACCCGTTGTCTTTACCCGGATGATAACGAATTTCGCATTCATAGTCATTGAGTAGCTCAACCCATCGTTGTTGTCTCATGTAGAGCTCGTTTTGATCGAATATGTGTTGTAAGCTCTTGTGGTCTGTAAACATCGCGCTCTTCGTGCCATACAGGTAGTGCCTCCAGATCTTCAGGGAAAACACAATTGCTCCTAATTCTAGATCGTGCGTGGTGTAGTTGACTTCGTGTATCTTCAGCTGTCTAGAGGCGTAGGAAATGAGCTTACCCCATTGCATCAGAACAGAACCGAGCCCTTGATTGGATGCATCGCAGTATACAACAAAGTATTCTATCCCTTCGGGGAGGGATAATATCAGTGCGGTGCATAAGGCTTGCTTCAACGTTTGAAATGCTCTTTCTTGTGTCTCTTCCCAGTCAAAAGCCACTCGTTTCTAGGTCAGTGTAGTAACAGGTTTTGCAATTCAGGAGAAGTTCTGTATGAACCTGCGGTAGTAGCCAAAGAAACCTAGAATTGACGAATTTATGTAGGCGTGTTTGGTGCTGACCAGTTCTCCATGGCTTTAATTTTGGACGGGTCCACCTGGATACCCTCTTTGATAACCACGTGCCCTAAGAATTCGACTCTTCAGATCAAAAATTCACACTTAGAGACCTTCGCATAGAGCTTCTCCGTTCGTAAAGTTCCTAGAAGTTGTCGTAGGTGATCGCCATAATCTTCCTTACATCGAGAGTAGATCAGGATGTCATCAGTGAATATGATGTTGAAGTTATCGAAGTAAGGTCGAAAAACTCTATTCGTTAAATGCATGACATTGCGGGCACATTGGTCAATCTGAATGGCATCACCACGAACTCGTAGTGTCCATAACAAGTTCGGAAGGCTGTCTTTGGAACATCCTCCTCTAGCACTCATAATTGGTGATATCTGGATCTTAGATTAATTTTGGAAAAGTAACTCGCCCCTTGCAGTTGGTCAAATAAATCGTCTATGCGAGGCAGAGGGTAATGATTTTTGACCGTCAGTTTGTTGAGTTCACTGTAGTCGATACACATATGGAATGATCCGTCTTTCTTCTTAACAAACAAGACTGGTGCTCCCCAGGGTGAGAAGCTTGGTCTTATAAAACCCTTTCTTAGCAGTTCGTTAAGTTGACCAGATAGTTCCTGCATTTCTACTGGTGCTAATCGGTACGGCAATTTGGCAACTGGGGTAGCTCCTGGGACTAAATCGATTCTAAACTCAACTTGTTGTTGTGGAGGTAATCTTGGTAGTTCTTCAGGAAAGATGTCGGGAAATTCGCTCACTACCGGGAAGTTCTTTAGTTCATTTGTTTCTAGGCTCGTATCGACACGTGAGAAAGGAATGCATGATATTCCTTACGTAGATACTTATGTGCTTGAATACTTGAGATGACACGAAGACTCGTACCAGGTTTTCTCCATAGATAAAGAGAGTTTCGTTAGATAGAAGATTAAGGCGTATAGCTTTTTTGTAACACATAATGTCAGCACGATGAAGGCTCAACCAATCCATGCTGATGATGACGTCGAAACTTTTAATCGAGACCGGCATGAGGTCGATTGGAAATGAATGGCTATCTAGAGTTAGGGTACATCCTATGTATATGCTTTTTGTGCTCTCAGTTTTCCCATTAGCCATTTCTACAGTGAATGGTTCTTTAAGTGCGCGTGGTTTTCGTTTAAGTAAGCGTGCAAATTTCTGGTTTACGAAGCTTCTCTCCGCTCCAATATCAAATAGTATGCATGCATAAGAGTTTTCAAGAGAAACGTACCAGTCACCATCGTAGGTTCAACAACTGCTTCCCCTTGGCCTATAGCCAGAACTCTTCCTACTCCACCAACATTTCTTGCCTTGGGCAGTCCCTTTTATAGTGGCCGACCTCACCACATCTATAGCAAGCCTGCCCCACACCAGCACCAGGAACATGGGTAATCGCCCTTACCGGAGACTTGCAGAAATGGACAGTGTGTCCTTTCTTGTTGCAGTTAGAGAACTGCATTTCACGGTAGGGTCCGATGTGGTGGAAGTTACATTTGTTGCACTTTGGCAAAATTCTAGCGTACTGCGTCACCGGAGCAGTAGCAGCAGGTGTTATCGCAGCATGAATCGCCACAATTTATTGCTTTTTGGCAGCTCGTTGTTTCTTCTTGTCATCCCAAAACTTCCGCTTATTGTCAGCAGGTTTGGAGGGTTCTGAGATGGCCAGGGTTGTTGTTGATGATGGGGATTGGACACCATGGTTGATGAGTCGTTGTGCTAATCGTTTGGCACTGTCGAAGGTAGCAGGGTGTGAAGCTAAGACATTTCCCTGATACGGAGGCACCAGCCCCCAGATATAACTCTTGATCTTTTTCCCCTCGGTGGGAACCATGTTGGGCCAGAGGGCCACCAGTTCACTGAATCTGGCGGTATACGCCACTATGTTGGAGCCCCTCATGGTTAGGCTCCACAACTCATATTCCAACTTCTGGATCTCGCCCCTCAGGCAGTACTCCTCAATCATGAGGTCTTTCATAGTTTCCCAACCCTTGTCGTTTGCCACTACAAGCATGAGTGACTTGACATGGCAGTTCCACCATGTCATGGATTTCTCCTCAAAGATGCAAGCGGCAAACTTGACCATACTCTCGGCAGGGCAGGAACAAATTTCGAAGACCAACTCTGTCTTCTCGAACCATTGCGAGAGGGCAATGACTCCGCCAGTCCCATTGAAAAATTTTGGCTTACAGTTAAGGAAGTCCTTGTAGGAGCACTCTCTCGAGCGGACAACGAGTTCACCTTGAGTAGAGTTAAAAGGGGTTCTACCTCTGCTGGCATCATTGGAGTGATATTGAGCCGTGGCAGTTGCCACTGCTGCAGCTACTGCAGCATTTAAAGATGCGATACTGATTGCCGAAGGAGGTGGTGGTAGAGGATTTGGAGGATTATGACTTGTTGATTTTCGAGGAGGCATCCTTCAACTATAAGTTTAAAGGAAAGATGTACATGGTGGTTAGAATCAATTGTAAGCATAATGAGAGAGTTCCATTGGCTAAATCGCCATAGTCCAACAGTTGAATGAGTGTATGTTTTGAAATAGAAGCATAGCAGAAGAGTAGGAAAAACACAAGAGTATAGATTTTTCCAATAAATTAGATAACTGTCAATATTATTGGTATTACTGATGTAAACGAGTTCGGGAAAACGACCTAACAGTAGGTCTTACATCAAACCATATGGGGAAAATGCTTAACAGCTTAGTAGACTAGATAGTGTACTGAAAGATAGGAATAACTTACAGACAAGTGCTTCATAGAGCATAGATACGAAAGGTTGTACCTTAATCAAAAGAAAAGACATGCTAGACATCTTTTAACGGTGATCGGAATTCCTCGGGTGACACCTAAGGTCTTCCATCTGACGGACCACTTCTTGGAGGTGTCGTTCATGAGCCCTCTAGCGAACTCGAAGTTCTATGACTTCCGCTCGGGAGGCAGCTAGCTGTTGCTGCAGAGTCTCATTAGTCCTTCTAGTCCTTTCTTTCACCTCTTTGAGATGGTGAATGCCGATGGTGTTGACACCAGTGTTGGCATCAATGTCCACTATTCGGCCGATGGCTGCTCGACCTTGCTCCAAATTCTGAGCAATTCTACGGACCATGATGGGTAGGGCTCGATCAACCGAGCTACCATCGCTTATGTTGTAGAAGCTTCGGTCCCCATGGTAAGTTAAGGGTTGACCTTATTCGTCGCTCCAGTGATTCAAGTTTGGTGCCCACAAGGGTGTGGGACCCTAAAACACTAGTCGGGGGTTGTTAATTGGGGCTTGACCTACTTGGGGTAGGTTTTTGACTTCTAGCTCGGAGTTAGATGCATCTGAGAAGCCTTCTGCTTGATGATCATCCAGAGGGATTTGATGCTCATCATCGGACTCTGCTTCAAGCCATCCAACATTGTCGTGGGGTGGAAGGTACCGGTTGCCATGATGAAATACAGCCATGATATATAAGCGAGAAAATGGGTATAAGAATCTTATAAAAATAGACTTACTATTTAAGATAATTATAAGAGGATCTTTATCAGTTATGTCAATACTTGCTGTACCCCACCCCAGTACGGTACCCACACCCTACCATGAAGCGTCAACAAACCCCGACTGTCGTAATCAAATGAAGCTACTCGACCCACTATTCTCTCACACTTCTGCCTCTCCTCCTTGAGGCCCTCCATCTGAGCCTCCTTGATCCGCTCCAACAGTGGAGTGATCACAGACATCCTCATACACAGATCCCTGATAGGGGCCGCCGACACCTTGCGACTCAGGGCGTCGGTCACCACATTGGCCTTCCCTGGATGATAAAGGATCTCACAGTCATAGTCCTTCAGCACGTCTAACCATCTCCTCTGCCTCATGTTCAAACTCGGCTGATCCATAAGATATCACAAACTCTTGTGATCCGTGTATATAGTACAGCGGACCCCATAAAGGTAATGTCTCCAAATCTTGAGGGCAAACACAACTGCCCCCAGCTCCAAATCGTGGGTAGGATAATTAGCCTCGTGAGGCTTCAACTGTCTCGAGGCATAAGCTACCACATGGCCTCGCTGCATCAATACTGCTCCCATACCTGTGATCGAAGCATCACAATAGACTACGAAATCCTCTACTCCCTCTGGCAAGGTAAGGATCGGAGCCTCGCACAATCTCTGCCTGAGAGTCTCGAACGCCGCCTGCTGCTCAGGCCCCCAACAAAAAACCACCAACTTCTTGGTTAGTCGGGTGAGCGGAACTGCTATCTTGGAGAAGTCCTGAATAAATCTCCGATAATACCCTGCCAGCCCTAGGAAGCTCCGAATCTCAGATGGAGACCTCGGGACCTCCCACTGCATCACGGCCTCAATCTTGGCCGGATCTACCAAAATACCCTTCTGGTTGACGAGATGACCAAGAAACTGCACCTCGCGCAACCAGAACTCACACTTGGAGAACTTTGCGAAAAGTCTCTCCCTCCTCAAAGTCTCCAACACCTCCCGCAGGTGCTCCCCATGCTGCCCCTGTGTCTTGGAATATACCAAGATGTCATCTATGAACACTATCACCAACCGATCCAGCATCGGTCTGCACACGCGGTTCATGAGATCCATGAACGCGGCTGGGGCATTAGTGAGCCCAAATGGCATCACCACGAACTCATAATGACCATACCGGGTCCTGAAAGCAGTCTTTTGTACATCCTCATCTCTAACCCTCATCTGATGATAACCGGAGCATAGATCGATCTTGGAGAACCAATACGCTCCCTGAAGCTGGTCAAACAAGTCATCAATCCTCGGAAGTGGGTAACGGTTCTTCACCGTTACTTTGTTCAACTCCCGATAATCAATGCACATACGATGCGACCCATCCTTCTTCCTCACAAATAAGATCGGCGCTCCCCAAGGCGAACTGCTCGGCCGAATGAAACCCTTGTCTAACAGCTCCTGAAGCTGTGTAGACAACTCCTGCATCTCAGGGGAAGCAAGTCAATACGGTGCTTTGGCTATCGGAGCCGCACCAGGAACTAGGTCGATCCTGAACTCAACCTGCCTCTCTGGAGGTGTCCCCGGAAAATCCTCGGGAAACACATCCGGGTAGTCATGAACAATAGGAACATTATCAATCGTCGTCTTGCCCTTCTCCCGGGCATCCAAGACGTAAGCTACAAAACCGGCGCAACCCTGCTGAACATAGCGCCTCGCCCTTGCGGCGGAACAAAAGATCGGTCCTCGCTGGGGCCTCTCTCCCTGAATCACTATCTCTCCCCCACTGGGAGTGCGAACCCTCACTAGCTGAAGCTCACAATCAATCACCGCCCCATTGGGGCTCAGCCAATCCATGCCCACAATAACTTTATTCGCACGCAGGGGAATAGGAACCAGGTCCACTGAAAACTGCTCATCAAATATCTGAAGGGAACACCCTCTATGTACTCTGCCGACCCTCACGGTCCTATCATCTGCTATCTCAACCTCTAGTGGACAATCCAGCTCCCCTGGAGCTCTGCTAAATCTCTTGCTAAGCGCAAGCGATACAAATGATCGAGTAGCCCCTAAATCGAACAATACCAAAGCAGGGATGTCGTTCACCGAGAACGACCCTAAATAAAACATATCATCAAGTAATATTCAAACGATATTATAACAATTAAAAGATGGAGGAAAGATACATACCCGTCACCACATCAGGAGTCGCTCGCGCCTCCTCTGCTGTCATCTGAAATGCCCTGCTCTTTGCCACTAGCGCATCAGATCGGCCCTGCCGGCCATCCGTAATCCTCAAGGTGGCAGGGGCAGGTGCAACCACCTTCCCTGCTGCAGCTAAACTGGGACACTGGGACCTTTTATGTCCCCTCTGATTGCACTGAAAGCAAATCAGATCTGATGCTGTAACCGTAGTAGCAGGGGCCGAACAATCCCTACTCAAATGCCCAGTCCGACCGCACTTGTAGCAGCCGGAACTCCCTGCCTTGCACGCACCCTCGTGCAATCTCCCACACTTGCCACACCGACCGTGGCTCTGCTGACTCCTAGACCTGTGATCTGAAACCTTGGGCTTTTTGCCCACACTGCCTGAACCCGAAACCGCCTCCGGTTTCCTCTTCTTCTCCATCTCGAGATCAATCTCCCTCTCTCTAGCTCTGGCAATCATGTCGTCCAGCGTTTTACAACTGGACCGGCTCACAAACATGCGAATGTCACTCCGCAGCATCTCATGATAACGGGCCTTCTTCATCTCCTCTTCAGCTGCATACTGTGGAACAAGAAGAGCCCTCTCCCTGAACTTGGCGGTGATCTCCGCCACTGTCTCAGTAGTCTGGGTAAGGTCCTGGAACTCCCTAGCTAACTGCTGCACCTCAATGACCGGTGCAAACTCCACCCTGAACCTGGCAGAGAAATCAGCCCAGGTCATGGCATCCAATGCTGCATCATCCCCGATGGCATATCCGACCTCCTTCCACCAATCCCGTGCCCTGTCCTTCAGAAGACAGGACGCTAATCTGACCTTGTCCCCCTCGGGACACCTGCTAGTGCGGAAAGCGTTGGCCACATCCGCCAACCATCTGGTACTCGCTATGGGGTCCCGCGCCCCATGATAGTCTGGAGCTCCGCATGCCCTGAACTCCCTGAACGTAAGTGTGCGCGACCCCATTACGGCCGCCATCTCAGCACGGAAAGTACTCAATCTCTCATCCATCAGCTCTAAAATACCCTCCTTGATCGAACCGAAGATCACAGGAATCTGCTCCAGTATGATGCGGGTAACCTCAGAAGAAAGGAACTCTCTGGTCTGCTCATCCATCTGCCCGACCTCCGGGCCTGATCCCGATCCGGATCCCCCCCCCCCCCGGCATCTGAGCTGCCGACTGCTGGTCTCGGACGCAAAACTACCATTCTGAAACATATCATAACAACATCAGAACACTGAAATATCTCAAGGGATCATGTTACTACTACTAGCTTCCTGGTCTTGTCTTGGCCTTCCTTGATTCGAGTACGGATCCTTTGCTTTTAGTAGTACGGGCCCATACTACCTTCCACATCTATCCATACTTTCCTCAAGAACTGCCTTGACTCCACCAAGTCACTTCTACTACTGCTATTCTCTGCTGCTCTCATCCTAGGCTTGCCCTAGGAAAACTCAAGCTTAACACGACTGGTCCTCAGCTGCTGTAGGTCTCCTCATAATGCCAGCTAGCCACCACCTAAACACCATCACATGTGATGAGGATCGGATAATCCTTCAAGTAAAAGATCCGTCCCTACAACGGTTGGACTCAAACAAGAGCTGCGCAATAGGGCCAGTTCCAGCACTCTGGGATTATTCAAACCTGATTACATGTGGTGTGACGTGTTCACCTAATGGCTAACTCCCATTACTCAGAACCCCATCAAGCACGAAGCAAGCAGCATTCGGATAAGGGAAACAGACTCAAGCAAAACTATTCTTATAACAAGAAACTGCACTAGCATAGGATGCTAAGCTCATACTATCAGGCATAACCTAAACAGGCTATCCTACTGCTGTCTACTCAATTCTAGCATGCAATACTCATAAAGTTGTAGCACATAAGCAGGCACATAAGGCATTCTCCTAGATCCTTAGTCCTATTCTAGCATACTGTTCTATTGAAACTGAAACTGAACAAATAACTTGTATGGGTAATTTGGGAGTACTTACTTGAGCTCGGCTGACCGCATGCACACACCTCTATTTTGTTAAAAACAATTCTTTTCCTCTAAGTGCTTTCAAAATTCTTTTTGTAAAACATTTTTATTTTACTAAAATCTTTTATTTCCCTTAGTTTGAGTTCAGATACACCCGGGAGTGTATCCGAATCCCTCAAACCAGGGCTCTGATACCAACTTGAAACAACCCAAAAATACGACCCAAAAATTTCGTTTTTCAATATAATCAAAACCATAATATGAGTATCATAACATAGAAAAACATACGCGATGCATCCCAAATCATAATAAAATACTGTGCGGAAAACAGTATCATACTATATCAAATCCAAAACAACTAAAACCATCCCCAGGATAAAAGCTAAGCTGTGGTGTGTGCGATGCTATCACCCCGAGCTCTTCCCTTTGCTTGCGGAAGTACCTAAAACCAAAACTGAAACTGTAAGCACGAAGCTTAGTGAGCTCCCCCAAACTACCACATACCATACAATAACATATAAACACATATTGGGCCTTGCCCACTGTATCGGGCCGAAGCCCGGAAACTGCATCGGACCGAAGCCCGGAACTAACCGGGACCTTGTCCCCTGCATCGGACCGAAGTCTGGAACTAACTGCATCGGATCGAAGTCCGGAACTGACTGGGACCTTGTCCCCTACATCGGACCGAAGTCCGGAACTATCTGCATCGGACCGAAGTTCGGAACTGACTGGGACCTTGTCCCCTGCATCGGACCGAAGTCCGGAACTAACTGCATCGGACCGAAGTCCGGAACTGACTGACTGAACATGGCATAGCATAACACATCAACTAGCATAAACACATACACTGCATACTACATCGGGCCGTAGCCCGGAACACATAATACTTAACGCATAAAACATAGCACACAAATCCTGTTCGAGCCACGAAGGCATCGAACATTCTAGCTACTGCATCGGACCTAAATCCGAAAACTACTGCTAACTGAACGGGCCGGCATTGTGGCCTTAGACCCCTTCCTACTGGAAGGAAACTCACCTCATAAGCTGGCTGTTGAGTGTGTGGCTCGGGAAGCTAACGGCTGCTGCTCCTGAATCTCCTCGGCTACAAGTCCATAAACACACTCAATCAAATACTAAACACTGCACTTGGGGTAAAATGACTCTTTTACCCTTGGTCAAAGTTACTCTCATTTGGACTGACTCGCCGAGTTGGGCCACCCAACTCGCCGAGTCCTACTCTCACTTTTCATTCTTACCCGCTGCTACTCGTCGAGTCTGGCATCGACTCGACGAGTACCCTCTTGATCCAAGAACTCAGACAATCTTCATCCGACTCGCCGAGTCGGATGAACAAACTCGACGAGTTGTTCTTGATCCTAAGAAGATTGCCTTGGACTCGCCGAGTTGATGAACAACTCGCCGAGTCCCTCCATCACTGAGTTTACCCTCAACTCGCTGAGTCCACTCTCTAGCTCACTGGGTTCACTCGACACTGGTAAAAATGAAGGAATCGGGAACTCGCGACCCAACTCGCCGAGTCGTTCTTCCCGACTCGCCGAGTTGCCTCCATGCAACTGATTTTTACTTGATTTTGTTTGAATCCAACACATACAATTGATAGATCTGGGTCCAATAAGCTGATTTACCACGTAAAGTTTCCAACTTTACGTGTATAACCTCATGAATAAGGGAAATAAGGCTAAAAGATGCACAAAATGGGTAGATCTATGGTTAATATGCAAAGTAATTCCAAAAAGACAGTAGATCTGGGCTCTACAACACCCCAACATTTAGATCCAAAGATATTTCGACTTATTAAGACCTTCATGCAAACATAAGGCCTGGAACAAGCATCAACTAGCTCTTAGGAGAGCTCTAATGGAAGTTTAAAGCATATAACAAGAAGGAAACTCCGAAAATACCTCAATTAACTCAGATTTGCCCTTGGATCCTTGCACTACAACTCTTCTCCTTGCTTCTTTCTTCTTCTCCTTCTTCACACCTTCACAAAATGGCACCAAAACACTTATAAGCTCTCAAAGGAGGATTTGGGTTCTCTCACTGAGTTCTCAGGGTGAGGGAGGCGAGAATAGGGGCTATAAGGTGGTTTAAATAGTGGGCAACCCGGGGATTTAGGGTTTCACCCAGACGGATGGACTCACCGAGTCAGGGATATGGACTCGCCGAGTCCCCGGCTCCCGCGTGCTCGAAGTCGCGACCCTACTCGGCGAGTCAGGCTATGACTCGCTGAGTCCCTCTTGCAAAACTTACAACATTTACCAATGAATTAACATACCGGAAACGGGTCGTTACAAAAATTTCCATCGATCATTCCAAGACCTTCTATTAAGCGTATTAGAGACTTCTCATCCAAAGCTTTCGTGAAAATATCAGCTAACTAATCAGTTGTTTTCATCAAATGTACTTCAATATTTCCATCATCCACATGATCTTTAATGGTATGATAACGAAGAGCTATGTATTTAGTAATCGAATGCTGCACAGGATTATGACAAATTCTTATTGCACTTTGAGAATCACAATATAATGGAATCTTTTTCATATTAATTTTATAATCATGTAATTGACTTTGAATCCATATTATTTGCGAAGTGCATGCAACAGCAGCCACAAATTCTGCTTCAGCCGTGGAAATAGACACACATGTTTGCTTTTTCAATTGCCAACTGACTAGTTTGCCATCAAGAAATTGACATCCACCACTTGTGCTTTTTCGATCAAGATTACAACCACCCAAGTCTGCATCTGAGTATGCTTGAACGAAGAATCCTGTTTTCGAATGATACCACAATCCTAACGAAATAGTGCCTTTAATATAACAAAAAATATTCTTCACAACAGTAAGATGTGGTTCGCGTGGATTAGACTGATATCTAGCACAATTACACAGAGAAAACCTGATATCAGGTCGACTTGCTGTAACATAAAGTAACGAACCTATCATGCTCCTATACAAAGTTATATCAACAGCAGGTTTGTCTAACGATGGTGTTTTCTTTATGCCCGTTGCCATTGATACACGAAGCTTTGTGCTATTCGTCAATCCAAACTTTTCAAGCAGATTTTTCGTATATTTTCGTGATTGATGAAAATCCCTTCTCTGTTTTGATGAATATTCAATCCAAGGAAATTATTGATTTTTCCAATCATGCTCATTTCAAACTTGTTTTCCATCAAGTCTTCGAATTCTCTAGACAAAGCAGGGTCAGTCGAGTCAAAAATAAGATCATCAACATAAATTTGAACAAGCATAAGATGATTCCCCACTTTCTTTCGAAATAGTGTAGGATCAACAGATCCTTGTTTAAATTTAGATTGTTTCAAAAATGATGTAAGAGTTGCATACCATGGTCGTGGTGCTTGTTTTAGACCATAAAATGCCTTATCTAAAATATAAACATGATTAGGAAATTCTTCGTTAATAAAACCTGGGGGTTGTTCCACATAAACTGTTTCTTCAAGCACTCCATTAAGAAATGCACATTTCACATCCATTTGATAAACATCAAAATCTTTGTGAGCTACATAAGCCAGAAATATTCGAACCGCCTCGAGTCTTGCGACAGGGGAAAAGGTTTCTTCATAATCGATTCCTTCTTGTTGTGAATAGCCTTTTACAACAAGTCTGGCTATATTTCAAACAATGTTTGTATCTTTTTCGGTTTTATTTTTAAAAATCCATTTTAACCCAACAATCGAAACATTTTCAGGTTTAGGAATTAATCTCCAAACCTTGTTTCGTTCGAATTCAGACAATTCCGATTGCATTGCAACAACCCAATCTGAGTATTCCATTGCATTCTTAATTGTTTTTGGTTCAATTTTAGAGATGAAAACATTAAACATGCAAAATTCTTGATGAGTATTCAGTACCTCATTCTATGCACGAATTTGAGCTCTTGTCATCACTCTTTCTTGTGGATTCCCAATCACTTAATCCTTCGGATGGTCTCTAGTCCATTTTTACATGGGTGGATATGTTGGATCAAATTCCAAAGGAGCATCTTCAAATATTTCATCATATTCTGAGCTTGCATTCGAACATGCATCATCAACATAATGCTACCCCTCAATTTCAGCATTCGAATGTTCTTGCTCCCCCTCGAAAGAATGCTCTTCATCATTCAAATTATTCGAATCCAATTGCTCCCTCTCCAAAGGACTATCATTCATAGTTTCGCCTTTTTGAGGAATCGATGACGATTGATCAGTATTTTTTGAAAATTGTGGAATGTGATTATCAGGAGCATGAACTTCAGCATCAACTGCATGATCTGAGATGCCAAAAATCAAATCATAATCAGTATCATCCATTCGTATAAATTCAGCTTCAATTTGTGTTTCTTGAAAAATTGGATGATTCGAAAATTGAGGTTCATTTGATTTAACATAATAATCATCGAATGTGAGATTGAACGTTTCTTCCACTTTTCATGTGCGCTTATATAACACTCGATAAGCCACTGAATTGTGCGAATATCCAAGAAAAATCCCTTCATCAGCTTTTGCTTGAAATTTCAAAAGGTGATCCTTGAGATTCATAGTAAAGCACCTACATCCGAAAACATGAAAGAACTTCACATTAGGTTTTCGATTATTCAGAATTTCGTATGGTGTAATATTAAATCTATGATGAATGAACGATCTGTTTTGAATAAAACATGCAGTTGAAATAGCTTCAGCCCATAGATATTGAGGTAAATTCGCATATACCAACATGGTTCTTGCCGCTTCGCATAATGAGTGATTTCTTTGTTCAACAATACCATTTTGTTGTGATGTGTATGGAGATGAGAAATTATGTGAAATTCCTTTGTCCACTAAAAAGGAAACAAGAATTTTGTTTTTGAATTCAGTTCCATGGTCACTCTTGGTTTTTCGAACAGGCTACGTGGTTTCCATCTTTTTGATAAAATCAATCATAATTTGTGCAACTTCAGATTTAAGCCTGAGAAAATAAACCCATGTGAATCTTGAAAAATCATCACTAATAACTAAAATGTACCATTTATTGTTGAGAGTTGATACAGTCGAAGGACCACACAAATCGATATGTAATAACTCCAGAGGTGCAACAATCTTTGAATTAATTGTGATTGGATGACCTTGTTTATGTTGCTTGCCAACTTCACAAGCTGCACATAAAGAATCATTATCAAATGTAATTATAGGTAAACCTCTTACCAGATCTTGTATCACAAGTTTGTTTATGTTTCCAAAGTTGAGATGTGAAAGTTTTCGATGCCATAACCAGCTCAAATCAGATGTAGCTTTCGAAAGTAGACATACTGCTGGTTTGCCTACAAATGGATTGATGTCTAAGGTAAACATGCCACCTTTCCTTTTAGATTTCAGTAATATTTCGTTTGTGTTAATATTCTAAATAACACGTCCTTCTTCATTGAAAAGAACTTGATTGCTAGTTCCCACAACAAGTTGAGAAACACTTATCAAGTTATGTTGAAGACCTTCAACATATGCAACACGATTCACTGTGAATTGTCCATTTGTGATTTTTTCATATCCTTTGACTTGACATTTTTAATTGTTCCCAAACTTTACTACTCCAACATTTTTGAGACTTCGAAAATCTCTTAAGTTCTCCTTTTTTCCAGTCATGTGGCGAGAGCAACTACTATTGATGTTCCATTTGTTATCATATTTCTCGTCACATAAAACCTGCAATCAATGAAAGATTTTAGGTACCCAAGGCTTTTTGGTTCCTTGGAAATTAGATTTCAATTTAGAACGAAATGAAGAACTTTTAACCCAATCACAAACTTTGGTTTTGAGACTATCAATTAAGTTCACTTCATCATCTAATGGAATTGAAACATAAGAATTTGATAGTTTCGAATGTTCATTGACATACTTTTCGTATACTTCATTAATTTTCTCTTTTGAATACTTATTCGACTGATATATTTTTCCTTTTCCTTCAAGCCAATAATCAATGTTTTTCCTTGAAGTTATTCCTTTTTCCACAGATGTGCTCATTGTTTCTTTCTTTGTGTAATCAGAAAATTTTGGCTTTTGAGGAACAAATCAACTTTGGGTTTGGCAACATAAGAATAAGCATAGGATGTATCAACTTTTGATTTGAAATCTTGACGTTGAAAAACTTTTTGATTTGGATTAGGTCTTTTTGAAAAATCTCTTGTTTTGTTAGTCTCTGAGACTTTCGAAGACTTTGGTTGCTTATTTACTTCAGACCTTGTTATATTTGATCGTTGGGTTTTTGAAAAAGAAGCATTTTTAGTTTTGAAAACATTTTTGGTTGATTGTGATTCAGACATCTTTTGAGACTCAATATTTTGCCAAAACATTTTCATTCTTCCTTGTCTTTTTGAAATGTTGTTTTCCTTCGAAAATTTGTCAATTTTATCTTTAAATTCCTTTGAGTTTAATTTAACAACTTTTTCTTTTTCCTTTTCAACATGTATCTTTGTCTATTTTTCAATTTTTGATTTTTCAACCCATTGTTTTTGTGGTTTTTGTCTTTGAAAAATATACGAATTCTTTGTTAAGGTGTTTTCAACGGTGTTTTGATTTGCGAAAAAACTTTCCTCCGTTGTTCTTGAGTTATCTTCCTCAACCATCTTCTTTAACACTGGTTTGATATTCTCAATATTGTCTGTAGTTACGAAGACTTGATTTGGAAAAATGACATCATCTGTTCACTTGAAATTTGGAAAGACCACCATGTTTGTTTCAAGATAATGTGGACCTTTTTCATTCATCACTTCTTCGAACCTTTGCGTATCACCATACACTTGGTCAATTACGATTCATGGAATTTCTTCTTCCTTTGAGGATACCTTTTCTTTCGAAACTTTCTCAACATTTTCATCATCACTATCATTAGTTTGACAATCTTTGAGATCCACGAAGTTTATTTCACCAACTTTCGAAGTTGAGGGTATATCGGTTTCATACTCAACTATCAAATCCTTAACTTTTTCTTTACCTTTAAAATTCGAAGCAACATTCACAACACCCAACTGAGAACAATCAACATCTTGAAGCTCACTAATTTCACTAATATTATCATAATCATCTTCAATATCAGCAAAATTAGATTGAGAATCAGATGTTGACTTCTTAGTCTTTTTCAAAATGTGAATTTGTTCAGATTTAGTCAAAGTATCATTTACAATGCTAACTAAATCATTTGAATCAAGACATTCACCGACTTTGACAATTCCATATCTATACTTGTCATTTGGAACCTTGTCAAAATCAGTTATGTCTTTTTCATAATCATACGAAATGTTATCTACCTTAGCTCTTTCAAAAGCTAAAAATGACAGCAATTTCCTATGTTGTTCTTTACTGATTTTACATGAATGATGAAGTTCAGTTATTTTTCCATATAATCTCTTAGCAGCATTACAGTAGATGTTTCTTTGTCCTAATAACAGTTTATTATCTCTTGATAAATTGTCCCTATCTACCATGATATTCGTTATTTGGAGTTCTAGACAATCTATCCTAGATATTTTCGAATCTAACTTCTTCTGGGTCTCTAGCAATTGCATTGACTGCTTCTTAGCCTCATTGCTAGAAGATACCACAATTGAATCAAAATAAGTAACAATTTCATCAAAAGATACTAATTCAGAATTATAAGCGTGTACTGTAATACTAAAAGATTCAAGAATGTTTCGTACCTTTGTTGTCATTGGTGATTTTTCAGCAGCCTTTGATACGAAGCATTTTCCACACACTTCGTATGTTTCATCCTCTAAATCCTCCTCCATCTTTGAAAACATGGCTCCATGGGTTGGATTGCGCATTTCTTCATCATCTGATCCAGATGACCAGATTTGATATGTACCATCTTCCTCCTCATCAGTGCCCTTTGCAACTAGAGATAAATTCTTAGCTTTCGTACGAACCTCCTCTAACTTTTCAGCGTAGTATGCCTCATCTTTCACCTTCATCTTCCTCAAATATTTCTTCCGAAGCATATAGTCATTTGCAAGGTGATTCGCTCCATTGTAATAATGACAATCAATCCCAGTATCTCTCTTCAGGTTCTTCTCACTCTTTCCCTCAACAGCCTTCGAATCTATCTTCTCTTCCCTCTTCTTCTCTTCCCCAACATTTTTACTCAGAAAGTTCCCTTTTATCTCAGACGACTTTGCCTTCGGATTGAAAGGGTTTTTAAAGAACTATTTCACCCGATTGTTTGAGTAAAAGGCAATTGCTTCATTATCAGATTTCATGATGAACCCTTCATCTTCATCTGAAGCATCTTTCTTAGCATCTTTCTCAGAAATCTTTGACATCAAAGCTAGTGGACCTCGTAACATAGGCTTCGATTCTTCATCTATTTCATTCACTTTTCCTTCATGAGTTTTAAGCTGGTTGTCCAAGTCATTCAATGTAGATGTCTCAAAGCTCTGTTGGTTCTTCACCATCATGGTCACGTTCCGCCATTCCTTTCAAAGTCCTATGACAAATATCAGATTAAATTCCATTGTAGATCTGGTGATCCCAAATCGATTGCATCGATATATCAACTAATTCAAACGATCGTAATATACTTCAATTAATTCACCATCTTTCTGTTTGAAATCCTTCAGCTCAACTAAGCATTGTTTGACAGAATTAACCTTCATCTTCTCACTTCCCTGAAACTTTTCCTTGAGATTGTTCCAGATTTCCATTGCAGTTTTACAACTCCTCACGTAGTTGTAAACAACTGGAGGCAAAGCTCCTCTTAGCTCTCTCATACATCTTTTCTCCAGCTTTTTCAGACTATCATGTTGATTTTCAACTTTAGAGTTTCCAGAGGAAGCACCAAGTGTTTGAACATTCGATGATGGATTGAGATTGTTAGAAATGCAATTCTACAGTTCTTCATCCAATCCATTAAGATAATCCTGCATACGATCAACCCACTGATCGTAATACTCAGGCATGAGCATAGGAATTTTGGTGGAAGATCCTAGAAGATGAGAAAATGAAGTCATTGAATTCAGATTGAAGGATGCCATTTTTGTACGGAAGAAATCCTTGAGATTTTTAGAAGAAACTGTGAGAATTTGACAACAAACTGTACGATTCAGATCACAATCACTCTTAGAACACTCGATTCAATGAATTAAGTGCAGAATCAAATCACAATCTTAGATCTAAAGAATTTTTCACTTCCAAAAAGTGCGAAAACTTTTAAATCAAAAAGTTGATTCAAAAACCTTTTGAATAGAGTCAAAATTAGATCATAGATGTGATTCCTGCTCTGATACCAATTGATGAATCAAAGAATCGAGTATAGAATGAATTATAGTGTCAATTCAAAGTAAGTATGCGAGATTTGAACACCGATGTAAATATGATCTGTTTGGCTCTATTACGCTTTTTCAAAGTTTACAGAGTACAATGAATCTTCTGTAAAGACTTCGTTACTAAGAGACTAGTAACTTCTCCTATTTATAGGAGAGGAAAGCGTACAAAAACTATACTAAGGACTAAAACATTGTGCTTCGAATATTATGCCCTAGTAAAATAAAATTACAGAAATCTTCGAAGACCCTAAATACAAACTTCGACAATTACAACACATCGACCCTAACACCTACTCCCAAGACTGACCACACATCCCCGAGCTTACTTGTGATATTCAACAATTGTAATACCTTTGTATTTGTCATTGTAACACTGATTTTTAGTATGAATGCAGACTTGTATACTTAATTAAATATTTTATTATTTAAAAGTATAAACTCTTGGTCAGAGTGTTTCAATCCCATTGGGTTTATAGTTAGAATATCTCTTATGGGTTGATATACTCAATTCACTATAAACAATGCTCTGATACCAAACTGTCACACCCCAAAACCGAGAATGGCAAAAAACGTTCTGGGGCGGTGTAACAACCCGGATTTCCAGGTATCTTTTATTCATATATTTTTTTTTGTTTTGCGAGGGGACTCGGCGAGTTGGAGCTTAAACTCACCGAGTCGGATCGCGGTTCTAGACGCGGGTTCGCGCCTGGACTCAGCGAGTCCAAGGAATGGACTCGGCGAGTCCGCGCTGTTTGATGAAACCCTAATTTCCCGATCCTAAGCTCTATTTAAAGGACCTTATGGCCCTTCATTGTGGCCACCATGATCCTTGAGAGCACCAAAGCAGCTAAGGGTTCCTGTGAGTGAGATAAGAGGCTATTGTTCACCAAATTTGTGTGTATTTGCAAGAAAGGAAGGGGGAAAGTCAAGCTAGAAGGGTTGGGAGCTTGTATCTACTTCCATTTCGCCAAGCGAAGCTGCTTGAGGTATCTTTCAGAGCTTATTTTCGTGTTTTTGTTGATACGGTCAAATCTAGGGTTTCTTCTTGCCTTGTTTGCTTTGTAATTGAAGTGTGAGAGGTCCCATGGAGATATGGTACCTAGATCTGGACCTTAGTAGGTCCAGAAAGTCCCAAATGCTATGCTTTATGTCCTTCCTTTTAGGTTGGAGACTAGGGTTGCCATCTTAGAGGTCATTTCTCCAAAAAGAGCCTTGTGGGTGTTGCATGGTAGCCAAGACTGTGACTTTACGTGATAAATGAGCTTGGGGGGCCAGATCTATGTGTGTATGGAGCGGATCTGACCTCAGAAGCAAGATTGAGTTGATGCATGGCATGGACTCGCCGAGTCTGAAGAACAGACTCGGAGAGTAGCATGAAGTTTGTCCTTAACCACTCAGTGAGAGGTACTTCTAAATTATGGTTGACTCAGTGAGTCATGGAGAGTTAGAAAGGGGTGACAGGTAGACTGAGTCGAGCTCGAACTCGGCGAGTTGTCCTTGCAACTCGGCGAGTAGAGTCGCGGTGGCCCTACGATTCATGACCAGGTGGAACTCGTCGATTCAGGGGAGTACTCGACGTATCAAAAGAGAATCCTAGCAAGTTGGTGAAAACGCCTAGACTCGCCGAGTCGCTCTAGTGTACTCGCCGAGTCCGGTCAAATTGACCGTTGACCAGAGTTGACCAGTGTTGACTTGATAGGGATAGTCAACCTTAGTGGTAAACGTATTAATTAGAAATATATGATGTTATAGGAGGATTATAGCTTGGGGGTTCGAGCACGAGTGATTTCCAGGGTTCGCGAGTTATTGAGATATACGAGGTGAGTCTTCTCACTATACTGTACCTGGAAGGGTTTGACTGTGTGAACGGAAGGTCGAATATGATATGAGATATATGCATTATGTGTAATAAGTTAATCGTTATAGGTGCCATGTATGATATGCTTGATATGGGCCGGAAGGCATTATGTTATGGGCCGGAAGGCGAATATGTTATGGGCCGGAAGGCGTTGTAATGTGGACCGTAAGGTTAACGTGGGCAGGACCGGAAGGTTTACCCAATCGAGACGGAAGTCCCCTGAGACACATGGACTGGAAGGTTAGGGCCTGGAAAGGCGTATGTGCGTAGGTTGTATTTTGGAGAACTCACTAAGCAATTATGCTTACAGTTGTTGTGTTATGTGTTTCAGGTACTAGCGACGACCGTGGGAAGGCACCGGCGTGATCGTACACATACTTGGGGAAAACTATTTTTATGATCTTTGTGATGTAATCGGTCGTGAAAATATTGTTTACATTGGAATTTAAAATATTACTCGATGTTTTGATGTTTGCAAAAATAAAAAAATTGGTTTTAAAATTTACGTCGTTACAAGTTGGTATCAGAGTCTTGGTTTGAGGGATTCGGGTACACCTTCGGGCGTAACTGAACTCAAACCGGGGATTTGAGAAATTTTAATTAATAAATGAATAAAATTCTATAAGTGATTTTTGAAACAACCAAAGAAGAAGGAGTGTGTATGGTCAGCCAGCGCCCGAACGGTAAAATCACCCAAAATACTCTTACAATATGAGTTATGAAATATGATATGATATGATATGCATGCTAGTAGACTAGGAATTTATATTAGGACTAGAGTGGCCTGATTTGTGATGCCTTAGTCTAGGGAAACCTGCTTTTATGAGGTGCTTTGAGAGCGAGTGAGTAGCTAGTGCATGGCAAGAATAGAGTACTCAGGATCCAGGGTTTGGGGAGGATGACTTGGGGTGAATGTTGATGCGGTGTAGTTGGTAGTATTGGGCCCGTACTACTGAAGACACCGGGTCAGTGGGCAACCCAAATAAGAATCCCTGGGTATCGGAGACTGAGTAGGGCTGCGTTATCGAGTGCGATTATGCTCGATAGAGTCTCTGATATTTTTTATGTTGTATTTCAGAGACATCATGGTTGGACCACGTCACAGACCTAGTACGAGTAGTGTGACTGACGAGGAGCTTCGTCAGATGATTCATGAGGAGGTGGCTGCAATGATCCGGGCTGAGATTCCGGAGATGTTTAGGTTTATTAAGACCACACTGATGGAGACATTTGATGAGCGGTACGCCGCATTGACTAAGGCTGCAGCTACCGCAGCTGTAGCCGCTGCCAGACCACAGGGAGGTGACTCGTTGTTGTTCCGGGAGTTCAGCAACACAAAGCCACCTTAGTTTGACGGGATGCGGGATCTGATCGCTACGATGAGATGGATTGCTGATATCGAGGGATGTTTCTACACTTTTTCATGTCCGGAGCATCTGAGGGTACGGTTCGCCTTGAACCAGCTCCGCCTGGGAGCAAAGGATTGGTGGAAGTTCGTGACGGCGAACTTCACTCTGGCAGTGGTTTCAGTTGTGACTTGGGAGAGGTTTACTACTATGTTCAGAGACGAGTACATTCCCCCGGTGGAGAGGGAACGGTTGGTTCAGGAGTTCTTGACCCTCAAGCAGGGTAATGATTCTGTCACGGTGATCATGCGGAAGTTTCATGAGAGGGCGATGTTCTGCCCCGAGCAGGTGTCCACGGAGCAGGCTCGGATGAGTCGGTATTTAGGAGTGCTGAGGAGAGATATCCGGGAGTTCGTATCAAACTCATCATATCAGACTTTTGCTGAGCTTTAGGCGAATGCCAGGAAGCATGAGATCGAGTTGGAGACCCAGGCCAGGGAGGAGACCGAGTCTCAACCGGTGGATCGGCATCCGACTCAGTCTCAGCCGGCAGCCAAGCGGACCAAGGCAGCCGATTCAAGATCAGGAGGTCAGAAGGGCCGCACTTGCGGAAAATGCGGCAAGAGTCACGAGGGGGCATGTCGATCGGGTGCTTGCTACAAGTGTGGCAAGGAGAGGCACATTGCTAGGGATTGCCCCAAGGGATTCATGGTTTGCTTTCATTGCAACCAGACCGGCCATCAGAAGGTCGAGTGCCCCCAGCTTCGCCAGGGATCTACGCCTGCCGCCAGGGTTACCGAGACTCGGCCAGTGAAGGCCGAGGCTCCGAAGGCTCGTGGAAGAGCTTTCCATTTGACTGCGGAGGAGGTCCGCGCGGCGCCTGTTGTCATAGCCGGTATGTATTCTATCATGTATTTACTTTTATGCTAAGATATTGTGCTTATATTATGATATACGTAGGTACTTTTCTTGTGAATTCTGTACCTGCTTTGGTATTATTTGACTCAGGTGCGAGTCGGTCTTTTGTATCATTGGCTTTTAGCCATCACATCGGTATTGATCGGGAGGTGATGAGTCGACCCCTGTGAGTTTCTATAGCAGATGAGAAAGCGGTATACACCACTGATGTGATTCGAGGATGTGTGATCGAGATTTTTGGGGTCGAGTTCCCTATAGAATTGGTTCCCATAGCTATGGGGGATGTCTGCATCATCGTGGGCATGGATTCGTTGAGTAAGTTTGGGGAAGTCATTGACTGCGAGAGACAGCTGGTGACGATTCGAGACCCTAGTGGGGGAGTGCTTATGGTTTATGGCGAGGGGACCCGGTGTGGGTCGGCGTTTTGTTCGGCTGCCAGGGCAAGGCAGAGTCTGCAGCAGGGCTGCAATGGATTCATAGCCTACGTGATGGATACTCGAGTGGTCGTGGGGAGGCCCAATTCGATTGATGATGTTCCTGTTGTATGCGAGTTTTCGGATGTGTTCCCCGAAGAGTTACCGGGTGTGCCTCCGGAAAGGCAAGTGGAGTTCCGTATCGATTTGGTTCCGGGAGCGGCGCCCATCGCCAAGCCGCCTTATCGTCTCGCTCCATCAGAAATGCAGGAGTTATCCTCGCAGCTTCAGGAGCTGTTGGGAAAAGGGTTTATTCGACCGAGTAGCTCACCTTGGGGAGCGTCGATTTTGTTCGTCAAGAAAAAGGATGGTTCACACCGGATGTGTATCGATTACCGGGAGTTGAACAAGTTGACGGTTAAGAACCGGTATCCGTTACGTAGGATCGACAACCTGTTCGATCAGTTGCAGGGGGCATCTTGGTTCTCCAAGATAGACTTAAGGTCGGGTTATCATCAGATGAGGGTTTGGGAGGAAGATATCAAGAAGACTGCTTTCAGAACTCGTTATGGACATTATGAGTTTGTGGTGATGCCTTTTGGGCTCACCAATGCCCCGGCTGCGTTCATGGATCTTATGAACCGGGTGTGCCGGCCGATGCTGGATCGGTCGGTGATCGTATTCATTGATGATATTTTGGTGTATTCGAGGTCTAGGGAGCAGCATGAGGAACATTTGAGGGAAATTCTTGGGGTTTTGAGATCGAAGAGGTTGTATGCCAAATTCTCCAAGTGTGATTTTTGGTTACGAGATGTCCAGTTCCTCGGGCATCTTGTTAACCAGAAAGGGATATTGGTCAACCCGGCCAAGATTGAGGCGGTGTTGAGGTGGGAGGTGCCGAGATCGCCCACTGAGATCACGAGTTTTCTGGGTTTGGCTGGATATTATCGCAGGTTTATCAAGGATTTCTCCAAGATTGCCGTGCCACTTACTAGGATGACCCTGAAGGGTGTTGCGTTTTCATGGGGACCGGAGCAGCAGTCATCATTCGAGACACTTCGTCAGAAGTTGTGCGAGGCTCCGGTGCTCGCACTCCCGGAAGGGATGGAGGATTTTGTGGTGTACTGTGATGCATCTATATCGGGTTTGGGGGCGGTGCTTATGCAGAGGGGTCATGTGATAGCGAATGCTTCGAGGCAGTTGAAGCCTCATGAGTCGAGATATCCCACCCACGACCTGGAATTAGGGGCTGTGGTGTTTGCCCTCAAGATCTGGCGGCATTATCTTTATGGGGTTCGGTGTACCATCTACACGGACCACAAGAGCCTAAAGTACTTGATGGATCAGCCAAATCTGAATATGCGACAGAGGAGGTGGTTGGATGTGGTGAAGGATTACGATTGTGAGATCATGTACCACCCAGGCAAGGCTAATGTGGTAGCCGACGCGTTGAGCCGTAGGGCGGAAAGCGCCCCGATCCGAGATATTTGTATGAGGTTGACGGTAATGACCCCGATTTTGGATACTATTCGAGGAGCTCAGGCTGAGGCTGCGAAACCAGAAAACCAGAAGAGGGAGCGGGTTGTAGGTCAAGTATCGGATTCGTCACGGATGGTCAAGGGCTTATGACTTTTCAGGGTCGGATTTGGGTACCGTTTGTGGGCGGTGCGCGTGCTATTTTGATGGAGGAAGCACATCGATCGAAATTCTTGATTCATCCCGGGGCTTCGAAAATGTATTTGGACCTAAGGAAGGAGTATTGGTGGCCCTGTATGAAAAGGGATGTTGCATGGTTTGTTGAGAGATGTTTGACTCATCGGCAGGTCAAGGCCGAGCACCAGCGACCGCACGGTAAATTGCAGCCGCTAGATATTCCCGAATGGAAGTGGGAACAGATTACCACAGATTTTATCACCAAATTGTCGCGGACTATGAGGGGAGTCAATGCGATTTGGGTGATCATGGATAGATTGACGAAGAGCGCTCATTTTCTAGCCATCAGCGAGAGCTCTTATGCGGAGAAGTTGGCGGAATTATACGTGAGGGAGGTGGTATCACGGCATGGGGTTTCGATGTTGATTGTTTCTGACCGCAATGTGCGTTTTACTTCTAGGTTTTGGAAGAAGTTTCATGAGGAGTTGGGTACGAGACTGCATTTCAGTATCGCATACCACCCGCAGACGGATGGACAAAGCGAGCAAACGATTCAGATGCTTGAGGATATCCTCCAAGCATGTGTTTTGGATTTCGGAAGGAGCTGGGACACCTATCTACCTTTAGCAGAGTTTTCGTATAACAACAGCCATCATTCGAGCATTGGTATGCCACGCTTTGAGTTGTTGTATGGGCAGAGGTGTCGCACCCCCATCTGCTGGGGTGAGGCGGGGCAGCGGGTGATGGGTAGCACGTAGATCGTACTCCAGACGACCGAGCAGATTCAGCAGGTCAGGCAGAGGTTGTTGACCGCTCAGAGCCGACAGAAGAGCTATGCAGACAGACGTCGGTCCGAGCTTGAGTTTCAGGTCGGCAACCTTGTACTCCTGAAGGTCTATCCTTGGACAGGAGTGATTCGATTCTGGAAGAGGGGCAAGTTGAGGCCCCGATATATTGGTCCTTTCTGTGTGATCGCGAGGGTAGGCCGGGTAGCCTACCGTTTGGATATGCCAGCAGAGTTGGGGCAGATTCACGACACTTTTCATGTGTCACAGCTGAGGAAGTGTATAGCCGACGAATCGGCAGTGGTTCCATTAGAGGATATTCAGGTAGATGCGAGCCTGAATTACACCGAGAGACCAGTGGCTATCAGAGATCAAAAGATCAAGGTTTTGAGGAACAAGGAGGTACCGCTGGTGTTAATCCGGTGGCAGCATCGGAAGGGATCAGAGATGACCTGGGAGCCGGAGCGTGAGATACGTGAGCAGCATCTGAAGCTATTTGCAGAGCGAGACTTTGAGGGTGAAGTCTAGTTCTAGTGGGGGAGAATTTTAACAGCCCGGATTTCCAGGTATCTTTTATTCATATATTTTTTTGTTTTGTGAGGGGACTCGGCGAGTTGGAGCTTAAACTCGTCGAGTCGGATCGCGGTTCTGGACGCGGGTTCGCGCCTGGACTTGGCGAGTCCGCGCTGTTTGATGAAACCCTAATTTCGCGGTCCTAAGCTCTATTTAAAGGACCATATGGCCCTTCATTGCGGCCACCTTGATCCTTGATAGCACCAAAGCAGGTAAGGATTCCTGTGAGTGAGATAAGAGGCTATTGTTCACCAAATTTGTGTGTATTTGCAAGAAAGGAAGGGGGAAAGTCAAGCTAGAAGGGTTGGGAGCTTGGATCTACTTCCATTTCTCCAAGGGAAGCTGCTTGAGGTATCTTTCAGAGCTTATTTTCTTGTTTTTGTTGATATGGTCAAATCTAGGGTTTCTTCTTGCCTTGTTTGCTTTGTAATTGAAGTGTGAGAGGTCCCATGGAGATATGGTACCTAGATATGGACCTTAGCAGGTCCAAAAAGTCCCAAATGCTATGCTTTATGTCCTTCCTTTTGGGTTGGAAACTAGGGTTGCCATCTTAGAGGTCATTTCTCCAAAAAGAGCCTCGTAGGTGTTGCATGCTAGCCGAGACTGTGACTTTACGTGATAAATGAGCTTAGGAGGGCCAGATCTATGTGTGTATGGAGCGGATCTGACCTCAGAAGCAAGATTGAGTTGATGCATGGCATGGACTCGCCGAGTCTGAAGAACAGACTCGGCGAGTAGCATGAAGTTTGTCCTTAACCACTCAGTGAGAGGTCCTGCCGAGTTATGGTTGACTCAGTGAGTCATGGAGAGTTAGAAAGGGGTGACAGGTGGAGTGAGTCGAGCTGGAACTCGCCAAGTTGTCCTTGCAACTCGGCGAGTTGAGTCGTGGTGGCCCTGCGATTCATGACCAGGTGGAACTCGTCGAGTCAGGGGAGTACTCGATGTGTCAAAAGAGAATCCTAGCGAGTTGGTGAAAACGCCTAGACTCGCCAAGTTGCTCTAGTGTACTCGCCGAGTCCGGTCAAATTGACCGTTGACCAGTGTTGACTTGATAGGGATAGTCAACCTTAGTGTTAAAAGTATTAATTACAGATATATGATGTTATAGGAGGATTATAGCTCGGGGGTTCGAGCACGAATGATTTCCAGGGTTCGTGAGTTATCGAGATATACGAGGTGCGTCTTCTCACTATACTGTACCCGGAAGGATTTGACTGTGTGACCGGAAGGTCGAATATGATATGAGATATAAGCATTATCTGTGATAAGTTAATCGTTATATGTGCCATGTATGATATGCTTGATATGGGCCAGAAGGCATTATGTTATGGTCCGGAAGGTGAATAGTTATGGGCCGAAAGGCGTTGTAATGTGGACCGTTAGGTTGACGTGGGTAGGACCGGAAGGTTTACCCAGTCGGGATGGAAGTCCGCTGAGACACATGGACCGGAAGGTCAGGGCCTGGAAAGGCGTATGTGCGTAGGTTGTATTTTGGGGAACTCACTAAGTAATTATGCTTACAGTTGTTGTGTTATGTGTTTCAGGTACTAGCGAGGACCGTGGGAAGGCGCCGGCGTGATCGTACACATACTCGGGGAAAACTATTTTTATGATCTTTGTGATGTAATCGGTCGTGATAATATTGTATACATTGGAATTTACAATATTACTCGATGTTTTTATGTTTGCAAAAATAAAAAAATTGGTTTTAAAATTTACGTCGTTACAAGCGGAGAACGTCATGTAAAGTATCACAACACAGTATAGCAGTAAACAAGTAAACAACATCATCCATTGCATTAAAAATATAATTTTAATACAAGTGTGTTTTGTAGTACATAAGACACCAAAATATTAATAAAAATATAAGAGGAGTTTTGTATGCGTTCCATCTTCTCAAAAGTTGGCATCGGTACCTGTCTACTGATGACCTGAGAATACACGTTATTTTGAAAGAGTTTATCAGCATTAAAGTTGATGAGTTCATAAGTTTTTAGGGTCAATGTTTGTATCAAAATGTTTGAACAGTTGTTTAAAGTACGAGTTTGTAAACGTTTGTAGTAAAAGTATGTAAATGTGTGTAAGTGTTTGTAAAATTTGTAACTCCTAGAAAATCCTATAATTTCTACTAAACGTAGCCTTCTACTAAGGCACAATTGTTTTGTATACTTGTTTCTTGTAAACGTTTGTAATTTTCCCAAGTGTAACTATCATTATCAAAATATAGTTTATACATTAATGTTTAGGTGAAGTGATCACCAAATAAATGTAACGGGTAAATTAATGTAGTACTGTAGTTTTGTTTTATAGGAACTACTGTTGTACTAACTACCTTAAACCGGATTTATATCAAGGTATTATGTGATTAATTGTACCATACTATCGACTATGAACATGACGATGTAAGACATCGAAAGAAATGACATTTGGCACCCGCAGACCTCTAGGTCCGGCTGTAGCTAGCACAAAGGTGTAGGATAGTCAATCCAGTATATATTTATACGCAAACTCACGCTCTCCCTCCAGGAGATTCTGGCTACAACTCGGGCCATGCAATGAAGTCATGCTCCAATACAGTGGATCACATTTATGTTAAAGTATACTTGTACATGTAATGTATTGTTTCTCATCATAGTATTGTTAAATATGTTCTCATCATTGTATAGTTGTATATGCTCTCATCTTTGTATAGTGGTATATGTTGTCATCCTAGTATAGTCCTATATGTTCTCATACTAATAAGTAATGACTCATGAATGAACTGACTCTTGTATGCTTCATTGGAGTAGAAGTAGTAAGTAGTATAACCCTAAACTATACCTATTATAGTTTATTAGTTGACTTGTTTGTATGACTGAATGTACTGAATTAAGATAAAAGTCGTTATATCTATACATATATACATAATATATAACTAAGGATTCAACGACACTCGGACAAACAACCGGGTACTTTAAGACCACAACCAAACAAGGAACAGGAAGTAAAGTGGGTTATCTCTCCTAAGTCCTTCAAACCTTATTTATATAACTATATATGTAGTAAACATAGTTTTAACAATATATAAGTTTAAAGACTATAAAATAAAGGTTTAGCATTAAAAGTGAATTTGATAGAGATTTTGACATGTAAAATAGTTTGATAAACAGTTTGAAGTTAGTTGTTTGGTAACACAGTTTAAAGTACGGAAAATCCATTAGCATGCTAGTTATTAATCACATGTGATTGATCTAATAACAAACATGATTCAACTTGTATCCCCCCCCCCATAAATCATTTAAAAACACTTCAAAGGATTTCAAAGGTTAGTTAAGCGGTGTGAACTCACCTGTAGTGAGTGGTTTGGATGAACGGATGGTATAAGATGCTAAGTGTCTACTGAAGGCTTGAGCACACACACGAATCTTATTTATCATATAATAACACATATATGTATACTATTAGTCATTTAACAACTAATTAATCAAGTTACGACACCCTAGGATAAGGAAAAAAAACTTTGATTTAAGTGCTAGTAGTAACAAGGGTGGCATCTAAGGGTTGTATACTCACTTAAGGTAGTTTTCAGTCCAAAAGGTTTTCAGTTTATTTGGCTTTCGGTCCAAGAGGTTTTCAGTCCAAAGGTTGGCCGAAAACTGTTGTTCTTTGATGCATAAGGTTTTTTACAAGGGTTTCCAATAAGCAAGTAATGTTCTAGACTCAATACTAAGCATTAGGAAGGCTTAAAGTCATTTTGACACCTTCATTTAGGGTTTTCGGTTTAGGGAGATGCACTAACTGAAAACCCCTTTTTGTTCTTGGAAAAAGACGATTTTAAGGCTCTAAATTAAGTATCCTTTTTAGATAACAAGTATGAGAGATAGATACTTACAATATGGAAGCAAAGAAGGTGACTTTCGACCCAAAGGTGTTCTTGGTGTAACTAAGAACACTTGAAGATCTACATAATTGGAATGATTTCATGGATGAAATCATGTAAAAACACTTGAATATGGGAGGAATCTAATAGATAGGGTAAGAAACACTTACATTTTAAAGATCTAGAAGGAAAAATTAGATGACACTTCAGAGGATTTCGGTCCTCGTTCTTGAAAGAGTGAAAAAGGTGACAAATATGGCTAAGTGTCATATATATGTATGTATGTATGTATATATATATATATATATATATATATATATATATATATACACTCAAGGAGGTTTTCGGCCCAAATAGTGTTTGCGCCGAAAACTCCTAACTTTTGGTGTTTTTGCGAAAATGATGCAAAATGAACTTAGGGCATCCTCTCACCTATTATTCCTTGAAGTACTAAGCTTTAAAACACTTAAACTGACTCCCAAAATGATTAACAGATAGTAGAAATAGTTCTGATTTCTATTGAAGTGAATGATTTGTGACATCCCGAAATTCTTTCCGTTTTTGTAACCCATCCCGTTAATAAACTCGTCGTTTTCAAATTCGTTTCCGTTACGTTATTAAATTAAGTCATAAATTTGAGATAACTATTATGACTTAATGGGTGTCCAAACGTGTTTAGAACTCATAATAACACTCCATAGTAGTAATCGGAAGAATTATTGAATCGACCATGTCGGGTTACGGCAACTTAATCGGGTGTGACCAAAAGCCACGTCTAACATCGGTATCAGGTAGAATTCCACCGTGTCCCGAACTTGGAACATATTTAAAGTGGAAAAAGCTTCCATTTGAAGCTTTCACACTCTCTCACTACTCTCTCTCTAACCTCTCCACTCAATCCAAACTTAAGGTCCAAAATCATCAAATTTAAGCTCCATTTCATCAAGGTAACCTTCCTAACTTGTTATACAACCTTTCTAGCTTCGAAATCCGTGTTCAAACTATCATTTAGGACCATAAACATGTTTTTATGGCCCTGGAATGTTCATGGGCCGTGAACACACATAAGTTGGGTTTTGGAGCCCAAAAACCCTTCCAAAACACCTTTGGAGCTTAGATATGGCTTAAGGACTTATTGGATTGGACTTAGAACACCTTAAACCCAAATTTTGGGGAGTAATCGTGATTTTACTTCCCAAGAACATGCTTGGGCTGTAAACTGTATATCATGGGTAGTAAACTTGATGAAAACAACTCCCTAAGGAGTTCACGGCTGTAACCCTCCCCCCCCCCCCCCCCCCCCCCCCAAGGATGGCTTCCTGGGCCGTAAACTCTTCAAACATGGTCAAATGATGCCCTAAATTTCATCCAAGGCTTGTAAAATGAGTTTAAATCACATGTGATTGTCCTAACACCACCAAAACACATAAGGAATGGGTATGAGGGAGCTTACGGCCGTAAAATCCTAGTTTACTGCCGTAAACTCCTTTAAGTGGTCCATGTGTTGGTTTAATTCCTTCCTATGCCTTAGATTAAATCCTAGAAACTTTTCCCAAGTGATATTTAACCATTAAGCACCTTGAAGCTCATCATCTATGAGTTCACGGCCGTGAACTCATGTGGATGTGGTCCTTAGAGCCGAAAAGTCCTCTAAGATTTTACTCTTGAAGCGTAAACTCCATATCCAAACCATATACGTCCATAGATGTCACCCAGGTCACTCCAAACACTTGATTTGAAGTGTTTTCGCGTCTTAGAGTGTATAATCATATCTAATTAGTTATTTAAAGTCTAATTAGATACATTTGTATATCATTTCATGTTACATAGGAACCTCGTGCATTTTTAAGCCTTGAACTGACGTTTAACATCCAAACCGACACAGTTCGCGACTGGTGAGTTCATACCCCTACGCCTTTTTCCATGTTTTTCAATGCTTTCAGGGGGGGATACAAGCAAAACTACAAATGTTTTCAAAAACCTAAAAATGATGTATTTCTATAAATATCTGGCTAACCTTTAGATATCTCTATCCCTTATGTATTATGTTGAGCATAAGGGATGTTTTCTTGACTATAACTACATGGATTTCATTAAAAGAAACAATCAAATCAATTAAATTATTATTGGAATAATTTGGGATCTTTAGTTCTTGTTTTACGAACATAGATTTACGTAAAGTTAATAGATAAACTATGTCTGATTCAGCTTATCTCTATTTAATTTAGAATATATTGCCAGATAATTTCATTGTATTTAACTATTTCTACTGTATTATGTTTCAAAACGAATTGTATGTCTGACAACGTCTGAGAACACCGTGAATAACATGATACTAGCTTGTGAGATTTGTCATTATTATCACTAAATCCACCCCGGAAGTGTAACCAGAGTCTCCAGGAGGGAGTGCGTGGAATTTGTGGATAGCTCTATTCGGGACTGACAATCCCACACATAAACTGCTAGCTACAGTTAGGTGGGCACGCCTAGGGTGAAAAATTCTGGAAATCGTCCGACGTCTGACAAACATCAAGGAAGTCTCGGTGTCGCATTAGCATGGTTAACGGACTCACAATATGTATTAATATAGATTTATTCACGGATTGAATTTTATATCTACTATCTATCTATAGTTCTTATATCTAGTACGAGATGATAATCCCATGATTTTGTATCTTATATCTACTACCGGATGGTAGTCCCATGGTTTTCAACTATATCTAGTACGGGATGATAATCCCATGATTTTGTATCTTATATCTAGTACGGGATGATAATCCCATGTTTTTCAATCTATATCTAGTACGGGATGGTAGTCCCATGGTTTTCAAGTATATCTAGTATGGGATGGTAATCCCATGGTTTTGAATCTATATTTAGTATGGGATGATAATCCCATGGTTTTGAATCTATATCTAGTACGGGATGATAGTCCCATGGTTTTCAATATATATCTATCTATAGTTTTGTTTATATCAAACTATCTTATAACTGGTACGGGATAGTAAACCCATGAATTTCAGTAAATAGTTTTACGTGTAAACTATACAATGTGGTCTTTAACTAAAACTTTACTCTTAGGAAAATATAGGATTTTCCTGGGATAACAATTGTACATAACCAGAATCGTGTAACAAAACAGTTAACTAAACATTACTTTTAAGAAAATACGGGATTTTCTTGGGTTCGTAACTTTTTCAGAAAATGAAAGGAAACTTATACATTTTCAGAAAACAAACATCTTATGAACTCACTAGCTTTATGCTAGTTTTCAGACTGCTTGTTTTCTCAGGACCATATTAGACAGGTACCCAGCGATCCTTTGGCGAAGACGGAGTACGTAGAAGACACGTCTTTACTTTTGTTCATATGATACATATGTATAACACTTGTAACACTTTACTTTTGAATAGATGTAAATTCTAATATGTAATGTAATCGTTGTTTACTTTGCTTACTATGTACATTGGTTGTGATACATAACATGAAGTCACCTCGGCCCCGGAACGTTTCCACCTTCGGTTGCGGGGTGTGACAGATTGGTATCAGAGCCCTTGTTTATTGTGAACTAGTATACCAAACCTTACATGGTATAAGAATATAAACGATAAGGGGCCTAAGTGCTCTGAACAAAAAGTATACCTCAAATATAAGTATTTTTCAAAAATATACAATGTATACCCAACCATCGAAATCCGTAACTACAAGTAGAATGAAACATAAGTAAATGGGTGTTGTACGTTGCGGTTAAACCTGGGCAGTTATGTAGTCGTGTCTAGGATCAATACAGCCTGGCCAACTATATTCATTCGAGACACTGCTAACATGTGCTTGGGAGTGACTGTGGTGTTCAGCATGCCCAAAACTTACCCTAATACCCCAAACAACAAGTCGTTGTCACAGCGAATCATGAAATACTGTTGGAGTATTTCTCGAGCCAAATCCGTTATAGAAATCCTCATTCCAGCGTTACCCCTTAATCATTCCTTTAGCGATAGTTTATCTGCTTTGATAACTCATTCCTACTTTATCGCTTAATAGATTACTATCTCTGTCATAATGAGATATCCCTTGTATCATATCTCTTGATTCAATTTCGAGGACTTACCATACTCTCTTTCCTGATATTTGTAGATCAAGATGCCTCCAAGAAAGAGACCCAGCTCAAAGAACAACAACAATCCTCCTCCGCCACCACCTCATCCTCAATTTGATCCTGTAATGCTTCAGGCAGTTTTTACTACCGCAATGACAGTAGCCATGTCGCAAATGAACCCTAGTGGTTCAGGAGGTGTTCCTAAGCCCCAAAACCAGGAAGGTAGCTAGGGACACTAAAAGGAGTGTTCCTATAAAGATTTTATGAATGCGAAACCCACATCCTTCGATGGCACTGGAGGTGTCATTTCCTTAACCCAATGGTTCGAGAAAATCGAATCTATCTTTGAAATTTGTGTTTGTTCAGAATCTGATAAAGTGAAGTTCGCTGCTTGTACCTTCACTGATAAAGCCTTGACTTGGTGGAACGGCCAAGTCAAATCCTTAACTCTACTTGTAGCTAATGTTATGCGTTGGTAGGCTATGAAAGATCTTCTTCTTGTTGAGTACTACCCACGGGGCAGGATGCAGAAATTGGAACATGAACTATGGAATCTAAAGATGAAAGGTTCCGATATCGTCGCTTATACCTCTAGATTCGATGACTTGGCGCTACTCTGCCCGGGAATGGTTACCCTGGAGTGTAAGAAGATAGAGAGATTCATCTAGGGGTTGACCCAGCCAACAAAAGGAAACATCTTAGCTGTGAAGCCGGATACATACGACAGCGCCAAAAGCTTAGCACAAATCTTAATCAATCATAGTGATGACCTTGAGGAAGCAGCTACCACTCCTGAGCCATCAGAAAGGAGTGGTGAGAAAAGAAAATTTTGGAATAAGAAGAAGAGTCATCCTTCCCAGGAGCCCTCGAAGAAGCAACAAACAATGGCAATTCGTTATGCTACTGTCCCTGCTGCTGTCTCTATCGTCGGATCCGCAGCTCAGACTCCTACCAGTGGATATACTGGTACCCTTCCTTGGTGCGACAAGTGCAGCTACCATCATCATACTCCTGGGCCATGTCGCGAAAGACTCTGCAACAACTGTGGCAAGAAGGGCCACCTTGCTCGAAACTGCAGAAAACCAGTCCAATCAACCAACCAATCATCCGGAGCAGGTGTCAGTCAGGCCTACTACGGTTGTGGCGAAGTAGGGCATTTCAAGAGAAATTGCCCCAAAGCAGCAACAACTGGCAACACTGTAAGAGTTCTAGCTATAGGACAAGGTGAGATAGCCGTTGATCCCACCGTTGCCACAGGTATATTTTTCCCCGACAACCCTTATACTTGCAATCCTTTTTTATTATATCGTTGAAAGAAAATCTGTTATCTATTCAATCAAACATCATCTTAACCTTAGCCCTTCATTAGTAACCAAAATGTCTACCGTCGAAATGTCTAACAACGAGAAAGAGGACGTTAGCGATAGATTCATAGGCTATACCCTTACCTCGAACGATCATTCCTTTCGCATCGATCTAATGTCAGTTTCCATAGAGAGCTTTGATGTTATAATTGTCATTGATTTATTGAGTTCCAATCATGCGGACATCCTTTATTACGAAAAATCCATCCGTCTCAACCTTCCCTCTGGTCAGACTTTCATGATCTAAGGTGATAAGTTTAACTCAAATCTTCATATCATTTCCTGCATCAAAGCTCAAAGGGCTTGCCCGAAAAGAGTGTTATGCATTTCTAGCCCATGTGACTCACAAGAAAAAGGATGTTAGAAATCTCGAGAACATCCCCGAAGTCTGTAATTTTCCTGATGTATTTCTTGTATAGCTTCCGTGAATTCTTTCCGAACGTCAGGTTGAATTTCGCATCGACCTAATCCCTGGAACTACCCAAGTAGCCAAATCTCCGTATCGCTTGGCTCCAACAGAAATGTAGGAGTTATCCAGTCAGATGGCCGTCAAAACCGATATCCTCTTTCCTCCAATAGATGACCTTTTCGATCCACTTCAGGGAACCAGCCACTTCTCAAAGATAAACCTTAGGTCAAGATACCATCAACTACGAGTCCATGAGAGTGATGTTTCATAGACAGTATGCAGGACTCAATATGGTCACTATAAGTTCGTAGGGATGCCCATCAGTCAAACCATTTTCCTTGGTCATGTAGTAAATGATGAAGACATACGTGTGGAATCCTCCTAAGATCAAAGAAATAGAGAATTAGTCGGCACCGAAGGTACCCACAGAAACTCATGAATTCTTGGGTCTCGCCGACTTCATCCATAATTTTTCCTGAATCGCCAAAACCCTAACCATTCCGACATAGAAAGATGTACCCTCTTGTAGGAGGTCTTACTCTGGAAAGACATGGTACACCTTGGAAAGCGCGGAAAACTTAACCTGTGGTACATTAGACCCTTCGAGATCCTCGTTAGGATCGATTCTGTAAGCTTCAAACTCCGACTACCTTCGGAACTTAGCAGCATCCATCTTGTATTCCACGTCTTTATTCATAAAAAGTGCCTACCTGAAGAAACCCTAGTAGTCCCTTTGATGAGATCGAAATCAATGGAAGACTGAACCCTATGTAAGAACTAATCGAAATCATAGATCGAGAGGTTAAACGTACGAAACAATTCGTATTCCCGATAAGTGAAGGATTTCCTGGAAAGCCACACTAGAACTCAAATTCACTTGAGAGCGCAAAAATCCAACAAAGTAGAAGTATCCGTATTTCTTTCCGAATCCAAAATTTGTATCTTAATTCTGAAATTTTAGGAAGAAATTCCCTCTAACGAGGGGATAATGTGACAACCCGAAATTCTTTCTGTTTTTGTAACCCATCCCGTTAATAAACTCGTCGTTTTCAAATTTATTTCCGTTACGTTATTAAATTAAGTCATAAATTTGAGATATCTATTATGACTTAATGGGTGTCCAAACGTGTTTAGAACTCATAATAACACTCCATATTAGTAATCGGAAGAATTTTAAAATCGGCCATATCGGGTTACGGCAACTTAATCGGGTGCGACCAAAAGCCACGTCTAACGTCGGTATCGGGTAGAATTCCACTGTGTCCCGAACTTGGAACATCTTTAAAGTGGAATAAGCTTCCATTTGAAGCTTTTTCACTCTCTCACTACTCTCTCTCTAACCTCTCTCCCCAATCCAAACTTAAGGTCCAAAATCATCAAATTTAAGCTCCATTTCATCAAGGTAACCTTTCTAACTTGTTGTACAACCTTTCTAGCTTCCAAATCCGTGTTCAATCTATCATTTAGGACCATAAACATGTTTTTACAACCCTGGAATGTTCTTGGTTCATGAACACATATAAGTTGGGTTTTGGAGCCCAAAACCCTTCCAAAACACCTTTGGAGCTTAGATATAGCTTAAGGACTTATTGGATTGGACTTAGAACACCTTAAACTCAAATTTTGGGGAGTAAACATCAGTTTACTGCCCAAGAACATGCTTCGTCCATAAACTCTATATCATGGGTAGTAAACTCATTTTAAAGTGTTAAAATGCCATTTAAACACACCAATAGCCTTGGATTAAAGTCTAGAAAATACCACAATCGAATTAGAAGCCTTAACCATGATGAAAACATCTCCCTTAGGAGTTCACGGCCATAAACCCCCCCAAGGATGGGTTCCTGGGCCGTAAACTCTTAAAACATGGTCAAATGATGCCCTAAATTCCATCTAAGGCTTGTAAATTGAGTTTAAATCACATGTGATTGTCCTAGCACCACCAAAACACATAAGGAATGGGTATGAGGGAGCTTACGGCCGTAAAATCCTATTTTTCTTCCATAAACTCCTTTAAGTGGTCCATGTGTTGGTTTAGTTCCTTCCTATGTGTTAAATTAAATCCTAGCAACTTTTCCCAAGTGATATTTGCCCCTTAAGCACCTTAAAGCTCATCATCTATGAGTTCACAGACGTGAACTCATGTGGATGTGGTCCTTATGGACGAAAACTCCTCTAAGTTTACTCTTGAATAGTAAACTCCATATCCAAGCCATATACGTCCGTAGATGTCACCAGGGTCACTCCAAACACTTGATTTGAAGTGTTTTCGCGTCTTATAGTGTAAAATCATATCTAATTAGTGATTTAAAGTCTAATTAGCTACATTTGTATATCATTTCATATTACATAGGAACCTCGCATGATTTCAAGCCTTGAACTGACGTTTACCATCCAAACCGACACATTCCTTGACTGGTGAGTTCATACCCCTACGCCTTTTTCCATGTTTTTCAATGTTTTCAGGGGGAAATACAAGCAAAACTACAAATGTTTTCAAAAACCTAAAACTGATGTATTTCTATAGATATCTGGCTAACCTTTAGATAACTTTAACCCTTATGTATTATGTTGAGCATAAGGGATGTTTTCTCGACTATAACTACATGGATTTCATTAAAGGAAACAATCAAATCAATTGATATTATTGGAATTATTTGGGATCTTTACTTCTTGTTTTACGAACATAGATTTACGTATAGTTAATAGATAAAATATGTCTGATTCAGTTTATCTGTATTTAATTTAGAATATATTGCCAGATAATTTCGTTGTATTTAACTATTTCTAATGTATTATGTTTCAAAATGAATTGTATATCTGATAATGTCTGAGAACACCGTGAATAACATGATACTAGCTTGTGAGGTTCATCATTATTATTAGTAAATACTCCCCGGAATTTTAACCAGAGTCTCTTAGAGGGAGAGCATGGAATTTGTGGATAGATCTATTCGGGACTGACACTCCCATACCTAAATTGCTAGCTACAGTTAGGCGGGCACACCTGGGGTGACAAATTCTGGAAATAGTCCGACGTCTGACAAATGTCAAGGAGGTCTCAGTGTCGCATTATCATAGTTACCCGACTCACAATATGTATTAATATAGATTTATTCACGGATTGAATTTTATATCTACTATCTATCTATAGTTCTTATATCTAGTACGGTATGATAATCCCATGATTTTGTATCTTATATCTACTACCGGATGGTAGTCCCATGGTTTTCAACTATATCTAGTACGGGATGATAATCCCATGATTTTGTATCTTATATCTAGTACGGGATGATAATCCCATGTTTTTCAATCTATATCTAGTACGGGATGGTAGTGCCATGGTTTTCAACTATATCTAGTACGGGATGGTAATCCCATGGTTTTGAATCTATATTTAGTACGGGATGATAATCCCATGGTTTTGAATCTATATCTAGTACGGGATGATAGTCCCATGGTTTTCAATCTATATCTATCTATAGTTTTATTTATATCAACTATCTTATAACTGGTACGGGATAGTAAACCCATGAATTTCAGTAAATAGTTTTACGTGTAAACTATACAATGTGGTCTTTAACTAAAACTTTACTTTTAGGAAAATATAGGATTTTCCTGGGATAACAATTGTACATAACCAGAATCGTGTAACAAAACAGTTAACTAAACATTAATTTTAAGAAAATACGGGATTTTCTTGGGTTCGTAACTTTTTCGGAAAACGAAAGGAAACTTATACATTTTCAAAAAACAAACATCTTATGAACTCACCAGCTTTATGCTAATTTTCAGACTGCTTGTTTTCTCAGGACCATATTAGACAGGTACCCAGCGATCCTTTGGCGAAGACGGAGTACGTAGAAGACACGTCTTTACTTTTTTTCATATGATACATATGTATAACACTTGTAACACTTTACTTTTGAACAGATGTAAATTATAATATGTAATGTAATGGTTATTTACTTTTCTTACTATGTACGTTGGTTGTGATACTTAACATGAAGTCACCTCCGCCCCGGAACGTTTTCGCCTTCGGTTTCGGGGTGTGGCATGATTGTTCAGAATAGAAATTTTGGGTTGTCACATGTATGGATTGGGTTAAAACCTATAAGGTGCTCCATGGATATTCCATGGAGGTTACAAATCCATGGATCATGGAATAGGAAAAGCCATGACAATTAGGGTTTACATGGTGTAACCCTACTTGTGTCACAACTATATAAAGGCCCCTATGCAAGTAAAATCGACACTATTTGTGCAATATAGAGGGCCAGCTGATTTTAGAGTGTAAGTGTATTTCTCTCAAGGTTATTCCAAATGTTGTAGTGTTGTGTGAGACATTTGAGACATCACACTTGAGGTGCTAGGCTCACAAGGTTCTCAAGGAATCCAAACTACAAAAAGGTATGATCTTCTTGTAGCATTTATGTTAAAAATTTACCCATGCTATGCTAGATAGGTTAAGAACCTTGGAAAATCATTTTCACATGTATCTTAGTAAAACATAGATCCAAGGTTTCTAGGGTTGCATGTACACCTTAGGAGTGTTAGAATGCTCAAAACCCTTTATATATAAGCGTTAACACAATACTTTTCAACCACTATGTACAGACAGGGGCCAGACAACGAACATCGGAAGCCATGATCATTTTGGAATATAGCACTTCTGAAATCCAACAACCCAAGCGGCCCTCCAAACCATATTCCCCATACCGCGAGTGGTTAAAAAGATATTATAACGACACTTATATAACTCATAATAATAGCCTAAATATTTATTATAGAGTCCTAATAACATTACTATATTTAACTAAAAATTACATTTAAAATAGTGTAGGCGTATCTTACCTATGATGGAGTACGGCTAGAAGTCGGGCTCCGAAGGGGAAAAACTTCCGAGCCAAAAGCTCTTCTTCTCGGAGTCGTCGAGCACTTCGGGGCTTTCTTCGAGCGCTAGGGGAGTTTTGGGAGGTTTAGAGAGAGTGTAGAGAGAATAAAGGATGGGAAAGGTGGGAATAAAAAAAGGGTGTGAGGGGTTCTATTTATAAAGTGAAATATGGTTGAACTTGCTGCCTCATGTCGCCATCTGGTGGCAAGACTTGGAGAGAAAGCAATGGCCAAGATTGTGCCACGTCACCCATTTTCGTATAGCACACTTCAACTTCTAAAATCCATAACTTTCGCATATGAGCTCCGTTTTTTACGTTCTTTATTTCCATGCGTAGGTAACAATAAAATCTACAACTTTAGTTTTGACTCTGTCGGCTATCTCGACCAATCTTAAATTTAATAGTAGGAGGAAACTATACAGTTAAATGACCGCGAAAAATTCGTAACTCTTTAATACGGACTCCATTTTTGTCTCTCTTTATATTGTTGAGTTCCTATTATTGAGATATTCAACTCTCATTTAGGATGCATAGGCCAAAAACTGCTCGATCTAAAATTCGAGTTTAGGGTCGTGCACTGTTATGCCAAATCTTAAAAAATTCATAACTTCCTCATACGAAGTCAGATTTGGGCGTTCTTTCTTTTGTATGTTCTCGGTTCAACATATACTAGAAATTTTTTTTATATTTATAAGGCTAAAAATTCCTCCATCGTAAATTCACTGTTTACGTCTCCCAGCACCGTGTCGGTTTTGCCGAAAAACTTCGACGGGTCATAACTTCTTCGTTATAACTCCGATTTCGGCGTTCTTTATATGTACGGAACCCTTGTAACATATACTAACACTTGGAAAAGATTAATCCTTCTAAATAATCTTCCATCAAAAACTCATTTTCGCTGCTTATTGTCTCTAAATTGACTAGCCCGGATCTGCGGGCGGTACACCTTAGCCTCTTTCATATCCATCTAGTTGTTCATTTTGTGTTTGTGACTTGTTTGAGGCACAACACTTGGGGTGCTAATTTCTATCAAGGACAAAGTCTTACTAGCTACATCTAGATGTAACTTTCTAACTTATTTTATGATTCATATGTTAAACTTTGTATGCTAGTTTAAGCTTCATGCTTTGGAAACCAATGTTGCATGTATAATTAGAGAAAACTTAGATCCAAAGCATTAGGATTGTTTGTGCACCATAGGAATGTTAGAGTATATAAAACACAACTGATCTAAGATGTCAAGAGTCCAGATCCACTAGCTAAATGGCAATCACAATACTCCACAAATGTTCTTTCTCTTATCAAGAACACTAAATGATACCAAAAATATGAACCAAGTCTTCAAACTCTATTACACACTTAGGGTTTTCGAAATGAAGATGGAAGTTGTAATAGTGAAGGGTTTTAAGACCATATTGTTCTTTACATAGGGTGAAAGCCCTAAATATTAAGTTTTGGTCTTTGCGTGCAAACGTCTGCCATCCATCATAAAACGCTTGGTGTTTGAATGCCAAGCTTTCTATGCCAAACACGTAGCATTTGGACCAAACAACCAAAAATGGAAACCATGGTGTTACACCCTAAGCTAATGTTTTCAATATGCAGAAACTCAAGGATCCTAGACATTACAACTAGAGATTGATCATCTCTCCTCCGGTTACGGGTACTTAATCCTCTCTAAGGTTTAAAGAGTTAATAACCTCTTTCATCCGTGTTTGGGTTTCTACACCTTGCTTGGAAACATGACATCTTACTATAGGATGTGTGTAAGGGGATCATTTCACACTTTAGTGACATGGAAACCCTCTTATTTATGAACATATGTTAAGATCCTAAGGTTTAAAGAGTCAATAACCTCTTTCTCATGATTTTAGGTCTCTACACCTCACTTGGACGCCTGATATCTAATTATGGGATGTGAATAAGGGGAACATTTCACGCTTCAGTGACTTGACAACAATTATATTTTTGGACATATGTTAAGATCCTAAAGTATTTCTAAGAGTTATAACATATTCATGTTATCCTAGGTTAGGATCCTCCCCAGTAAATTTTAAGGTTTATAGCATTGTCATGTTACCTTATGAAGTTGGAAGTTTCGCCAATTATTATCTAAAGTTGAAATTTTCCCAGTTATTATCTGAAGTTGGGATTTTCACTAGTTATTATATGATGTTGGGATTTTCCTAATTTCTTATATAAAGTTGGGATTTTCCTCATTTATTATATGAAGTAGGGATTTTCCCTGGTTATTATTTGAATTTGGGGTTTTCTCCAAGATTTCTTAAGCTGGAATCCTCACTCGTATTTCTTAAGTTGGGATCTTCTGCAAGATTTCTTAAGTTGGGATCTTTCTGAATATTTATTAAGTGGAATATTCTTTAATATCTCTTAATCTGTGATTCTCCCTAATAAAACTATAAACCGGGACCTTCCCCAGTAAATTCCTATGTGGGATCTTTCCCAATATTACCCGAGTTGGGATTTTCCTAGTAAATTCTAAAGTTGGTATCATCTCTCAAGACTATATATATATATATATATATATATATATATATATATATATATATATATATATATATATATATATATATACATTTCTTCTAAAGGTTTTCCTACATTTAAAACAAAACTTACCTCTTCCAAAACCTTAAGATCCTGATTAAGTAACTTTTTATCTCAGATCTTCAGGATCCTAAAAAGTTTTTGTAAATTCGATAATCATTAGGATCCCGATCATTCGATAACCCTTAGAAAAACCCGTTTTAACCCTATTTCTACAACAAAATCAACCACACAAGAAAAGAGATAAACTAAAGCGTCGATATTATAAGGGGCTACCTTCCTACCCAAAAAAATATTGTTTTACATAACAAAAAATTAAAATTCTTTTGAATTTTTATCAAAATTCATTCAATGATTGATCACCCCCGGTAGGGATCTTTCTTCTCTTCTTCTTTGTAGGATACCGACCAACATTTACAAGATTTCCAGTTAACTTAGCCATGGTTTCATACCAACTAGCCACATTCCAGAATCCTGTATTCTGCATATCCTACTCCATCTTAAACTTTGCCTCCCAGATGGCTTCAACAACATTGTTCTTAACCTCCGCGATCACGTCCTCGATCTCTAATGCATGCTCCTCCTATTTCTAAAATTTCTCCTTTCTTAGTTTCTCCACCCTCTTCATAGACTCCTTGTTTATCCCCTCTTACTCCTTCAAGTCATGATCCACCTAGTCAAGCATAACCTTGATATATTTGGTGGATCAAAAAACATGATCAATAACCTATAAACGACCATGATAAGTCCATTAAAATGAAATAGAAAAAGCACCAAGATGCTTACAACTTGTGAGTAAGAGATCATCTTCCTCAGTGCCTCATCCACCCAAGGCTCTCCAAATACAAGGTCTCAACCGACTTCTTCTTTCTGGATCCTGGAGTCTTGATGGTCAGATATATCGAGGTTCTCTTCATAGGAAGAAAAGATGAGGACTTCTCCTTCTTAACCACAAGTTGGACACATAACATGGTGTAGTCGATATCAACAAGGGTGAACCAAGAACTAGAGTGTATAGCCTTGGATCCTAAACATAACGAGGGAACTTAGTAAGTTCAAGATCCTCCTTGACAAATAAAGGATAGACAAACAAAGGATGTTTACCTGGCAATATGGGGGCAACAACGGATGTACTCTATTGAAAGTTAAGTTGTTAGAACCTAAAGGATCATTCAGTCTTAGGCAAAATAAGGAAACTCCCAATCTTCTCATACGTATCTTCGGCAGTAGGGATAGGATCCTCGAACTTGAAAGTTGCATCAAAACAAATAAAATAAGGAAGTGTGAATTTCAGATCCACAATGAAATAAAATAAAATCCTATCATTTCTAACCTAATTTCTTGGTAGGATATCACCTTTTGAGATGGATTCACGATTTACAAAGAAATATTTTTCTTTTCAAGAACCATTGTTTTATTTCAATTTAAACATAATGTGTGCTTTATTTGTTTTGACTCTAAGTAGAAAAAGAGAAGGCGCAAAAGTTTGGAGATCATAAACAAGGGCCAACTAAACTAATCCCATGTATAGATCCTTAGATTGATTCAATTGATCAACCTAAAACATGATCCTCCTTATCACAGGAACAGTTTGGATGGAAGCAACCCCAAGTAGGAAAGATGATGCCAAGTTTGGTCTTAGCATCAAAAGGATTGAAAATGACGTCGTTAAAGAAGCTCCTATCAACTTCAAGAGCTCAATGATGTTATCGTGAAAATAGCAAGTCCCCACGTAAGATACAATCTTTTTAATCGAGCAAGTCCTTGTTAGGAAGAGTAAGGATACTCGAGCGAGAACGGACTGCCTTTTACCTATGATCATTAAACAAGAAAAATGATAAAAAGAGAACAAGAAATTTACCTTCAAGATAACCGATAACCCCTAAAAGATAGTTAAAATAAGTAACGGAAGATCGATAACCATTAACCCATATATATGGGATCACAGAGGATAGAGAAGAGATTTGACAACATAACTACATCTTTTGAACGGATACAATTCAATGCGTTAGAGTTTGAATTTCAATTCCATTATTTCCAATTAATTAAATTAGACACTTTAAATACTTGAAATTAATTCAAATATTTTGTAGATATAATTTAGGGGCAATTGTTATGGCCAAGATCCTCAATCTTATCCAGTATCCCGGATCTCAAAGGTATCTAATGATCCTTAAACCTATCCAGGATCCTGGATCTTAAAGGAATCTCATGATCAAACATACATCAGGATCCTGAACATCGCCATTGTAATTTTCTAACAAGTTTAATGGTTATATTTTTGTTTATTTCTCACATGTGCATAATGATCAATATAAGACTCATTATCAATGAAGAAAAGTTCCAATAAGGCTTAGGACCCATAAATACTAAGTCAAAGCTCGTGTAAATACCAGATCAAAAGGATCCTGAAATCCTTGACTTATAGCTACATAACCTAGACTATAAATACACTTGTAAATGACACGCAACCGGCACAACCTCTATCCACCTTACACACTTAGAGCTACAAAAACACTTGTACTCATATTCTCATCATCGTCTCTCTGTAATTATAAGTTCAAATCAATAAAATCAAACAAGGCAGGTGATCATTATCACCTCCCAAGGTTTTATGTCGCAGATCCTAGCAAGGATCAAAGGTTTTCCTTTTAAATCACTTATGCAATCTTTTTCTAATTTTGTTAATCACCTCACCTACAACACCACAACCTCTTATGCAATTTGGTTGATATTCATTTATTGATGTTTGAACAATACTATTATATATATATATATATATATATATATATATATATATATATATATATATATATATATATGTATGTATCACTTCTTGTTTTATTCTATTGATTTTTTTAATTCACTATAAGGGATATTTTAATTTTATTATTTCAACTTGTTTTAAAAGTATACTTAATTTAATTTATTAATCATATTATTTTTTGTGTTTTAGTATGTTAATATAAAAATACATTATTTTTGTAACGGTTATTGAATTAATGATAATTTTTTTTTTTCAATTTAGAAAAAAATATAAAATAAGTATTTTTTCATATTTTGACATTACATTTATGGACCATCCTTAGCAACAATAAAGTTTCTAAGGTTTTGGCAAATCTGGTCCTCTGTTTATGGGTGTGGGTTTATCTCTATCTACGCATCGTTTTATGCTATTTTTTATATTCTTTATTCACACGTGTTCTTCTCAGTTTGTGATATTGCCATATCTATACATATTTTAGGAAATATTTATTTACATTTCTATTAATATTTTGGTTATTTGCATAGAATTATGGTACTTATAGGGTTAAATTGTTATTTGCAGACAAAATGAAGCAATTTCGAAGAAAGGGACCAAAATGGACAAAGCATGGAACTATGATGGCTTGAAAGAAGGAAGATAAAAAAAAATCAGCAATATACGTACTCACGACGTCAGCAATTATAGATTCATGTTGTGAGTGGAGTAACCCAGAAGATATGCATCCGGGTGAAAGAATCCTTGTCGAACACGTTTATCCCATATTCATGTCGTGACACTTATTGGTTCACGACGTGAACTCGGCGAAATCAGAAAACTATAAATATTCTTGGCCATTAAGATTTGGGAGACTTTTGGCTGGTTGGAAGGTTGTTAGAAGATGATTTTTAGCATGAAAGATGTTCTAGAAAGAGGGTTTCAAAGCCAAAGGAGTAAAAATTCTTAATAAGTTTATTTGTTTAGTACTTATAAACATGTTTATTAATTTGACTTGTGTTTGCTTGATTGTTGCTATGAGTAGCTAAATCTGGTTACTCTTGTTTAGCTAGATGAAGCTTTTGACATATGGTTTAGCTTAATTATTAATGGATTTGATTAGTTGGAGAATTTCTTATGCTTGATTTGTTATTACCTAGCATGTTCATATTTGTTTTTTTAGTCACTTGAATTCATGTTCTGTGTAGTTAGTGATCATTAAATTTCATGAACTTGTTAACCTAGTGATTTAGTGAACATTAAATTGCTAGAGTTATGATCGACTAAAATCTTATAAAGTAATTGAAGTAATAAATTTAATTGTGCTAGAGAACCTAAATTATGTCCATAATTGTGTTTGCCTAATCTTACATAGCAAATTCATAATCTACAACTTATTCTATGTTTGATTGTATGTGACCATATATAGTTTTACATGAATTAGTTAATATTGGTAAATTTAGACTTAAATTAATAATATAATAATAACCAACTTGACAATCCATAACTACTAGCTGACCATAAAGAAGAAGTGGGTTCGAACTAAACATAAGTGTTTTTAGTAATTGATTGAAATTAAATTAAGTTCGTATGATCTTGCAAAATCAGATAAAAACACTTCTTTTGTTAGTAATTAGGTAAATTTAGCGGTAAATAGATTAATTAGTTAGCACCATTCCTTGTTATCGGCACTCGACTTACTCGGCTACTCTATAAATTTGACTAGGTACACTGCCTAAGTGTAATTTAGTTAGTAAGGAAGTTATGTTATAAATATTAAAAATAGGTGTAGCTTATTGTACGCATCAAGTTTTTTGTGTCGTTGCTGTGGAAAGACTTACATAATTACTAGTTTATTTACTTTAAAGTAATTGATCCTTTTTGTGGGGTAAAACCTGCAAAGATTTATTTATTTTAAAATTTTGTTTCATTTTTTTCCTGCATTACAGAACTCACAATGTGAGCCTTATTTCTCACGATGTGAGAACTGGATTCTTAGTTTAATTTGTTTTTAGTTTGTCTTTCTTAGTTTAGTTTTACGTTTTTACTATTTATTTTTTTTGTTTTATTTCATAAGTTCATGACCAGAGGCTCTAACACACCTTTGGTACCACCACTTGAAGATCCATAGCCAACCTTTCACAAAAAGAAGGATAAATATGTGAAAGAAGATCAAACACCAAGGAAGACACCTTTACAAGAATTCAAGTCAGTGTTCTTAAAGAAGTCGAGGAAGAAAACGGAGGAGTCGAGTTCATCTTCAAAGAACAAGAGCAAGGTTGAAAACATAGATCAAATACCTATCCAAAACGAATCCGAATACGATACCGAGCCTGAATTTGAATTACCTACATGTGAACCCGAGAACGAGCCAAGGAACGAGATGGTGAACATTGAAGAAATGTCCATGGGATCATAAAGAAAGAGAATTCGAGATAATGTTGTTCCAGGTTTAGTACAACGTGCCATTCCTGCCACTGACACATTCGAGCTGAAAAGGCATATCTTTTCTGCACTGAAGGATATCCCATTCAATGGAAAAGATCATGGGGATGCATTTAAGCACTTGGATGAAGTCAACGACATTGTTGGGTCCATTATGTGTTGCGTCTTGGGCTTGGTCCTTAGCCCAGTTTTGTATCCGGATTGGGCCTGTCCATCCATGATTTAATTATTAGGGTTTAGTATTTATAGATGCTTGCATGCATCTTTATACGTAGCTGTTTAGTCGATCATTCAAAGCGATCATTGTTTTTATCGATTGTAACCCTAAAAGCCTCTACAGTGGAAGTTCTTCATCGAGCTCTACTGAGGCGTGAATTTATTGAATCATTCAGCTCATTATTGATTCATTCTCTTGTTTGTTATTTTGTTTGCATTATTCTGATTAACCTATGTAAGATCTAAACGATCAAAGAGATTCTCATCTCATCAATTGGTATCAGAGCAGGAGGCTGTGTAATTCATACACATCTCTTCTGTCAAAGAAGTGATTAGGGTTCATTCCGCATTCATTAATATTTATTGAGTCGTCACTCCATAATTGATGTATCTCATTAATTATTAATCTTGCTTTAATATTACGTATTACAAAGTCTGATCTTATAACAGGTTAAACGATCAAGCATGGACGATTCTCAATCCAATCCCATCAACATCTCTAACAGCATCGGATCAACAACCAAGAACCCAATCCTCTACACTCAAGACTATGAAGTGTAGATGCACCATTTTGAAGATTAAGTTATTGGATCGGAAGATAATGGATATCTGATATGGGAAGCAATCACAGTTGCCCCATTCGCTCACTCAAACACTTCAAGAATCATTAAAACTCAGAAGGAGTACAATGATCTATTAAAAGATGTGAAGGACGTCGCTCAAGACAAAAAGGAGAAGTTCCAATGCAACATTAAAGCATTGAGACTAATTCGATTCGCCCTTCAATCCGACACATTTTGGTTAGTAAGTTCATGTGGTTTAGCAAAGGAAATATGGGATCAGCTGCGAGAGTTGTATTCCACAGATGAAGATCTGGAGCACTCGATTCAGGCCCTACTTCTCTTCGAATTTGGAGAGTTCAAGCAAAAGCCAGAGGAGGTTGTTACACAAACATTCGATTGGTTCAATCATCTTCTCAGTAAGATGATCAAACATGACATAGAAAGAAAGCTTGTCGAACAGAAGGTCACTTTCTTAAATGGCCTAAGACCCGAATGAAGGGCGGTTGTGTCGACGGTTAAAGCACATGAGCAGTTCAAATCATATTCTTTGGCAAAACTTGTGGGGATTCTGAAATCCCAGGAAGAGATTGTGCTGCAAGAGAAGAGTGTGGTTTCAAACTTGGGGTCTTTGGCCCTTCTGTCTAAAGGTAAGAGCACAGAAGCAGAAGAAGAAGAAGATCTAAATCTGGGAGACTACGATCTGACATCTGAAGATTATGCAATGATGGTGTCAAATCCCAGGAGGTTCATCAAGAAGAAGTTCCCTACCAACAAGAACCAAAATTGGCAGGGAAGCTACAGCTCTGAAAAAGTGAAAGAAGAGCCAAAGGTTGAAGAATCAAAGAAAGAAGCGAAGGGTGAAGCTGATTCTGGTGTCAGCTATTTTTACTGTGGAGGGAAAAATCACTACGCAAAAGATTGCGTGTTAAAGAAAATGGCAGAGAAAGATGAGGAGAAGGATAAAGAAGCAAGTCTCCTGAAAAGACTGGAGGAGATTAAAAGGAAGAAAGCTACTACTAATCCATCTGTGAATGCTCTAGTTGTGCAGGGTTCGGTAGATGATAATGAGTTCGGTGGTGTACAGGTGTGGTCGACCGACTCAGAATATGATGAAGTGAGAAAGCCAACTCATGGAAAGGCTTATGTGGTGAAGAGTGGTGATGCTAGTGGAAGATGTTTGATGGTGACTGATGTATCCCAGATAAGGGAATACAATATTGATGGTGGAAACGAAGTGGCTAAGGAGCGACAAGACGTGTGCTTTACAGTGAAGCCTCTCAGTGTGCAGATCAGTGAACTTGATGAACTGATCAAGAAGGTACAATCGATTTTTGTTTCGTTTAAAATTCCAAAAACATCATATGAAAAAGAATTAAATAACTTTAATTCAAGAATTTCAAATCTAGATAGTTGTTTAACTCAAACACGAGTCACGAATTCTAATCTGACTGACCAAATAAGCAGGGTGTCATCCAAGAGTGAGTAGCAAAGTATGTGGATTGAGCAAAAGGAGTTGGAGCTGGTTAAGTCTAGGGATGAAAATATCTATTTGCAAAGAGACAATCTTAAGTTGTTAAAACAAAGAAATGTTTTTTGTTTAATTGCAAAAAGACTTTATAATAACACTACACAACTGCATTTAGATTGTGAAATAGGCCAGAAAATACATCGCATGATTTTGCCCTTCCTTGAGCTAAAGGAGGTTGAAATCGATGCCGAAGCATACAACTGTGAAAGTGTTGTATCTTCAGATGATGTAAATCCCACTTATAAGTTTGGTCTGGACAAAATTGAATCATTTATAAAGTCCAAAGACCATAAGGACATGCTTAAAAACCTTTTTGATGAAAATGATAGGTTGAAACTCAGAGCCGAAAGTATACAAAAATTTGACTCATTGAGTACCAAATTAAGTTCAGAAAATAAAATTGATGTTGAAAATGCATCTGAACTTAATGAGGATGATGACATGAGTGAAATCTCTGTAGAGGATGAGGTTGACTGTTCAGAGTTTATTAGGAGCGAACCTAAAAACCACAAAAACTTGATTTCTGAAAATTATGTGGAATTCGCTCGTCTGTCCAAAAATAAGTCCTTAATCCTTAAAGAAAAGGTCGTTGTATACCAAAAGGTAAGAACCTCTCCCAATAAGGTTTATAAGGTTACAGGAGTAACCGAACATTAGACAGCCGAACTCACTGCATTGGTGAATGAAGATAATACAGATGTTTGTGATGAGTTTTTCTGGTCTGCACCGATAGACAACGCAGATGAAACAGTTGGTTTGTCGGAGCGAACATCATGGAAGGTCAAAGGTAGATATGTGGCAGAACCACTTAATAAACCTACCAACTTTTACATGCCCTGTACCAGTGGCACAAAAGAGGTTCCAGTGGAATACGTCTCCTCAACAAGCGAAACCTCTTCCATGGAAAGTGAACCTATTGTTCAGAAGCCGAAACAGAAGGCAAATATTCACAGACAACCGAAATAGGTGAACAATCAAAAGCAGTAGAGGAATCTGAGATACAAGAAAAATCTCTCAGAGCGAAAGCAATTTCAGCGCTCCCAAAGTCCTCACTATACTCACTTAGATAGAAACTCCAAGCCAAAAGGAGAAGAGAATAAGGATAAAAGGAGTTTGGTCTGTTAGATCAAAAGAACCAAAAGAAGAATTTCGGGCCACAGGAAGAGCAAGACCGGAAGGATAGGTTTAGTCCATCAAGCTTTTACAGCAGAAGACCCATTTTCGGCCCAGCAACCCACAACAACCGAAAAGCTAGTTTCGGTCCATCAACAAATAGCAACCGAAGGTCCAGGTTCGGTCCCTTAAATGATCACAACCGAAAGGGTCATTTCGAACCTCAAGTCAGGAAAGATTCTCATTCTAATTTCTATTCCTCTAATTCTTCTCGTTCTCATTCTTCTTCTAAGCCTAATTCTCGTCCTACACCAAGCTCATAATCGACGAAGGATTTGAAAGGAAAAAGTAAGATTTCCTCAGCAAATGAAGACCGAAAGCAAGCTAAAGTCCAAACTCCTGAACCTAAATCCAAAACACTTGAATCTAACTCCAATAAAGTCAAAGTCTTTACCATTAAGAGGAAAGATAAAACAGCATTAACCAAACGTACTTATCTTTTTGATGCTTCTCTTACTATTCCTGCAACTGTAAAAGGCTCAGGAGGACCCAAGAAACTTTAGGTTCCTAAATCTGCTTAATTTTTGCAGGTTATAAGTGATGAGCAGTTCGACGAAGAATGGTAGATAGACAGTGGCTGCTCACATCACATGATAGGAAGGAAGGAAGAGCTAAGGGAGTTTCGGTCCCTTCAAAACGGTGGTAACGTGAAGTTTGGTAACAACCCCTATGGAACGATAAACGGTTATGGGATGATAACCAATGGACACTTTATAATCAGGAAGGTAGCTTATGTAGAGGGGTTGCAGCATAACCTCATCAATGTGTCTCAACTGGTGGGAGGTACAGATCTCAAAGTCTCGTTCGATGATGAAGGTTCAGAGATAATATAGAAGAAGTCCGACAAGGTTATTCTCAAGTCAAAACGAAAAGGTGATATGTTCCCTTTGAATCTCAACCCAATCAAAGGAAATCCAGCCATATATCTATTGTCTAAATCCCATTCAGACGAAAGCTGGTTGTGGCACCGAAGGCTCTCACACCTCAACTTCAAAGACATCAACAAGCTAGTCATCGGTGATCATGTTCGGGGTCTTCCACTGCTTAAATTCGATCGAGAACACTTATGTGCTGCTTGTGAAATGGGAAAACAAAGTCGCTAAAGTCACCCAACAATCATAAACACCAAAGTTGTTGAACCACTTGAGTTGCTTCACATCGACTTATGTGGTCCATCATCAATCGAGAGCATTGGTGGTAACAAGTATATCCTTGTTATTGTTGATGACTTCTCACGGTTTACTTGGGTGTTCTTTCTAAAGCACAAATCTGAGGCGACTCCCAAGCTGAAGATCTTTATCAAGCAGATCGAAGTGCAACTGAGAAAAGTCGTTTGAAACATCAGGAGTGACAATGGACTGGAATTCAAGAATAAAGAATTCGAAGATTTCTTAGCAGAAAAAGGCATCAATCACAATTCCTCAGCCCCCTATACACCTCAACAGAACGGAATTGTCGAAAGGCGAAACCGATCCCTGTGTGAGGCGGCCCGAACCATGCTGAGTTTTGCCTCCCTTCCTCTATATTTCTGGGCAGACGCCATTGCTACAACTTGTTTCACTCAAAACAGATCTTATCTCAACAAGCGTTTCTCTCACCCCCTATGAGATTCTTAACAACAGGAAGCCGAATGTCAAATTCTTTCGTGTGTTCGGCTCGAGGTGCTTTATTTTCAACTCCAAAGAGCATTGCAACAAATTCGATGTGAAAGCCGATGAAGGCATCTTTCTGGGATATTCTCTTACTTCAAAGGCGTACAGGGTTCTGAATAAGCGTTCTAAACGAATTGAAGAAACCTATTATGTAACGTTCGATGACAATTACGTCAAGAAGATGAAGGCTACCGAAGGGGCAATTGGAGAGATTTTCTCTCAAACCGGTCAGGTCACAGCCTTAATCGCCAATTTTTTTGACCAGTTCATGGATTTATTTGATGAAACTGAGAAGGCTATTCACTCTAAAGCCATGGCAGGAGACAACAAGGTGGGTCACCTTAAGAAGATTATCGAAGACGCAGCCAAACAAATGGCAGAAGAAGAACCGGTTAGAAACGAACCTCCTCAGAGCAATACATCAGTCGAGGTGGGGAATCAATTCTCTTCAAATCGACAGGACTCACATGGCCAGGGGAGAATCCAATATTTGATGGAACCAAAAGCCCATCCAGAACCGAAAGCCCGGTTACACCCGAAAGTCGTGTAGCAACCGAAAGTCCGGAACAGCCCGAAAGCCCAGTAAAAGAAGGATTTTTGTTTTACATCCAAATGCTTCATCATCTGTCAAGGGGGAGAATTCCAATATGAATTATGATGATGATATTCAATCAGAGTTGGAAGAAGTGGTAAATGCTGAATTGGATCCCTCTTGTGATCCAAATTATCCTCCTCTCACCAAATGGACCAGAAATCATCCTGTATCTCAAATAGTGGGTGATGCATCATAAAAGGTTCTAAATCGATCACAACTGAAGGCGAAGAAAACTGCTCTATTCTCCAAAGTAGAATTATGCATGTTTAATTCATTCATCTCCAAAATAGAGCCGAAGACTGTCAATACTGCTCTTGATCATTCTGATTGGGTTCAAGTAATGCAAGACGAACTCAATGAGTTCAAAAGAAATAAGGTCTGGAGACTTATTCAAACACCAAAAGATGCCTCGGTTGTAGGTCTCAAATGGGTGTTCAGAAACAAAATGGACAAGGAAGGAAATGTGATCCGGAATAAGGCTCGGCTAGTGGTGAAAGGATATTGCTAGGAAGAAGGAATCGATTACGAAGAGACATTCACTCCGGTTGCAAGGTTGGAATCTGTTCGAATATTTCTTGCCTATGCTGCACACAAGAACTTTGAGGTCTACCAGATGGACGTGAAGTGTGCCTTTCTGAATGGGGAACTTGAAGAAACTGTGTACGTGAAGGAACCTCCTGGTTTTGTAAATGAAAAGCATCCAAATCACTGCTACATCTTGGATAAGGCAGTTTATGGTCTGAAACAAGCTCCTAGGGCATGGTATGAAACATTAACTAAGTTTTTAAAGATGTCTAAATTCAAACAAGGTTCGGTTGACCCAACCTTCTTTCGTAAAAGGAAGGTAACCACCTTATGATCGTTCAAATCTATGTCGACGATATCATCTTCGGGTCCACGAATCCTAGCCTAACAACTGAATTCAGGAAGTTGATGGAGACTAAATTTGAAATGAGCTCAATGGGTCCGATTAACTTTTTCCTTGGTTTAAATATTAGACAGGGACCCTAAGGCATCTTTATCAACCATGAAGCATACACAAACACTCTCCCTGCCAAATTTGGCATGATGGGAGATTCAAAGGTCAAAGTCCCTATGGCCTTCGGCACGAAGCTCACACCATCTTTGGAAAAACCAGCAGTCGACATAACGCTATATCGCCGAATGATTGGTTCCCTGATGTACCTCACAGCTAGCAGGCCCGATATAATGTTTTTAGTATGCTATTATGCCAGGTTTCAAGCAAATCCTCGTGAACCACACATGCTGGCAGTGAAGAATATATTCCGGTATTTGAAGCGAACCACCTCTCTCGGTCTCTGGTATCCCTCAAACTCAGGTTTCTTCATTTAAGCCTACTCAGATGCAGACTTAGGAGGATGTGGTCTAGACCGAAAAACCACTACAGGAGGCTGCCAATTCCTAAACAGGAAGTTGGTTAGCTGGAAATCGAATAAACAAACATGTGTTTCTCTATCTACAGTCGAAGCAGAGTACATTGCAGCCGCCTCCGGCACATCACAAGTGATATGGATCCAAAGCCAACTCCGGGATTATGGACTCAATATGAAAAAGATCCCACTATATTGCGACTCCGAAAGTGCAATTAGGATCTGTCATAACCCAGTGCAACATTCCAACACCAAGCATATAGCACTGAGGTATCACTTTATTAAGGATCATGTGGAAGATGGAAACGTCAAAATTCACTTTGTTCGGACCACTGATCAACTGGCCGACATCTTCACCAAAGCCCTTCCTGAAGCAAGTTTCAATAAAATCCTACAAGGCCTAGGTATGATGGAATCGTAGTCAGTACCAAAAACACCTTCTCAAAACTAAAAGTTGGAAGCGAAATGAACCGAACGCTCGGTCTATTTCGGGCTCGGTTTACATGGGAACCGAAATGAACCGAACTCTCGGTCTATTTCGGTTCGGTCCTACTGCACTTGTTTTCGCTTTTCTCAAAAAGGTGATGTCTTTGGTTGTATACTTTAGTATAATTGTTTTCCAGAAATCCAAAAATATTCTTTTAAGGAACCGAAATGAACCGAGCGTTCGGTCCATTTCTGGTTCGGTTCAAAAAAAAATTGGTTTTTTTTGTTTTTCTCTTTACATAAATATCAAAATTCCAACAATATTTTTTTCTTTTATATCTACTTCTGTTTATGTTAATAGTTTCTGGAATATCGATGGGGCAGGTATCATTCTCGCACTTTATACTAGCTAAGTGTCCCTAGAAGCATGTTGCTGCATGTTGTCCAAAGCCTCAACTGATTTTGAATAAAGCCTTATTGACGAGCTATATACAAACCTCGTCTTCCCAATTAGGCTGCTAAATTTATTCTAATCATGAGCTACCTTACTCTTTTCTCATATGAGTTAAGCGTTTTCTGCTTGGTCATTCTTTTTATAGCAGAGGTACTTTGGTTTCTTTACAACACCTCAAACAGTTTTCTCCATCATATTTCGGTTCATAAATGTAACCCTTGAGAATCTCAGAAATAACCACTGAGGTTTATGGTTACACAATCTCTGTGTTTATGATCTTAGCTTCGTGTCACTACGTGCTAAGTGAAACCCAAAATTCAATACCCACTATGAATTGACGGTGAACAATTAAATTTGCTCTAGCTTTCACCCATGAATTAATGAAACCACCCAAGTGGTTGTACCATGAAATCTATATTTTTTTCTTTTTGTGTGATTCTTATGAAATTGTTACACACCATAACATTTCTTCCCATAGAATCCAGTTTTAAATTTTTTTTGAGATTTCACACCAAACATTTCCAACAAGTCACTGAATATAGTCCAAACCTACTTGTTCAAGAGACCACATCGGTCTCACAAGTACTTCGTTCGTGTCACACCCCCGAACCAGACGGCGGAAACGTCCGAGGGCTTTCGTGACTCATTGAATACCATTACAATGCATATACATGAAACATAACATAAAACATCACCAACATTTGGAATAATACAACCGATAGTGTTTACATTCGTTACATTGTTCAAACGTTACATTCTCAAAATAACTATTCAACATCACTTAAACCACAGCAAACATCATAGAGTATAAATCATCCGTCACCTTATCTGTTACCTGAGAATACAAGTATTTTGAAAAACGTCATCATACGAAATGTTGGTGAGTTCATAAGTAGTGTTTGAAATCCAATGTAATGTTTGAAACCCATCAGAAAATCCGATATTTTCTAATAATAGAATAGTGTAAAAATATGTGTTGATCCATGAGTATGCATGTTTGAATTCTATAAATGTAAGCGTAAGAGTTGTGAAAAATTCGACCGGTAATTCATAAGTTGTAATTGTTGAAAACCCTAGGAAAACCCGACGTTTTCCTATCACTTTGTATTACTTAGTTTGTATACCGTTGTTTCGTTTCGTTAGAGGGAAATCATTGAGCTCCGGAGGCATTGAGAATACAATGGGTGGTGAAGTGTTGTGACGTACGTTAATGAAAACGTCCAATCGACAACCTTACAAGCGATCCCCTTAGGTGCCACTCGTAATTCTTCACACAACTCGATCCTCCCGGACTTGTGTAATCCCACGACCGGAGGGAAGGAGAGAAGGTGCGAAACCCTCGGTATTTCCCCACGTCGTCCAGGACAAATGCAATTGCGAAGGGCCCGAAGCCCATCCCGCAATCGTGAGTTACCGACTTTACTAGCAGCACTGAAGGACCCTTGGGGACCAGCAGCACGTTTTCCATTGAAAGTCCTGTTACGTTATGTCGGATCGGTAAAACCCAACACTTCGTAAGAGAGAGAGATCTTCGGGCCTTAAGATCAGGTCATTGGGCTAGCTAGGCTCAACGAACAAGATTTTACACTTTTGGGGCCCAAAGATGGTGCATAGACGTCTGCGCACACTCGTATGTATAGTGAATTCTCCATCGTTATTAGTTATGAATCGAAATGTCGTAACGGCGTCGTGTTAGTGGTTTTGGATTTTTATTGGTTCGAGACCGAACCAATTCGTTTAACAACGACTTTTGGTATTGTAGTATATTGTATTTCGTTGACAAGCGTGGTATCGTCAATTGGTCAAATTGCATATATTAACTAGCTTTGAAGATTTTCTGTTTTCAGCCCCTCCTTAATTGTAGAATTTACCCTTTTCACCCCTTTATTTAAAAACTTTCCGGTTTGGTCCTTAAATCAATTTTTTTGACATTTTTATACCAAAAATTATTGAAATAAGTATTTTCCAGCATATTTATCATAGAAAATAGTTTAAGCCCTTGAAATTTCAATTTTCTCGGTTATAGCCCCTCTTTTTCGCAACTTTTACATTTTTGACCCAATTTGGAAAAATTTTACAACTTTGGTCCCTTTTTAAATTTGAAAGCATTTTAAACCTTTGAAAAGCACATGGAACACTTATAGTCCACTGTTTTACAGAAAAATGCAGTTTTAGTCCTCCAATTTAGAAAATTTCGCATATTGGGCCTTATTGGGCCGAAAATGTCATATTTAGCCCAATAAGCTTGGAATTTATGTTTTTAACCCTCTAAATAGTATATTTTCAGAAAATACATTGTGTAAACTGTTTTGACTCATCTTACCCATCAGATTTCGAAATATTTCACTTTAGGCCCTTTAACTTTGTATTTTCAACATTTTATGTCAAAAAAATGAGTTTTTAGCCCAAGTTAAGTGCTGTCAAGCTATTTAGCCATTTTCTTAGTATACTTTGCTATGAAGTAGTATATTTTATGCCATAATAAGATATAAATCTCGGTTTTTAGCATTTCATACTAAATCTATCATCAAAATCATACAAAGCATACACATAAGCATAGAAATCAACCACAACATACACATAATGATGGATCTACACTTTTTCTTGTATTCTCCCCCACAAAAACTCATAAAAACTGAAAATAAGGGGATATGAAACTCACCTTGGATGTTGATTCGGTTTTTGAAGAAAGAATGGAAGAAATGAAGTGATTTTTGGCCTTTGCACTCCTTGATGAAATTTTCGAGTTTATGGGGTTTCTAGAGTGCAAGATCATGATTTTTGCATGGATTAGGAAGAGATTTTTGATAAATAAGGAATACAAGTCATAGATCCAAACAAAACCTTACCTTAGATGATGATTTTGTGGAAGAACTTCCTTGAATGCTTCCTAAATTTCGAGATTTTGGATGGAGAAGAAGAAGAAGCCTTGAGTGAATTTTAGAGAGAGTTTGTGAGTGTTTTGTGTGTGTGTGGTGTTGCTCTCGGCCGAGTTCAAGAAGAGAGAGGGAGATATAGACATGAAGTGATGTGCATGGATACATGGAATGGATTTGCATGGAGATCCACAAGACAATAAGGAGGTGGCACACTATGGTCAACCCTCTTCTTGGGCTTGAGCTTTTGGGCCGAGAATAATGGAGGAAATGAGGGTGTTTGGGCCTTAAATACTTAAGCCCAATTTTCATGGTTAAGTTGAGTGATTTTTGGTCCAAATAAATTTAAATGTGATTTTTATGACTTGTTAGGGTCAAATTAGGTTAATTATGGTTCATAGTCATTAATTTATTTCATTCTAGGTCCAACCTAGCCCAAAATATTGAAACAAACAAATGTGGGTCCAATTAGAGCCCAATTAGGGTTCTAAGCCCATGATAGTCCAATTGGAAGCTTATTGGTCCATTTGGATCCAATAAGGAAGTTCTAGTCCAAAATAGACTTAACAAGAACTTCTAGGGTTTTCCAATTGTTTGATGACTACTTGTAGTACTTGTATAATGTATTTGATTGAAGTTTTTGATTCACATTAGCTTGAATGTATAGACTACATGACACAAAATTTCCAGTTGTGACAGTTCGGTTTCGGTCTTATGTCAAGATCCGGAATTCTGAACTGACGCGAAAGCCACCCTTCTAAGCCTCATCAAAAGATGCCTTTCAACACTTCTTACTAAGTGCTTGATCGTAATTCTATGGGAAACCACACAGACACTTTAAATTCTCTCTTGACTTTGAAGGAAGAGATTCGTGCCCGGGATCCACTGTTTCGTGTCTATATTGACATCACAAATTCCCACATAGACGTTGTTTTATTTCTTTATCTTTGAAACTCTATGCACGAAAATCTTTTTGATTTTCCAAAAGTCTGGTTCGGTTCGTTACAAGCTACTTTCCTTTATGTAGCTTTGGTTCTTAATGATATACTCAACAAGGGAATGTTGTGGTTTTTCTAAGTCTTTGATTTTATTTAATGATGACAGCTCATTTAAAAGATAAGATGATGACTCAGCCGGAAGATTAAAGGTTTCAAGAATTCAAAAAGGGATTTGGTGGGAAGGCGTACTAAATGGAAACGATTTTCTCTCTCATGCGTAATCATCGGGGTTGCCAACTGTCACGTTTCAATCAATTCAGGAACCGTTTCGCGTTTCAAGAGGATTTGGGGGCGAATTTTTCTCTCACCTCCATACCCGGTATAAAGGGTTAAACCCTAGTTGTTTTACCTCTTTACTGCAACCCAAATTTCTGAGAGCAAACAAAGGCGATTTTTCTCCCACTGTTCATCTTCTTCTTCGAAGCATTCAACAATGGTGGATTCCTCCTCTGTTCATGAAACATCTTCTAGATCCAAGATTCTCCCAATCAGACCTTAGCAAATCTTGGTCATCGACCTCACCCCAATCTCCTATGATTCCTTCATGTATCCCATAGTGGAGTGTCTCAAATACTCTCCACTGGTTCTTGCACTCTCCAAGGTTGAAATTGTGCCTATGGAATGTCTATCCCATATTTTCTCCACAGCTCACTATGACAAATCTGTTGATCGCATCCACTTCGACATCGTTGACACCAAAACCTCCATCTCAAAGCAGCGATTTTGCTGGCTTCTAGGGTTTGAACCTGACGAATCGAGGGTTAACCCTGATTCGATCTCTGTGGGTCAATTATTCTCCATGTTTTACAACATGGGTTACACTGAAACCCTTACTACTGTCATGAAGTTCAAGAAGTCATGCCTTCCTCCTCAATGGAACGGCTTCTTCAAGATTTTGTTCAAAGGTTTATCTGAGAGGAGTGCAGGTTCTGATGGGGCCAGTCGTTTGTTCAAGACAATTCTTTATGGGTTGTACAATGGGATCTACCTCGACTATGGCTCGGTTCTCTGGAAGCAGTTGATTCAAAGCCTCAGCACTACTTCTCGACACACTAAAATCTCCTATGCCTGGTTCTAGACGCTCGTCACCAAATGGGAAATGGACAAGTATCATGTCCCCATTGTGGCCACTTCTCCACTATCCTCGATTGGCGTGTTCCACACTACAAAGATCATCGTCACTGATCCCTCCAAGTTCATATTTGTTGGCTCAATTCCTGAGTCCATGTATGCTAGTGTATCAGAGGAGAGCCACATCATCAAGACCTACAAGGATTTTCCTCTTTCAGGTCCGAGAGAGCTGACTGCAGAGATGCTTCAGTCCATTAACGACGCAGACAAACCTGCTACCAGGGGCAAGAAACCAAAGAAATGGAAAGGAAAGAAAGTGGTCAAAGGGGCAAAAGTCCCTACTCCTAAGACGAGAAAATCAACAAAGGCAGCCCAATCACCTCCACCGAAGAAGAAGAAAACACAGTGTAGAAGAAAACTTGTTCTTGCTTCTTCCTCAAGCGAATCAAAGGATGAAGGTTCAGACTCAGAGGAGTCGGTTCGAGGCGACTCTCCTCCCCGATCGCCTTCACATGAGGTCTCAGTCACAACCAAACCTATCTCTTCTCCACCTATCACTATCTTTGTTTCCATTCCCATCATAACCTCCTCTATTTCCATTCCCCCATAACTTCCTCTACTTATATTCCACCCACTTCTATTCCTATACCACCTCCCATTTTCTCTGAAGCCACAAAAACAACGACCACTGGATTTCGAACAAATGTATCTGATACAGGGGATCGTACTTCAGCACCCGAACACACACCTACAACCTAACCTACTTCCACACCCGAACCTACTCCCATAACCGAACCTTCAACATCATCTTTATCTCCCAACAACTCAGCCGAAACCGAGACATTTCTAGGAGGGGAAGATATGACTTTCGATTCACTTTACTATAGTCCCCACCAAGTTGAGAGTGATGATGATGATGATGCTCCTTTCACCAAAAAGCACATCAAGGAACTTCACGAGAAAATTGATAATCTCGTCGCTTCTTCCTCCTCCTCTCGGTCCCATATCACGGAAGCTTCCATTCAGGGGATGGTCGATACTTTCACCAAGGCACACTAAGCCTCCATCAACTCTTCTATTGTTGCTATAGATGCATGAACAAAGGATTGTGTTGCTGCGATCGAAAATGTCGAAAAACTATTTCGAGATGCTACCCACTTTTTGGAGTCTTTGCAGGGGGCAGCCGAATCGAATGCAGTGAAGGTTAATTTGGTTGTTGAGAAGCTGGCTACTTCCTTTGAAACTGAACAGCACCACTTCGCCAGTCTTCGTCAGACCATAGAAGCAGACAACAAATCCTTCCAGACAACCGTTGAGGATCGCCTGACCAAGCTCCAAAAAGACCTTGCCACGGAACATTCTGTGATGGATGCGCTTGCACGCAAAACAAATGCGCTAAAAACCAAGAGTCTTCAACTTTCCCAAACTGAGAAGGAGGTTGATTCTCTTCGGTAGCGTGCTGTGATTAAGAGTTGTGTTTCGTATGTCCACGGAGCCCTCTCAAACATCATTGAAGCGCATGACCCGATTCTCAACTACTCAGTGAGGCGAACTCTTGCTGAGAAACTTGCTCCTGCCCATGCCATGCTTAGGAGAATTTAGGGGCTTCCTGAGCAAGTGGTCCTCCCAAAACAAGGGGGAGAAGGAGCTTCAAAGGGTAGTAATTAATCTCAACCTCCTCCTGTTTCCACAGCTCAATCCCAACCACCTCCAATTTCTTCATCAGTTCTGACTAAAGCAACCGAACCACCAACAACTAGTCATGCATCAGGTTCGGGTGCTCAGGACAAAGGAAAAAAGGTTCTCGATGATAGTGATGGAAACGAAGACAAAGAAACCATTGCTGATATTTTGAAGAAACAGGCCAGGGAGAAGGAGCTAGACATGAATGCTCGGATTGCTAGGGAGGCCAAAGCAAATGAAAGGAGGATGAAGGAGGCTCATGATCTCCTTGAAAGTCGAAAAACCCTATTCCCTCCATGGACTCTTGAGAAGCTTGTCAAAGAAGCTATCGAGTCCCCCAGCATCCTCTGGCTTGAACCTGTTATCTCTTTAGACAGGGCTAATTCTGTTGAGTCTCAATTCAACATGCCCTTGACCCGAAAAGAATTTATCTTTCATTCATTTCCCCACATAGTTGAAGTCCCTCATCCTCACCCGAAGGTTGATAGGGAGCTTATTGATTTCTATCTGAGGTTTGGTTAGCCTCAATTGTAACAACGCAAATTTTCAAACAAATTTTTCATTTCAAATAAGTGACTTTATTCAATTAAATATAATTATTCCAAGTGTTATGTCAAAATACAATCATAAAATCCCCAAGATCTCAAAATATCGAACAGTGTGTACGCATCACGCCGGCGCCTTCCCACGGTCCTCACTAGTACCTGAAACACATACATAACAACTGTAAGCATAAATGCTTAGTGAGTTCCCCAGTATACCACTTACACATATACGCCTTTCCAGGCCCTGACCTTCCGGTCCACAGCACAACGCCTTCCGGCCCATAACATAATCGCCTTCCGGCCCGTAACATATTCGCCTTCCGGCCCGTAACATATTCGCCTTCCGGCCCGTAACATATTCGCCTTCCGGCCCGTAACATATTGCCTTCTGGCCCATAACATATTACCTTCCGGCCCATACACATACACAGCACATAATACATTTAGCTTACCACATATAGCACATATATCATATATCATATTTGACTTCCAATCACATAACATATTGCCTTCCGGCCCATATAAACATACATAGCACGCATAGCAATTATCTTACCATTTATAGCACGTATAACACATATCATATCCGACCTTCCGGTCACACAGTCAAACCCTTCCGGGTACAGTATAGTGAGAAGACTCACCTCGTAAATATCGAAAGCTAGCAACCCCTGAAATCACTCGTACTCGATCCGCCGAGCTACAGACTCCCTATAATATCATATATCCCTTGTTAACACTTTTATCTTGCAAGACAACTGACCCTAAGAAATCACATGTAGGTCAACCCTGGTCAACGGTCAACGGTCAACGGTCAACGGTCAACTTGACCGGACTCGGCGAGTGCTATGGCGACTCGGCGAGTCTAGACGTCCTCATAACTTCCTGATGTTCCCTTTCTACTCGTCGAGTATCTCTCTTGACTCGACGAGTTCCTCATGGAAGAATCGCGGGGCCACCCCGACTCCACTCGCCGAGCCTGAAGAACAGCTCGACGAGTCCCAGTTAATCTCCAAGCTACTCGCCGAGTCTGTTCGTTGGACTCGGCGAGTCCATGCCATGCAGTCGATCAAACTGCTTCCTGAGATTAGTATTGTCCCGACCATTCATAGGTCTGATCCTCCTAAGTTGGTCCATCACTTAAGGCCTTCATTTAGGTGCTCATGCTACACCCCAAGACTTATAATTTACATTTTAACTTAAGGCATAAGGATTCCAATCCAAAACCTCTATTGATTCCCGAAATATACAAGCATGGGACATTCTGGACCTCTAAAGGTCCTAATACAGGGCTACAATCGCTTGGGGAACAAGGGTAACATCCAATCTAGCCACAAAAGGGTTCCATAAACCCTAAATCCATGCACACATCAACATAGCAGAAAAAGAACCGAATTATTACCTGAATAATGCACTCTCTGTGTCCCCAATCTTCAGAACGTGACTCCCTTGTTGTTCCTTTAGCCAAAACCCTTCTCTTCCTTGCACAACAACTTCTTCAAGGTCACTAATGGCCTTCAATCTTGCTCTAGATGCACACAACCGATTTAGGGTTCTTCTCAGTAGGCAAAAACGGACAATGACGGCCTATAAGTCATTTTATACGTCCCAAAACCAAACTGCTAGGGTTTCCGCTGAACAGCGCAGACTCGTCGAGTCTAGTCGCGAACCCGCGACCAAGTCTGCGGTCCTACTCGGCGATTCTGGCTCCAACTCGCCGAGTCCCCTCTTAAAACACCCCAAAAACATAATTATAACAATACCTGAAATTCCGGGCTGTTACGTCAGTATCAGACGTGGAGTGCATAGAAGATTGTCAATGTTCAGGTCCTCAATCCCTTTCGGGAGGGTAACTTCACGAACGTCAGATTCAAAGTCTTGAGGGGGTCAGATAAAGCCGAACATGCCATTTCTCTCGCTGATCTTCCTAACCTAAATCCTCACGATTGGATCATTCTACATAACATCCTCCTCACCAATGAAACTGAATATGGGCCAATCATAGATCACTTCAAGAGGATGTTGGTTTGTTATTTCTTGGAGGTTGCCAAGTTGGATAAGGAAATTGCTAATGTACTTAGAAAGAAGCCCACCATCTCCCCAGTCGGTTCTGCAAGTGATCTGAATAAAATGCAGACGGGGAGGATTGATCCGAAACGAAACTCGGTTATGTTCACCAGGAAAGAAGGCCAGAAATGTCTGTTCACTTTGGCTGACAAACATCTTTACACCACTTCGTGTCTGGAGCATGTTCTGGGGATCATCAATCGGTGTAAGCAAAATTATGAAGATGATAAGAAATACTTCAATGACATGGTCCACTGGTATATTCATTTCCGACGAACTCTTCTTTCCATCATTCCTTGCCTGTTCAAAACCATGAAGAAGGTTGATGCAGCAGGATCTAGTAAGCATGTTGGGTCATAATTATTGGTTTATACTTTGCTTTTCTAGGAAAATATATTTTTATGTAATTTTGTATGTGTTTGCGGTTTGTGTGTATGGCCACACACCCTGTGTACGGTTGAGTGTAGAAGAGAGCATCTTGTAGAGAGAGAAAGTTAGAGAGAAGAAGTGTGTGAGAGAGAGAGAATCTATTGTTAGGAGCATCATTCATATTGAATACATCATAGATTCATCTTCTTCTTCTTCTAATTATCTTCTATATGATCTGACATCATCCAATTGATTGGGATTCCGCACCATCAATTGGATCTGATTGATACACAAGCAATTTTGGGGACTTACAATTGGTATCAGAGCTTGGTTGTATCATACAATTTTGTTAGATCTGGAGCTTATTTGATATTATTTTAAAAAGAGAATAGCGTTTTTGGATAGATCTCGCAAAAATAAGGGGGGTTACTTCTTTGCATTTTTCGTAAAAACGAGTTTTTGATCGAGTTTTAGAGCAAAAAAATGGTGAAAAACGTCGTTTTTTTCGCGAATCTATTGAAGGTGTGCGGTCCGGTTGAAGGTGTGCGGCTCGGGAGTGTGCGGCTCAGCAACCTCGGTGTGCGGCTCAGTGTGTGCGACTCGGACGTGTGCGGCCTCGGAGTGTGCGGCTCGGTCTCGGTGTGCGGTCCTCGCCCTCGTCATCGCATTACAACCTCGCACACCAGCGCCCTTATAAAAAATTGAAACGAAGTGGGGGGTACCGGGAATCGAACCCGGGACCTCCAGATGATTGCCACAGCACTTTACCAACTTGCTTCCTTCCTTCGAAATTTAATTCCTATAGTGTCTCTCTCGGTTCCAAATTTCGAAAATTGACTATTTTAACCCCAAAAATCAACTCCTTTTATTTTTAAAATTCTTTTTCAACCCAAATTTTTTTTATTTTTAATTTTTGATTTTATTTTCATCTTTTGACTTTAAAATTTTGACTTTGACTTTTAAAAGTTGACCTTTGACTTTTAATTTTTTCAAATTTGGCTTTTCGGTTTGACTTTTAAGTTTGACTTTTCAGGTTTGACTTTTGAGTTTGACTTTTTAAATTTGACTTTTAAGGTTGACTTTCTCAATTTTTAAGTCAAAGGGCAATTAAAAATATAAAAATATAAAAAAAATTATTAAAAAAATAAAAAAGAAAATGACTTCCACATCAATTCCGGTAAATGAAGTTTCATGTACTCCATCTTGTAAAGCTACGATTAAATTTCTTCGCGAACAAATTGATTTGCTAAAAAGGGAAAATGAGGACCTTAAATATGAAGGCTATACTCTAAGGAAAGGTCAGAAACCTTTAAAAGCACAATTAGAGGCCAAAATTAAGGACTTTAGGAAATTACAAGAAGATTACAGCAACAAGTGTGAAAATTATGATCACATTAAACGCAAACTTGTTGCTGTAACTGAAGAACTTGACACTTTGAAAATAAAGTGTGGAAAAACAGATGTTAGTTTCAAAAATTACATTGCGTCAAGTAAGACAGTCGAGTCCTTATTTGAAATTCAAAGATAATCAAAACAAGGGTCTAGGGTATGATAGTGTTCCTCCCCCTTTCAATCATAACTACACATCCATCCCTATGACACAGGAAGAAATTAACAATGAAGCACATCTCCAATATGGGAAACCTGTTGCGGTTATGCCAGAAAAGGATGAAGTGAACGTTTCTAATGATTCTGTTACATGTGCAGGTAAAGTAGTAGAGGATGAGAACAAGGAGAAAACTATTGAACAAATCAATAACTCCTTGAAGTTTGAATTTGTTGCTTCGAACTCAGTTGCTTCTGATCAACCTGCTGTTGAGAAGTATAGGCCACCAAGTCAAGTGAAACAGCCGACTTGCTGCAAGTGTGCTTGTGGGAACAATCAGAAACGAGGCAAGGATACGCCACCAGGGGCAGGAAGAAACAACTCCACAGTGATGAAAAAGACATGTTTTCACTGTGGAACACCTGGACACATTGCCAAAAATTGTCCTAATCGAGCATACGTTCCCTACTACGCACAAGGGTGGCAGAACACGCCAAGAGGGAGATACTTCAAAAGAAATCCCTCAAGGTCATGTTCAGACAATGGCAACTGGAATGCCACGAAGGGCAAGAGTTCAACTCCCAAGGCCAAGAAATCAAATCCCAAGGTCAAGAAGGGAATGTCGACCAAGAAGCCAAATCCAAGAGATGCTCCCGTGAAGTCAAAATCAAAATCATCTCAACGTCCGACATCAAGTTCAAAAGCAAGTACTAAGCCACCCATCAGATCGAAAAAGAAATGGGTTAAACCCAACTACAAATGGGTTCCAAAGGCTTACTCTCCCAAATCTTCTAACGACTCTAATATTTCTTCATCTTGTGTTTGTGATAAGCAAGACATGTCATGGGAGAGAGTACCATGCAAGGATGACAAAGGTCAACCTAGTTTCAAAATGGACTGGGTTCCAAAGAGCAACTGATCCCGCTCTGTGCTTGAGCAGCTATGGAGGCATATCATCAGATTTCGGTTTGTTGGTAGTGGCTGTTCCTAGCACTTGATAGGGGACATCTCTCAACTGTACAACACTAAGAACATTGTTGGAGAGTATGTGTCCTTGCGGGAAGGGAAGAAAGGAAGTGATCACTCACGGGGTTTGTGCTTAATGACATGAAGAATTTTCGGATCTGTACTGAGATTACGCGTGCTCATACCTTCTGGATGCAAATTCAATCGGTGAATTACGGTTTGAGTTTTCTTCTCTATACTCCTGAGTTTTTCTTAAGCTGATTCGCTTTGAAGACAAATTTTTGTTTTAGGATAGTTTAAATTTGCGCATTTACTTTCGTTTCTCTCTTATGCACAAATTTAGGGGGAGAAATAAAAACAAAACAAAAATTAGAAAATTTTAAAAAAAATTAAAAAATTAAAAAAATCAAAAAAAATAATAATATGTTGGTTATGGAATGTGCTTGAGGGAGATGTTTTGGGAAGTGATATGATCATGTGATAACAGGCAACCTGAGTCTGTGTAACGTACCCAAAGTTGAAGGGTCTATACTCTGATTTGATGTGTCGGTAGGCACGAAAGATTCTAAACGGACATGACTAGGCAGAATTGAACTTAGGAAATCAAATGACTGGACAAATCTTGACCTAGATAGTTCCGTTTAGCCTGACAATACGATGCTTGGATAGGTTGAGCAGGGAGATATATACGGGAATCTACTCGTCACATTAATTGAACCCGTACCTGGAACCGTGGTTTAACTTTTCCTCGATGTGCGGATTCTGTCCTTCATTCCGGTTGGATGGGGCGACCGGTAAATTCCGATAAATTAGGTCTGTAGAATATCATTTTCTTTCTTTCCCTCTGTTAGTCATATGTTATCTCCTTTGCGCGATCTCTAATCCGATCTGGTACACAACATATGCAAGTCTATTTCTCTGCAAGCTATATATATATATATATATATATATATATATATATATATATATATATATATATATATATATACATATATATATAAATGTGTGAAATGTGTGAAAAACTTCTTATCTGTTAGCCATATTTTGTCTCCTTTGCGCGACTTCTAATCCGACCTGGTACACAGCATATGCAACCTTCTTATTCTCAACCCCTCTGAAGAACTTTGTATCTCTTCTCTCTCTGAATGGTTGTCTGCTCACCCGGTGTAAGGAGTACTCTGGAAGTTCTTGATGGTTGGGGCATATTAGGAAGCGGGAAACACGTTCTAGTACACTTAAAATTGAACATATACATATTGTCTATAGATCTCGCTGCTCAATTTAGGTGGACAACAATATCCCTGGTCGTCGTCAGCTAAATGGTCCTTAAGATATAGTATCTAGAAACATAGGATCAGATATAATATCTAGGAACTTAGGATCACATTGTCTGGTCACTTATAGTATGTCCTAATTTTGTCACAATTTTTTGTGTTTAAGTGGGCAACAATACCGGCGATCGACCAGACAAAGACGTGAAGATGGAGGGTACCGACAAGCGGATAAAGGTTGTCTAAAAACTTTGATCCCAAATAATTCTTAAAGTTAGATATCATTTTATTTTTGTTAAATTTGTTCATAGTTTTCCTCTATGCATAAATTTTAGGGGGAGAATTAAAAATAATTCAAAAATCAAACAAAAATCAGAAAATTAAAAATCCAAAAATAGTGTTATTTCTTGTTAAAAAAAAATCAGAAAATCCAAAAATATTTTTGTTTCTACTTTTATTTTTATTTTGTGTGTTAATTTTTCTTTTAGTTTTGCTTTGTCTTGAAAAGTAATTTCAGGTATAGATAAGACTCATGGAGTTTGTGTTGAAGATTTCTGAGCCAAGGCTTCATCTGTGAGCATCGAAGAATTCGCATTTGGAGGAGCAAGAAATGAAGATTATTCTTTCGACATTCCATCCTTCAACCCCAGAAGCAAGGTGAAGCTGAAATCAAAGAATATGTGACAGATTGCATTGAATCCTCCTCAATCAGTCTGGTGCTATCTTTGTACCTGCTGAAGTGATCTAGAAGATTATTTCTCTCTGATAGTTCTCTCTGAAGATTCTCAAGCTGAAAGTGCTATCTTTCAATAATCTTTTTATCAAGCCTCCTCACCCAATGTGCTTTCAGAGTCAAATCTTGAAGAAATGCCCAACTGCTCAAGATGAAGTCATTCATGGAAGATTCATATGTTCATCCTGATGCTGTGAAGAATTTGAAGATTAATGCTGAAGCCAAGTTCCCAATGAAGATTAACAAGAAAAGCCAGCTATTTTTTAGGGGGGGCTTGTTGGGTCATTTAGAAAAGAAAGCTATAAACCAAGGGGGAGATTGTTGGGTTATAATTATTGGTTTATACTTTGCTTTTCTAGGAAAATATATTTTTATGTAATTTTGTATGTGTTTGCGGTTTGTGTGTACGGCCGTACACGTGTGTACGGCCGCACACCCTGTGTACGGCCATACACAGGGTGTGCGGCTGTACACATGTGTATGGATAGAGGTCCATATAAATAGAGGAGTGCATGTGGGAGTGTACGGTTGAGTGTAGAAGAGAGCATCTTGTAGAGAGAGAAAGTTAGAGAGAAGAAGTGTATGAGAGAGAGAATCTATTGTTAGGAGCATCATTCAAATTGAATACATCATAGATTCATCTTCTTCTTCTTCTCATTCTCTTCTATATGATCTGACATCATCCAATTGATTGGGATTCCGCACCATCAATTGGATCTGATTGATACACAAGCAATTTTGGGGACTTACAAAGCCAAAGTAGGGTCTCGCCCCAATTGATGCAAAGGGGGAGATTGTTGGGTCCATTATGTGTACATCTTGGGCTCGGTCCTTCGCCCAGTTTTGTATCCGGATTGGGCCTGTCCATCTGTGATTTAATTATTAGGGTTTAGTATTTATAGATGCTTGCATGCATCTTTGTACGTAGCTGTTTAGTCGATCATTCAAAGTGATCATTGTTTTTATGGATTGTAACCCTAAAAGCCTCTACAGTGGAAGTTCTTCATCGAGCTCTGTTGAGGCGTGAATCTATTGAATCATTCAGCTCATTATTGATTCATTCTCTTGTTTGTTATTTTGTTTGCATTATTCTGATTAACCTGTGTAAGATCTAAACGATCAAAGAGATTTTCATCTCATCAGACATTGCTCACTACTTTACGAAGCATGGGAGCGTTACAAAGGGTTGTTAAGGAATTATCCTCAACATGACCTTAACATTCAACAAGAAGTGTCTACATTCTATGATGGGGTCAACGTAATGTCAAGGCAACTCCTTGATTCTGAAGGACCACTTACAAAGAAAATTTTGGGTGAAGTTAAAGAATTTGTTGAAGAATTTGTAAAGCATTCTTGTGAATACCACAATCCAAGGAATGAAGGCGTAAAAGGAGTTGGGAGTGCACATTCTAAAGAAATGGCTGCTATGATGGCAATGTTAAATACTACGGACCAGAGATTAACCCAAACGGACCAATCAATTCATGCAATTAGAGTTAGTTATGAACGATGTAATGGTCCACACTTGACCAAAGATTTGCATTTAAATGAATATGGGAACAAGAAGGCTCAAGTTTACTACTTGAGTGGGGACAAGTACGATGAAGATTGGAGAAAACCAAAGAACGAGTTGCTACCATACGATGAATATAAGAAGAAAAAGGAAGAGAAATACAAGCAAACAGGGCGAGGCTTCTAACAAAAAGAGCAGCCACCAACCAAGAAGAAAGTAGACTTGGAAAACATCTTGACTTGATTTATGGAAGCTTTAGAGAAAAGGCATGATGATACCGATGCAGTGCTAAAGGAACACATGAAAATGATGAAAGAACAGCAAACTATGATGATGGACCAGCAAGCTTCATTAAGAAAGCATCAAGCATCGATCCATAATCTCGAAGTCCAAATTGGTCAACTAACTACTTTGGTGAGTAAAAAATATTTTCACAATTTCCTACGATGAAAACTCAGTCCCATGTTATGGCTATTGATACTGAAGAAGAAGAAGCAATCTCTGAGTTTTTGGAAGCATTAGAGGTGGAGCCTAAGCAGTCCGATCAAAAGTCGAAGAAGCCAAAACTCAAAAATCAAAATGTTGCTGAATTACCAGACTCACGTCGTGAGCCTGCTATGCTCACGACGTGGGTGCAGTCTGAATAGGATAATTCGAATTTCGTTCCAGTATATCATCCGCCTTTACCTTTTCCTTCCCAAGCTGCTCTTAGTGCACTGGAAAGAGAACATTTGGAGTTTATTAAGCATGTGAGGGGTATCTCGATTAATACTCCTTTTGTCGAGTCATTATCCAAAATTCCCGAATATGCAAAGCTTTTACAAGACTTGATAGACACTCATCAGCAACTAAAGAAGATTTTTAAGGTGATTCTAAGTGAGAAAAGCTCAAAGGCTATATTAGGATAGATACCTAAGAAGATGGGAGATCCTGGATGCCTCACTCTTCCATGTGAGTTTGGAAACAATTTAAAGACTTGTGCTCTAGCCGATTCCAGGGCTAGCATAAATTTGATGCCATTTTCATTCTATCAAAGGCTGAACATTCAGAAAATGAAGGCTACAAAGATGACAATCCACATGGCCAATCATTCAGTAACGCAACCAAGGGGCATTGTGGCAGATATTCTCGTTAAAATTGGGAAATTCGTTTTTTCAATAGATTTTGTGGTTTTAGATATGAAAGAAGATCCTGATGTTCTGATTATTCTTGGTCGCCCGTTACTTAATATTGTTGGAGCCTTGGTTTATATACGTGAATCCAAGCTCATCTTGAGGGTTGGTGATGATAAGGAAGATGTTGGAATATAAGACGGATTTCAAGGATATGATGTTAAGGGTGAAGTGTTCAATATTGATGAAGATAATGAACTTGAAGAATTAGAAAAACTCATAGAGGAAGAAATCAAGACAATTAATCAATTCAAATGCACTAAACAAAGAGCATCCGTTATGTTTTTCGTTGAAGTCATTACTTATATAAAACCAACATCTTTGATAAGTGAGGAAAGTGATGAGGTGTCAAGTGATGAGGACGAGGCTACTTCCAAGGAGACGGTTCCAATGGCGAAAGAAGAGAAGGTCCTTATTGAGCTAAATAAGAATGAAGAAAAATTGGAAACAAAACGAACCAAAGAAAGCTTAATATAGACGAGGTAAATGCTAAAAAGTAAAATTCAAAAAAGGCGTACAATAGACGTGTTCACGCATACAAGTTGCGTTGGAAGGAGCAGAAAATCCAGCTAGTGATGGACTCATCTGAATATTCAACGTAGGAAGCACGGAGTCCGGCTCACGACTGCATCAAAATGAAGCGCTTCTCGGGAGGCAACCTGAGTTTGGTTTGGATTTTCTTTTCTTTTTAGTTTTTGCATTTTTATTTTTCTAGGAAAATCGATCATATCATCTACAACAATTTATGCAACACTAAGTGTCGGTCCCAAAGATTAAGTGGTAATAATTATGAAATATAGCTAGCGAATTTGTGATTAATTATGAAATTATATGCTCAGACAGAACTCACGATGTCAGTTAAGGAAAACTTATGTAAATCTGTTATTTAGCCTAATACATGCTCTAGCCCATTAAGTATCAATTAGAATGGACCAACTTCCCAGCCTAATTGATCATTAATGAAACTTTTCAGACAAAAACAGACTCACGACGTGAGTGTGTGCAAATTCACGATGTGACTAGTGAATAACACGGGACTACAGATTAAAGATAGAATCCAATTGACCTAATTCATATCTTTATCCCCCACGAAGTGAACATGTTCCCTCTGGTCCCCCCTCTTCGCGATTGCAACCAATATTTCTTAATGTTCTTAGTGGGCTTACGTAATTCACCATTCTAGGTAATTTAATCTTCTTTACATTGTTTATTGTTGACTTATTTGCTAGATTTAGGGGTTAGGGTTTGCATTTCACTTGAATCTTAAAAATTGTTACCCTACATATATATATATATATATATATATATGTATATATATATATATATGTATATATATATGTATATATATGTATATATATGTATATATATATATATATATGTGAAGTTTTTGTTGCATGTGCTTGTAATGAGTTTGAAATTGCCCTAGGAGTGAACCCTATTAACATTTTTGGCCTGATTTGAGTTTTGATATGCTCGATTCCGGCTTCTGCTTATGAACTCACGACGTGAATCCTGGACATTTATAGTTTTCGATTTTGTTTATTACTAATCTTTTGGGATATTTTTGTTGGTTTGTTTTATGTTTATTTTTTTGTAGCAATGGCTCCCAGGAGAGAGGTTCCAACCGGAGTTCTAGTTTACACCCAGTTTACGTCTTTCCAACGAACGTGCCACATGATATTTATACACGTTGGAAGAACCGGCTAGGGTGGTTGTACAAAAGGGAATTTGCTATTGCCCCTACCATTCATTGGACAAGATTGAGGGAGGTTGGACTTCCTGATCGGATGTCTCAATATCGCACAAAGTTGTTTTAGGGGGATGGATTTTCATTCACATGCAAGGGGTGGTATAATTTGTTTTCTATCCAGGAGAGGGTATACAAAGAGCTATTCGTGGAATTCTTTTCAACTGTGGCATTCCATGAGAATGTCGAAGATCCTACTTTCATGCAAGCTTTAGTTTTTTCTCTCGGAGGTGAATACCGAGAATGTAGTTTGGTCGAGTTTTCATGGAGGATGGGGTTGTACGAGGCTCACGAGACCATGACTCATGAGTTTGATTTGTTTCTGAGGGAGGCCACACGTGGGTATGAGAATGGGGCATCAAGGCCTGAGTACTGGAGCAATATTGCGTTTGGTGTGTTCAACTTCGGTGTATCTCCGGAAAGCAGCATTAAATCACCAGTTCATCGCCTTATCCATCGCCTTATCAGATTTTCTATTCAAAACAAACGCCATGGTGATAAGGTTACCAAAATAAAATTTTTCTTTTTATGGTGCATTCTACAGCTAGGAGTGTGCTGTAACATTCCGTATTTATTGGCCCGCTATTTGGTGGAGTATGCAGCGTGTTCCCGTACCAAGACCCCTATTTGTGGAGGGCACTTTATTACATGTTTGGAGCAGTCTTATGGTCTCATTGTTCCTGACATCACTCATTCTTTGAATTGCATGGAGGGAAACGAATTCTCTATGGGATACTTGGAAACAATGAGGGTGGTTTGGAATTTTGGGTCTCATTGGGGCCTTGTTCATACTGATGATGAAGGTGATGATGGAGGGAAGCCTGGTGCACAGCCTGAGCAACAACCACATCCAAGGCCTCAGAGGAGGAACGTGTGAGGACAAGGAGAGAGAGGGCAGTCGGTGCATCCACCGGCACCCATGGTAGGATCACATTCTGGAAAATATGGTACAACATTTGCATGTGGAGTAACCTCCTCACCTGTGGTATCATTACCCAGTTTTCCCTAGGTGGAGTGAGTATCGAGGCCAAGGGGGAGATGGAGCCGGTACAAGTGGAGCATGCGATGAAGAAGATGACGATTGAGTTCTTATTTAGTTTTTATTTTTAGTTTAGTTTTCATTTGTTTGGTTTTTAAACTTGTTGTGGTTTGTAAAACTTATTAAACTATTATGCTACTCTTAGTCATCCTTTGGTGGCTTTATTTTCATATTTGCTTTGGAGTCTTGGAAATGAAGGTCGATTCGAGAGCAAATGTGTCTATCCAAGGGTTGTCTAGAGTCGAGAGTCGAGATTCGAGACCCATAATTGAAAATAAGTATGGGGTGAGTCGAGAGAGAGGATAAAGTTAGAGAAACATCATAGAAATTTTGCATTTAGAAGTGTCTTTATCCATTAAGATATTGGGGTGGAATGCTAAGATTATTAAGAAGAATGGACAACTATAATTTTCAATCGCCCAGTTCTCACGTCGTGAGGCTATATTTCTCACGTCGTGAGTTAGGTTACGAGGCAATATAAAAATATGTAGCTCAGCACTTTTATGTCGTGGGGCATGTGACTCACGTTGTGAGTTTTCTGTTTTCACAAAATTAAAGTTTTTCTTGTTCCTATTCACAACATGGATTACCACCATATTACTTGGAGTTCTTATGACGACTATTATGACTTGTTTCCTCTGCTATAAATTTGGCGTATGCTTTCCCACATTATTCTACACGTTTTGAAGATTTGCATCCACCTTTCTAGAATATTTAAGTTTTGATTCGTTACTTGTTGGTTCATTTTCATATTTCGCAAAGTCCGAGTTCTTATTTAGAAGAGGTTCATATTCAAGATGCACATTTTATCCGTACTTATGGAGTTCGATCACGCTACTATCCCAGGGGAGTTTGTTCTTTTTTCTCGCTTTTATTGCTTTTATTTATTTTATCCATACAATGAGGGCATTGTATGTAATAAGTGTGGGGTAGGGGTCGAAAAAGTAAATCTTGCTAGAAGTTCAAGGAAATTTGAAAATTGTTAGAAATAGATTTGAAACAATAATCTAAATAAAAATTCTAGTAAAAATGATAATCTAAACTTAAGTTGCTAGCGTTGTGTGGGATGATTCGATGAGAGCTCAAATGTTTAGTTTAGCCAAAAACACAACCTCGCTTAGTTTGAGAAAGCAATATGTTTAGCATCGTGTACCAGAAATCTATTCGGGAATGCCTTTATCTTAACCAATAAGGGTTGAAGTTAAGCACCCCTGCTTAAGCATGTAAGTGTTTGAGTGAAAAAAAAGTGAGTACATGTAAAAAAAGAGAGAAAAATTACCAAAAAGTGAAAAAGTTGAAGAATTTTTGGAGCTATAAAAGTATGAAGATCAAAGATCCAAATTCTGAAAAATCACAAGTTGAAGATACCAAAAATCACACATAAAAGTGGTGAATTCGAAGAAATTAAATATCAAAGAAGAATTCAAGAGCTCCAATATGGTATCTAAAAGTTGTAATTCTCTAGATTATGTATCCTTGGAGAGCTTTGCAAAAATACCTTGAGGTTAAGGAGGTTTTCTGAGGATCAATTCGGAGGAACGCATAAAATGAGCATTGTTCAAAAGAAGTGGGCGAGTGTTTATGAGTATTGTGACTATTTAGAATATGGGGGTTCTTTAGGAAAAATTTTAGACACAAATGCATGCGTTGAGGTTTTGCCATAATGGCTGAGCTGGAATTGGATTGTTTTATGTGATGCTAGTGATGAAGGTTTAGGTTTAAATGAAGTAAATTTACTTGAGGGCAAGCAAAGCATAAGTGTGGGGTATTTTGATATTGTCATATTTATACATATTTTAGGCAATATTTATTTACATTTCTATTAATATTTTGGTTATTTGCATAGAATTATGGAACTTATAGGGTTAAATTGTTATTTGCAGCCAAAATGAAGCAATTTTGAAGAAAGGGACCAAAATGGACAAAGCATGGAACTATGAAGGCTTGAAAGAAGAAAGATAAAAAAAAAATCAGCAATATATGTACTCACGACGTGAGCAATTATAGATTCACGTTGTGAGTGGAGTGATCCAAAAGATATGCATTCGGGTGAAAGAATCCTTGTCGAACACGTTTATCCCATATTCACGTCGTGAGACTTATTGGTTCACGACGTGAACTCGGCGAAATCAGAAAACTATAAATATTCTTGGCCATTACGATTTGGTAGACTTTTGGCTGGTTGGAAGGTTGTCAGAAGACGATTTTTAGCATGAAAGAAGTTCTGGAAAGAGGGTTTCAAAGCCAAAGGAGTAAAATTTCTTAATAAGTTTATTCGTTTAGTACTTATGAACATGTTTATTAATTTGACTTGTGTTTACTTGATTGTTTCTATGAGTAGCTGAATCTAGTTACTCTTGTTTAGCTAGATGAAGCTTCTGACATATGGTTTAGCTTAATTATTATTGGATTTGATTAGTTGGTAAATTTCTTGTGTTTGATTTGTTATTACCTAGCATGTTCATATTTGTTTTTTTAGTCGCTTGAATTCATGTTCTGTGTAGTTAGTGATCATTAAACTGCATGAACTTGTTAACCTAGCGATATAGTAAACATTAAATTGCTAGAGCTACGATCGACTAAAATCTTATAAAGTAATTGAAGTAAATAAATTTAACTGTGCTAGAGAACATAAATTATGACCATAATTGTGTTTGCCTAATCTTACATAGCAAATTCATAATCTACAACGTATTCTGTGTTTAACTGTGTGTGACCATATATAGTTTTACATGAATTAGTTAATATTGGTAGATTTTAATTACTAATACAATAATAACCAACTTGACAATCCATAATTGTTAGCTGACCATAACGAAGAAGTGGATTCGAACTAAACAGGAGTGTTTTTAGTAATTGATTGAAATTAAATTAAGTTCGTCTGATCTTGCAATATCAGATAAAAACCCTTCTTTTGTTAGTAATAAGGTTAATTTAGGGGTAAATAGATTAATTAGTTAGAACTGTTCCCTGTTATCGACACCCGACTTACTCGGCTACTCTGTAAATTTAACTAGGTGCACTTCCTAAGTCCAATTTAATTAGTAAGGAAGTTATGTTATAAATATTAAAATTAGGTCTAGCTTATTGCACGCATCAATTTGCTTCACCGTTTTTTCGCCCAATCAGCTTTGGATTTCTGTTACCATCCTGCCTCGAATTGATCATCTTAACGTTTTCGGTACCTTCAATTACCCTTCTCTTCTTTGTCTTCTCTCCACCACTTCTTACTTATTTTTCACCATCTCGTTTTCTACTTTATCCAGGTATGTTTTCCATTCTTTCATTCTGACCTCAACCATCTCCTGTCACTTCCGGTGCCCCTGCTATCTGCCGACTTCCACCTTTTTTCTTCGATTTCAGCTACCACAATATCCGGTGACACCTCCTCTACCAGTGCCTCTGCCGCTGTGTTAGTAATTGCATATATATATATATATATATATATATATATATATATATATATATATATATATATATATATATATATATATATATATATATGGTTTTCGGATTCCTTTCTGTTCATTTAATGATTGATTTTTGTTATTTAACGTTTTCATTTGGTAGCAGAGAGCACGAATGGTTACAGTCTTTGGAATGCTGGACATTTATGGATCCACGTTCCGACAATCTCATCACGAACCACCTTCTCCCACCGTATGTTCAGATAACTCTGATTTACATTTTAATCATTCTTCTCTTCGTGAATTGAAGTTCCAATGTGTGTTTTCTTTGTTACAGGTGGTAATTGCATCATGTTCGACTAATGATTTTCCGAAACCTAGCGAGGTTAATCCACATAATTTTACGGAAAATCTTTCCAAAGAAGATCCGACCACTTCTTCTTCTAAGGTAATCGTAATCTTCATAATATGTCATCGTTCTTTAAACCAACCATAATATACTTAACAGAACCCAATTAACTAAGCCCTAATGCAAGTGAAGCTCTTAGAAGCATGATTTCTCAGGTCTGGAATCCAGCTTGAGGCCAACCTTGGTGAGCAAATTCTGTTATTTAGCTGTGGGGATTTAGGAGAGTTGATTTTGAATCAGATCAATCGAATCAATGAGTTACAATTGAAAACCATCTGAGAAGACAAAGTTGTAATAGAGAAAATTGTGACTTTACAGGAATCAGCGGCCGATATGGAAAATGGTGTTTGTATGTGTAGGTTGAATACGATTTTTCCTGATTGGTGTGGTTGTTTGCCTTTTCTGGTACACTGTCTCTTCTTCTTTTTTTATTGTGGCTCTTCTCTTTCGATTTTTTTTTCTTTAGAATCAATTTCTTCAATATGATTCTTTTGTTGTATTGTTGTATTTGTATTTTATAAAGTAATGATCATTTACTAGAATCTTTATAGTTCCCCTGTTTTCTCTTTTATATAAATCTAGATGCTTTGATTAAAATTTGATTGAGATCCCTATTGATTTGGAAACACCTAATCATCATCAGTATCATGTATGTAATATGCATTCATTCTCTGTGTTTTGTGTTTTTAACAGTAAGTCTATTTAGATTTTAGACATCTCATTTGTGCTTTGTTTTATAGATTGTTCTTTCGGTAAAACAAATGTCAACAATAAAGTACCGAAGAATGATTGCTGAGAAAAAGGGTAGCTTCGGAAGAAATTATCAGAGGTACCAAAAGGTAATTTTTTCATGAGGATGATTGTTGTGATGCTTCAAAAAATATTAAACAACACAGCATATTTCTTATCAATTTAATTTCATTAAAGTTGTTTGACTATTCTAATATCTTAAGTAATGGTGCACAGTTTTCCTGATCTTGGAGAAATGTTAATTTCAATTGACTCTGGAGTTGCTTTGGATGCATTTAAATGTACTTTGGATGCACCTAAATCTGTAAGAAGTTGACGTTTCCTTTAATTGGGAGAAAAACAAACATATTGCATATTTGCATATGCATGATGCATCAAATCAAATTAATCATTTAATTATTACTCGGTTAGACAGAATGTTTTAATGCTCAAAGAAGCTCTAAAATTAAGATGAATTTTGAAGTTAATCATGAGTATTGACTGGGATATTACATTGGATAGTTTACAAAATATTGTCTGGATTAGGTGCTGAGTGAATTGTATTTTTCCTCTCTGAGTATCTAACTAATTCATCACAATTAAGATGACTATTTTTACCCTTTAGCTTATATTTTACAAGCTTTTATTAGGTGGGTGGGTTATTACAACCGAAAAGGAAGGGTGGGATTACTTGGGCCAAGTGAATACAATAAGACGATAAGTCTCAAATTAATACCAAATATTTATAAAAATGCATATGAAGGGTGATATAGTCATTTTAAATTGAAAAAGGACCAAAATCGTACTTCACTTTTTGCTACTTGTTGCAACTTTATATTATACTAAAACCGAAGGTTTTCTTTTGTGCATTTGGGGAATTATAGTTGTGTGTGTGTGTGTGTTTGCATATACTTGGTCATGTAATTTTCTAGGTTTCGCTTCCCCTAAAGATGATTTTCTTTATTTTATTGTTTATTTAAATTGATATGACATTGTTGGGGTTGCAGCAACCTATGTAGATGTGTAGTTTCGATCTTTTCATGTTAGTGGATTATGCTACCTTATTATGTCTTTGCATAAATCTTATTTATATGAGATAATAACAAAAGCTTGTTTTCATTGGAATACTTTCTAAAATATCACCTTCTAGAACAACATACAAGTAATAGTTGTTTTTTTTTGTGTGTCTAATTAGGAAATCTATTGTTCTCTACTTTGAAATGTTGTGATTTGGTATCAATTTGATCACTAATGGAATTACTTTTGCAGTAGTGTAATACAAGTTTCAATGGGGCTTTGGGTACAAAACAACCATGCTTTTTACTCCTACTGATGTTATCTATACTCCAAAATTAGGAACTCCAAGTAATTTATGAATCATTCACTAAACTCATACCTTTTCCAATCCGAGGTTTGAAATATTGTTGCCTCAGGTTGCCTGGGTGGTGAGCTATTTATATGGGATTACAAATATATTTTCTATTAACGGGTTAGTGATGCTACATTTATTTTATATTCTTTTTGCTTGCTTATTGTAATTGCATTTGTGTGAAACTGTAGAGTTTATCTAATGTACCATAAGACTTGGGTCTTAAATTTGGGATAAAGCATTATAAAATCAATGTTTTCAATTCCCGAGTAATTCAAATGATTTTTCGAAAATTCAGTTCTTACTAAAAAAAATAAAATGGTTATTAATAGTGGTCAAAACTATCAAATTTGTTGGAAAATTATTAGCTTCATATCTTTCCCTCCTTTGTATGTGTTTAATGAGTTAGACCAAAAAAAATTCACACATTTGGACACGCAACGCGGGGTAACACACCTAGTTCAGGATTATGTAAGAAAACAAAAAATAAAGCCTAACGAGGTTGGAAACAACGGAATTGAATAAACCCATTCAAACAAAATTAAGTTTGATTTATATGGTTTGAGTTATTTGCTTTTCTGATTTAGTTTAGCTAACCAAATAATGATGAGTTTCTAAAAATTTAGGGATCTGGAATCCCTCCTTTCCATAGAAGTTTCTAGTCCTCAAAACGTTCCAAAGATGGAGGCTTTATGGACATGCATGTCTAATGCATGTCTTTAAGTCAAAATGGATAAAAAGGGGAAATATACTCTAAAAACCTTGCATGGCATCCTTGGTTTATCAAAAGCTAGATCTAGCCCACCTAGGGACTATTTTTCCTTGGAGATCCATAAAGTTGCAAACTTTATGAACCCTATGCATGCAATCAATAGGAATGATAGGAAATGAAGAGTAAACTCAAGATCTATCCATATTCTAGGATAAAAATCGAATCTTGAAGACTTACCACAGTCCACAAGATGGTCAAGTTCAAGAATGCGGGCTTGGTTTGTTGGATCTTCTTCTTCTCCTTACTATCTCCTTCCTTTAAAGCTTCACAAGTCATTCTAGCTCACAAAATGAAAGAGAATGGGGATTAGGGTTTAACACAAACATTCTTAGGATTTGGAGGCTGATGGAAGAGCAGCCACAAAGTTCTTAAGAAGATTATATAGGGTGCAAACCCTAAAATTAGGGTTTTATTTTATAGTACCTACTCGTCGAGTTGGCCTTCCAACACGTCGAATAGGGTCTAGATCCTGCGTCCTCAAAATGTTCTCTACTCGACGAGTCGGCGCTCCCAACTCATCGAGTCCCAACATCAAAACCCTAAAACTTAGAAAATTAAATAATAATACCTAGGACAGGTGTTACAAATGGTATTTTCTAATGCTTAATGTATGAAAATCCATGGAAATTTGGAAATTCCATAACATTCATATAGCTGAAGAAAAAAAAAACATCCACGATTTCCATCACATTAAAGCAACGATATCCACCCAAACCAACCAATCTTTCCATCATATCAAAAATAACTATATCTACCCACAACAACCATTATGTAGCCAAATAGAAACATAGGTAAAGGAAGAGCACATGTAGTTATTAGCAAAGTCAGATTCAAGGTAAATAATTATTTTAAACCGATGGTTCTGTTTTTCGGCTTTTTCATTTTCCAAACTCGGTTTCGGGTTTAATTCTATACCCATTTGAAAGTTTAACTTGCTGAGAATTGAAAAGCTTGTGTAGCTTATAGGAGCTATGTTTCATGTTATGGCCGATGATGGACAATTTTGAATTAAAAGAAACAAGTTGAAGGGATATAAGATAGAAACTAAAAAACAAAATAAAATACACCGGTGTTAAGACCACGATTCGAAATAGGGGCATCCAAGTTAAAAGTTCAATAGATTACCACTTGGACAACTCTATAATTATGGTTAATTTTCATAACATCATAATATAATAGATATAAAATATGTATAATGCTATATAAAATCATTTTATATAGCCACGAAAATAAAATAAATGAAATGTTAGAAAGCAGATTTGAACTTACAACATTCCGAATAACACCCTATCGCCATAGCTCCCTGAACCAACTACAACTTTTCTTATTATTTGCCTAAACATATTTATGTTAAGGACCACAACATAAAAGAAACCTTCCTGAAAAAATTTATACTACTGAAAATTATTTTATTTTTATGATTTTTGTCGTGTTTATATGATTAAACATGAGTCTAATACACTAATGGTTATTTTATGTCATTTTTTTTGTGTTTGTCATATTTTTTCTATTTTAATTTAGTCGCTTTCATGTACGTTAAATAATTATAACATCATGTCATCTTCGTGTTTGTGTTACATAAATAAAATATTGTTCATGTTAGTCGGTCAAAAAATACGAAACGATTACCCAATTTGACACCTCTGTCGTATTTTAAGGTTGTGTCTAGTACATCCATGGGCGGATCTACATTGGATCTCGGGGTATCCTCTACCCTAGTTAATATAATATCAATTTCATGTCGAATTTTTTAAAGGCGCCATGTTTTTTTACACTAAACACAAATATGAATTCAAATCCAAATTTCATCCAAATTCTGTCTTATACCCTTTATTTTTGTTGTGTCATGTCCTCGATTGGCACCCTACAATATACCAGCAAATGCAACTTTAGTTGGAATCTATCTCAACCACATGTAACTATTTTTTTAGCAATCATATGATAAAAATAATAAAGATAGTTACGTGATATGTGCATATTTAGTTTGTATTAAGTATAGATTTTTATTCATTTATTAGCTAAATTATTGCATTTCATGGACAAAAAGTACTTAAAAGTGTTTGAATTGTATTTTCAGTCCAAAAATGAAGCTCGGAAGCAAAAGGAAGCACGAGAAGCGGTTATGAGCTCGGGAATTGGATAAAGAAGAAAAACACCAAAAATAGCACCTACTCGGCGAGTAGGGTCGACTACTCGGCGAATCCAAGTGAAGATAATGACTCGGGAACCCAGATGCTTATCGCATACGGAGATTGTGAGACGGACTCGACGAGTCGCCACCTGACTCGACGAGTCGATAAGCAAATATATAGATAACTTCTCAGATCGAGGGAAAAAACTTCTGGGACAATTCTGGAGTAATTAGCTGCGATTCAGAGGCCAGAGAAACCCTAGAAGACGAAGATAGAAGCTACAATTCAATCCCGAAGGAGATTTGAGGCAAATTTCATCATTATACTTAATCTTTTGTTTTCCACTATGGTTAGACAATTAGAATTCGTTTTTATGCTGTTATTTACTTCAATCATGAGCTAAAACTCTTAACTTCTGTTTGGGGAAACAAAATTGAGACTATGGTTTGATTATTGGTAGGATCAATTCAATATTGGTGATTTATTTGTTATTTTAGCTTGCTAAAGAACCTTATGTGTGAATGATAATTAATTTTCTGTTAATATGAAGGTAATTAAATAGAATGAACATCGTTTGATTATCAACCTCATATACCTGGTGACTACTTTGTTATATGTCTAGGATTAATGAACATGAAACTAGAGTTAATAAGAAAATTAAGTAAATTCATGTGCAAGCTTGTGTGATGACCATCAACAAGAAGTTAATTAATAACCAAATTAATTAACTATTGTTAGTCTAAAGTAATCCGAATAATTAATCTAGTGAACCAAATTGAATTAGACAACTGATCACTGTTTAAGTTAGTTTATTCACTAAGGATTAGTGTAGTGAACGCGAACCTAATCACTTAAATCGGTAACCAACAAAAGAATTAATCCATTGCACTATTACCTTGAAATCAACCATAGGATCAATTGAGTTGAACTAAACAGAAGTTCCTTCGTATTATTGAATCTAGTTAATTCTTTGTTTTTCTAGTTTTTAGATTAAGTAATAGTTAGTAAGTTTCTAGTCTTGTAAAACTAAAGAAAACCCTCTACTTATTAATTAATTTAGATAGAATTAGTTTTTATTTTTAATTTACCGTTCCCTGTGTTCGATGCCCTATTTGCTTGAACTATTCCACAATTGATAGGTACACTGCCTTTGTGTGTTTATTTTACAACTAAAAGTAGGATTAAAACTAAGTGAGTTTAAGCACATCAAGTTTTTGGCGCCGTTGTCAGGGAACGGTTCTAAAATTAGCATTAAATTCTAATTCAATCGATCCTTTGTGTGAGATTTATCTTACACAAAGTTAATTACTGTTTAATTTAGTAGGTAGTATAAAAATAAAAAAATAAAAAAAAAAAAATAAAAAAAAAAAAAAAAAACCTGATTTACCTTGGACTCACCGAGTGCATTCGCGGAGACTCGGCGAGTACAACGCTGAATCAGCTTTAATTTTATTTTATTTTTTGTTCTTTTTACGCGTTTTCTGTTTTGTTTGCAGTTGTTTCATGACCCGAGGATCTGATACACCTCTGGTCCCCCCTCTTGAAGATCCGGAAACCGCACTAAGAAGGAGCAAAGGCAAAACCGTTGGAGAATCCGCTTCTTTAAAGAACTCACCACTCAAAAACCTCAAGTCTGTTTTCAGCAAGAAAAGGAGCAACAAATCAGGAGCATCCAGTGCCTCTTTGACAATCAAAGATCCAATTCAAAAAGATACCGAGTACGAGACCGAGGAAGAGGACGAACCCACATACGAGCACGGATCCGAGTTTGAAGACGATTTAGCTACCGCTATGGCTAATATCGATGAAATCCCCATGGGGGAATGGAAGAAGAGGATACGTGATGACACCGGCCCGGGACTTGTGCAACCCGCAATTCCCGCAACCGTTACTTTCGAGCTAAAAGGCAATATTCTCGCTCAACTCAAGGAGATCCCTTTTTATGGGAAAGACCACGAAGACGCCTACAAGCACTTGGATGAAGTAAATGATGTGGCTGACTACTTCAATGTACCAAATGTGCCTCGCGAGACCCAGCTACTTCGCATGCTCCCAGTCACGTTTAAAGGTGCTGTGAAGGATTGGCTCAAGTCACTTCCTCCCGGATCGATCACCACATGGGCCAAGATGAAAGACGAATTCATAGACCACTTTTGCCCGCCTTCCAAGATAGCTAAGTTGAAGAAATCCATCGCCAACTTCGAGCAACAACCCGGTAAATCTCTTTATGAAGCTTGGGAAAGATACAAAGGTTTGCTTAGAAATTTCCCACATCATGACCTTAATAGACAACAAGAGGTCTCCATTTTTTATGATGGAGTCAATGTCACCACAAGGCAATTGCTCGATTCACAAGGCCAGCTCACCAGAAAGCCGCCTCCGGAAATCAAGGAGTTAATTGAGGAATTCTCTAAGCATTCTAGAGAATACCACAATTCGAGAAATGAAGTAAGTCGGGGAGCAGTGAACTCGGTGAATGATAGCATGGCGGCGGTAATAGCTAAGCTCGATAGTCTAGATAGAAGGATGACAAAAATGGATCAAAAAATCCATGCTATTCGAGTTGGATGTGAGAATTGTAGAGGGCCCCACCTCACCAAGGATTGTGATCTAGACGAAAATGGAAATAAGAAGGCTCAAGTGTTTTACTCTAGTGGCGATAGATACGACGAAGATTGGAGGAAACTGAAGAAGGAATGGCTCCCATACAAAGAATATAAAAAGGCTAAGGAGGAGAAATACAAGCAGAAGGAGAGGGGATTCTATCAAAAGGAAGAGCCGGTGATGGAAAAGAAAGCCAATTTAGAAGAAATGCTCACTAGATTCATAACCGCGTTCGAAAAAAAGACACAATGATCATGATGTAGCAATGCAAGAGACCCAAAATATGTTAAGAAATCAGCAGGCATCCATTCTCAACATTGAGAAACATCTAGGACAGCTTGCACATCAAGTGAATGAAAGAAGACCGGGCCAACTTCCAAGTAACACCGAGAATAATCCAAGAATGGAAAATGTGAGTATGGTAACTTCCAGCTGTGAAAAAAATTTCACACATGCATAGAGGGTCTCTAATAGCAAGACAGAGAAGAGAGAAGAGTCGGTTCCAGCTAAACCCGACCCGACTCGCCGAGTCCATGCATACAAGACAAAACTGCCATCCACTTGAAGTCATACAATCCCCTTCTGCCATTCCCAATCAAAGCCATGCCTATGGAAAAAGTGGAAGCTTATAAAGCCTTTATGATGCATGTTAAAGACCTTTAAGTCAATGTGCCATTTGTAGAGACGATGCTTACAACACCCAAGTACTTCAACTTACTAAAAGGTCTCTTTGCTGCTAGGAAAGACTTGGCTGAAGTCGCAGAAATAATGTTGAGTGAGTTACCCGAAAATAAGGGCGATCCAGGAAGAATCATAATTCCGTGTCAATTTGGAAACACATTTATCACTCAAGCGTTGACCGATTCCGGTGTATGCATCAACCTGATGTCTCTTTCTTTCTTCAAGAAACTGAACTTACCAGAGCCAAGACCGGTAAACATGAAGATCCATTTGGCTGACAAGACGACAATTCATCCAAGAGGAGTTTGCGAGGATCTTCTCATTAAAGTTGACAAGTTCATCTTTCCAGTAGACTTTGTGGTGCTAGATATGGAAGAAGACCCCGAAGTTCCAATTATTCTGGGGAGGCCATTTTTAAACACCGCGTGTGCTTTAATTGATGTATGTGAGTCTACACTTACATTAAGGGTAGGAGACGAGTCAGCGGTATTCAAAGCTATACCAAAAGTCAAGCAAGAAGTGAAAGGGAGAGAAGAGATCTCATTTATCGATTTAGATGATGAGATACTACAAAAAGAACTTGAACTTTTGCAAAATGAATACCCAAACAAGTTTCTGCTACATTCTGGAGAGGATGGAGATGTTAAAAAGGACTTGGAGGAGTTAGAAAAGCTAATGGAAGGAGCCGATTCAGAAAACACTCAAGAAAAGATGGAATACGACCAGACTCGCCGAGTCACTCTATTGGACTCGACGAGTCCAGTCGGATTTGATAACAACTCGAACAACTTCAATCTTCTTGTTGCTAATTCTCTGCATCTTCGGGGCATGGATATTTTTCATGATTCTTTAGAAGAACAAACAACAGAAGGTGAGACGGATACGAAAGTCCAACACGCCCATATAGCAATTCTTGATGCCATTCCGCTTGTAGATGGGTTAAACGTAGAAAAAGAAGAGAAAGCAATGGATAGGAGACTGGAGGCTGATCAACCATTCAATACCAAACCTAGAGCACGAACTTTCGCAGAATATGAAGTACTTAAGTTTACTGAAAAGGAGGTGAAAGAGATGGAGAAAAAGAATGGGGTGAAGAAGAAAAAGAGGAGAAAAGAAGCCCAAGCAGCCGAGGATGATGTTGTAATAAAGAAGAGAGAGGAATTAAAACGGGCTTATAAAAATAAGGTTCACGCTTACAAGACAAAGTACAAACCACAAAAGATAAGGTGTCAATTCCCGATGCTAGAAGATGACGAGACGTAGACGGGAAGGAGTCCAGCTAACGACTCCTTAAAAAGAAGCGCTTGGCGGGAGGCAACCCGTTATTTAGAGTTTGCTTTCTTTTACCTTTAGTTTTGTTTGCATTTTTTTTCGTTTTTAGAATTTTAATCTTCCAATTCATCGGATATGTCTGCTTGAGAGTGCGTATGGACTAAGTGTGGGGTGAAAAAAAAATTCTTTTCTAAAGAAATTACAATAAGTGTTAAAAATTTTGGATTTTGTTGCAAGAGACTCGCCGAGTCTAACCGTGACTCGACGAGTCCGTATAGATTTCAGAAAAAAAAAAAATGCATCGCGACCAGACTCGCCGAGTCTGACCCCGACTCGACGAGTCGGTATTATTCACAGAAAAAAATCATAATAAGACTTACTTTTACAACTGGTTTAACCCTAAAAGAATCGTTTTTTTTAAACAACACCACCCACTCGCCGTGTACCTCTTTCTCCATTCTCTCTCAAGCTTTCATCTTTCTTTTCATTGTTCTTCAACATTTTTCAAGTTTCATCAAAGAAAGGTAACTAATTTCTTCTTCTTTTTTGTTAAAAGTATGATTTTAAGAGCATCTATGATGGACATTGCATAGAAAAACCCGATTTTGAAAAATAGTGAATTCTAGGGTTTTTATTCTTCATGGATTATGATGTTTTGCCTGCTTATTCTTGCCTAATACCTTATATACATGTGCCTAGACAAAACCCTTGAAGTGATTTGCAGATTTCATGGTCCAATTTCAGTCAACCCGCCGACTGACTCATGCAGTTCATGAGACTCGCCGAGTCATACATGGACTCAACGAGTCGAGTCGGGGAAACGTGTAGATGACTGTTTTTAAGTATAATCTATGTTTCTGGGTTTTTGTATCTTTGTTTTGCAGAAGTATGTTTAACAGGAGGCAGAGTTCTAGTGCAAACCAAGAGGACTTTCCTTGGTTGAACTTCCCACGAATCGAGTCCGCTTCAACGATGCGGAAGTGGAAGAAGAAGTTGGCTGACATAAGAAAAAAAGAAGTGTATGTGCCTAACAGGATAGATTGGGATTGGTTACAAAGTGTTCGCTATGAAGAGGAGTTAGCTCCTTATCTTTTGAAGGAGTTTACCCATGAAGGCGAAACGATGATTTGTGACGGGTGGAGTTGGGTCTTTCGAATTCAAGAGCCGGTGTATTTGGAACTATGCTTAGAGTTCTTCTCCACGGTGTCTTTCACGAGGGGGAATGGATTGTTATCACCTAGCAAGTTTTAGTTTTTTCCTTGGGGGTGAATTTCATCACTGTTCTGTGCTCGACCTTTCTTGTCAATTGGGGATTTATGACCAATCCTTGGTCTCAACAGCTATCTTTCGGGCCTTTTTGGAGCAAACCCACAAGGTGTTTCCCGACGGAGTAACTAGCACGGGTTGGTGGAACACAATTGGCAACAAAGTTTATATTCCGAAGTCGGCACAAGAAGGGAGCATTAGATCGCCTACCCACCGCCTTATACATCGTCTCATTTCATCCACTATTAATCAAAGAAATGATGATGACAAGGTTTCTAACCTTGGAATCTTCTATCTATGGAGAATTATTACACCCGGCATTTTTTGCAACATTCCTTGGTGTTTGGCTTCATATCTATCGGAGGGTGCGGTGAAGGATCGCAAAACTTCTCGTATTAATGGTGGTATGTTTGTCACCCGGCTAGCCAACTCATTTGGGTTGATGACCCGTGGTGCATGGAACTTTATGACGATGATTCCTACACCTCCATTCAATCCAATTCTTTTCCGGCGGGCCAGGATTATTGAAGACTATGGTGGTGGTCATTATGCTATCCCGCATGATGATCCTATTGTTGGTCCCGTAGCACTGGGAAGGAGGGTTCGATCGAGACGGGAACGGGATATGGAGAAAGAGTCGCCGGTGATTTCGATTGAAAATGAAGAAGTACAAATTGATTGGTACAATGTGGAGATGAGGCGGCTACAGGATCAAATGGCGCGTGGGATCAACTTCAGCAATCAATCCCACATCCAATTATTCGACCACTTCAACATCCCACATATTGATGGTGGCAATTATCCATATATTCCGTCGTGGGATGACGTGATTAGTGCAAGAAGGAGTGGTGCAGGTGGAAGTGGAGCAGCCGCGGATGATGATGAGGAGGAAGATTAATTTATTTGTGTTTTTATCAAACAATTTTCATTTTTATTTTTATTTGGTGTGTATGAAGTTGTTAAGACTTTTATTATTTTGTTTAATGATTGTTTGCATTAGTCATTTTCAGGATTGGATTAGGAATGCTTGCATAGGAAGGGTTTAAAGTTATAGAGAAAGGGTGTTTATAACGAGTGAAAAAGAGTCAAGGAAGTGAAGCATTAAAGTCAAAGTGTCGAGTCCGTTCCCTAGTGATATGAGCAATTGAGTCTAGAAGTGAGGAGGAGTTTAGAAGAGTTATTAGAGGCTGAAACAATTGCCAAATATAATGTTTTTTTTCGTCCAATGGCCTACTCGTCGAGTGTACTAAACTGACTCGATGAGTCACCTTGTATTTTCACACATTCTGAGATGGCCGCGCTGGTACTCGACGAGTCCCATATATGATTCGACGAGTCGATCATTTTTATACCAAAAGGACTGCTGATTTGATGCTGCTAAGTGTACCACTTGACCACTTATTCTTCCATATCGATTCTTGAAGAGTTTACACTGTTTTACTTGCATATTTGGAGCTGCCACATGAGATTTTGATGCCCAAGTCATGGATGCGCTGTTTTCATGGCTAAAGTCAAGTGAAGTTGGAGCTTGAAAGAAGAGTGTCAACCTATCGACTGCTACCCCAGGGGAGTTTGTTCCAATTCTCTCTCTATATTTGCATTTTTATTTTTACATAATATGCAACGAGGGCATTGCATAAAATAAGTGTGGGGTAGGGGGTTAGTCACATATTAGAAAATTTAGAATCTTAATTTAGGCTCTTAGAAAATTTTGGTAAAAGAAAATTAGGATTCCATGTTAGAATTATGTTGGTAATTGCATGAAAACCTAAATGTTTAGTTGAGTTTATATACGTTCTAGTGCATTTGTGGCTTCCTTATTCCAGTGAAATCATGAGACAAAAACACGACCTTGCTCAGCCTGAGGGATGCAATACGTTTAGCAGCCTAAACCTGAAATGTATCCAGGAAAATTGTTATCGTTAGCCAATAAAGGTTGAGATTGAGTGCCCCTGCTTAAGCATGTAGGGATTTGAGTGAAAAAAGTGAGGAATACATGTAAAAAAAAGAGAGAATTACAAGAAAAGTTGTAAGAATTTTAGAGCAAATAAAGTGAAGATCTAAAGATCAAAATTCCAAGAAATCCAAAAAGTTGAAGATACCAAAAATCAATCAATACAAGGTGGTGAATTCAAAGAGATCAAAGATCAAATTATCAAGGAAGTGAAGAATTCAAAAGAGCTCCATAGTGGTATCGAAAAGTTGTAATTCTAGATTATGTATTCTTGGGTTGCTCAATTAAAAATACCTTGAGGGTAAGAGGTTTTCTGAGGATGGATTCGGAGAGTTGCATAAAATGAGCATAGTTTGGGGTGAGTGGGCGAATGTTTATAAGGATTGTGAGTATTTGGAGTATGGGGGGTCCTTAGGAAAAATTTTAGACACAAATGCATGCGTTGCGGTCTTGGCATAATGGTTGGGTTAGATTAGAGTTGTCATACATAATTCTAATGTTTTAAAATTCAGTTTTGCTTGGGGGCAAGCAAAAGTCAAGTGTGGGGTATTTTGATATGTGCATATTTAGTTTGTATTAAGTATAGATTTTTATTCATTTATTAGCTAAATTATTGCATTTCATGGACAAAAGGTACTTAAAAGTGTTTGAATTGTATTTTCAGTCCAAAAATGAAGCTCGGAAGCAAAAGGAAGCAGGAGAAGCAGTTAGGAGCTCGGGAATTGGATAAAGAAGAAAAACACCAAAAATAGCACCTACTCGGTGAGTAGGGTCGACTACTCGGCGAGTCCAAGTGAAGATAATGACTCGGGAATGCTTATCGCATACGGAGATTGTGAGACGGACTCGACGACTCGCCACCTGACTCGACGAGTCGATAAGCAAATATATAGATAACTTCTCAAATCGAGGGAAAAAAACTTCTGGGACAATTCTGGAGTAATTAGCTGCGATTCAGAGGCCAGAGAAACCCTAGAAGACGAAGATAGAAGCTACAATTCAATCCCGAAGGAGATTTGAGGCAAATTTCATCATTATACTTAATCTTTTGTTTTCCACTATGGTTAGACAATTAGAATTCGTTTTTATGCTGTTATTTACTTCAATCATGAGCTAAAACTCTTAACTTCTGTTTGGGGAAACAAAATTGAGACTATGGTTTGATTATTGGTAGGATCAATTCTAACATTGGTGATTTATTTGTTATTTTAGCTTGCTAAAGAACCTTGTGTGTGAATGATAATTAATTTTCTGTTAATATGAAGGTAATTAAATAGAATGAACATCGTTTGATTATCAACCTCATATACCTGGTGACTACTTTGTTATATGTCTAGGATTAATGAACATGAAACTAGAGTTAATAAGAAAATTAAGTAAATTCATGTGCAAGCTTGTGTGATGACCATCAACAAGAAGTTAATTAATAACCAAATTGATTAACTATTGTGAGTCTAAAGTAATCCGAATAATTAATCTAGTGAACCAAATTGAATTAGACAACTGATCACTTTTTAAGTTAGTTTATTCACTAAGGATTAGTGTAGTGAACGCGAACCTAGGATCAATTGAGTTGAACTATTACCTTGAAATCAACCATAGGATCTAGTTAATCCATTGCACTATTACCTTGAAATCAACCATAGGATCAATTGAGTTGAACTAAACAGAAGTTCCTTCGTATTATTGAATCTAGTTAATTCTTTGTTTTTATAGTTTTTAGATTAAGTAATAGTTAGTAAGTTTCTAGTCTTGTAAAACTAGAGAAAACCCTCTACTTATTAATTAATTTAGATAGAATTAGTTTTTATTTTTAATTTGTCGTTCCCTGTATTTGATACCCTACTTGCTTGAACTATTCCACAATTGATAGGTACACTGCCTTTGTATGTTTATTTTACAATTAAAAGTAGGATTAAAACTAAGTGAGTTTACGCACATCATTACGACAAATAAAAACATATAATTAATTAGGAAGATCAACATAATGTGTTTTGACTAATTTTTTCACGAAATAGGTAGTCACTAGAAATTTAATAAGATCGTCTGATGAACACCCAAAGGACTTCTATCACAACGATATTAATGTTGTTCTCACTCTTTGAAATCAAGGGCTTAGGTTCGTTTGGGATATATGTGAAATTAGAGTATATCAGATTTCCTGTTTTCAAAAAAAAAAAATTACATGAGCCAACATCTTGCACCCCATAGTTCAATACATCCCTATATATCCTCATCGAGGGCAGATCGTTATCTCACCGATCGTTACCGGCGGACATTCCTCAAAGGAGTTGGTTAAAGTGCTAGGTGAGTTGGGCGCTGGTGGAGGCTGAGGGCAGATCATTACCGGCGGACATTCCTCAGAGTGACTGTCAACAAGGAATGGAAAACGATTCGATGGGGGAGGATCCGATGAATGGGGAAGACCAATCGTCCCCAAATATTAATTGCAAATGGGAAGAAGGTCAGATGAATTTCAATTTTGTGTTACAAAATGTCGGTGGGGCACGTGATGTCGATGGGGGATTAATGTTTGGAGAAAAAATTGACCTGGTCAAAAAGGGATGTTTTGGGCCATTTCCAAATGGGCTGGCAAGTAATGAAGGTAGAAAACTTCCAAACTCATTTGGGCTTAATCAGGAAAATACGGAGAATCTGGATACGCATAATGAAGCTCTACAGTAGGAATCAATTTGGAAGAAGAGCCGATACTCTTCTCCTTGCCGACTCGATTTAAATAATAATCCTAAGGATTCTACATCAGATTTAGCTCTGACGGTGGTGTGTCTCCAGGAATCGCAGTTGGGACCTGTTTCATCATCACAATTAAATATTAGGAATTGTTGGCCTAATAATAATTTTGGATATGATGTAATCGAAGCAATGGGAAGATCTGGTGGATTAATTACAATTTGGAATGAGGATATCTTCCGATTCTCTAGGTCAATTAAATCAAGAAACTTTCTCATTGTCATCGAGAAATCACTTGGAATAAACAGCGACATAGCCATTGTCAATGTTTATGCGCCGCAAGCTCCGGTGGATAAAAGGAGACTCTGGGAAGAATTATCCAAAATCAAATCCAATAGAGAAATAATGTGGATTTTTACTAATGACTTCAATGCATTAAGGAACAAGGGGGAGAGGGTAAATTCACGGTTCTGTCATGTATCAACGGGTGGTTTCAATCATTTCATTCATCTAAAATCATTAATCGATCTGAGAATCGGAGGATCAAAATTAGACAGGTTCCTTGTCCGCGATCAATTTTTGGAGTCGTTCCTTGGAGCCTCGGCGACGGCCTTACCCAGTGAACTATCGGATCATAGTCCCATTATGATGAAGACGACGTGTGAGGACTGTGGCCCGAGGCCATTCAAATTTTTTAATTCTTGGATAGTTCGGGCGGGATTCCGTGAAATGGTGACAAAGGTCAGGGAAGACTTCCGAGGTTATGGATGTGCGGATTGTTATTTGGTTGCCAAGCTCCGGTTTCTTAAATCAGAGATAAAGAAATGGAGAGATTTAAATTTTGACAAAGAAAAGAAGGAACAGAATACAGGAATAGAGTAGCACAAATTGATGTGATTGCAGAATCAAGACCACTTTTGGCTTATGAAGTTGGAGACACATCAAAATATGTGAGTAGGATCGCCGAACTTGAAAAGGTGAGAGCTATGGATTTGAAGCAAAAGGCGAAAGTGAAATGGTTGGTTGATGGGGAAGAAAACACATTGTTTTTTCATGGGTTTGTAAATAACCAAAACAGTAGGAATCTTATACATGGATTGAGGATAAATGCCCAATGGGAAACAAGCCTTGCTGTCATAAAAAGACAGTTATTTCAACTCTTTTCTCATAAATTTGAAGAAAAATGGAAGAGCCGACCAAAGATCCGCAGTAACAGATTCAAAAAACTAACACAGGAGGAGATCAAGAATGAAATATGGAGTTATGGCTCAGACAGGGCCCCGGGACCGGACGGATTTACTTTTCAATTTTTCAAATCCTATTAGAATGTAATTAACATGAATCATAACATAATTCATCACCATGCATTGAAATATTACAACTGATATTGTTTACATCCAGTACATTGTTTTAGGCATCACAATTTCATAACATAAACTGTCTGATAGATAATCTAAACAAAACACCATGACATTACTTAGTACTTATTCTTCGGCTTACCTGTTACCTGAGAATACAAGTTATTTTGAAAAATGTCAACATATGAAATGTTGGTGAGTTCATAAGTAATGTTGTGGTAAAATGATTTGGTGTAGTTTGTAAAACCCAAAAAATCCGATATTTTCTGAAAATATAATTGTTTATAAAAAGTCTGAAGATCCGTGAATATATGCTTGTTGATTTTCAAAACATGTATAATTGTTGAAACTTTGTATACATCACGCAATTGAAAATGTTGAACTTCCCAGTAAAAACCCGATGTTTTCCCAATACATAAAATACAATGACTTGTCTATTGTTATACTGATACGTCGAATGATTTTGATTACCCGGGTGGCGTTGGATTAATTAGGGTTTGTGAGTTGTTATAATCACGCATTAAAGAAAATGACTAGTTTGTAACTACAAATTACGAACGATCCTTAAAGGCGTCGGCCGTTACTACTCACTTAATCCACCCACCATGATTACTCTTGTTTATCGTCTTGAATATGTTTACTTTGATTTCTCATAAGCCCAACAACCGAGGAGATAGGAGAGTACGAAGTCCTTTTATTTATATGAGTTATTCAAGGTTATCGGGAATGCGAATGGGCCACTAAGGCCAAATAGTACATTAGAGCTATTGAAATCCTTTTACATGGAATTGAGTCATAGAAGGCCTAATAACACATAAGCATATTCCCTTTAGGCCCAAAGATCATGTTAATGGGCTAGCAAGGCCCAACAAGCATGATTTGAAACTTCCAAGCCCAAAGTTTGTAAGTTAGCTCATCATAGTTATCGCGTGTTTATTGAAATGCTTTGGTTTTAGGATTTTGTTTTGTTATTGATTCGAGACCGAATCAATTCGTTTTGTAACGATATTTGTTGTTGAGAGTGTATTTGTTTTCCGTTTCGTCGGTAGTAGTGGCTCTTGTATTTTGTATTAATGAATTAATTTGTTTGAAAGTGGAATTTGACCCTTTTTACTACCCTTCTTTTATAAAAATAACACTTTTAGTCCTTTTTATATAAAAGAATTTCATTTTTAGTCCTTAAAACCCTTTTCTTGACACTTTTGTACTATTTATTTGATGAAAACACGATTTTAACCAAAAATTTACTTTGTTGACAGCTTCAACCCCTCTAGAATAGTGATTCTCGATTAGGGACCCATTTTTCACAACTTTTACACTTTTGGCACAAATCTAAAAACTTTACATTTTTGGTCCTTTTTGTTAGTGAAAAGCATTTTTGACCTTTATAAACATTTTGTTATGTTAATTACCCCCGGTTTTACAGAAAGTTACATTTCCAGCCCCTCAACTTATCATTTTCGCATTTTTGAGGCTTATTGGGCCGAGAAGCCCATAAATAGCCCATTAGGCCAAAAATTTACATTTTAAGTCCCTTGAAATTCCTAATGTTCAGAAAAATAATTATAGGAATTGTTTTGACCCTTTTAACCTTCAAGAAACTGAGACTTGTTGATTTGTACCCCTAGTTTTGTATTTTTGACAATTTAAGCCCAAAAATGGGTTTTATGTTAGAACATGTTCATCATGACCTTGTAAACTATTTTTCTTGACTTGTTTAGTGTAAGATAGCTTAGATTATGCTTGATTCCTTTCTTATTTCATAGATCTCGGGTTTACACCCCTTTTTGGTAAATATTCATCACAAAACACATGATATCACACACATACATGCATCAAATCACACATAGCATACATATACACATAGATCTACACATTTTCTTGTATTCTCCCCCATAAAACTCAATATAATCGAAAAGAAAGGGGTATGAAACTCACCTTGTGGTTTGGATTTGGTTTTGATGAAGATTTGAGAGAAGATTTCGGCCCTAGCAACTTCTTGAGGAAGTTTTCGAACTTAGATGGTTCTAGGGAGTTAGATCATGAATTTGTATGAGTTAAGATGAGATGTTTGATAATATGTAGAAGTTAAGCCATGGATTCAAGTAAATACTTACCAAGAATGATGATATTAATTGGTAAACTCCTTGAAGTCACACACCAATGCACTAAAATTTGGAGAAAAAGGAAGAGTTCTTGAGAGTTTTTCTTGTAAGACTTTGATCAAAATGAAAATGGTGGTGGTGTGGGGTGCTCTCGGCCATGGATACGGAGAGAGGGGGTAAAGAGATGAGCTTGCCTTGATACATGAAATTATGCATGGATACATAGACGATATTACTTAGAGATATGTTGGATAATCATGAGGTGTCAACCTAAAAGTCAACTCTCTTAATCTCTTTCTCTCTCTTTTTTTTCCCACTTGGGCCGAGAATTAGATAAAAGAGAAGAGAGTTTTGGGCCTTTTATCTTAAATCCATATTGTGGGCCCAATTTGATGATTTTTCGACCCATTGGGCTCCCATGATGGTTTACGGCCCAATTTGTCAAAAATAATAGGCTTCATAGTCCATTAAGGTTAGTTAGGTTAGTTATGGCCCAATAAGGCCCATTAATGTATTTTACTTCATTTTAGGCCCAATATGACCCAAAATGTTAAAATAAATGAAAGTGGGTCCAATTAGAGTGCATTTAAGAGTTTTAAGCCCAAAATAATCAAATTGGAAGCTTATTGGCCCATTAGGCCCAATAAGAAAATCCTAGTCCGTAATGGACTTAAACCGGGATTTCTAGGGTTTCCAATTATTTGTTGACTATTTGCAGTGTTTGCATAGAGCGTTTGATGGACAATTTGTTGTTATTGAATAAGCATCATATGTGCTTTAACGTTGTTGGTTCACATTTGTTATGATTGTTAAATGTTTACAAGGAAATCGAATTTCCTGGTTGTGACACTTTGATTGTAAATGAATTATGCTCGTGGGGAATAAAAAATGGCCAAAAGATGTTGCTATTCCAGGCAGATTTTAACAAGGTGTTCGACTTGGTAAATTAGGAGTACATCGACTCGATAATGGATCAAATGAACTTTGGATCTAACTAGAGAAGATGGATAAAAGGGTGTCTTCAAACTACAAGAGCCTCAGTACTGGTCAATGGTAGCCCAACAATGGAATTTTCTATGGCTAAAGGAATGAGGCAAGGCGATCCATTATCACTGTTTCTCTTTATAAAGGTGATGGAAGGACTCAATGTTATGATGAAGGCGGCAACTGAGACAGGGGTGTTTGATGGACTCCCAATTCCCAATACTAACATATATATATATATATATATATATATATATATATATATATATATATATATATATATCATTTGTTTTATGCAGATGATGCCCTATTTATTGGTGATTGGTCACTAAAAAACATCACCAATTTGGCTAGAATCATGCGTTGCTTCCATGTTGTATATGGGTTGAGGGTCAATTTCATCAAGTCGAAGGTATTTGTTATTGGTGTAGATCATTTGGAGGTATGTAAACTGGCGGCTCCATTGGGTTGCGCCCTATCATCCCTCCCATTCATTTATTTGGGAGTCCCAATTGGAGAAAACATGAATAGGAAAAAAGCCTGGAAGCCGATTGTAGATAAATTTCGATCAAAACTTTCAATGTGGAAGGCCAATACGTTGAGCTTGGGTTGAAGAATGACTTTGGTGAAATCAGTCCTTGGAAATCTCCCAACTTTTTACTTATCTTTGTTTCCAGCCCCTATAGGAATAATTGAAGAACTAGAAATTATTCAAAGGCGGTTCCTATGGCGGGAGGGGGGGTGCAGAAAAGGCAGCAGTTCATTGGGTTGCATGGGACAGGCTGAAGGCTCCAAAGGATGTCGGAGGGGCGGGGTTGGGTTCTATAAGGATCTTAAACTTGGCGTTATTAGCAAAATGGTGGTGCAAGTACAAAACAAGTCCTCAATCTTTTTGGGCTCTAATTATTAGGGGTATTAATAATCATACAAATCGACCTTGGTATTGTTTCTCAAAGAGAAATTCGATTGGGATCTAGTCAGGTATTGACAAAGTGAAGAATGGGCTTTGGAAACTAAACATGGAGGCGGGGGATATCTTATACTCTAATGACGGTGGAAATACATTGAGATCCGAGTTTGTGGTCGATGGGATTTTTAATGTGGCGAAACTTCGATGTAGATTGGATAAAGCATCACACCCGATCAGCAATGGGGATTTCTGGTGGCTAAATTTCGCCCCGAAAAAAGTGGTGAGCTTTATATGGAGGGCTAAACAGGGACGGATTCCATCGGCAGAGGCATTACAACGGAGAAACATCCCAGTCTCTTGCATAATATTTGGGTGGTGCAGGAATAATGAGGAGACGATCAACCACATCCTCACTTCTTTGTACGTTGGTGAGAGATACTATAAATATGGTGTTTAATTGGTGTGGCCTTCCCACCAAACAGTTTACAGAAGTAAATGAAGTGCTAGCCTTCGCTCAGAATTGGGGGCATTGCCCTAAAAAGAAAGAGCTGCTATCTTGTGTTGTATATGGAACATTATGGAGTCTCTGGAAGGATAGAAAAGATCGAATATTCAGAGGCGTGATTTCAGAGCCGGCAAAGATTGTGGACATTATTAAAGCTACGGGTTTCACGTGGAAAAAATATACGAAGAATAGATGTACCGGAGATGATTGGGTTAAGTGGTGTTTTTCGTCCTTAAGTTGTATTTAATTTTTTATGCTTCTTTGTATCATGTACTTTTGGCCCTAGCATCTTGCTAGGGTCCATATTTTAATATATTTGCTGGTTCAAAAAAAAAAAAAAAAAAAAAAAAAAAAAAAAAAAAGGGTAAATTGCAAAAATGGTCCCTGTGGTATGCATTTTTTTGGGGTTTTGGTCCAAACCTCGACATTTTTTGATTGGTGGTCCTTTTGAGCTAGTTTACATGCAGTTTTGGTCCCTGTCCAAACTAAAAAGACTATTATACCCTTAATGAATTTAATTTTCATTTTTCTTTCACTTTTTAAAATTATTATTATTATTAAATATAAAACTAGGCCCACCTCCCTACCACTCCCTCTCTCTCTCTCTCTCTCAGACACTCTTTCTCTCTCTCTCTCTCTCTCTCTCTCTCTCTCTCTCTCTCTTCGTCCTCCCCCAGATCACCATAAAGAAGGGGGGTCTCTTCCTCTTCATCTTCATCTGGTGGAAGGAGCAGCAAGAATACGATGGACGAAAGTTGAGAAGAACAAGGCCACGATCAACAGGTACTGCTCATGGTTAAATGTATCACGAATAAGGGAGGAGGAAGGGTGTCGGCACTGTTGGGCCGCTCCGACGGCCTACTTCATCTTCTGGTCCAATCAGCTGCAACACGGGAAGGAAAAGAGGATTGATCGGGAATCAAACCAATAGCGACTGTCGGTGGTCCTGAGGAGTTCAATCGAGCAATAAGGGTGAAAATCGAGACTTGTGGTGGTTGTATTTGATCTGTCAGTCAAACGAAAGGGAATCGGTCTTCGATTCCCATTTGATCATAGACGAAAATGTACCGAAAGCAATAACAGTCTTCTTTCTTTCTTCTTTTCCTGATTCGTTATGAAGCACGAAGGAAGAGTCGATTTTTCCGGCGGTTGAAGTCTTCAATCGGGGTTGTGGGGGTTGGGAAGGGTGTTTGCTGGTGGTGGGTCACGACATGGGGAGGTGGAGGAGGTGTTCGAAAAATTAAGTGGGTTAAGATGGTGGTGGTTATTTCCTCCGATCAGTAGCAAGAAGGGGGAAGAACATCGTGGTGTATGGTGGTGCCTGGCAGCTTGTTTGACAGAAACAGTAAGGAATAGTGGTGGGGCTCGACCAAGACAGACGAGGATGGTTTTCGGTGGGGTTGTGGTGGTCTATGGCGGCAGTCGTGGTGGTGAGCAGCCTATACCGGTGTTACAATCACCGGTGCTTTCTTTCTTCAAATGGTGAGATACGAGAGAGAGAGAGAGAGAGAGAGAGAGAGAGAGAGAGAAATAGAGAGGGGGGGGATAGGTGGGTCCCATAATTTTTATTAATAAAACTTTATATTAAATAGAAAAAAGCATAGAAAATGTATCAGAAGGGTATTTTTGTCTTTTTAATTTTACGAGGGACCAAAACCATAAACAAAGTAGCTCAAAAGGACTGTCAATCCAAAAAAATCGGGGTTTGGACCAGAACCCTAAAAAAATGCATACCACAGGAACCATTTTTGCAGTTTTGTCAAAAAAAAAAAAAACTGATAAAATAATACTAAAAAATATTTTTTAGTAAAAAGTAAAATAGCTGACAATTAGTTAGCTTATTGTTTTTACTTGAGTTATATTGGCAAATCATCCATGGAGTCTTGCGAAGAATTGTCAAGGATGACTCAACTTCAAATATTTTCTCCAATGTCTATAGCCATATGCCTCATCGCTTGCTCTTCTTTGTTGGGAAAAAATATTTTTGATTTCATTTTCTATCTCCCTATTTATCAAAATGATTTCGAATAGCTTCCCAAGCTTCCATAAATTACCCATTTGTTTGATTATGGTATCTAGCCATGAAATGCATCAGCTATTTTCATCAAGAAAGGTAGTGTGGGGGTTGGGTATGTTCAGTGCAATGTGCCAATAGTAAAAAAGGGAACTTGATAAGACAAATATCTTAACAAAATTCAAACTAAAATATTTGTTAGCAATATGGGCCAATGTATTATGATTATCCATGGGTAAAAAACATAAAGTTTAATAATTTAATATAATAAAAACTGTTAAAGGAGAGAAACATTTGGAAAGGATTGTTATTAGATTAATTTTCCCATAAAAGGAATATATATTCGTAGGATTGCAAACGAATTGAACATTCAATAAACTGCTTGTAAACCATTCGGTCGGAAGTTTATTCATGTTCGTTTATTTAATAAATTAACGAATATTGATAAAAATTCTCGTTCGTTTAACTCAATAAATGAACATGAACAATGATCCTGTTCGTTTAATTATGTTCGTAAACGTTCATTTATATCGTTCATTTATATAAGTTCATTTTATGTTCATATATGCTTAATTATGTTTGATTACTTTACAATATTATATGTTCGTATAGTTTTAATTATGTTTGTTTATATTTGTTCATTTATGTTCGTTCGTTTAGTATGTTCATGTAAATAAACGAACGAACATGAACAAGAAAACTCATTCGTTTATCTATTCGTGTTCGTTAATTTGTTCGGCTAACTGAAACGAACGAACATAAACAAACCCACGTTCTTGTTCGTTTGGTTCGTTTACAGCCATATATATATATATATATATATATATATATATATATATATATATATATATATATATATATATATATATATATATATATATATATATATATATATATATATATCGTCTCTAATAAATGAAAATAATTTTACCACATGTCACTCTCTCATTAACTTGGACATATGTCATTTTTTGATATTTTTGAATAAATGTTTTTTCCATTTGTCATTTTCTTATTTGTTTTTATCTTTTTTTAATTAACACCTCATATTTACACCTCAATTAATAATTTCCTTAATTGAAAATAACCAATAAATTAAAATATTACAACTCATATAGTATTTAATGCGTTTCCATTTAAATTCAAATTTTAAATAATAAATTTCAAATCTAAAATTTCAAATTTAAATAAAATTTTGTTTAAACCTTCATATTTAATATTTTTTTTCCAACCCGTATAATATACGGGTCTCACAACTAGTTCAATATCAACCCATAATATATTATCTTAAATAAAATTAAGAAACTAAAGTTTCCATTAACCATGATTATAATCATTCTTTAAATATTGCATATTTATTGCAATAATAGTATTTTTGGATATTCTTAAAATTTTATTCTAGCGGTATTTGGTATTGTTATTTCTTTTTGATGTGGATAGTTCAAATCTCATTGGAGACATCGGTGGAATTAGGAGTACTTTATAGGAATATATTAGACTTATTGTTTTAAATAATAATAATAATAAATAAATAAATAAAAATAAAATATAAAAAATAAGCATTGTATTAAACTTTGCAAAATATTAGTTACACCAATTTTAATTCGAAGCAATTCATGATTACATTTTCTTGGATGATATTTCTGATATTTAATTCGCTTTCTTTATTAAATTTTTATTTGTTTGAACTGAACCATTAGAGAATTATTTATTTAAGGTAAATGTTATATATTAAGTTAACAATACAAAAATATTTATTATGTAAATTAGTTTCTTACCTTTAATGATGAACCACTAGCTTTTGAAATAAGAATTGGGCCATAACATATAACTTGGTCCAACTGTCTAAACCAAGTATACACGATTAAATTCTAAAAAAATGTTTAACTTATTTTATTATTTTTTAAAATGTTTACACACTCGCTACTTTACTTGTTTCCAATCCAAGGTACAAAAAACACTTAATTTTATGTCAATTCTTAAATTAAAAATTTTAATTAAAGAATTGATATAAGATTTTATACCATAGAAAAGAAAGGTATAACTTTAGGAGTAAAGTAGCTATTTGGTGTGAAAATATTTTAAAAAATAATAAAAGAACTAATATTTTTCTTAGAATTTAATCGTTTATACTTGGGTTGGATAGTTGACGAAATTCTTTATTAAGGCCCAATACACAAAGCAAAATATATAAAAAGAGACACCTCCATCAACCTTGAAATTTTTGTTTGGACAGAAGCTATATTCTATTTCTAAATTATTTCTAAATTCACATATGTCTTTGACGAGATGTGAACATTCGATTTTAAAAAAGTAATAACAATATCAGATACCGTTGGATTAGAAGGTCTTTGGTTATCATCAATCTTACAAATTGAATTGAATTCTTTGCAAATTGTACAATTTCTTTGTAGTCTAAGCAAAATTTATTGGTCGATGCAAACTCAATGTTTATTTTTAGTTTTGTATATTTCTTGTAGACATTTATAATTATATTTATACCTTTATAAAATTTCAAATTACATATAAATCCTTATAAAAAAAACTATAAACTCACATGTAACACTCTGTTTCAGATCATTTCTTAATTTAGGGTTGTAGAACGAAATTCAATTATGTAAAGGCTTTGGACTTGAAGTAAATTTAAGACCTTATTGAAGATTTATAATGTTGGTTATGAGATCTAAGCCCTTGAATCGTGTGCTGAAACCAAATGATAAAGTGGGAAAAGTTACTTCTTAGGCTTCTTGCACGGATTATGGTTTTTAGTTCGACATGTGTTAAGCTAAAAGTAACTAGATAGAATTGTGGGGCTCGTCAATACTTTTTCATGCATATAAAGAACGCCAATAACGGAGTTGAAACGAAGAAAATTATGGTTGTTTGAAGTTGAGTTGGAAGATTGGGGTTTTGCCCTACGAAGGGTGTAATCTAAGTACGCATGGCATAGTGGTTGGCAAGGAACGCGTTTTTAATAAGTTATATAGGGGTAACTGCGATTAACAAAAACCTTAATTTTATGGTTTTGAGCCCTATTTAAGGACTCTAACTTCATGTGATCCCTCCCATTACTAGCCTCCATCAACTCATATCGTTCATTTGAAACCCTAGCGGCCATTTGTGAATCTTAGAGCTTTTAGTGTGTTTTAGGTACATTATGAAGAAATGAGTCCATGGAAGAAGATTTGGTGAGCTTCAAGCTTTGTAGATCTAGACCTTACACTTCATCAACATTCTCCAAGAGGCATAAAGCTTGAATCTTGATGTTCCTTTTGTTAGATCTAATTAGTTAATTGGTTTTTATGCTTTTTGTCCCATAATCTTGGTCCTTGTAAGTATGAGTTACTCCAGACCATTTGAATGTGTCTTTTTTATGTTTTTATGGCTATAGAATCATAAAAATGAGAGCTTAGGCACTCTCATCGATCTATGCATGAGTTCTTGAGCAAAAGGTGTCATCTTGGACTTTGAGTTTGATTATATGTTCATCTTGTCCATGCACAGGGATAAAGGCAGAGACTTTATCCATCAAGATACTCATGTAGATCAGATCTGGCACTTTAAGAGTTTGGCTTGCTGTATTAAGAGCTTAATAGACATAATTTAACTAAGCGTTGATCCTAGACTTTTTGGCCAATTTGACTTTTTGACTTAGTATTAGAAGGGCAAAATGGCCTTTTTCCAAAGGGAGATTTAATTATAAGCCACGATCTTTCATGGGCCAGTCATTTACTTAATTATTAATTAGGGTTTCATTATGGATATTTTTAGCAAGGGAAGTCTTGATATCATTAGCTTGAGTGGGGGGTTTTATCTTGTCTTTAGGATTAAGATTAGCCTATTCATTGTACTCGTGGGTCGAAGGCACCAATGTTAGCCTACTGGACTATGTTTGTAGGATGATAGTTTTCTTTGTCACACTTGTTGATATGCATGTATATGCTTGTTGTCTTTGTGACTCTTTTTGGTATGACAATATGTTTTATGTATGGGGGTGAAATAGACCCTGAGATGAAATTGAACCATTCGATTGAAAAATACCGATTGAGTTGAAGTAGACTCGAGGGTGAGATATACCCCTTAGGTTGAAAAACGCCAACTATTTTTGAAGTAGAATCAAGGTTGAAATAGACTTGGGGTGAAGTAGACCTATTATAGCTTTGAATTGATATGTACGTATGGGATGAAATATTTTGGGGAAGTCACTAAGATTTGTGCTTACAGTTTCAAAGAGAAGGGTCCGACTTGACTGCGCCACATCCCCTAGTGGCTTTTTCTGTATTGGTCACTTTTCAGATACTCTGATGTTTGAAAAATACACTTTTACTTTATTTGGTTTTGGGATGTTACAAGTTGGTATCAGAGCCTTGGTTTGGGGTATTCGAGCACACTCTCGAGTGTGTCCAAACTCAAATTGAGGAATTGATAGACTTTTTGAAAGAATGTGATTCCCAAAATACCCATACATGTTGATATGTTATATGTGTTATGGAATGTTTAGTATGCTAGTTGTTAGCATAAGAACATTTTCAGGGTTGCATGATAGAATTCCTATTAGGAGAGAATGCGTATTAGGAAGGATGCCTATTGTTGTTAGTGGCCTATAGAGTTCTATTTCTCGAATACTGTTTGCTTGGTGCTTTGTAGGACTTATAATGATGCGAGTTAATTATAACATGAATATGTTAAGTTACATGTTGTAGAAGTTACATAATCTAAGAGTGATTGATTTGGCTCTATTATGCAACTCTTGTCCGAGTCTAACTGTTGTAGGGTTGAGTATGTTAGTCGAATGATTATTTAATCTTTGTTACATGTAATTGTATTCATGTAGTAGTTAGTTGACATTAGTAGGATTTTTTTAGGAGTTGATGGCATGGTGAGGTGAGGGATCATAAGAGAGCCTATGAAGTACTTTGGTTTGGTTGGCACGCTGAGTAGCGGGTTTTGGGGATACCAGTTTAAGAAGGTCGCTTATAGGATTCAAGATGATTCTTGATGGAGGTATGGATTGGTGTTGAAGGTAGTATTGGGACCGTATTATTGAAAGCATAGGATCCATACTCGAATCAAGGAAAGTCAGAGATTCTAGGAAGCATGAGGAATAAGGATTCTTCGAACATGTTTAGATAATTTGTATGGTTGCCTTTCAGTTTAGTGTTGAGAACTCGTGGAGGAGGTTTCGATTTAGGTTCTAATTCAGAATCCAGTGCTGAGCTAAATGATGAGATGATTTGTGAGTTCATTTCGTCTGGGATCACTTATGGTATCAAGGAGGAGATCCTGGAGCAAATTGATGAGCGACATAGGGTTGTCCGTGATGAGATTGCAGCCGGTCAGATTGGGGTGAAAACTATATAATTTTTAGGACTTTAAGGTTTGCGGATCCCTAGAGTTGTTTGGGAAGAAGAACCATATGTTGGATTAGTGTCTAAGTCCATAACTATTTTGGTATGTACTTGACCCGATGGTGCATGGTCCTTTTGGGTTGCCTTCACCAAGGCAACTTGATAGGATGAATTATGGAGAGAAAGGATTAAATATGATTTATCAATATATTGTGAGAATAATATATTAAAGGAGAAATCATATTGTTTAATTAATATTAGTCAATAATTAATTAGTAAATAGTTTTGTGACTAAAAGAGATTAATTAAACTTAAGGGACTGGAATTGTAATTATAAGATAATTGCAATTTGGGCCATAGATTGCCTTATATTATAAGGTGGACGAATTCTATGGGGAAACCCATAAGAAATCGTCCAAGGCCTTAAGGAAAGGAGTCCATGGGTTGCTTAGGGCTTAAGCATCCAAATTAGGATTTCCTTGTTAGATAACCCTAATAGCCTTACTATATAAAGACCCCTTATGACCCAAAAACGAGGCTAAGCTTTCTTCTAGGGTTAGAACACGTTTTGGGCAGCCTCTATCCTCTCTCCTCTTCATCCTCTTGCTTATGGTGTTTGTGAACCATTAGAGGAGTGATATTTGTGACTCTAAGCTTTCTAAAGTCAATACAAGGAGGAATTGGATTGTTATTGCTACATAACAATCAAGGTATGATCTTAAACCTATTCTCATGTTAATATGATTACTTGAATGCTAGAATTAGGGTTTATAGTCTTGGATAACTTGCATATACAATAGAGAAACCTAGATCCAAGCATTAGGGTTTGTATGAGCACATAGGATGTTCTTATGGCCAAAACCCAACACCCTATTGCTAATAGGCGATGGATTATTAGCATGGAGAATGCTCATTATCCTAGTTTCTTCCATGAAAGATCAAACATGGGATTTTCTTCTTGCCTTATGAGGGTTGGAACTCTCGACTGGAGGGAGAAGGATGGTCATTCTCTTGTAGTCGAGATCGTAGCAGCCATGTCTTGGGCAGATTTTGTGTTGAGATTTGAGGCGGAGTTTGAACCGGCCTTTGAGGTGTAGCATTTGGCAAAGAATTTTCAGGACCTTCACCAGACGACATAGACTGTGGCGGAGATCACCGCCAAGTTTAGGGATAGGACTTTATTGGTTCTGCAGTACGTTGTGGATGAAGAGATGCAGAAGAAAAGGTTCCAAGATACACTGTGGGATGATATATATAAGTTTGTGAGCGTGTCCAGCTGCAAGACTTTGGTTGATATGATTACTAGAGGCTGAGGTGGGAGATTAAGTTACATCTTCGGTCAAAGCATGGGCTAGAGCAGATTCAGACCGTAGTGGACCAAACAAAGAGGACCATGATTCGGTATTCGAGATCAGGAGGCCATCAGGGTTGGGGCCGTTATATCAAATGTGGGAGAACTCACGAAGGGAGCTATTGTGAAAAAGGGAGGGGTTGATTTAGTTACGGGAAGGCTGGCCATTTTAATAGGGATTGTCCTTGGGTTTTGAGTCTGATTTGTTTTTACTGTAGTCAGGTGGGCCACAAGACAGCCAATCGTCTGAGGTTGGCGATTGGAGTAGTGAGGGCTCATGCTCCAGCTATGTTGAGGATCATAGATGGCCACGAGGGCGGAATTGAGGCTCTAGTGGTGAGGAGTCAAACATTTCAGTTACAGGACGAGGAGAGTTGTGTTCTATCTGATGTAGTTGCAATTAAGTCTCAACTTAAGGGTCGTAGCTTCTTTATGGTTTTCTGGTTATTATAATTCGAAAGATTATCATATGCCATTTTTCATATTGTTAGCCGTGCATAAAAGGTATTTGGATGAGCTTCTTTTAGGCTTCGACGTAGGAGACGTCGCCCAACAAGAGGGTAAGCCTTAAGTGGAGGAAGACCAAGTTTTATATTTGAAGGATTAGCGACCATATTGATTTTGATAGTTTTAGCACAATGGGTATGATGAAATTACAGTGTATGTTCTTTTGATTTCTAGCATTCAAGTTTGTTGGGATCTTTTTAAGTGGTAGGGATTAAGGAATTGGAAATAATGTTGGTGCAAGGTTGGTTAGCTCGATGAATGGATCATTATCATAAGAGTGTATGAACTGTTGCGATCTATCAACTTTTGGGCTTGACTAATGCATGTTCGACTGGTTTTTCCTAATAACAGATGAGTTATTAGATTGGTTATCTATATGTTCCAATAGTGGTTTTATTTGTTCTTTGTCACGAGTTGAGGTTTTTCAAGGATTTAGAATTGTATCAAGGGAAGGTGCTTTGGATACAACAAACTTTCTTCAAGAGTAATGAAGTATTTAATATGGTTTTCGGGTGGGTGTACCCTAAATTGTTTGATCTTGAAATCCTAGTTCATGTAAGCTCAATGATAATGATGGAATAGTGAGTATGTGTAGAGTCGAAAGCTGTTATGAGAGTCGAAAGTTGTATCTTTATGTTTGCGTCTGTAAATAGCGAAAGTTTAAGTACTTTTGTTATCTTTTACTATTTACAAGGCATATTAGAGCTTCGCATGTAACGTCTATCCCTTGTATTTTTTTGGTTGGTGAGTACCCTATAAATAGAGTAAGTACTTCGAGGTTTGAGTAAGAACTTGATCAGATATTATCTTGTACTCGAAATCTCTCTGTATTGTTCCAGACATATATTGAGCTAAACAGATCTTATTTAGATCGATGTGTTCTTTATTGCTTTCCTTAATCGATTGATTCAAACTCGTTTATAAACACTCTTCAATTGGTATCAGAGCAGGAATCACTACTTTAATTGAATAATCTGTATCATGTTTTTCATCTTTTTGAGTCATTCATTCCGATTCATTTTTCTGCAAGATTGAAAGTGTAATTCTTTGTTTAATCAAGTGTGATAAATTGATTCTCCTATTGTTTTTTTAATCTATTTTATGATCATATCAATTCTCTTCTAAAAAATTATTCTTTCATTGATTCAAATGGATAGTCTCAATGTTATCACAATGATGAACTTCGCGAATCTTCTTAGATCTGCAACCAAAATCCCGATGCTAATTCCAGAGTACTATGATCAGTGGGCTGATTGAATGGAGGATTACCTTAACGGAATCAATGAAGATTTGTAGAGATCAATTAAAAATGGACCTTATCGAGCAAATCTGGTTCAAGCCGTTGGTAATGCCGGAGTAGCTGAATACATGATTGCGTTGTAGAATAAGAAGAAAGCTAATGAGAGGACAAAGAAAAGCTCAGTGAAGAAGTGTTTGTCTGAACTTGCGGATTTCAAGAAGAATTAAAACGAAAATCAAGACATATTCTGATAGGATGAATGATTTGACCTTCAGGTGCAATCGTTATGGAGTGATTCGTACAGCTTTAGAATCCAACCTCACTTTCATTTACAGACCTAGAAAAGAATGGCAAAACATCTTCTTAATGATCAAGAAAATAGAGAATATTGATACATATTCGTTATCGAATTTGTACAATATTCTTAAAATTCATGACTCAGAGGTGATGGAAATTGTTGAAGACAACAAGTTAAACTATGGTGGTCTAATGACGTTAGTGTCAAATAAACAATGCAAAAGAAGATGAGTCTAAAGGATATACGAAAGAAGATGAAGAAGGATTTATCCTTAATTCTGATAATGAAGCTATTGCTTATTTGTAACATACACGTTCAGTTATTGCATTTTGTAACTTTTTAGAAAAGAATAATATTATGAAATATTATGTGATTTTGAGTATTGGTTTCTAACAGATAGTTTTTACTAGAATTAAAGTAAAACTATGTTTACAATTATTCAGAAAGTATTAGAAGTCTTATGAGATTTCAAACAAAAGTCATGTGACAACCCTATATTTTTCCGAATCAATATAACACTCAAAAGTCAAATACAACGAACTATTTGGAATCAACGAAATTAACTTAAAAAATAAAGTGTTCAAAAATTTAAATTGGGATGCATCAAATGTTAGATATCGTGCCAAGGTTTTCAAAACATAAAGAACATTCAAATCCGAGTTATAACGAAAAGGTTTTGACCACTCGAAAATCCACGACACACCAGGTAAAACATTGTTAAGCGTAAAAAGTGAAATTCCAATAAGATGAATTTTAGCCTTAGGTATCTAAACGAAAGTCATAGATTACGTAAAACCGTGAACTTGCATAAAAAGAATGCCCAAATTGGACTTTGTATGAAAAAGTTACGAATTTTCTAAGTTTCGTAACAACGGTAGACTGCTAAAAACTCGAATTAAAGATCGAACATTTTTTTAGCCAACGCAACCTAAAGAAGTTATGGATTTTTAACGGACATTAGCAGTCCCGGCCTACTAAAAATATACTATTAAAAATAAATTCAAAACTAGCCGACGGAGTCTAAATGAAAGTTGTAGAGCATAGTCTCACCTACGCGTGGATGTAAAGAACGTGAAAAATGGAGCTCGTACGCGAAAGTTACGGAATTGAGAAGTTGGGAATACAAATTACGCCCAACGTAATTTAGAGTACACCCAGCGTACTCAGACGCGGGATGCGTCCCATCAGCTAGCAGGCTAGCTAGGCTTGAGTCGTAAGCGCTGACGACTCCAAAGTACGCCCAACGTACCCCTAGCGTACGCCCAACTTACAAGGAGTTTTTACACTATAAATAGAGTGCAAAAGCCCCGAGTTTTGGCACATAATTCTCAACTTCCCCCTCACTCTTACACTCTCTTAAGCTCCAGAGACTATCCCGACACCCTCGATTCCATACCCTAGCCCTGACGAAGGTTTTACGCTACCGAGATCCTCGAAGAATTTGAAGACGCAACTTTCCGCAGTCGAGGTTCTACTCGATTCTAGTCTAACTCTCTTCAAACCAAACAAGTGAGTTCATACCCCTACTTTTCACGTCTTTTTCATGTTTTAGGGGGGGGGGGGGGGGGAGGGGAATACAAGTGCAATACAAGAAAACATATCGTTTTATATAGATTTAAATACATCATCTATATTATTAACATGCTTCGATATCAACATTTTACTTTGCATGAATAGTTAGTATTTCATCGAGTTATTATCACCAAATGGAACACGCTTTTGGAAAAACTATAATGGGTATAGTTTGCAGGTTATTCATTACATTGTTACGTAAACATTGTGAAAAATGAAATACTTTCATCCGCAATGAAATAAAGAGTTTCTTTTCGTAAATCTATTTATACTACGTGTTGTGAGATATTCAACTTCAACGTATTCTCAAGTATGCATTTCAAGTCCTGTATTATAAACCATAATCTCTTGAAGGGAGAGCGTGATACTTGTGTATAGATCTATACGGGATTAACAATCCCGCACCTAAACTGTTAGCTAGAGTTAGACCGGCAAGTCTGGGGTGACAAATGTCATAACACTATAACGCCTGAAGAACGTTGTTACATGCAGTCTGTGTCAATAGCATGGTTATAAAATTCACACGGAAGTATAAAAATAAGTTTGATTTACGAGACTCATGAATGCATTTAGTATTTACATTATTTTGAGTATAAATTCACCTTCATCATTTGAGCACAAAAGATACTAACGCCCCCCAGCTTTTGGGACTTTTTCAAACTACATGTAGAAAATATTGGATTTTCTGGAAACCTCATTCACCTATTTTCGTCTAAAAGACATACATTTTTCAGTACAAAAATGCTTATGAACTCACCAACTTTATTTTTGACACTTTTTCGAAACTACTTGTATTTCTCAAGGAATCAGTAATATAGGTAACTACCAGCTTTTGGAGAAGGAACGCTAAGGCGTCTATTACTAAAACATTTTAAATCATCATATTTGTAATATTCTTTTGAAACATGTATTACTTAACAATGTAAGTTTTTGTTATATATATGATGGTTGTGTTACTTTCTTTACGATATTCAACTGTTGTGGTACTACGTTAATTCACCCACCCCCGAATGTTTCCGCCATTCTGGTTTGGGGGTGTGACAGATTGGTATCAGAGCATTGTTTATAGTGAACTAATTATATCGAATCACATAAGATATACAACCTATAAATGCAAAGGGGACCAAAAACCGACAAAACGTTCTCATAAACGATATTTTTAATAAATTAAAGTAATATACATTTTAACACGCATGCATCGGTCTCGTATCATAGCAAAGTTTTATAAAATATTAAGGCAAGTTTCGATACTATGACTAGGCCTCGGGGTATATAATCAAATCGAGAATAAATATAGCCTGATCAACTATATTTATCCTGGATGTGAGGAATGGTCGTAATGGGCAACAAGTCAAAAACATACCAAATAAAAATACTAGAACCAAACATAAAAATTTGAAATACTATAGGAGTGTTTTAAAAACATAAGAACAATAACAATCATGCAAACCTCAAGATCTGGCTAAAATTTAGGAAGTCGTTGATTAAAATTTCCTTTTTTTTACTCCCAATTTTTATAAAAATTTTCATTCTCTATTCTAGTACAGAAAAAATGGTCGGATTCCATATACCGGGAGATCCCTACTACCCGAACCAAGGTAACGGTGGATGGTTAGAAGAAGATCCGGAAGAAGACCCAGAGGAAATCGAAGAGGAAGTCGAAAAGGAATTCGAAGTCGAAGAGGAAGAAGAGCCTATGGAGGAGGAAGAAGAAAGTGTTGATGGAACAGACTCAGAGCCGGAAATAATCAACCCGCCATCTCCCCGATCTCCCACAATTAGAATGAGCTACCAAGGTCCCACTCCCGTTTGGGGAAGCCATATCCACCATTGGAGCCAACAACAGGCTGTACGCCCTCCCTTTGGCATGTGTCGGGAGTTTTACGATGTCAGTGGTGGAAGTTCAGCTGATTGAGCGCTTCCCGTCCTTGTGGGCAAAATAGCCAACCAGACCTACCAATCGGGAGTTCAAGCGGTTTGAATTTGTGAGATCAATGCTGTTGTACAAGGTAACGCTGCATACATTCGTCGTCTGGACGGACTACACGAAGATACCCAACTCCACATAGGGACGCTTCAAAACCAAATGGAGGCAGCACTTGCAGAAATAAGAGAGATGAAGGAACAACAAGCGGTCTTAGAAAGACGTGTAATGGGAATCAAACAATCGGACACGGATTTTAGCTCCAAACGCAAAACACGTCGCAAGTAGGACTTGACCAACTCCAACAATTGTGAGATGTGTGTTTATTTTAGGTAACATACTTAAATTGACACAAGAGCTAGCTTACTTTAGGGTTAATGCCTAATTTGATGTTATGTGCTATATGATGTATAATATAACATGCTTTAGGTTCCCTACCCAGATTGCTATTATCTGAAAAGATCTAAAGTTTAATGTCGACCTTGATTTTGAAACTTTATGTGTTTAGGATTCTAAATGTATAGTTAATGTATTGGAACAGTCATATAACTCTTTAGAATGATAAGGAGAAGCTATGCCCTAAATATAAATAACACCTTTTTCCATCATAATATACTCGTGTTTCAATACACTAAATGCCTACTTTGGTATAGAGATCGTCATGGTGAGAACCTTTAGAAGATTAGGAAATAGTAACGAAAATCGATAGCCTGGGCATCGTATAGCTGTGCGTACACCAAAGGTAATACCCGCACCAGAACCAATCACGATAATAGGAGTTATGGCGATGATACAAGTCATGCTGGACCAACAAACAGAGGAGACAAGACGAATACTATAGGAGAATAAGTATAAAGCTACTACACCAGTTGTGCAACCTGAACTAAATGAGGAACCGTCAGAAGAAGGCAACTATAGTAGAACCTTTAGTCAAGCTGGACAACAAGTGGTTAGGAGAAACAACTCTGATGAAAGATTTGAAAGGTACGGATGCAAGTGTAAGGACTTTACGACTTGCAAACTGTCGAATTTTAATAGGAAAAAAGATCCGATTGGAGTTATGGATTTTATTTATGAGATGAAATTAGCTTTCATAACATGTGATTGCAAGGGAAAACTAAAAAACACTTATTATGTGGGTCAGTTTAGGGGTTGCGCTCTTTGTTGGTGAAACACAATAGGAAAACCATAAGCCTTAATGATCCAATACAACGGACATGGGCAGATTTCTTTGTGTACTTCAAAAACAAGTTTTGGTCAGCTCAAAACATGTTAGAATTGGAGAACCAGTTTCTGACACTAAAGAAGGGAAACATGTCCATTGATGAGTATACTAATTCTTTCTCAGATAAGATGGAGCTTTCCTTATGCATTGTCCTCGATGAACTAACAAAGACCGATAGGTACGTGAAAGGAATACCATGGGAGTACTCTATGCCAGTAAGTCAGGCACCTACTCTTGAGGCAGTTGTTTGGGTTGCCAAATCTATTGAAGACATGATCAAGGGGAGAACCACTGACAGAGCTGAAGTTGGAAAGTAGCTGAAGATTGTAGGATTCTCAAAATCCAATACGAAGAGTAGATTCTCGAAGTCCTAAAACAAGAACTCTAGGGGTAACAAAGTGAAATGGTGTGACAAGTATAGATGGAAATACTTTACGTGATGCATTGAGGAGGTGACTTGCTTCAAGTTCAGGAAGACTGGTTACTATGCTAATGAATACAACACCAAGCAGGATGCGTGCTTCGAGTGTAGTGAAGTAGGGAATTTCAAAGATAACTTCTAGATGAGAAAGGGAGCTACAAAATCGAATGTACTGACAAACCCAATGGTGAGAGAACTACAGATGACCCTGGAGGCAGCAAGAGATGAGGCCGATGTCACTTCAAGTACATTCTTAGTAAATGATTTTCCTGCAAATATTTTGTGTGATTCCAAAGTGAACTATTCCTTTACTTCTCATAAATTTGGTAAAAGACTATCATTTCCTATAGATAGAGTAGATAATGCCTTACTAGTCAAGGTTTCTAGTTACAAGTTTGTGCCTGCTAGTAATTACATAAAGAAGATTGTCATTGACTTGAATTGGAACAAATTCCACAATGAATTATTACCCATTGAGTAAAATGGATTCAACATAATATTAGGAATGGATAGGTTGAGCGCAAACGATGCTAATATAAAGTGTAGAAAGAAGCTACTAAAGATAAACCCACCTGGAAGAGAACCATTTAGGGTGTTCGGGGACAAGTGTCGAGTAAATTCTGGAATCATCTCTATGATCAAAGCTAGGATATCATATTTGGTATTCGTGATTGATGCAAAGAAGGAGAAAAAGGAGATGCAGAGAATACCAGTGGTGTGTGACTTTCCTGAAGATCTTCTTGAATTTCCCCCTGGTAGACAAGTAGCATTTTGAATCGACTTGTTTCCAGGATCCTCTGGAGTTGAAGGATATTATGATGCAACCTCATAAGTTCTTGGGAAAAGTTTTCATTAGACATATTTCTTCATACTGGGGAGCTCTGGTGCTATTCATGAAGAGGAAGAATGGAATCATGAGAATGTCGATCAACTACAAAGTGTTGAATAAAGCAACAATGAAGAATAAATATTCACTGCCTAGGATTGATGACCTATTTAAGCAACTATAAGGCACAAGCTATTTTTCAAAAATTGATCTCAGTTCAGGGTATCATCAACTAAAGGTGAGAGAACAATACATTGAGAAGACAATTTTCAGAACGATTTATGGATACTACGAGTTTTTGGTTTTGTCATTTGGGATGACCAATGCTCCAACAACATTTATGGATCTAACAAATCAGGTTTGTAAACCTTTCCTCAATAGATATGTAGTAGTGCTCATTGAAGCTATACTGATATACTCGAAGATCGAGCAGGATTATTGCAAGTACTTACGTGAAGTATTGGAAGTTCTGAAGAAGGGAAAGCTATATGCAAAGTTCTCCAAATGTGATTTTTGGATCCATGAGGTATAGTTCTTGGGTCATGTGGTTAACCAAGAAGGCATAATTATTGACCCAACCAAGATTAACACAATAACGAAATGGGAGAGACCAAAAAGTCCCATTGAGATTTGTAGTTGTCTGGTTCTGGTTGGATATTACTAAAGGTTTATCCAAGGATATTCTTCAGTAGTTGTCTATTGATACCCTTGACCCACAAAGGGGATACCTACACATAGAGTGAGAAGCATGAAGAAGCTTTCGAGAAATTGAAGAAGAGATTATGTGAAGAACTGAATCTTGCTTTACCCAATGGAGTTGAAGACTTCATAGTTTATAATGATGCATCTCGTGTTGGGTTAGGTTGTGTTCTAACCTAATGAGATAAATTAATAGCATATGTATCCCAACACCTGAAAATCCATGAACAATGAACCCCACCCATGATATGGAGTTAGCAGTAATGGTTTTTGCTCTAAAGATATGGATACATTATATTTACGACAAAAAATCTAAACTTTTCACCGATAATAAGAGTATTTAGTATCTCTTTTATAAAAAAGAGTTTAACATGAGACAACGAATTTGGCTAGAACTACTCAAGTAGTATAAATGTGAGATACTTTACCACCCTGGTAAAGTGAATGTATTAGCTAATGCTTTAAGTAGAAAAATCAACCTAGAAAGGAAAAGGCCAAGAGTGTTAAGAATTGAAATTATCTCGACTACTATGGATAGTATTAAGATAGCTCAAAATGAAGCTTTGGAAGGAGATAACCAGAAGGAAGAACGTATGTGAAAGATGTTAGTGTTCGAAACAAACAACCAAGGGTTGAAGGTATTGCAAAAAAGAATTTGGGAGCCAAAGACGGGATGAATGAGGGATCTTCTCATGGAAGAGTCTTTAAAGACGATGAACTCAGTTCATCCATGCAACACCAAGATGCATATGGATTTGAAACCATATTAATGGTGGCCAATGGAGAAGCTTGATGTCGTTACGTATGTGGCTGAGTATTTAACCTATACAAGATTAAAAGTGAAACATCAAAAACCATATGGGAATTTGGAACCTTTACTGGTACCCATGGGTAAATGAGTATAGCCTACCATCCACAGGTTGATGGTTAAAGTGAGAGAACGATTCAAATACTGGCAAATATGTTAAGATTGTACTTTAAAATTCATGGGTAACAGGGATAAGCATCTGCTAGTGGTCAAATTTTCCTACAACAACAGTTACCATTAATGCATTGAGATGGCACATTATCATGCCTTGTATGGACAGAAGTGTCATACGCCATCTTGTTGGATTGAAGCCAGAGATAAGCATTTTATGGGGCCTAAGATTGTCCATCAGACCGCGAAGAAATTAAAAGTGGTCAAAGAAAGGATGTTAGCAGCTTAGAGCCATCAAAAGTGCTACGTAGATATGAAGATACAACTAATTATTTTTGAAATAATGGATAAAGTGTTGGTCAAAATCTCTCCATGGAAGGGAGTTAATAGATTTGGAAATCATGGGAAGTTGAGTCCAAGGTTCATTAGACCGTTCTAAGAGCTTTAGAGAATTAGGAACCAATCTTACAAGCTAAAGCTACGAGCTGAACTGGAAGATATTCATAACATATTTCATGTTTGTTACTTGAGGAAGTTAATGGGAGAAGTTACCGATATGATCCCACTTTCAGAGTCAAATCAATGATAAAAAGAGGTTGATTGAAGAGCCTGAATCAATTGTTCACCATAAGACAAAGAAGTTATAACATAAGATGGTGGAATTAGTGTTTGTGTGATCTAAACATACGTTGGGGCTGAACCTCACCATAAGACCGCATGTACCTTCTGCTAGATAGTCTTGACAGATCAGAGAAACTCTTAACTCATATGAGAAGAGTAAAGTAGCTCTAGACCGAGTAGTATAAATTAGCTTGATTTGGAAGAAGCGATAGATATAGATCGAATCATTAAGGCCTACTCAAGATCGTAGAGGCTTAAGACAACATGCAACAGCATGCTTCTAGGGACCCTTAACTAGTTCATTGTGAAATTGAATCATACCTGCCTTAGATCCATAGTCGGTTAGACTTGTATTCATATTACCTAAGAAAAATAAAGAGATGCACCAAACAAACCAAACACACATTCGAGACAGATAAAACTTAGAGAAGGTTTTGAATTTTTCTGGAAAAATAATACTAAAAACAGAAATATAAAATGTTTTTGTATTTTTGAAATTTTCGGAAAAGAAAAAAAAGCAGAAAGATAATTTTTTTTTTTTTGAAATTTTCGGAAAAGAGAGGAACAAAACAAAAGTGTACAACCATAAACAACGCCTTTTTGAGATAAGCGAAAACAAGTTTAATGGGACCGAACCCGAAATAGACCGAGCGTTCGGTTCATTTCGGTTCCTGTGTGAACCACGCCCGAAATAGACCGAGCGTTCGGTTCATTTCACTTTCAACTTTTAGTTTTGAAAAGGTGTTTTTGGTACTGACTCTGATTCTATCATACCTAGGCCTTGCAGGATCTTATTGAAACTTGCTTCAGGAAGGGTTTTGGCGAAGATGTCAGCCAGTTGATCAGTGGTTCGAACAAAGTGTATTTCGACGTTTCCATCTTCCACATGATCCTTAATAAATTGATACCTTAGTGCTATATGCTTGGTCTTGGAGTGTTGCAATGGGTTATGACAGATCCTAATTGCACTTTCTAAGTCACAGTATAGTGGGATCTTTTTCATATTGAGTCCATAGTCCCGCAGTTGGCTTTGGATCCAAATCACTTGTGATGTGCAGGAGGCGGCTGCAATGTACTGTACTTCGGCTGTAGATAGAGAAACACAAGTTTGTTTCTTCGATTGCCAGCTAACTAACTTTCCGTCTAGGAATTAGCAGCCTCCTGTGGTGCTTTTTCGGTCTAGACCGCATCCGCCTAAGTCGGCATCTGAGTAGGCTTGGACAAAGAAGCCTGAATTTGAGGGATACCAGAGATCGAGAGAGGTGGTTCGCTTCAAATAACAGAAAATATTCTTCACTGCCAGCATGTGTTGTTCACGAGGATTTGCTTGAAACCTGGCACAATAACATACTGAAAACATTATATCGGGCCTGCTAGCTGTGAGGTACATTAGAGAACCAATCATTTGGCGATATAGCATGATGTCGACTGCCGGTTTTTCCAAAGATGGTTTGAGTTTGGTGCCGAACGCCATAGGGACTTTGACCTTTGAATCTTCCATCATGCCGAATTTGGCAAGGAGAGTGTTTGTGTATGCTTCCTGGTTGATAAAGATGCCTTCGGGTCCCTGCCTAATATTTAAGCCAAGGAAAAAGTTAATCGGACCCATTGAGCTCATTTTAAATTTAGTCTCCTTCAACTTCCTGAATTCAGCTGTTAGGCTGGGATTCGTAGAGCCGAAGATGATATCGTCGACATAGATTTACTACTAGAAAAACCGCCTTTTACGACGCTCATTGCGCGTCGTAAAGGGCTCAGACGACGCGCAAATGCGTGTCAAGGAAGGCCTTGTCATAAAGAGAGGCGACGCACTTTTGCGCGTCATCTATAAACGACGCGCATTTACGACGCTCATTTACGACGCACAATTACGACGCGCGTTTACGACACGCAATGCGTATCAACAAAGGCCCTGTCATAAAGGAAGACGACATGCATTCGTGTGTCCTAACCTTACGACGGACGTGTTAATGACACGCGATGCGTATCAAGAAAGACCCTGTCAAGTAAGGCCATGTCATAAATGAAGATGACACACATTTTTGCGTATCATAATTTTAAATGTTTAAAAAAAATTATTTATAGATTTACTAATTTTCAAATTAAATTTCCATTTAATGTCTCATAATAGAAAATAAAATACCATATACAAAAATATAATACATTGCACTTGTTAATGTCATACAAATAATCATTCCAATAGTAGACAAATGGATAAATCTCAAAGGGATCAAAAATATGTTTGTCTTCTAATAGATCTTATACAAAAGAAAGAAGGTGTTTGAATTCAGAAAATGTCTCAGCAACTAAATTGGCCCTGGAAGCTTGTGGTTTGACTGCAACTGAGATAAGGATACCATGTTTACTCTTCTTAAGCTTACTAAACAAACTTGACAATAAGATAATATAAAACTGAATTATTATTAAGATTAAGCCACAGATGCACTCAAGCTATACATACCAATGGTGATGGTCTTTCATCAGCTAAACGTGGAAACCCACTACCATAAACAGAAGTATCATAAAACTGCTTTATTCAAAAAACTCATATTACTATTGTAATCATAATGAAACACACCGATAATGTATAGTTTTATACAAGAAGTGTTCCAGATCATTATTTTAGTAATAATGAATAAGAGAGGATACATTACTTACTTTATACTGGAATAACTCATCGAGATCTTTTCTTAAGTTGTGATACAGTTCAGCCAATGAAGGTTCCATGAAGAACTCCAAGTATCCTCCCAACATTTTCATGAAATGGGATGGAATAAAAAAGGAATGGAGTAAGAAAAGGTAATAGACTCACTATATTGCCTTTTGAGATGCTTCCACCAAACAGCAGCAGGACGAAATCGGAAACAACAGTTGTATCCAGGAGAAAAACAGAGTTCACTTTGATCTTCTCATTAAAGACCAACCACGGGAATGGAATTCTCAAAGCCCAGGAATTAACCGAGTTCTATAGCATTAAAAAAACAAATTCAGATTAAAAAAACTATAAGAATTTAGAAAAACGAACTTACCGAGTGTAAAAGCACCTGACCATCCGCCACGGTTTTCAGCGAGAATGACTTTTCATTATCCTGATGTCAACAAAAGCGGGTTATTATTTGTAAAGAAATTGTTTAAAAACAAAAGGGAGAATGACTTTTCCTTCTAAGAACTTATGTCATCCCACCTAATCATAAATACCAAAACTACCCCTTGCTTTTCACTCCCACATATACTCAATAGTAGAAACTCAATGAGATTGAATCCTGTGAATTCATGCAATCAGGATTCCAGCATGACATTTAGAGCATCAGTAACTCTATCCTTCTTCTCACCAACTTCAGCTTCACTCGCTCCTCCAATTTGACCAATCACAACAACACATCATTTACATAACAAAATTATTTAGAAATAAAACAAAAATAAGAATCGTACCTTCAAAACAGCAACACCACCAGAAAGTTTTGCTAATCTCTCTTGGAGCTTCTCCTTATCATAATCAAAATTGCTTTAAACACCATGTAGCTCCATTTGGAACATTTTTTTGCTTTTAACTTGCTCTTAGATTGTATGCATGTTACATTTCAGAATAGTTGATGTTATCAATCCAGGCATATGCTCTTACTGCAAAAGGGATTCCGATGGTTTGTACAAATACGAATGGAGAAAACATAACCTCTGCAGTACTTAAAACACAGGGAAGTGGATCACTCAAAGATAACATCATTACAGTATTTGGCATGAGCACTTTCAACTGCTTAGAACCTATGAGTCTAGTTATATCAGATTCCTGCAAGGTGGATGGGTTTCTTTCTAAGTCGGGAAATGGCTGTGGACGAAATATAGGTGACAGACAGTATTTTTTTTTATAAATGGTCGACCTGTTGACATGCCACAAGTCACCAAGCTTCTGAATGAATTGTATAGATCTGCAAACTCAAAGCAATATCCAATTGCAATCATGAATTTTATTGTTCCAACCAAGGTGTACGATGTCAATGTAACACCAGACAAAAGAAAAGTCTTTTTCTCTGATGAAGGCTCTCTTTTGAAGTCCTTAAAAGAAGCTTTGTTGGAGATCTATGCCCCACATCTTGCTAGCTTTTCGGTACAGAGACCTAAGGAGCTCACTCAGGGAGGAAACAACTCAAAGCTTTGTTCTCCTCATGGTAAGTCTTTTTCACAATTTTCATTAAAGCAAGCATCGCCAGATGGCACTGATAGCAAACAAGAAGCATACAGTGAGAAGCAACATGTAGAAGTTGACACTGATATGCATAATGTGAAGAGACATTGAGATCCTCACCTGCTGTTAAACTAATAAATCTGGATGATTATAGTTTATCAAAGACAGACTTTACACTTAAATTTCATTGTATGAAGAAAGATGACACCTTTTCTGGGAGCTATAGCTATAGTAGGAAGCATACAGCTATAAGTAACAACACTAGAAATAATTCACAGGCAACATCATACAACTCAACAATGCAGAAAGGAACAGATTCACCTCATTCTGCAGGTGTCGTCCAGTCGCTGCTTACAGCATTTGTGTCTATAAACAAAATAAAGCATGAGAGCATCAGCAACAATACTTTATCTGAGGTCCCTGTTCTTAGAACTGCAAAAACAGATATGGAGGATTTGATTTCAAGATTGAATCAAGAAATAGCAGTTAAAGATTATCTTACAACAAAGGTATGAGTATGAATATGATTTTTTAATTTAAAAATGTATATATATTTATGGAACTTTGATGTTTATATAATAGGTGAAGGATTTGGAGGAGGAGCTTGAAACTACAAAATTGACAAGTAAAGAAAATCTTCATCAAACAATTTTAATGGAAAGAGAAAGAATTACTCAAATGCAGTGGGATATGGAAGAACTTAGAAGGAAATAACTAGAAATGGAGTTTAAATTGAAGTCTCAATCTCAATAGGTTTTATTATTATAATTTTTTTTATTCCATTTTGTTCTTTATTAAACCAAGTTTACAACAATTATTAACAAGTTAAAGATTTTTTAGGATGAAAAGGTGGAAATGGAAGAAAAAGATGAGCTACTTGAGGAATTGGAAGATACCAAAAGTAAACTTGACCAACTGTCAAAGAAACATCAAGAATTAGAAATTAAATCAAAAGCAGATGTGAAAATTCTTGTGAAAGAGGTTAAATCACTTAGGAGCTCACAAGTTGAATTGAAACAACAGCTTAATCAATCACTTATCGGGAAATCAGAGGCAGAGGTAATTTTTTTATTTTTGGAATAGAAGGGTAAAATGGTAATTTTAATGTTTTTCAAATTTGTGGTATAGTGCAACAAGAAAAGGAAAGAATGGAAGTCGGTAGAATGAAGCTGCTCCCGTATCTTTCACTTTTTTCTTCTTCCGATTTGCCTTGTCATCTCCTGCATCATAAATAAATAATTAAAAATGGAATTTTTTAAAATAAAAATATAAAACATAACGAAGTTATTAGCTAATACCATCCATGAGCATTCTGCATAACTCAGCAGCTTCATCTTCATTTTCCACATCAGCTTGAGCTTGTGAAGGCATGCGTCTCATTTTAAGGCCTTTAACACCAGCCACGAAGTTATTAGAATCATAATTATTATTATCCTCTTCATCTTCATCACATTCTTCAGCATCTAGAAGGTTCTCAAGATCCCCTGCAAATGAACCCCTCTGGTGATTAATTACATAAATATAAAAACAAACTGTTAATATCGCTATTATGGGTAATAAAAAAGTAAAGTAAAGAGTAAAATTTCACCTGAAAATCACAGAATAGCTTTTCCTTTGAGAGATAAAACAGTCTCCTCAGCATCTACATGAAGCTTGCTCTCTTTCCATCCCAAGCTTACCAATACAATTTTCATTGACCCTTTTGTAAGCAGCTTTCCTTGTTCTTTAAGTGCCACCAAATTTTCATGAGGATACCATAAAACTTTTGGCCTATGAAAATAGGCTATATCTTTACAACAAATACAGTAAAAGAAAAATGAGTTTACAACAGAGTAAGAGAAAAATGACACTAGAGATTTTGTGGTTACTTGCTAAGTTTAGCTTTCATTTTCAGTAGCTTGAGAGCAGGTATGTAATACAAGAATTTAACACCATGTGATGTGCATTTCTTGGAATGTGATTTCAACTGTTGGGAAGATTTCCTGTTGGAATAGAATTTTTCATTAGCTATATTAAGTCTCCACCCCTCCATAACCATGTAATAGCTCTAATAAATCTGGTGCTGACTCAGCAGACCGAGTTGTGATCATGGCTCCAGCATGAGGCTGAAGATCATCTCCATGTTTGTTATCCAATATTTCAACAAGCATCTGTTCATCTTGAAGATCAAGAAGTAATTTCGGCTTTGTAACAGATTGATTCGGGTCCCACACTATTCGATCCATCAAGAACATCTTTATTGCGTAAAGTGAGTTTGTTGAATCGTTTAATGATGTCACTTTCAACTGTTGTATCTTTATTAGCATCATCTATTTCCAATCGTGATTCTAATCTCAAAAGCTGGGGATGGTATATGGTTTCTTCAGATGAACTATATGATTTTGGAGATTTTCTTCAACCTCTCTCCATCGGAGACCTGAGAATGAAAGAAGGAAAGAAATTACAGTGATTTTGAAAGAAATTTGAATACAAGAAAAACCCTTTTTTATTTTATTTTTTAATAGACAAAAAAGCATATATACACAATTCTCCTTTGCAAGTTCTGGATTGCTTGCAAGATCTCTCACATGCGACAAATTTAGGGTTAATACAAGCGGACTAATTGAGACAAAAAGTTGAACCCAAAACAGTAAACATGTGGATGTGAGTGTGGTGCTGTGTGCGACTGTGAAAAATTATCATAACGAGATTAAGAAGAAGAAATGTAGGGAAGATAGATGTCTCACCTGAGCAATAAAAAAACAAGAATAAGGGAGATGGAATGGAACGTACTTGAGATGCTTAGAGAGTAGAATTGGGGATCAAGGAAAGAGGAGGAAATCATGATTAATATCCGTATCACTTTTCCAGTTAGGGTTTTACAGAGGAGAATATGAGAAGAATCAACATCGAAATCAGAGGTATGAATAAAGGAGAAATAAGAACCTGGATCTTTTCTTTGACATTCTCGATGGTGTCGTTGCTCTCATCAAAATTAAAGAGGGCTAAATACAAAGTTGGAGACAGAGATCGTATGAACTCCAAACTAACAACGGAGGGTATTAAATATATAACATAAAATAGAGGATGGCGGTGGGAGACACTTGGAAGGGTCGAAGAATCAGCAGATGGCAGAAGGTGAATGGAGGTTTGAGAATCGAGAGAGAAGAAAGAAAGAAAGAAAGAAAGGGGGTTTTAGGCGGGGATGAGCTAGGGTTTTCAGCCGGTGGAAACAAAGCGGGTTTTTTATTTTTTGGATTTCATTTCCCCCTCGGATGAAACGCGCGTTTCATTAAAACTTATAAAGCGACATGGTTAGACGACACACATTTTATTTAAGGTGCCCTCCGTGCTTTTTTTTAATAGACACTAATTTCAGGGCATGCAAAAATGCGTGTCTTCTATGCTTCATATTTTGGAAAACTGACATCAATTTTTAAGGCACTCACAGATGCGTGTCTTCTATCAGCGCGTGTCATTGATTGTGCGTCGTTAAAGGCTGTTTCTTCTAGTAGTGATTTGAACAATCATGAGGTGGTTACCTTCGTTTTTACGAAAGAAGGTTGGGTCAACCGAACCCTGTTTAAATTTAGACATATTTAAAAACTTAGTTAAAGTTTCATACCATGCCCTAGGAGCTTGTTTCAGACCATAAACAACCTTATCCAAGATGTAGCAATGATTTGGATGCTTTTCATTTATAAAGCCAGGAGGTTGGTCTACGTACACAGTTTCTTCAAGTTCACCATTCAGAAAGGCACACTTCACATCCATCTGGTAGACCTCAAAGTTTTTGTGTGCGGCATATGCAAGAAAAATTCGAACTGATTCCAGTCTTGCAACTGGAGCGAATGTCTCTTCGTAATCGATTCCTTCTTCCTGGCAATATCCTTTCACCACTAGCCGGGATTTATTCCGGATCACATTGCCCTCCTTGTCCAGTTTGTTTCTGAATACCCATTTGAGACCGACAACTGAGGAATCTTCTGGAGTTGGAATAAGTCTCCAGACCTTATTTCTTTCGAACTCATTGAGTTCGTCTTGCATTGCCTGAACCCAATCAGAATGATCGAGAGCACTATTGACGGTCTTCGGCTCTATTTTGGAGAATAGAGTTGTTTGCTTCGCTTTTAGTTGTGATCGTGTTAGAACCTTTTCTGATGCATCACCCACTATTTGAGAAACTGGGTGATCTCTGGTCCATTTGATGAGAGGAGGATAATTTGGATCATAAAAGGGATCCAACTCAGCATTTACTTCTTTTTCTAACTCTGATTGTAAATCATCATCATAAATCTTATCGGAATACTCCCCCACGACAGATGATGAAACCTGTGGATGTGAACTAAAAAATCCTTCTTCTTTTTGGCTTGCGGGCTGTATCGAACCTTCGGGTGTTGTAGGACTTTCTGTTTCTTCTGGAATTTCGGTTGCTACAGGACTGTCGGGTGTACCCAGACTTTCTATTTCTTCTGGACTTTCAGTTGCTACAAGACTTTCGGGTGTACCCGGACTTTCGGGTGTAACTGGGCTATTGGTTCGTGCCGGTTTTTCGGGTGCTACCGGGCGATCAGGTCGTGCCAGACTTTCTGGTATGTCAAAGAATGGATTCTCCCCCTGGATTTGTGAGTCATCTCGATCTGAAGAGACTTGATTCTCCCCCTCGACTGAAGTGTTGCTTTGAGGAGGTTCGTTTCTAACCGGTTCGTCTTCTGACATTCGTTTGGCTGCATCTTGAACAATCTTCTTAAGGTGATCTACTTTTTTATCTGCAGCTCCAGCTTCAGAATGAATTTCCTTCTCAGGTTCATCAAATAGATCCATGAATTGGTCAAAAATATTGGCGATTGATGTTGTGACCTGACCGGTTTGAAAGAAAATCTCTCCAATTGTCCCTTCGGTAGACTTTAACTTCTTGACATAATTGTCATCAAACGTCACATAATAGGTTTCTTCAATGCATTTAGAGCGCTTATTCAGAACCCTGTATGCCTTTGAAGTAAGAGAGTATCCCAGAAAGATACCTTCATCAGCTTTGACATCGAATTTGTTGCGATACTCTTTTGAATTGAAGATGAAACACCTCGAGCCGAAAACATGGAAGAACTTGACATTCGGTTTCCTGTTATTAAGAATCTCATAGGGAGTAAGAGAGAAACTCTTATTGAGATAAGACCTGTTTTGAGTGTAGCAAGCTGCAGCAATGGCGTCTGCCCAGAAATATAGAGGAAGAGAGGCAAAACTTAGCATGGTTCGGACTGCCTCACACAGGGACCGATTTCGCCTTTCGACAATTCCGTTCTGTTGAGGAGTATAGGGGGATGAGAAATTATGACTCGTGCCTTTGTCTGCTAAGAAATCTTCTAATTCTTTGTTCTTGAATTCTAGTCCATTGTCGCTCCTGATGTTTCGAAAAACTTTTCTCAGTTGCACTTCAACCTGCTTGATAAAGATCTTCAGCTTGGGAGTTGCCTCGGATTTAAGTTTTAGAAAGAACACCCAAATAAACCTTGAGAAGTCATCAACAATAACAAGAATGTATTTGTTACCCCCAATGCTCTCAAATGATGATGGACCACATAAGTCAATGTGAAGCAACTCAAGCGGTTCAACAACTTTTGTATTTATGATTGTTGGGTGACTTTGGCGACTTTGTTTCCCCATTTCACAAGCAGCACATAAATGTTCTCGATCGAACTTGAGCAGTGGAAGACCCCGAACATGATCACTGATGACAAGCTTGTTGATGTCTTTGAAGTTGAGGTGCGAGAGCCTTCGGTGCCACAACCAGCTTTCGTCTGAATGAGCTTTAGACAATAGACATATGGACGGTTTTCCTTTGATTCGTTTGAGATTCAGAGGGAACATTTCACCTTTTCGTTCTGACTTGAGAATCACTTTGTTGGTCCTCTTCTCTATTATTTCTGAACCTTTGTCATCAAATGAAACTTGGAGACCGGTACCTCCCACCAGTTGAGACATACTGATGAGGTTATGCTGCAATCCCTCTACATAAGCCACCTTCCTAATTGTAAAATCCCCATTGGTTATCATCCCATAACCCTTGATCATTCCATAGGAGTTGTTACCAAACTTGACGTTACCCCCGTTTTGAAGGGATCGAAACTCCGTTGGTTCTTCCTTTCTTCCTGTCATGTGACGCGATCAGCCCCTGTCTATGTACCATTCTTCGTCAAACTGCTCGTCACTTATAACCTGCAAGAATTAACCAGATTTAGGAACCCAAAGTTTCTTGGGTCCTTGTGAGCCTTTCACAGAAACAGGAATAGCAAGAGAAGCATCAATAAGATAAGTTCGTTTTATTAAGGTTGTTTTATCTTTCCTCTTAATAGTAAACACTTTGATTTTATTAGGATTAGTTTCAAGTGTTTTGGATTGAGGTTCAGGAGTTTGCACTTTCGCTTGCTTTCTGTCTTCATTTGCTGAGGAAATCTTGCTTTTTCCTTTCGAATCCTTCGTCGATTGAGAGCTTTGTGTAGGACATGATTTATGCTTAGAAGAGGAATGAGAGAGAGAATAATTAGAGGAATAGAATTTAGAATGAGAATCTTTCCTGACTTCTTGTTTGAAAGGATCCTTTTGGATTTGATCATTTGAGGGACCGAAGCTGTACCTTCGGTTGCTATATGCTGATGAACCGAAACTACCTTTTCGGTTGTTGTGAGTCTCTGGATCGAAACTACCTTTTTGGCTGTTGTTGCTATCAGGACCGAACCAATTCATTCAGTCTTGTCCTTTCTGTTTCCCAAAAGTCTTCTTTTGGTTCTTTTGATCAAATCGACCGAAGCTCCTTTTATCTTTATTTTCTTCTCCTTTTGGCTTGGAGATTCTATTAAAGTGAGTGTAGTTAGGATTTTGGGAGCGCCAAAGTTGCTTTCACTCTGAGACATTTTTCTTGTATCTCAGATTCCTCTGGTGCTTCTGATTTTTCACCTGTTTTGGTTTTTTGTGAATATTTGCCTTCTGTTTTAGCTTCTGAACAATAGGTTTACTTTTCATGAAAGAGGTTTCGCTTGTTGAGGAGACGTATTCTACTGTAATCTCTTTTGTTCCGCTGGTACTGGGTATGTCACAGTTGGTAGGTTTATTTAGTGGTTCTGCCACGTATCTACCTTTTGCTTTCCATGATGTTCGCTCCGACAAACCAACTGTTTCATCTGCATTGTCTATCGGTGCTGACCCGAAATATTCCTCACAACCATCTGCATTATCTTCATTCACTAGTGCAGTGAGTTCGGCTGTCTGATATTCAGTTAATGCTGTGACCTTATAAACTTGATTGGGAGTTGTTCTGACCTTTTGGTAAACAACGGCTTTTTCTTAAAGAACTGGGGACTTACTTTTGGATAAACGAGCAAATTCCACAGAATTTTCAGAAATCAAATTTTTGTGGTTTTCAGGTTCGCTCTTAGTAAACTCTAAACAGTCAACCTCATCCTCTACAGAGATTTCACTCATGCCATCGTCCTCATTAAGTTTAGATGCATTTTCAATATCAATTTTATTTTCTGAACTTAATTTGGTACTCAATGAGTCAAAATTTTGTATAGTTTCGGTTCTGAGTTTCAACTTATCATTTTCATCCAAAAGGTCTTTGAGCATGTTTTTATGGTCTTTGGACTTAATAAATGATTCAATTTTATCCAGACCAAACATATAAGTGGGACTTACATCATCTGAAGATACAACACTTTCACAGTTGTATGCTTCGGCATCAATTTCATCCTCCTTTAACTCAAGAAAGGGCAAAATCATGCGATGTATTTTCTGGCCTATTTCACAATTCAAATGCAGTTGTGTAATGTTAGTATAAAGTCTTTTTGCAATCAAACGAAAAACATTTCTTTGTTTTAACGATTTAAAATTGTCTCTTTGCAAATAGATATTTTCATCCCTAGACCTAACCAGCTCCAACTCCTTCTGCTCAATCCACATTCTTCGCTCCTCACTCTTGGATGACACCCTGCTCATTTGGTTAGTTAGATTAGAATTCGTGACACGCGTTTGAGTTAAACAACTATCTATATTTGAAATTCTTGAATTCAAGTTATTTAATTCTTTTTCATATGATGCTTGTGGAATTTTAAATGAAACAAAAATGGATTGTACCTTGTTGATCAGATCATCAAGTTCATTAATCTGCACACTGAGAGGCTTCGCTGTAAAGCATACATCCTCTCGCTCCTTAGTCGCTTCATTTCCACCATCATTATTATATCCCCTCATATGGGATACATCTGTCACAATCAGGCATCTTCCACTAGCGTCATCACTCTTTGCCACATAAGCCTTTCCATGAGTAGGCTTTCTCACTTCATCATCTTCTAAGTCGGTCGACCATACCTGTACGCCACCGAACTCATCATCATCTACCGAACCCTGCACAATTAAAGCATTCATAGTTGGATTAGTAGGAGCTTTCTTCCTTTTAATCTCCTCTAGTCTTTTCAGGAGACTCGCTTCTTCATCCTTCTCATCATCCTTCTCCGCCATTTTCTTTAACACGCAATCTTTTGCGTAGTGATTTTTCCCTCCGCGGTAAAAACAACTGACACCAGAATCAGCTTCACCCTTCGCCTCTTTCTTTGGTTCTTCAACCTTCGGCTCCTCTTTTGCTTTCTTAGATCTGTAGCTTCCTTTCCAATTTCGGTTCTTGTTGGTAGGAAACTTCTTCTTGATGAACCTCCTGGGATTTGACACCATCATGGCATAGTCTTCAGATGCCAGATCGTAGTCTCCAAAATTCAGATCTTCTTCTTCTTCTTCTTCTGCGCTCTTACCCTTTGACAGAAGGGCCAAGGACCCAAAGCTTGAGACCACACTTTTCTCTTGCAACACAGTCTTTTCCTGGGATTTCAGAATCCCTACTAGTTTCGCCAAAGAATATGACTTAAAATGCTCATGTACTTTAACTGTCGACACAACCGCCCTCCATTCGGGTCTTAAGCCATTTAAGAAAGTAACTTTCTGTTCGATGAGCTTTCTTTCAATATCATGTTTGATCATCTTACTAAGAAGATGATTGAACCAATCGAACGTTTGTGTAACGGCTTCCTCTGGCTTCTGCTTGAACTCTCCAAATTCTGAGAGAAGTAGGGTCTGAATCGAGTGCTCTAGATCTTCATCTGTGGAATACAATTCTCGCAGCCGATCCCAGATTTCCTTTGCTATACTGCATGAACTTACCAATCTAAATGTGTCAGATTGAAGGGCGAATCGAATCAGTCTCAATGCTTTAATGTTACATTGAAACTTTTCCTTTTCGTCCTGGGGGACATCCTTCACATCTTTTAGGAGATCATTGTACCCCTTTTGAGTCTTAATGATTCTTGAAGTGCTTGAATGAGTGAATGGGCCAATGGTGATTGCTTCCCATATAAGATATCCATTATCTTCCGATCCAATAACGTAATCTTCAAAGTGGTGTGTCCACACTTCGTAGGCTTGAACGTAGAGTATTGGGATTTTGGTTGTAGATCCGATGCTATTAGAGATGTTGATGGGATTGGATTGAGAATCGTCCATGCTTGATGGTTTAACCTGTTATAAGATCAGACTTTGTAATATGTAATATTAGGGCAAGATTAATAATTAATGAGATAGTCAATTAAGGAGTGACGGCTCAATAAATATCAATGAATGCGGAATGAACCCTAATCACTTCTTTGACAGAAGAGATGTGTATGAATTACACAGCCTCCGTCTCTGATACCAATTGATGAGATTAAAATTCTCTTTGATTGATTAGATTTTACGCAGGTTTATCAGAATCATGCAAACAAAATAACACACAAAAGAATGAACCAACAATGAGCTGAATGATTCAATATATTCACGCCTCAGTAGAGCTCGACGAAGAACTTCCGCTGTGGAGGCTTTTTAGGGTTACAATCGATAAAAACAAAAACGTTATGGATGATCGACTTAACAGCTACGTACCAAGATGTATGCAAGCATCTATAAATACTAAAACCCTAAATATTAAATTATGGATTGACAAGCCAAATCCGGATACAAAACTGGGCTAAGAAACGAGCCCAAGATGCAACACATTTTAAACCCAACAGTCATAAGTAACATAACCAGCATTAGGAGCGAGCTTCAGATCACACAGAAAATATTTATGCCCAGTCATGTGCATGGAACAAGCACTATCAGTATACCATATTGTATCTTGTTCCGAAGAACATAATGTTAGAAAAATCAGTGAGTTTTGGAGTTTTTAGGCTCCGAGTTAGATTTAAGGACTTTAGCATGGGCTTTGGATATGGTTTGTGATTTATTATCAGTTGGTATCTTGGAAGGATTTTTTTGAGAATTGTTTGGAAAGATGCAAAATGTCAAGGTGTTTTCATTTATCCAAAAATTCATACTCAACCATTGGATGTTTGGGCACTACTTTCCTTGAAAGGACATTTTTCTGAGATGTTGCTAAAAGAACTATGTTCACAGGTGTTTCAGTTGTGTTTTCATGCTTTTTCACTTTCCACTCAAACTTTCATTTCAAACCTTTAGAGGGTTTCTGAGAAACAGGTTTATAAGCATCTTTTCCTTTGTTTGTTGCGTTCAAAGGCACATTAGGTTTTGGAAGTTGCCTTGGTTTAAAAAATGTGCCATCCAAGATAGCAATAAACAAAGAAGAAGAAACTGTCCGAGGAGAGCTAGTTTACTTAGATGATATCTCAATATTTACATTTGTAACACAAGAATTGATAAATGTATTCTGAACATCCAAGCTAAGAGGATTAGATGGCCTATTAAGGATCCTAACATGCATGAAAGTATTATGATTCCTAGTAGTTGGACTAACTGTTTTAGACACTTTCTTTTCGGATTTCCCTAGAAATCTAGAACAATGACTTAGACCTGGTTTCTTTTTCAAGAGCTTTTCTAGCTTCGATCTTTGAATGATAATGTCTTTCTTGTTTAGACAGGGTTTCTTCCGAGAATCAGATGATGACATGGAAGTTAGTCCAATTGATCGATTATTAAAATGAGGCTTAATTGGCACTAGAGTCAATTTAGAGACCACCTTGGAATTGGAGACACAGGAGTTAGACGAGATGTCATCATCACTCTTGAGTTCTACATCACTATCAATAGATGCCCAAAATGAATTGGATTGGTCTGAGTCATGTCTATTTGTCTCAGGAATGATTTCCTCAATAACACAATTGTTTGGAGGACCAGAGTTCAAAAATGAACTTCAGTACAACCTGTGTTAGATAAGGACTCGAAGACTGATTCAGGTCCAGGGATATCAGAGGTGGAAGAGGCATAGAATCAGGACATTTAACAGTGATAGGTTTGAACTTGGGAATTAGAGATTAACATTTGTCTGAAGTCTCAAGAAGGGATGACAATGATGAGACAAGGGTATCATAATAAGTATGGTTCAGTATGTCTCCCATAAATGTTAGATTTTGAAGTTTCTTCAAGGGACGATCAATGGGTTTCAAAAACTCACTTTTGAGACCATGTGCTTTAGACCAAGGGTGATGAAAATTATGTCATCCTTTCGTAAGCTTCAAGAACATCAATAGAGTTATGCAAAACATTAGTTTTAGCATTAAGACATTGATTATCAGTAACTAAGATGTTTCTTTCACTGAAAGTAATTTCACATTTGTCTTTCAAAATAATACATTCATCCTTAGTCATTAAAAGTTCTCTCTCTAATGATTCAATCTTAAGCTTGTAGTCTTCAAAACATAATCTAAGATTAGTTAATCACTATCCAACTTTTCATTAAATTATACGGCAGACTCATAGGCTCTATGAATAACTATCATATCTGATTGAATTTGAGTTTGATATGGTTAACAAATAGTCAAATCAAAATTATTATCAGTGATCGTGGTTTTTACTTGCAAGATGATGCTTCCTCCAGGTGAATGATTTGTTGCTATGTAGCAGTAGCTTGGCTCAACATCGTCATCATCATCTCCAGAACCAAAAGAACAATAACATTCATCACATTCAATTGATTGTGTAGCCATTATACACAAATTCCTTGCAGATTTTTCTTCACCCTCACCTCTGGAAGACCAGTACCTATCAATATTCCTTGAAACCATGGTAGCAAAAGCTTTTTCACTTTTAGCGAGTTCTTATGCTCTATACATATAGCAGACATAATCTTTCACCTTTGTTTTTTAAGGAATATCAGCCAAAGAGTCCTTTGCAAATTAGTTTCCGAGACCATATTTGTGACACACAATATTGGATTTGACTGATTTTGGAACTTCCTAAGGTTCCGAGGGGTGATTTGAAATGTTGGGTTGATAAGCAGGTGGATTTTCATTGGATTTGGGGTAAGGTTGAGGATTGTTGTGGTGAGGAGCTTGAAATTGATTTTGAGATGGTTTTTGATTGGGATTCCAAGGACATAGGTACTTCATAGATATAAGTGAAAACTCTTGCTAGAAACGATGTTCAGAATCACTAGGTTCTGGATCAAGTTCTACATCATACGGAGAGTTCAGAATTGGATGAATAGGTATAACGGGTTGAGTGGGCTGAGTAAGTTGAACAGGTGGAACAAGTGGGATAATTCCAAAAGGATCTGAAACAGATCGGCTCATAATCAGTGGATTAACAGAGCTTACTAAAGCGAGAAGACCTCCTGATAGTTCTCTCAATGTTTATGCAAGGTTGGATTCATGACCTTGTAGTTAGTCAAATAACTGATAGAGCTTTAGTTTCATCAGAAATCCATTACTCTAAAGACAGAACTTAACATTTCCCATCCTTGTCCAAGGCTGTTGATGAACTTGAGATTGTACTTGATTGGAGTTTGTACTACACCATGTGTTGTTATCTTGTTCACAATGATCCTGTACCGATTTGACGCATGGGCTATAGATTCAACAGTAGTTGTAGTGAAGGTGTCAAATTCGTTTACAACTGAAGTCTAACACTTATCTTTCATGTTCTCAGACCATTCGAACAGGTCTTGAAGTGTATCCCAAATCTCTTTAGCAGATTTGCATAATTTTATTTGCTCAAAGAGAGAAGGAGGAACACCAAACACCATTTCTGAGAAAGCAGTCTGGTCTGCATGAAGCTTCTTAATATCGGATGCAGTTAGTGGCGTTGGACGGAGCTCTTCTTGACCAATGAGTGTAGCAGCAACATCTCTAACTATTTGTATTACAAGAACATGAGGACCTTCTTTCACTGATCTCCATAAATCTTCACCTTTTTCATTACCAAGCAAAAATCTCTCCATTCTAACTTTCTAGTGATCATACTCTTCAAAAACTATTAATTGGGCAACCCACACTGTTTGCTATTTGCATTGAATACATTTGTTGAGTTTCATTAGAAGCAACCAGTGAAGTTAATATTAGAGCAGAAGTGGTATATAGAAGAACTTTTATCCTGAACATAGAAATGATCAAGATACCAACGTAATCTTTGATCAACTATAATATGTTCTAATGGATTCAAAGGATAACCACATAGGCTTTGATATCAATTGTGAAGGCAAAAACGATCTGCATAGACAAGGTTTTAAAACTAAAACCTTGAATTAACTTAAGATCAATTTCTGCAGCTAATAAAGATCTACTCAAGTCTGGTAAACTAGTCTTGTCTAAGAATAGAGATATTCAACAAAATGTTCAAAATATGAATGATTCCTAAGTATGAATAATGTAAAGTAATTTAAGAACAATAAGAATGTAAAAGGGAGTGATTTGACTTAATGATTCTTGGTATTGATGTGAAAGAGAGTTTCACTCGTGTATGTAACACTAGAGTTACAATTCCTTAAAAAGACAATGAATGTCAAATAAGACAAATCTACTAAAGTGCATGAACTAAAAGACGAATGAAGATCAACAGACTGACAAAGTCGCATCTGTTGATCTTGTCGCATGTACTATACAATAAAGCAACGACTAAGTAACAAACTTGTACTAGGAACGATTAATGCACATTACAAACTCATATAACAAGTAATAAAGGACGTGTCTCAGACAGATCTTCACTTCGAAATCAGCATCATCTCAGAACACTTCTTATTTAGAAATTGGCTTCACTTCGAATTGCTAAGGAGTCACTTTTCATGTGTCAACAATGTGTACCTCTTGGGTTGAACGATGTACCCACATGGTGTAGTTAATAACTAGGCAGTGAAACGCACCCAAGAACACTGCACCTGTGTGTAGTTTAGGGTGAAAGAAAATGGGGTGTGGGTACCCCTTCCTATATATATATATATATATATATATATATATATATATATATATATATATATATATATATATATATATATATATATATATATATATATATATATATATATATATATATATATATATATGGCTTTTAATTTTCTAACATAGAGTATAATATTGATATAAAATATATTAAAAGATAATGAGATGAAGTGGAAGGTGATAATTTTTTGGGTTTTGAAAAGTGAAATAAGAGTGGGGTTAAGGTGAATGAAAAATAGGTGAAAGTATATCTTCTAGTCTTATTGGATTGTTTTGTAATTATTTTTGAAGGGTTGAATATGGATTAATCTTTTAAGTTGTAATATGGATTATTTATATGAGCTACAACTTCATTCTGATTGATTAAAGTAACTGTTATTAATAAAACATACATTAATTGTTTTTGTTTATTTACAAATAGAAATTCATTGTTTTATGTAATTCTTATTAGTTTTTTCTTTTTGTTCACTTAATAACATATCGTATGAATTCAACAAAATGTTGATAGTTTTTTTTGTATATATTATTATTGTAAACAGACCATCAAAATTGTAATTTTTATCATTTAACACAGCCGTGGAGGCCTCTGTTTAATTTAAATTTTAATCATATAGATCTTGCAAAACAACCCTTATTCTACCATAAAAAAATTCTAATCAAATTATACCCTAAGCTACAAACTACGCCTGAAATATTTATGTTGATATTTCCATGGAGTCTTTATACAACCCCTATGATGTTTTGATTTCTAAGTCGTTATCTTTCTTGTTATATTTGATTTGGGTGATTACTGGAAATAATATTTATAGTTTATTTATATGAACCATGGAATATTTTAATGATAAAAGTTGACCTTTAAGTAGATTCACATCTATAACAGTCTCTAAGTTCAATCATGGTTTTCATATTTGTATGAAAAGGTCCATTGTAGTTTATAGTCTTTGACTTTTTTCCTTCAATTTTTCTTTCTTTATCTAATTTGTAGTTCGTTGTATTTTATTAGTATAAAAGCTATTTTCTAAACATGTTTGTATTTTACTTGCATATGAACAATATGATGAAATGGCTATAAGCAATACTCTTTTGATAAAAGCAATTTTCAAGTTTAAAAAGAACATGTCATATATAACATGTGTTTCAAAATAAACTTTATGCATGATATTAATAAAGGATCAGGATCTAATGATCCCTCATTAACGTCCCTCATTAACGTGATGTATGTGCACCTCTTGGGTTGAATAGTCTATACAAATCCACATTGTGGTGACCATACCTAGGAACACCACATGTATAGCTGCGGTTTAGGGTGAAAGAAAATGAGGTGTGAGTAACCATTTCTATATTATTTCTCCTCTCCTGATTGGACAACTAGTGAAGTCATTTTTTCCTTTTTTTTTTTTTTTTCTTCTTTTTATAGTTTTATAATATTTACTAAATTATATATAGAAAAAATTATAAAAAAAACTATATTAAAATTTATGGCTTTTAATTTTCTACACAGAGAGTATAAAATTGATATAAAATATATTTAAAAAAATTAATGAGGTGAAATGAAATGTGGCTATTTCTTGGATTTTGAAGAATAAAATGAAAGTGTGAGAAAAATAAGGTAACCTTAAGATAATAGAAGAAAGTAAAAGTGAAAGTAAGGTATAGCCTCTTATTGTATTGGCATGTTTTGTAATTGTTCTTGAAGGATTGAATATGGATTAACATTTCAAGTTGTAATATGGATCATTTACACTTATGGTATGTCATTAAATGTGATACATATCAACATTTGATATAGTAGGAAGATAAGTAAGAATAAAATGTAAAAGAATATTTAATTTTTTTTTTTTTTTCATACGAGCTAATACTTCATTTTGGTTGCGGGTGAAACAATTGTTACTAAGGTTAAACGGTGTCCTAGATTTTTAATTTTTTTGATATTTTTTTGTATATATTATTATTTTAAACAGAACATTAAAATTGTAATTTTTATTATTAAACACTTTCAGAGGTAGACGTTTTTTTTTAATTTATATTTTAATTAGATAGATAGATCTTAAAATTAACCACCTTCTTATAAAAAAAATTCAAATCAAAATTATACTCAAAGCTACAAAGACATTTGAAAAATAAAGATCACATCACATCAATTTAAATTACCAAATAATTTGTTCTCCAATCGCATTCTAATCACATAGAAACATCTAAAACTTTCCCTTTTCACAATAAAGAAACCAATTAACAACCCTTACATAATAACAAAAAGATATACATTAAAATTTAACCAAAACTAGTCAATCCAACAAGAAAAACCAAAATAAGACAAATTTAACCAAATACACACAAACCATGATACATAATAACAAAAAACAATTATACATAGAAATTAAGGCAAGAAACATGATGGGCTCACATCATTATCATATCAAGAAAATATCTTGGAAATTAAACATAGATATTGATTGGTTGGTCTGAATTTTCTTTAAACTATAGTATTGGGTTTAGATCTAACCATGGTTGGCTATTTTTTTATTCATGGTGATGATGATGATGATGATGATGAAAGTCGCACCGAACAAGCAACAACTTGCGCCCATTGTCTCAATCTTGTCTTCACCGTTTGCGGATTATCCCCTTCACACACAAAAATTTAGAAAATTGTAAGATGATATTTGAATTAAGATCACTAAAACTCATGAATTTACGCTCAAATGTATCGAATTTTAGTAGCAATAACAGTCTGTAACATAATTCTAATTAAAATTGGAGGAAAATATGTTCGAATAGGAACGAATTCAGATTTGATTCGAGATCTAGATTGATTTACGATGAATATAAGCGATTTATGTTAGAGAAAGAGAATTACCTCGGTTGATTATGGTGTGAGAGGTGTTCGATGGTGAAGATAAATCAGGCTCCGAGGGAGGAGATGAGTATGAAATCGATGAAGAAGAAGACGAGGACGACATGGATGAAGACTTGGAGATCGTGTCGTGATACTGCTTGTTGACGGCGTAATATAAGCCTAAAGCTGGTAAAGTAGTTGAAAGGCGATCATCCAAATTGGGAGAAGAGTTATCGAATCCGAATCCAAGCTCGATGCAAGCTTTGAGTTCATCGATATCTTCATCGGTGACGCTTTTGCTCTTCCGACGACGGCGGAGGAGGTGTTTCCCTTTCCGTCGCATCCATTCCTCGTCTCGGTGTAGGTCCGGTGACCATGACTTCTGTTTGTAGAGAGGGGAGGAGAGTGGCGGCATAGAGGCGGATGGAGCGGCGGCGTGAGGCGGAGGCATGCCCAACCCCTGGCGGGTTTGGGTTGGAGTGCCCAATCGGGTCCTGGAATCGGATCTGCTTACTTGGACATGGAAATGACTTATAAAGGAAAAGAAACGTTCATATGGCCCACACAACCGTCTAATTTCATTGGTCGTATTATTTTAAATAACGAAAATACACAGAATAAAAATACTAAAAAAGGAAAGTTATCGGTTTTAATTTTTACCATTTCATTTTAGATTTTCTTTTAAACGGCACAAAGATTAAATGAATAACCAGCTGGAAGCTAGTAAAAAAAAAGAACATAATTCAAAATTAAATAACCGGGTTCCAATTATGATTGGCCTTAGTATTTTTATAGCAACCATTTAAAAGCAAAAGCTACGGTATTAACAAACATGAAAGCTTTTCTATATTGATGATATCTGAAATCTATAGTGTTTCTTTAAGACCACAAAACCCAAAGAAGTATCGAAAAAACCAATAACAAGACTTTTCGTTTGAACTGAACTACCATATGCGAATCAATCCATTGAAACATATATATGACGTTTGAAAAATAAGGAATATCTATGTCTATACAAACCCGCATTCTTTATCATATCTCAAGAGCCCAATCATAACTGAAGAATAAATTGTTGACATCCTTTACATGGTTAGAACAAATAGGGCACAAAGTTGAGTTGATGCCAATCCCTTTTTATCCGAGTTCAATCAAGTAGGAAGACGATCAAGAGCTAGCCGCCAAACATTTTTGTTGACCTTTATAGGAACAAACATGTTCTACCTGGTAGGTATGTCAATAGTTGGGATAACCACATTATCAATTTGTTATCGAACTGATCTGGTTGTGAAATCCGGACGGCTCCAAATTACACATCCATCTATCCAAAGAATCAGTGATGGTGACCTCCGTTAGCAAAGACATCAAAGCAAAGAGTTGAGTGCTCTCTTCACCGCCTCGAATATCAGGTCCATGAAAAATCTCCTTTTTCGCATAAGTCAAAAGTCTTTGACAGCTACATTTTGACTGTTTGTAAGAGCGACCAATCTAGGAAAAAAAATTGAAAGGGTTCATTTCCACACCATAAATCTCTCCAAAAAAATTTATCCACCCCATTCCCCAAAACTCTACTCATAGAAGATAATAAATCAATTTACGTGTCATGTAACTTATTAATTAACCCCAAAATCCTAGTCAATACCGCCCTTCGCTTACTTCAAGCATGAGCCCTATCAAATCCACCCAACAACCCATAACAAGTTTTAATGACTATAACCCAAAGAGAGTTAGAATCATTAAAAAAAATGCCACCTCCACTTATATAACAAAGCAAAATTAAAAGATGACAAAATCCCAACATTTGAACCCCTATTACCTCTAGATTTTAAAATATCATCCCAATTCACAAGCACAACTTTCGTTCATGTGGTTCTGCACCCTAAAAGAATCTAGCTCGGGTAGTTGAATGGACTCCAAAGATTGAGCAACACTAATTGGAAATCTTAATAGCGACATGTACTAAATCCCCAAACTCGCAAGACCTGACTTAAGGAGCGTAAGGGGACCCCGTATAGAAAGCATTTGAAGTTTCCATTTCAAAAGACGTTTATGGAAACGATCCATGACCATTTTCCAACCATTCTTTCTAGAGATGAGATCACCGACTCGTAACCCAAGACACACAAAGGGAACGGTTAACACTCTACACCTAGTAATATCTCTCATAGACTGTTACTCTGCAAAGTCAACCCCCACTCCAAAAAGATTAGACTTCTGAAAGTTTATTTTCAATCCAGAAACAAAGTAATAACAACGAATAATACTAATAAGATTTTTTTATGCTATCAACATCCCATTCACCCATATAAAACGCATCATCTGCATAAAACAGATAAGAAATAAGCATGATATTCTCCCCATTATGAACACCTCTAAAAACTCTATGTAACATTGCATCCTCTATAGCTACATAAAGACCCTCCATAATTATAATAAAGAGGAAAGGATAAAAATCACATAAAATTATAGAAGCTCCTTCAAAATTTTAGATGAAACAAATAGTTAGAATGGGCGGTATTTTAATTTTATAGATCCATCTTAACAAAAATATATATAAATGGACATTATTAAAGTTTTAAGATGAAACAAATTAATTAGCAATTGTATCAGTGGTTAAAAAAAATCTTTTCTATGCATAGATGATATATCATTATATTTTTGTTTTATAAGTAAAAATCGCATAAAAGTATAGATGATGTAAATCCAAAATCTGCCCGTGTATCAATCAGGTCCGTTTGATGGTGCGGAATCCCAATCAAACGGATGATGTCAGATCAAATAGAAGAGAAGCAGAAGAAGAATAATATGAATCTTCGTATCAATTGATATGAATTAAAGTTCCAGATACAAAAGATTCACACAAAATGCTCTATGGCCGTAAACTCTCTTCTCTCTGGCCGTAAACTCCTTAGGTTTCATCAATCTATTCCTCACACCCTAACACCTATATTTATACTAGGGAACATGGGCCGGAAACTCAGCCGTAAACTAGACCATAAATTCATAAATATTACAGAAATATATAATTGCCCAGAAAGGTAAAGTATAAACCATATTTTGACCCAACAATCTCCCCCCTGGTTTATAGCTTTCTTTTCTTAATTGACCCAACAAGCTCCCCCTAAAAAGTAGCTGGCTTTCTTGATAATCTTCATTGGGAACTTGGCTTCAGCATTAATCTTCAAATTCTTCACGACTTCAAGATGAACTTGATGAATCTTCAATGAATGACTTCATCTTGAGCGGTTGGGCTTTTCTTCAGAATTTGACAGTGAATGCACATTGGGTGAGGATGCTTAACGTACTGATTCTTGAAAGATAGCACTTTCAGCTTGAGAATCTTCAGAAAGAACATCAGAGAGAACAAATCTTCTGGATCACTTTAGCAGGTTTAAGATAGCAACAGATGATTGAGGAGGCTTCAATGCAATCCGTCACATAATCTTCAATTTCAGCTTTACCTTGCTTCTGGGGTTGAAAGATTGAATTTGAAAGAATTATCTTCATTTCTTGCTCCTTCGAATGAAAATTCTTCGATGCTCACGGATGAAGCTTTTGGCTCAGAAGTCTTCAACACAAACTTCATGAGTCTTATCTATACCTAAAATCACTTTTCAAGACAAAACAAAACTAAAAGAAAACTTAGCAAACAAATTAAAACAAAAACAAAAATATTTTTGGATTTTTTTATTTTTCTGAACAAGAAATAAAACAGAAATAACACTATTTTTGGATTTTTAATTTTCTAATTTTTGTTTGGTTTTTAAAATTTTAATTCTTCCCTAATATTTAAATTAGAAGAAAATATGAACAAATTTAACAAAATAAAATGATAGCTAACTTTAAGAGTGATTTGGGATCAAAGTTGTTGGACAACTTTATTCCACTTGTCGGTACCCTTATCTTCACATCTCTGTCTAATCGATTGTCAGTATTGTGGTCCACTTAAACACGAAAAATTTGTGACAGTTTTGGACATTTTACCAATGACATGATTCATGCATATATCTAGTTGTAAATTTCTATTATTATGATAACTCCTAAATCTTAAATAAATTTTCCTTATGACCATTTAACTGACTACAACCAGGGATATTGTTGTCCACCTAAATCGAGCAGCGAGATCTACAGATAATCTGTAGGTGTTCAATTTTAAGTGTACCAGAACATGTTTCCCATTTCCTGATATGCCCCAGCCATCAAGAACTTCCATAGTACTCCTTACACCGGGTGAGCAGACAAACATTCAGAGAAAAGATGGATTCAGAATTCTATAACTTAGTACTTTAGAGGGATTGAGAAGATAATGGTGCATATACTATGTACCAGGTCGGATTTGACATCACGCAGAGGAGACAGTATATGGCTAACAGATAGAAAGAATTGCATAGAAAGAAGATGCAGAGAAATAGAAATGCATATGTTATAGTATAGGTCGGATCTCTCGATCACACAGAGGAGATAACATATGACTAACAATAGGAAAGAAAGAAAATGATATTCTACAGACCTAATTTATCGGAATTTACCAGTCGCCCCATCCAACCAGAATTAAGGATAGAATCCGCATATCGAGGAAACGTAAATCCACAGTTCTAGATACGGGTTATTTAATGTGACCGATAGATTCCCATGTATATCTCCCTGCTCAACCTATCCGAGCATCGTGACATCAGGTTAAATGGATCTAACTAGGTTAAAGTTTGTCAAGTCCTTAAATTCATTAGCTTCAACTCTTCCTAGTCAAGTCCATTTAAAATCTTTCGTGCCTACCAGCACATCGAACACAGAGCATAGACGATTCAACTTAGGTATGTTACGTCGGTTCAGATTGCCCATTATCACTTGCTAATTTCATTTCCCAAAACATCTCCCTCAAGCACATTCCATAACCAACATATTTTTGATTTTCTAATTTTCTATTTTTTTTTTGTTTTTATTTCTCCCCCTAAATTTGTACATAGGAGAGAAATGAAAGTAAATGCGCAAATTTCAACTATCCTAAAACAAAAATTAATTAAAATGTAAACTAATAAAATCAAAATTAAATTCATAAAAGAAGAAAGAAAAAGAAAAAAAAAACATAAAAAAGAAAAAAAAAACATAAAAAATAAAAAACTTAATCCTCAAAACGTATCATTTTCATAAATCCGACAAGCACATTAGAAAATCTGGAAAATCAAAAATAGGTCTGTAATGGAATGTGCTTGCAGGAGATGTTCTGGGAAGTGATATTATCAAGTGATAACAGGCAAACCAAGTCTGCGTAACATACCCAAAGTTGAAGGGTCTATGCTCTGGTTTGATGCGTCGATAGGCACGAAAGATTCTAAATGGACTTGACTAGGCAGAGTTGAACTTAGGAAATTTATAGACTTGACAATGTTTGACCTAGTTAGATCCGTTCAGCCTGACAATACGACGCTCGGATAGGTTGAGCAGGGAGATATATATGGGAATCTACTCGTCACATTAATTGAACCCGTACTTGGAACCGTGGTTTTACTTTTCCTCGATGTGCAGATTTTGTCCTTAATTCCGGTTGGATGGGGCGACTGGTAAATTCCGATAAATTAGGTTTGTAGAAAATCGTTTTCTTTCTTTCTGTCTATTAGTCATATGTTGTCTCCTTTGCGTGACCTCAAATCCGACCTGGTACACAACATATGCAACTCTATTTCTCAGCAGGTTATATATGTGAAATACTTCTTATCTATTAGCCATATGCTGTCTCCTCTGTGTGACTTCTAATCTGACCTGGTACACAGTATATGCAACCTTCTACTTCTCAACCCCTCTGAAGTAATAAGTAATAGAATTCTGAATCTATCCTCTCTCTGAATGGTTGTCTGCTCACCCGGTGTAAGGAGTACTCTGGAAGCTCTTGATGGCTGGGGCATATCTGAAAGCGGGAAACATGTTCCAGTACACTTAAAATTGAACTCATACAGATTGTCTATAGATCTTGCTGCTCAATTTAGGTGGATAACAATATCCCTGGTCGTCGTCAGATGAATGGTCCATAAGATATAGTATCTAAGGAATTAGGATCAGATACAAATTTTAGGATTTTAAGCTCACCCTATCTTGTAACAAATAGTATGTCCTAAATTTGTCATAATTTTTCGTGTTTAAGTGGACCACAATACCGACGATTAACCAAACAAAGACGTGAAGATAGAAGGTACCGACAAGTGGATAAAGGCTGTCTAAAAACTTTGATCCCAAATCACTCTTAAAGTTAGTTATCATTTTTATTTTTGTTAAATTTGTCATAGTTTCTTCTAATTTAAATATTAGGGGAGAATTAAAAATTAAAAATAATAATAATAAAAAAATAAAAAAAAATCGTTTGTTTTTATTTCTCCCCCTAAATTTGTGCATAGGAGAGAAACGAAAGTAAATGCACACATTTAAACTATCCTAAAACAAAAATTAGTCTTTAAAGTGAATCAGCTTAAGAAAAACACAGGAGTATAGAGAAGAAAACGCAAACCGTAAGTCACCGATTGAATTTGCATCCAGAAGGTCTGAGAACAACACGCGTAATCTCATAACAGATCCGAAAATTCTTCATATCATTAAGCACTAACCCCGTTTGTGATCTCTTCCTTTCTTCCTTTCCCGCAAAGGACACATTCTCCCAAACAATGTTCTGAGTGTTGTACAGTTGAGAGATGTCTCCTATCAAGTGCCAGGAACAACCACTACCAACAAACCGAAGTATGATGATATGCCTCCATAGCTGCTCCGACACAGAGCGGGATCAGTTGATCTTTGGAACCCAGTCCATTTTGAAACTAGGTCGACCTTTGTCATCAACGCACGATACTCTCTCCCATGACATATCCTGCTTATCACAAACAGAAGATGTAGAAACGTTAGAAGCATTAGGAGATTTGGGAGTTTTCACCTTTGGTACCCATCTATATTCGGGTTTAACCCATTTCTTATTCATCCGATGGGTGCCTCGGCACTTACTTTGGAACTTTAAACCGATCTTCGAGATGACTTTGACTTAGCCGGTCTTTGTTTCACTGGAGCATCTCTTGGATTGGGCTTCTTGGCCGACACTCCCTTCTTGCCCTTGGCATTGGGATTCTTGGCCTTGTGGGTTTGACTCTTTGCCTTTTGCGCGTTCCAGTCAACATTGTCTGAACGTGACCTGGAAGGGTTTCTTTTGAAGTATCTCCCACTTGGCGCGTTTTGCCATCCTTGTGCATAGTAGGGAGCGTATGCGCGATTTGGACAATTTCTGACAATGTGTCCAAGTGTTCCACAGTGAAAACATGTCTTTTTCTTCACTGTGAAGTTGTTTCTTCTTGCCCCTGGTGGCGTATCCTTGCCTTGTCTCTGATTTTTTTCACATGCAGAATTGCAGGAGTCACTCTGTTTCACTGGAATTAGAGGCATGTATTTCTCAATGGCAGGTTGATCAGAAGCAGTTGAGTTCGAAGCAACAGATTCAGAGTTCAAGGAGATGTTGGTTTGTTCATAAGAACTCTCCTTGTTTTCATCCTCTGTTACTTTGCCTACACAAGAAGTAGAAACAATAGTATTTTCAACATTAATAACTCCTCCTGACACAAATCCAGCTCGTTTGCTATATCGAAGATATGGTTCCCTGTCAGTTTCGTCCTGTGTCATAGGGATGGATATGTAGTTATGATTATAAGGAGGAGGTACACTATCATACCCTAGACCCTTGTTTTGATTATCTTTGAGTTTTAATTGGGTTTCATATAAGGACTCAACTGTCTGACTTGAAGCAGTATAATTTTTGAAACTGAGATCTGTTTTTCCACACTTAATTTTTAAAGTATCAAGTTCTTCAGTTACATCAGCAAGTTGTCTCTTAATATAGTCATAATTTTCACACTTGTTGCTATGCTCTTCCTGAAGTTTCCTAAAGTCCTTGGTTTTTGCTTCTAATTCAACCTTCAGGGGTTTCTGTCCTTTCCTGAGTTGATATCCTTTATATCTCAAGTCCTTAACTTCCCCTTTTAATAAATTAATTTGTTCTCGAAGAAATTTAATCGTATCTTCACATGATTGAGAACATAGAAACTTCACATGAATGAGAACACGACACTTCATTGACCGGAAGGTTTGCTGAACTCATTGTTTTTCGACAATTCAAAGCTTTAAGTTCTTCAATTATATCAGCCATACTAAGACGATTGAGATCTTTTGTCTTCTTGATGTCAGCCACGTCCATATCCCACGATTTTAGAAGTGAATTCAATATCTTTTTGTTTATCTCAGATTTAGACAAGAAGATCCCAACTATATTCATCTCGGTAATAAGTGTAGTAAATCGCTGCAACTGAGTTTCGAGGGTTTCTCCAGGGATATAATAAAAAATGTTGAAATTTTGTCTTAACATATCCTGACGACTCTCTTTCATGTTTTCAAGTCCCTCGTAGACCTTAAAATCAATTAAAAAACACAACTAGAAGCTAAAATAAAACTTAAAAATCAAACCCTTTGATTATAAACCTCAAAAGTCAAATTCAAAAAGTTAAACTCAAAAGTCAAACCTGAAAATCAAACTTAAAAGTCAAATTTAAAAAGTTAAACTTAAAAGTCAAATTTAAAAAATGAAACTCGAAAGTCAAACTTAAAAGTCAAACCGAAAAGCTAAATTTGAAAGTTTGAAAATTAAACGAAAAAATTAAAGTTTAAAGTTAAAGGTCAAACTTGGAAGTTAAAGTCAAAATTTAAGGTCAAAAGTTAAAAAAAATAAAAGTAAAAAATTAAAATATAATTTATTTATTAATTTTAATTTAATTTATTTATTATTATTATTTTTAATTTTATTATTATTATTATTATTATTATTATTATTATTATTATTATTATTTATTTTGGATGAAAAAGAAATTTAAAATTAAAAGGAATTTAATTTTGGGGTTAAAAGTGTTAAAAAATGAAAGTTGGAATCGACAGAGATGGGTAAAGTTCAAAAATTCGAAGTTATATGACAAGGGATTTCTTGGCTGAGTTGGTTAAGTGCACTGCCTTTTCTATTAGAGGTCACGCGTTCGAACCCCGATACCCTCAAATCCGTTTCCCTTTTAGTGTACGCGAAGTTGCTGCAGCGAGGACGAGCACGCGATGCGAGCCGATGCGATGCGAAGCGGGGGGACCTGTTGCGAGATGCGAGACTGTACTGTAAACGCTGCTGAGTAACTGCTCGGAGACCCTAGCTGCTGGCCGCCACTCCCTCGCAGTTTACGATTAAAAACATCGTTTTTTACCCTTTTTTGCTCCAAAACTCGATCAAAAACCCGTTTTTATGAAAAACACGAATAACAAACCCCCCTTATTTTTGTGAGATCTATCCAAAAACGCAAAAATATTTCAAAAATAAGATCAAATAATGCCCAAAATCTGACAAAATTGACTGATACAACTTGGCTCTGATACCAATTGTAAATCCAAAATCTGCCCGTGTATCAATCGGATCTGTTTAATGGTGCGGAATCCCAATCAAACGGATGATCTCAGATCAAATAGAAGAGAATGAGAAGAAGAATAATATGAATCTTCGTATCAATTGATATGAATTAAAGTTCCAGATAGAAATGATTCACACAAAATGCTCTCTGACCGTAAACTCCTTAGGGTTCATCAATCTATTCCTCACACCCTAACACTTATATTTATACTAGGGAACATGGGCCGAAAACACATGGGCCGTAAATGAGTTTACGGCCGTAAGGTGTTTACGACCGTAAACTAGACCATAAATTTATAAATATTACAGAAAAATATAATTGTCCAGAAAAATAAAGTATAAACTATATTTTAACCCAACAGATGAGCACCTCATTAATTATAGAAGAAACAAATAGTTAGAACGGGAGTATAGTACTTTTTAGATGCGATTAACAAAAACTCCTATAAATGCACATTATTAAAATTTTAAGATGAAACAAATTAATTAGCAAATTAATTGTGGTTAATTTTTTCCCTATTAATGTATCTATTCTAATAAATAAAACATAAAATATGTCATATTTTCATCTTTTAGAAAGTCTTTTTAACACATGATATTTTTCTATAATTTTTAACATTTTTTGGTAACAAATCAACTTAAATCTAAAATCTTATACTAATAACATTTTCGAAATATATTATAAAGTATTATATTTATTTTAATTAACAAACTAATTAAGAATTACTAAATCGACAATACGATGATTTTTTAATATTTATTATTTTTCTATCTATATAATAATTTTAAATATATCATTATGCTTTCTACGGCCTATATCCTAGTATCAAAATATATTTTTAATATATAATCATTTAGTTAAGCAAATTATTAGTATAATATGACGGGTGACAAACAAAATTAAAATTAGAAAACAAGTAAACTTAAAAATAACAAAATAATACAAGATTTTAGATCTTTGAAATTTTGGAGACACATTCCCTCATCCTTTTCCATTGCTTCTTTACTTTATACCAAAATTCTAAAAATTTTGTTATGACACAAAGGCATGTACTTGATACAAAGTTTCAACTGAAATGCTGGCTTAAATCATATATATATATATATATATATATATATATATATATATATATATATATATATATATATATATATATATATATATATATATATATATATATATAATTGTCGCCTTAAGTCACATCTTAAAAACGATATGGATCGTCACGACTCGTAAATATTTGATGTTGAATATTATTTAGAACCTTGCTTTTTACTATCAACAATTTTGTTGACGTTTAAAACTTTCCTCTTTGTTCATGGGTTCTAATTTTTTTTGTTGTTCATTGTTCATGCTTTATTAGCGTTTGGCTATCATTTATTAAAGGCTAGTATTTGTTAAATCTGAGCTATTTAAAAAAAAAATACTATTTCATTTCCAAGTGTAAGCACGTGGATTATACGCAAACCCTCCCTTATTTATTGATTTCTACTCATTTATTTCTTCTTCATTTTCAAGTATATTTTTGTTATAGCTATTAAAAGAACAAAATTGTAGTTAGGAGTTTTGTAGATTGTAGTCATAAGTTTCCAACTCCTAGTTCATTTTTAAGTTGGTTGATTTAAAGATTTTCAGGTTTTTACTATAAGAATGGTATATGTGAATACGAATTTTGTTTACTTGAGAGTTGAGTTGAACTTCGATGAAATTTTTATGCATTATCTTTTCACTTTACTTTGATGGTAAGATGTTCTTATTAAGTAACCACGACTCTAATGGTATGGATTTTACCGAATGTAAGATGTTCCTCGATTTTTCATGTAAAAAATATATGTAAATCTTTACTATTGTACCTTGAATCAACCTTGTTATATGGATGAATATATATTAAGCATGAAGGAGATTATATAGACTTCATAGACATGCTTACAGTAACGGTGTTGAAATATTCTATTTTGTTGATTAGTTTGGTGATTCATTAAATGAATGGTTTGAGGAGATAAAAGGGGAAGTGGAGAGTCCTAATGAAGTAGCACCATGTATACATGGAGTAAATACTCCAAATACGTTTTCACTTTACGATGAACTTAATGATGAAGTCTGTTGCATGAACAAGATAATTAATGATGAATTTTTTGGTAAAGAGATAATGATCCTCGTGTTGAAGTTCAATCCATTTTCAATGAGAACTTAGCTTGGAAAAAGCATAAGCCTATATTAGGGATGATAGTTTAGACCCCTAGAGTGATTAAAAAGATGTTATGTAAGTATGCGACGACAAATGGATTCCAACTATGTTTCAAACAATAATAGCAAATGATTGTTGGTGATGGGTTGTCAAAGAGGTTGTACTTTATGGGCTTCATAGATGGTGATGATCACTCTTTCAAGATTAAATATTTAAAATATACATACAACTATGCTACCAAATTCAAGTTAGAGTCAATTGTTACATATGCTTTAATAGGTAGTCATTATACCAAGAAAATTTCACATACATAGAAAATTAGTATTAGAAAACTCATATTGGATGTTATAAAAACTTTGGGATTGAGGTGAGTTTTGGCGACTATAAGGAGGGCTATAAAACATGTTTGTGCTCTCATTAAAGGGGTACTTGTTGAAAACTATGCTAAGTTGTTTTCTTATGATGAGAAGATCAAAATATTGAATCTGTAACATCTCAAAACTTAGTCCAAAATTTTTATTTTTTAATTTTTTAAAATTAAGATTTCACAACCAAGTTATCAAATATATAATTATCCCAGAACAACCAGTATCACAAATATTAGAGTTCATAAATTGTCCCAGTAGTAAATCTTCTAGCGAGTGTGTACAATCAGACCTTCTCCTTCCTGCGATCATCAGAAGTACCTGCCACATATAAATCAACAATTGTAAGCACAAATCTTAGTGAGTTCCTAAACATACCACCTACATCACAACATAAATAAATAGTTATGGGTTATCAGCAACCCTGGGGACTATCAGTAATCCTAGTGGGCTAACAGCATGCCCTGTGGGTTATCAGCAACCCTAAAGACTATCAACAGCCTCAATCACTTATAAATAGCATAACAAAATCATAACAACTAGACCCAACTGATCATTATATATATATATATATATATATATATATATATATATATATATATACACCATACACGTAAGAATAAGTGAGGAGACCTACCTAATACTAACGAAAAGTAATTCTAACACCCGAACTGCCAGATCTAGACTCAGCCCAATCAACAAAATAATTAACCCTAATTAATAATTAAGGTCCAAAAACTCACTCGCGAGTCCAAATCCCAGAACTAAATCTTCTAAGGGAAAAAGGACTATTTTGCCATTCTCATTGTCGAAAATCGCAAATCTTTACCAAAGGTCAAAAATCAACAAAAGTTAACTTCCCATCGAGTAAGTTGGGCGTACCACTTCTTACGTGGGGCGTACAATGAAATCAACATCCATCGGGGCCGGTTGGAGTACACCCAATGTACTTCATCTGCCTCTACTTCCACCAACATAGTGTCTTAATCCTATAACACCGAAAATTTTCAAAACTAAAATTTCATTTAAATTCGCTTTGATCTAAAAACACTTTCTGTAAAAATCTCATTTTTGTTTAAATTACAAAAACATAACTCCATAATCAAATAAATAGTAATACATGATCCTCTAAAACATAACTTTTTCTCTGGTGTGTACAATCGAGCCAGTTCTGTCTCGTGATCCTAAACAAACCTGAAACAAAAAGCACAAAACACTGTAAGCACGAAGCTTAGTGAGTTCCCCAAAATACCACAAATAACACATACTAGCCACTTTAGGCTATAACTCTGTGGTACCTTGGGCCCTAACTCTATGGACCCTCTGTTCCTATCTCTGTGAACCTTCCGGTTCTAACTCTGATATACTCTGATATACACACAGCATAAATCACATAGAATAATGAAGTGCAATACATCACATAAATAGCATACAATAACTCTATCACATAACTCTAATTACCACTCAAGGTATAGTATAGTGAGAAGACTCACCTCAAACGAAGTCGGATGAACTCTCGTGCTCAACGTCCCGACCTGAAATCTTCATATTATTCAAATAACATCCCCGATTAATACTCTCTCATTGTCTCAGCTCTAAAGGTTGGGTAGAAGACCATTCTACCCTTCCCTGAACTCTCTTAAGTCAATCTTGACCAAAACCCTAAAGTCAACAAAAGTCAACGGTCAAACTTTAACCCTACTCGTCGAGTGCGCATGGGCGACTCGACGAGTCCACTGAATCCTCCTTCTAGCCTCGCTTGACACATTAAGACAACCCCTAGCTCGACGAGTTACACCTGGTATGAATCGCGGGGCAAGCCCGACTCGACTCGTCGAGTCTCTCCATGGACTTGGTGAGTTTCCTCCATGACTATGCTCATTCGACCTTCTGAGGCCAGATCTGCTTTACCAACTAGTAGATCTAACCTTCTAGCACTCAAAAGTCACGTAATGGTTCAAACTTTACATTCATGCAACCCACAATTAGCCATAGATGGAGAAATAACCCTCAAAATGATCACCTAAGCTCCAAACTCATAAAGGACTGCATAAAGCTGGGGAATAGGGACTCTCTGGACCTCTTAAGGTCCAGATATGAAGATATACATACAAGGAGACATCACATACTCTAGATCCCAAACCCAAGAAATTAGGGTTTCTCTGCCCAGCACCTACTCGGCGAGTCCCTCCTCTGAATCGTCGAGTCCACTCATTAAATCCGCGTGAAAAACCCGTCTCGACTCGGCGAGTTGGATCCTCAACTCGTCGAGTCTCTCCTTTAATCAAAAGATTAAACTACACAATAATAACCCTGAAAATCCGGATGGTACAATTCTCAACCACTTGAATTAGATTTCGCCCACGAAATCATCCCTTAACCACACATAGGGCTTAATCATTAACCCAAAAGGCACTACCGAAATGATCTTCGTACCACACTGATATTTCCTCTATAGACATCCGAAACCACATAGAACCTCCAAAACCATAGTTTAAACCAACTTTTTCGCCGCTAAAAAAATACCCCTTCCCAATAACCGGAAACCCTAGTGGCCTGATCTGCCGCCAGACTGCCTACTTTAGCGATCACCATGATTTTTGCTCCTCGAATATCAACCCAGTTTCCTCACTGGCTCTCTGATTCCGATAAGGCCACAACCAACAACCAACTATCTCTCCTCCAAGCCGATCATGCTAAAACATATGAATCACACCCCATGAATAAAAGGGTTCATACTCCACCGGGGCACATCTACTAGACTGCTATCAGAATCCCTTCGAATAAAGAATCCCCAACATTCTATCCTTAGACACAAAAGCATAACCATGCCCGATCAGAAGTGACCTCAAACATCCCATTCATAAGCCTCAACTCTAAATTCCATATCTCTTTTAACACCACGCGAGGTCTGACTATCGTCTCTCTGCATAACTCTTCTAATGGCTCTGGGCGGCCAGCAACCTCTGTCTGACCTGTTGAATCTGCTCGGTCGTCTGAAGCACCATCTTTGTACTACCTATCACACGTTGCCCTACCTCTCCCCAGCAAATGGGAGTCCGACACCTCCTCCCATACAACAACTCAAAGGGTGGCATACCAATGCTCGAATGATGGCTGTTGTTACAGGAAAACTCAGCCAAGGATAAGTACGTGTCCCAACTCAGTTCGAAATCCAATACACATGCCGGAAGCATGTCCTTGAGCGTCTGAATCGTCCGCTTGCTCTGCCCGTCTGTCTGTGGGTGGTAGGCAGTATTAAAATGCAACCTTGTGCCTAACTCCTCATGGAATTTCTTCCAGAAACTTGAAGTGAAACGTACATCTCGATCTGAGACAATCAAGATCGGTACTCCATGCCACGATACCACCTCCCTCACATACAAATCTACCAGGCTCTCCGTAGAAGAGCTCCCCCTGACTTCCTCTTCGCATCAATTAACTCAGACCTGTGACACGCAAGTCATAAATTCTCAAATGAAACTACAATCCAACCGAAAATCGACTTAGCCCTGACAGAGACGGAGACCCTAGTCTCGCCCCTGGTTTAACCACCAGGCTCCAAAAACTCAATACTAAGGCTACTCAAGCCTAAAACTCTTCTGCATCATACACTGATCGGAGAACACTCCACCATCACACTCTCTTGCCATCTAGTGAGTACTATGGCTCCCCGCAACATCACGATTACTTCTCGATGCCTAGTGAGTACTACGGCTCCCTGTAGTATCACAACACCCTCTGACCAGTGAGTACTACGGCTCCTCATAGTATCACAACACCCTCTGACTAGTGAACATTATGGTTCCCCGCAGTATCACAATACCCTCTGACTAGTGAATACTCCGGCTTCCCGTAGTATCACAACTCCCTCTCTCTAACTTGTGAGCACTACGACTCCCCGTAGCATCACAACACCACAATATGTTCACTAACTCATGCTCCACAAACTATGATAGATAGCTACACACACTTGTCCCACATATGCATCACAGACTCTGGCGGCAACCGCTATAACAAAATACCTACCTCTGCAGAGGTCCACTTCCTTAATTAATCCCTCTTGATGTCAATACCCGAAGGGCTCCCACTGGAACCGTAGATACATGATACACCACTAGTCCTCTCAAACTCAAGATTCTAAATAACTCCGAAATCGGAACATTATACCCGGGTACCACGGAACACCATTAAAGAACATTACGATGTCCTGCCTCAACCACTAATCTTCTACTCCCAACACCATACAGATACAACAATACATTTACGCTAAACCCCATAAATAATTCTCCATTTTTCCCAATGCGCAACTTCAGTGCATCTAAACACTCAATTGGAATACAAAGAAAGCACTAACGCTTCAGAACATGCTGATGATCCTCCGAAATCCTTTCCCCTACTGCTCAAAATCCAAGCAAGAATACACATACAGGCCTGGGAGTTGGCTGCTCGATAATTTTCTATCCACCCCAAAAAGGGGCATACACAATCCATACTTCGACCCAGAAGATTTCAACTGCCCATACCATCATTATGAGTCTTCCACTTGAAACGACCCTGACCACCACCAGATTCCTGACCATTGGCCACTTGCCGTGGAGACACCCATCCTTTCTCAGACACATACCACATGCATTATCTCGCTCTGTACCTTTCCTTGATCACCAATGACCCCGGTCTCATGAATTTAAGCTGTAGGTTTCTATATCCAACCCTTAACCGCTCTTGCACAAATCTCTAGTTCCCTCAATAAAATACCCGGTTCTCCCTCACTTAGGGTTCGAACCATCACCAATTGACACATCAACACTCTATCCCACAGACGGTTTCCTCCAGAAACATCGCACCTACGCTTGGAAGGTGCCACACAATGCCTAATGATCTCCCCACACAGAGATCAAGAAACCTCAAATACCCTAAATATACAAAGAAATCCTCAGGAACTTCTCATCACGACTGCCTCTAGCCATTCGAAGTCTCATACCATCCCAATACTGAACATCCCAACTGTCTAGTACTATCACTGACTCTTAGACTGAAACAATAAATCCTTATACCCCTCATCCTCGACTTCTCAACCCCCGTTCCAACATGTGAATCATCACGAGAATAGGGACTCCACTACCATACTCAATGCCCATCATAGACAGAAGAGCCACCGCTCTGATATACTTGACTGGATTACCCTTTGATACCGCTACCACACACCCTACTGTACTCAATTAGGGTGCAACGTGGTCCTTGACCATCTCAGACCCCACTGACTACCTGCTCATGGTAGATCATTTCCTCGCGGCAGACATGCTACCTGATACTTTGGTGGAAAAATCATCATCGAGTAAACCCGAAGGGTTTACTCCTAAACCCAAAACTGAAATCTCACACCTCTCCTACTTCCCATAGGAACATAAATAGCACCCAACAAGTCACATAATGTGACATCTCCTCCATCGGCTGATTGCTCACTTAGACCGCAAACCCCCATAAATGCCTTCTCTACTAATCCCTGAGTCTTGCGACTACATCTGACCTCTTACCAAGGTACTCTGAAATGCTCTCGACCTCCCTCTCAATGGATGCCTCTTCGGATTCAGTAATGACCCTTAGGCCTAAAACCTCATCGCGTCCACACTCCACTAATCAATCCTGATCGGACAACCGGAGAATCACAAGCATCATTTGCTAAGAACCATGGTAATCAGCCCCTGACATCTCTTATCAATCTGCTACAATGCATGGCATTCGAACTATAATATCACCCCTTAATCTTCTAAGATGCATGGTACTCGAACCATGGCGTGACTTCGCAATCTACTCTGATGTATGGTACTCGAACCATAACATCACTCCTCAATCTACTCCGATGTATGGTACTCGAACCATAACATCACTCCCCAATCTGCTCTGATGTATGGTACTCGAACCATAACATCACTCCCTAATCTGCTCCGATGTATGGCACTCGAACCATAACATCACTCCTCAATCTGCTCCGATGTATGGTACTCGAACCATAACATCACTCCTCAATCTGCTCTGATGTATGGTACTCGAACCATAACATCACTCCCCAATCTGCTCTGATGTATGGTACTCAAACCATAACATCACTCCTCAATCAGCTCCGATGTATGGTACTCGAACCATAACATCACTCTTCAATCTGGTCCGATGTATGGTACTCGAACCATAACATCAGTCCTCAATATGCTCCTTAGAACCTTCAGAATACTCCTTGTATCGAGTATGGGTCCTCTGCTTTCAGTAGTACAGGCCCATACTACCTGCCACATCTACCCATACTTTCCACACGGATCATCCCAGAGCTTCTAAGTAGCAGCTCAACCTTCTCGTTCACCAATACCATCACGCGTGCTCGCTCCTCAGTGAAATGCTCTAATCTGCCAGCGTACTCAGCTAACTAAGGCTTCTCCCTAGGCTCTTCCTTGGTCCTCCCACTTCTCCTCCATCAGCTGCTGAAGAGCTCCTAATGATGCCACCCATCTACCTCCTGAATATCGTCATATTCACTCGGTAGCTGACTCCCATAATCGAGAGTTCCACAAAGCATGAAGCAAGCAGCATTTGCACATCGAAGAATACATAGAACGCACTCTGTGTGATAACTCCGCTTGTTCTGCCCATTCTCCAAAGTACCACCAAACTCTGCAACTCTACCCCTCACGGGTTCTAACTATTCTTTTTATATGCACCACAACACTCATCTAGGAATCTCTCCTAGATTACCCCTCTAATTAAATCCCCTAAAAGGATGCCAACTGAATACTGTTACTCATCACATTCTCAAAAGCACATCACATATAACAACAATCTCCTAGGCTAAGGCATCACAAATCAGGCCACTCTAGTCCTAAGATATGATATTCCTAGCCTATCTCTAGCATGCATAATATCTCATAATACAAAAGCAAGGGTATTTTGGGAAATCACCGTTCAGGCTCTGGCTTTCTCTTTGAACTCTTATTCACTTTAGAAAATCATTTCTTTGAAAACTTTTATTACTTTCTCAGTTTGAGTCCAGATTACCCGAAGGTGCATCCGAATCCCTCAAACCAAGGCTCTGATACCAACTTGTAACACCAAAAAATTTCAAAACTAAAATTTCATTTAAATTCGCTTTGATCTTAAAACACTTTTTGTAAAAATCTCATTTTTGTTTAAATTACAAAAACATAACTCCATAATCAAATAAATAGTAATCCAGGATCCTCTAAAACATAACTCTTTCCATGGTGTGTACAATCGAGCCGGTGCCGTCTCGTGATCTTGTGAAAACCTGAAACAAAAAACACAAAACACTGTAAGCACGAAGCTTAGTGAGTTCCCCAAAATACCACACATAACACATACTAGCCACTCGAGGCTATAACTCTGTGGGCCCTTGGGCCCTAACTCTGTGGACCCTCTGGTCCTAGCTCTGTGAACCTTCCGGTTCTAACTTTGATATACTCTGATATACACACGACATAAATCACATATAATAATGCAGTGCAACACATCATATAAATAGCATACAATAACTCTGTCACATAACTCTAATTACCACTCAAGGTAAACTATAGTGAGAAGACTCACCTCAAACGAAGTCGAATGAACTCTCGTGCTCAACGTCCCAACATGACATCCTCGTATTATTCAAATAACATCCCTGATCAATACTATCTCATTGTTTCAGCTCTAAAGATTGGGTAGAAGACCATTCTACCCTTCCCTGAGCTCTCTTAAGTCAGTCTTGACCAAAACCCTAAAGTCAACAAAAGTCAACAGTAAAACTTTGACCCGACTCGTCGAGTGCATATGGGCGACTCGGTGAGTCCACACGTGTCCATTGAATCCTCCATCTAGCCTCGCTTGACACGTCAAGCCAACCCCTAGCTCGACGAGTTACACCTGATATGAATCGCGGGCCAACCCCAACGCAACTCGTCGAGTCTCTCAATGGACTCGGCGAGTTTCCTCCATGACTATGCTCATTCGACCTTCTGAGGCCATATCTGCTTTAGCAACTAGTAGATCTAACCTTCTAGCACTCAAAAGTCACGTAAAGGTTCAAACTTTACGTTCATGCAACCCACAATTAGCCATAGATGGAGAAATAACCCTTAAAATGATCACCTAAGCTCCAAATTCATAAAGGACTGCATAAAGCTGGGGAATAGGGACTCTCTGGACCTCTCAAGGTCCAAATCTGAAGATATACACACAAGGGTACATCACATACTCTAGATCTCTTACAAAAAGAAGAGAAGAAACCCAAGATTCATGAAATCTTTCACACAAACGAATATGAACATGAATCCTTACCTCTCACAACAGCTCTAAACGAAATGATGGAAGATTTGAGTCCCACAAATAGCCTAACATGAAATCCATCCTTCCCCTTGCTAGAACACACCAAAATATGATGAATTGGCCCTCCTCTTTCACTACAAGCCTTCTCTCTGTGCTCTAAGGTTCCTCAGGCTGTAGTGGCCGCAAATGAAGGCCATAAGGACCTTTAAATAGGTCCCAAACCCTAGAAATTAGGGTTTCTCTGCCCAACACCTACTCGACGAGTCCCTCCTATGACTCGTCGAGTCCACTCATTAAATCCGCATGAAAAACCCATCTCGACTCGGCAAGTTGGATCCTCAACTTGTCGAGTCTCTCCTTTAATCAAAAGATTAAACTACACAATAATAACCCTGAAAATCTGGATGTTACAAATCCCTTAAGAAAACTAACCCAACTTCAGATCTGACTATTCTAAAATGTCTTAACTCTTAAAGTCGTTGGCTTTAAGCCTTTGCATGGCTAGGAAGGCCCCAATGCAACAACATTTGGCTTCTAACACACTCAATGCTACTTTAATCATGCATGAGCTAAAGGTAATGATCAAGCAAGCATTTTTTGAATCTATAGGTCCTAAAATGCATGAAAGGACAACTACAATTCCCTGGAGTGGTCCAAAATAATAAAGGTCCAATCTTGGGGACTAAATTTCATGAAACTTCAATCATAAAGATCTAATGAAAAGATTGTCAAGGGATAGACTTTATACCTAAAAATGATGCCTAAAGAGGAGAGGTTTATGGATCTACAAGTTTGCTAGCACCCACTCCTTAAAACATAATCGGGTGGGCTGACATTGGTGCCTTCGAACCATGGATATAGTGAAGGAAAATCACGTCAGACTGAAGATACCAAATCAGTGTCGAGCTGATGACTCAAGAAATTCTCTCACTCTAAATCATACGTAATAAAACCCTAATTATAAATTAGGTCAATAACCCATCCAAAGAGTCCAAACCCTAAATCCTGGATTTATGGGAAAAAGGATACTTAATCCTTGTCTTATTGGACCTAACCCACCAAGACCCAAATACACTTATTCCTAAAGCCTAGAAGATATACCATGCCCTAAATGGGCCCAATTCTAAAGGCCCATCACAGAAAAGCACATGGCCCAAAAATAGCCCAAAGTCCCTAAGTCCCAAAAATGGCCCGAAATAAAGCCCATGTCCCTTCTGATGAGTACGCTAAGCATACCATCAGTATGCCCGACGTACTCAAAAGCTTTGTGTCGTCGGGACCCCAAGCACGTACGCTCATTGTATATGTGAGTACGCCCTGTGTATGACTCAAATGGCCAAATTCTCTTTTTGAGGTCTTAATCAGTTAATACCTAACATCCAACTTCAAATCTAGGCTCCTTAAAATGTATTAAGCCATAAAGTTGCAAACTTTATGCTTCATCATGTCTTAAAAGGGTAAAATCTTGGACTGTATTACACTAACATCATGAAACCTCCTTTAACCCTTTCATGGTTGAATTTAACCCATCAAGACTTTATTTTATGCTCACGAGACATAAGAAACCCAAGGACCTATCATTATAACCTTATGGAGTAGCTCATACTCTCAAGAAACACCTTAAGGACCATTTTATGAAGAAATAAGCCCTAAACTAGAGCTAACACATGGAGTCATCAACTGTACAAACAATAATCAAGATCACTTGATTCTATAAACAATAATGACAAATATAAGACAAGAACGAATATCAATATGGTGCTAAATGCTTAGATTAACAAAGTTGTAGAAGAGTTCAAGGTGAACTTCTCTGTAAGAGTTAGGTAAGGCGATGTAATCATTAAACCCTAATGTCACATTCATGCATATTAAATAGTCTAACCGTGGCAAACCATAATCACAGATGGAGAGTCCTAACCCATTATAAATAAGACTATTCACATACAAAACATTTTGAAATAACACATTAATAACCTAACAATCTCCCCCTTTGTGTCAAATAAAGAAAGGAGACTCTTCATTGTTGTATCTTTTGAACCTTGAACAACGTAGTCATCAAATTCAAAATGGTATTCCTAATCACAAGGTACCAACTGATCATGTCCTTGAAGCATTTCAGATCCGCATCATTATTTGCTTTGCATGCAACAGTTAAGCCCGTGATGTTGTTCAGTGTAGCAACATAGTATAAATGTTTGTATAATAAAAGGAACAAACTTTTCTGAACTTTATCACCATCTTTTTTTTGATACACCATGCTCCAATCTGCTTTCTCAATCTTACCCAGCCTTCTCTTTTGGAAGTCTGTTGTTTCTTCTTCAGGTTTCACAACTGGCATTTTCATTAACACTGAAGCGATTTCCACATCCAGTTTTGCAACTTCATGAATGTAGCAAATCAACATTCTTTTCAAATGAGAAATTATTGGCTCATACTTCACTTCATATTTCGATAAAATTAGAAACAACGAAATCTAGTCATTCGGATTCATACAAGGTAGATCAGCAAGTGTGAAGTCTTCTTCAATGCGACTTGCTCCTCGAAAACCCTTAAATTTAACATTTGTAAAATGTTCAGTTGGAAAAGGAGCATAAACTTTCACAACAACCATCTTATTTAGGCTTCATGTCTTGAACTGAGGCTACCGATACTTTAGATAAAATGAGAAAAGCATATCGTTAACATTGTAGTCTACAAGTGGTGCTTTCTCAATATGAGCGAAGCCTTAGAATAGGAAGGCTTTCAGAATTAGTGGTAAGTCGAGTTATGAGTCAATGGTATTTTTCAATTCAAAAGATACCGAAAGTTCAAACTAGTGAACGCTCAGATCATCGATCGCTTCCTTCTAAATTCTCTATAAGGACCAAGGAGGAAACAATGATATATGTGTTGCAAGAGTAACTTTCGCAACTCTGGCTTCTGCTTCCTTTGCCTCTAATTCTTTGCAAAGAATCAGAATATCATCAAAATCCTTGTCTTGTTTCTTTCTCACAAGTTTTTCTCCTTCTGAAAGAACTTCTTCTTCTTCATCGTCGTCAATTATCTTCTCTTTCTGATGCAGCGTACAAATGACCCAAGATCAAAAATGTTGATTCTAAAAGAATACCCAGGATAATCTTGCCCAAACCACGTTGATTCAATGAATACCGTGGGATTGGCTTCAAAATTTAGTAAACACACACGAAATTTTGAGAGAAAAATGAAAGTTCTTTAAACCGATCAATGAGCATCCAAATTACATTAGAAATACTTAAATAAGAAGCAGAATTTTAAAAGAAACCCTAAAGAGACATGGGCCAAAAACAAACCGAAAAACAAAGTCCAAAAATTATGAAAAAACACAAAAATATCCATAAGTCCAATTTAGAAAATGATTTTTGGATTCAAAAATGGGTAAGTCCCCTTCGGAGATTCGTAACCAAAGTTATGGCCATTTCCATGAAGCCCCTTTAATCACACGATCGTGGGCCTCTAGGAATGCAAGGGTCCGATCCTCCAAACTACGACCCACATTAATTTCCCTTTAGATCCCGAAGCTTCATTAACCTTCAGATATATTTTTGGTTTCTCCTCATGATGTTCATTAGTGGACTTCTTATCTTGGGGCTTAGGTTCTTCATTTTGTTTAACTTTTTCTCCCCTTGTTTCGGAAAAGCATCACCTTTCGAAACACCTTCAATGTGGTTTAACATTGCAAATACCGACTTAATCTTTTTAGAGAGGTGTTGGCGAATCGAAACAGTAAGAATAGAATCCTGAGTTTCCAATAGACGATGCAAATACCGATTAATTTCCGACACGCAACTTTTGATAATTGCTTTATCAGTCCCCGGATCATCGAAGTGTTTATTTGCATAATTGATCTTGAGAGAAAGAACCTCGACTTTTTCAGTCTCTGCAGCCAATTTATCCATGATTGCGTTCTCAAATGCAAGAATCTTTTTGAAGCTGCTATATCTTCGAAACAATAGAAGCCTTCATGCCAGAGTTGTCAGCTTTGAGTTCACCGTGAACCTGAGAAAGAGCTTCTTTTTCGGTTTGGAAAGTTGTGTCGAGACTCGTAATGGCCTTGTTTTCTACTTCAGTGTTCTGATCAGCAGAGCTTTGGAAATCAACCATAAACTTTGTAACTTCAGCATGTAGTTTTTCGACTTTTTCGGTCGTTTCAGTAATGGTCTTCTCTCTTGCTTGGATTGATTTGGTTATTGCATTGCTTTTGGTGAGCGTCTCAACCGCTGCTCGATGAGGCTTTAGCATAAAATCATAATTAGAAGAAGCAATAGATGACTCCAAAAGTGAATCCAACTTAGTGTTAAGCTTTTGAAATTTCCCTTTCGTCATAGAGGCATCCTCATCATCGCTTTCTTGATGGCCAGTGAAGGGGCTAAAAATGAAAATTTGGAAATCATCGTGATCATCCCCAAACATAAGATCTGGATCATCTTCTCAGAGAGGTGAAACTGTTGTCACACCCCGAAAACCGAAGGCGGAAACATTTCCGGGGTGGACTACCACGTTGAGTATCCAATCCAATGCACATTACATAATAAAAGTTTTACAGTTGTTTCAAAAGTAAAGTTTGTACAGTTGTGATACAATATATATATATATATATATATATATATATATATATATATATATATATATATATATATATATATATATATATAAACAAAAGAAACGGATCTTCATGAACACCGTCTCCAAGCAAAAAGGATCTTCGAGTGCCTGTTCTAACGCTGACCTGAGAACACAAGCGGTTTGAAAATCAGCATAAAGCTGGTGAGTTCATAAGCGGTTTTTGTTTGTGAAAATGTTTCGAGTTTCCTTTCCATTTCTGAAATGTTATATGCACCAAGAAAATCCCATATTTTCTTAATAGTTGGTTATTGTTTCACAAATGTAAAGTATTGAAAGTTTGTACACTGAAAACATGTTTATTCATGTGAAAATGTATAGTTGGTTATCTGACTTGTTAAACTATTTTGTTTACTTATCATGTGTTACCAGGAAAGTCCAATACTTTCGTTATTGTATGTTACCAATTGTAAAAGTTGTATTGTTATCCAATTGTTACTCTTTCTAGTTATGTAAGTGTTACCCAGGAAAGCCCCATGCTTTCCTGCATTTTTGTTTCTAATGTAAACGATGTTAAAGATGTAAAAGATGTAATCATTTTTAGGTTCCATGTTTTCCCCAGGAAAGTCCCGTACTTTCCTGATTGATAGTTACTGTACGTGAAAGATGTAAAAGATGTAAAAAAATGTATAAAGTGGTTCATTATTACCATAAGTAAATCTCTGTTATCCTAATTGCAAGTTCCATAACCATACAATAGACTGAAAACCTGTGGCAATAAGTAGTCCACATGTGGCAATAAGTCGTCCACATACTTATGACTTTCGTCACCCTTGAACCATTTCGGTTCGGCTGTAGCTAGCAGCCAGGTGTGGGGTAGTCAGCCCCGTATAGATCTATACACTCAAGTCACGCTCTCTAAATACCAGAGATTCTGGTTATGGGTGTAGTCCTCCACTCGCGTATCTCGGTGGAGTGTTCTCCGAGGACGTGTCTCCAATCATACAGGATTAGCAAATTTACTAGTAATAATATGATAGTCCTCCACTCGCGTATGAGTGTGGAGTGTTACCGAGGACAAAACAGTGTACAGGTATTATGTTCAAATGTTTAATGTCATGCTTTTAACTGATAAAATGTGGAAAACCATTTGTGAAATATATGTAAAACATAACAGTTTAAAGACCTATTTCACAAATATATGTTACGTGATCTGCATGTTCAAGTGGTTATCAGTTATGGTAATCAGTAATAAAAGCATATGAAACATGAAACACACATTTGAAAACATGTTTTGAGTACAATAATTCCCTTGTACTTTTCTTGTGTTCCCCCCTAAAAACAGTGAAAACAGTGAAAAAGGGTAAGGGTATGAACTCACCGGACTCGGAAACGTGTCAGTTTTGGATACTAGACGTTGGTTCGGGGTTTGATTACTCACGATGTCCCTATGTAAAATGATATAATGTTCATATATATACAATTAGAGATACATTCACTAATCATATGGAACATTACACTCCAATGAAGTTAAACACTTCAAAACGAGCATTCGGAGTGACCCAGGTGACATCTTCGGACGCGTAATGGCACTAGGGACTTGGGACTTGAGTTTACTCCCCAAGAGTAAACATTTTAAGGAGTTTACAGCTATTGAACACACACATACATGAGTTTACGGCCGTAAACTCATGTGGGTGTGATTTTGGATGCTTAATGGCTTAAATGGACATGGGGATTGTTGGAATGGATTTCTAAAATGCCTTGGAATGAATTAAATGTGAATATAACATAAAGAAGGTTGTTTAAGGCCAACACCTTGGAGTTTACGGCCGTAAACTACCCATGTTCAAAAGAAATTAGTTTTTGATGCTAAGAACAATCACATGTGATTTATAGGAATTTATCCAAGCCTTTGGAGTGGTTTAATGGATCATTTGACAAGGTTTTATGAGTTTACGGCCAAGGGTATGCTCCTAGGCCATAAAATCCTATAAATGATACTTTTGATATGTTTCAAACCCTTAAACTATTTTTAGATGCATCTAGATTTTACCACAAAGCCATTGGTTGAGTTTCAAGGCATTTGGACATGTTTTAAGGCTCTAAATCCCCAATTAAGAGGAGTTTACGGCCCAAGAATATGTCTTGGCCGTAAAATCTCTTTTGTCCCTCAAAAATCATGTTTAAGGTGTTTAGATGCTAAAACCAATGTCCCACAAGTCATATCTAAGTCCCAACTATGATTTGGAAGGGTTAATTGGCTCAAAAACCCCTTGAATATGAGTTTACGGCCCAAGAATGTGTCTTGGCCGTAAACTCACTTTTTTCCCTCAAAATCAATATTTTACATGTTATAAGTCTTTTCCATTAAGCCATTAAGTCATATCTAAGGTCCAACAATGCTAAGGAAGGGTTTTAGGGCTTAAAAACCCCATTGTTAGGAGTTTACGGACCAAGCTAGTTCCTTGGCTGTAAACTCGTGTTCTTGGTCCCAAAACACAAATTAAACACAAATTTGAAGGCTAAAGAGGTTAAATAACAAGTTAGGGGTGTTACCTCTTTGATTTCAAGCCTTAAATCTTTGTTTTGGACCTTGATTTTGGGTTGAGGAGAGAGGTTGTGAGTGTTAAATGAGAAATTTACCAAAGGCTTCAAATGAAGGCTTAAACACATTTATATCGTGTTTAAGTTTTGGACACGGTGGAATTCTACCCGATACCGGCGTTAGACGAGGCTTTTGGTCGTACCCGATTGAGTTACCGTAACCCGATACGGTAATTTCTAGAAATATTCCGATCACTAGAATTGGATGTTAAAATGATTTCTAATTATATTAAGGAACCCATTAAGTCATTTTAAATGTGTACTAATTAATGACTTAATTATATGGAAGATCGGAAATCGAATTTGGAATGACGATTGGTTGCGCGAATTGTACTACGAAAGAGTTACAATAAATGATACGGAAATTTCGGGTTGTTACAGCTGTGGATGTGTTCGTACCCATAGTAACACTAAAGTCAACATGTGCCCCTGTATCAGATACATTGACAGTTGACATCGTAGTACTAACAGTGAAATTTATGGTTGTAGTTGAGTCAATATATAGAAAAGAATGGATAATGGAACAAAAATTTATGGTAAAGAAACTCCAACAGAGAAATTTGGTATTGGAGCAATGGTAATTGGTTTAGTGGTGGTGATTGGAGATGAAGTGGTGGTTGGAGAAGGTGGTGGAGTAGGCATGTGAAAGAAATCAGAATCAGGTGTAGATGAGGTAGGCGGAGTAGATACCATCAGAATTGGAGTTGAAGTTGGTGGTTCCAAAGTAGCTGTAGTATCTTCATATTCAATCTAAACATGCTTACCCTCATGAAACTCAGCGTGAGTCCTTGACTCTGAAGGCTCATATACCATTGGGGATAGTGATCTTTGTTTTTGAGCAGTCTTCTTGACTTTCTTTTTCGAAGTCTTGAAGAATTCGGAAGGAAGAACTTTACCCTTTTACTTTGCTCCCCTTTTTGGTTTGTTTGCCTCCTCAATCACCTTTTGTAAAACATCAGACATGGGGCGAGGACCAGGAGGTAACTTCTGAGATATTCATTGATGATGATATTTTCTTGAGGCACCTTTGTAAGCATCACCACTGGAATTGATCCAACAAAATCAAACTTGGTTGGATCCAACATCATGAATGATGACGTTTGTAGAATAGGAATCACAACAACCACAACACCATCCTGAAAAGGAATCTTGAATTGTAATAAGGCTCTATGGACGATTAACAACCAAAAACGAGCACAAGAAATTTCAGTGTTGCGAGTCGATGAAGATGTGCTCTGAATGAGTTGTGTCCAGAGAATCGATCCATAATTCAACTTGATACAATGATAAAAACCAAAGATGATGGTATAAAAGAGCTTACTTTGTGCTATTAGCGCCAATAAGATGTTCAAAAAGGATCTTAAATAGCAACGTAAATAAACCATTCCACATAGTTGGAAGATTAGGCTTCTTGAATTTGGATAGCAATGTGATATCCTTAAGGTAACCAATCTGATAGAACATGTTAATGAGATTTATGGAAGCAATCGAGTCAGGATCAACAAGCCCTTCTATCAAATTAAACCCTAGAATTCTACATAATCGATACTTAGAGATAAGGTCTTTCGAGAATCAACTTCAAAGTTAATCACATCATCTGCTAAAACATAAGACGCAAAGGTATACACCTTTGAAAGATGGAGGAGAGGAATGGATTCTGACATGGTCAAAGCTTGAGCCAGTGGTGAGAAATGTAGAGATTCAATCATAGGCTTTAGGGCTTCATTGTAGCGTGAGGCAGTGAGATCGTGAATCAGATTTTGACTCGGCTCATGCTCAACAAGAGAATAGAGGTTGATTGATCAACGAAAGAAGTATTGTCAGATGATCCTGCCATGGAATCATTGAATATGGCGATGAAAAGTAGAGAGGAAAAGGGTTATTTGCTGTGAGAGTTCAAATACTTTGTGAGCGGTGAGAGAAAAAAAATCGTCAAAACACTTTTATACGTCTGTGATAAGTGAAGAGAGAAAAAGCTGCCATTTAACGTTCCCATATCCTTGTAAAGTAGCCTAGAAAAATGCGATAGCTGCTTGTCTTAGGTGACGTTACAACTGACACGCGTGATGTCTGGCATGGAAAAAGGACACGCCTTAATTTGATTCCTTATCACCCAAGAAAACCATCGTTTCAGTTTCTATCATTCGGAGTGAATGCCAATACACCATATCTTGTTCTCGGAATAACAGTAATCCACATGAATTATTACAAGACTTGGAAAAATCATAAATATTTTTGTGCAAGAGTGTGCCAAAGAAAAAGAAATAAATCAAAGTTAATTTCTAGGATTTAGTGATGTTAACTAAATGTGACATGAAATTCAGATGGATCCCGGGCAACAATCTCTTCCTTCTGAATCAAAAGAGACTCGAAAGTGTTTGTGTGGCTTCCCGTTGAATTATGATCATCTATTTAGTAAGAAATAGTGAAAGCCTTCTTTTTACGTAGGCTTTAAGGGTGGCTTTAGCTTCAACCAAATTTCGAAACTCAATATAAGTCCGAAAGTCTAGAAGAAGTACTTGCCTGAACATTGTAGCCTTAATAACAAGTAAGCTTTGGATCTATTTTAAGTGGAAAGATATTTCTTAAAAAAATGGATCTTTTGGGAAGAAAAGTCTTGGGTCGAGAGCTTTTCATAAAGGTCACTTAAAAATAAAAAATATTATCTTTTTAAACTTTGAAGGTACCAACCAAAAACATTATATGTGTCAATTCCTTAGTAAAAAATGTATAACATATTAATTGTTCACCGTCAATTTAGAAATAGGATTCAGATTGTGGGTTTCACTTAAATTGTGGTGATAACGATTTAAAGATCATGAACACAGATGTTATGTAACCATAAACCTCAATGGTAAATTCTAAGAGTCTCAAGGGTTACATGTTATGAAAGTGAGGTTGATGGAGAAATATGAGATTGGTTCCAAAGAGAGAAGTGTACATCTGCTATAAAAGAATGACCAACCAGTCAACTCTTAACTCAATATGAGAAGAGTAAGGTAGCTCAATGACTTATGTGAATATCATCCTGATTGGGAACAAACGATCAGAGTGAAAGTTTCATTTAGGCTTCAAACATAGAGTCTTATAGGTTTGGGTCAACATGCAACATCATGCTTCTAGGACACTTAGATAGTACAAAGATTTAGAATTATATACTTGTCCCATTGTTCTGAATTCAGGTAACAAGAATTTGTACCTGATGCAAAAATGTATTCTGAAAATAACACACATATATAGAAAAATATTTCTGTACTTTCTGATTTTCGTAAAAGATAAAACTAAAATAATGAACATATTTTTGTGATTTTGAGCTTTTGAAAGTGATAAAACAGAAAATATTTTTTTTTTGATTTTTGATTTTTCTGAAAAAGATAAAACAGAAATAAAGAAAATATTTTTGTGAGTTTTGATTTTTCTGAAAAAGAAAAGAAAATAAAATAAAAATATTAAAAAAATAAATTCAGAAGCATAAATGAACAGTGACTTCCAAAGCATTCCGTAGCTCTGAATCAATTAGAAGACAGTTAATGTACAAAGTATACAGAAGCGTTCCGAAACCCTGATGAATAGTAGAATCAGAACCATTTCGAAGCTTGAATCATAAACAGTAAAATCCGAATCATTTCGAAGATCGGATCGTGAATAGTAAAATCTGAATCACTCCCAAGCTCGAAAGATGAACAATAATTTCCGATTATGAAAGGGATTTCGGAACCGAATCAGCTTCTATCATTCTGAGACCTTGTAAAATACGATTGAATGTTATTTCAGGTAAGTCCTTTGTGAAGATATCAGCTAACTGATTAGAGTGTTGCACCATTCCGAATTTTGCAACGTAGAACAAATTCCGCAACATTTCAAGTAAGTCTTGTATGGTGACATGGAACAAATTCTGCAACATTTTTATTAAAAAAGGTACTCTGATTTTTATAAAGCGTAAACAAAATCGGTCTTTTCTGGCCATGAAAATGGGGATATCATAGTTGGTCTCAGAACATTAGTTTAAGCGAACTAGGAATAAGGATTTATTTCTAGACATAAACTTAGAATGCTAAGCGATGATCGTGAGGAGTATGTCTAATAAATTTAGGTAATACACCTGAATAGACACAAGCACTAGCTTATTTATGGAAAAATACCTAACATGCTTTTATGTGCTAAATGATTTATGATATGCATTATATGATCGGATCTATGGTCTATTACGGACCGGATCTGTATGTGTTCAGGTTTCTGAACATTTAATTACGGTATTAGAACTGTCATATAACTTTTCGGAGAGATAAAGGGATTTATACGTCAATCATAGATAAAATCTTTCCTATCTTAATTCTCGTGATTACACACTGATCATCTGATTTGGTGTATAGATCAAAATGGGAAGAACCCGAAGTGGAGTCAGGAAAGCGAATGGAAATAGGAATCAACAACCCCTAGTGATTGAACAAATACCTATTGTAGTAACCACACCTGAGCCAATCACAATAGTCGGGGTACAAGTGATGATCCAAATGATGTTGGATCGTCAAATGGAGGAAACAAGGTGTTTACTTCAACAAAATCAAGAAGAACTTATGATGCCTATTGAACAGCCCGAGTTAAATGATGGACAGTTAGAAAGAGGGAACTATAGTGGGACGGTTGGTCAAGCCAACCCACCGATAGTTAGACGAAACAATCAGGATGGAGGAAATGACGAACGTGGATACAAGTACAACGATTTCATGGCATCCAAACCCTCGAGTCTTTCTGGAAACCCATCACCGGTGGAAGTTATGGACTGGATCTCCGAGATGGAGACAATGTTTGAGAGTTGCGAGTGTAGCAACAAACAGAAGACCGCCCTTGCAGTCCTTCTATTAAATTCTGGAGTACTGAGCTGGTGTAAGCTACTAGCTAACACGATGCCCAAGGGAGAAGCAAACAAGATGTCTGGGCAAGATTTCCTAGTGCAATTAAAGATGCAGTGACTGCTCTGAGTAGGATCTTCTAGAGATCAACAATGAATTCTAGAATCTGAAGAAGGGGAGGTTGAGTGTCACCGAGTATGCTGTAAGTTTTATAGAGAAGATGAAGCTCATTCCTTATCTATTTCCAACTGAGCTCTCCAAGGTCAACAAGTTTTCCCACGGATTACCATCGGACTTTGGTCCAATGGTCAAGCAAGCAACCACTCTGAAAGCTGCCATATGGGCTGCTAAGAATGTGGAGACCTAGATAAGAGAGAAGGGTCTGGAGAGAGCTAAAGTTAGCGAGAAAAGGAAGCATGAAGGATCTTCAAGGTCCAACAAGGAGAGAAAATTCCCGAACTTTGGAGGAGGAAGAGGTGACGCAAGATGGTGTGATAAATGCAAGAAGAAACACTTTGGAAAATGCGGCGAGGAGGTGACATGTTTCAAGTGTGGAAAGTCTGGGCATTACGCCAGTGAGTGTACATCCAACAAGAGGATGTGTTATAAATGTAAATAAGGAGGGCATCTTTCATAGAATTGCCCAAATAAGAATGAAGCAGCAAGGCCAAACACACCACCAAGGCCAAGGACATTCCACTTGATTCTCGATGAAGCAGAAAACAATGCGAGGAATTGAGGATGAGGACTTCATCTAGTTATGCAATAGCCGTGAGGATAGTATCGCATGGTGTAGCCTATTAGAGGCATAGTCTAGGGTGAACTTGAACACCTATGTAATCATTTCAAGGAATAATATAAAACTGTTGTTTTGTTATCTGGTGTTAAGTTGTTATGTGATTGTCTTGTATGGTGACTTGGAAAACTACGAGACAATACTTGGGACGATTATGAGTAGGTGTGAATGGTAGTAGAGGCCTATACTACCGAAAGCACATGATTGACACTTGGATCAAGGAAAATCACAAGGTTTCCAAGAAGCTAGTAATTGATTTCATTTTTTTCAAGTATGTCATTACCATCGTTTTGGTAATGATTAAGAAAATGATTGTTGTTTCGACCCTAGTGGTCCTATTAAATTGAGTCCGACTAAGATGAGTATGTTACGTGGTTCAGAGAACCAAGTTCGATGTAGCATCTAACTTAAGCTAGAAGATTGAAGTGAAAGATAATCGAAGCGGTGAATAGAAGTATCACGCTAGTTAAAGAAGTTGGTAGCTAGAAATGCTACATGTTAAAATGTGATTATTGTTGGATTAGTGTCTAAGTTCACAACTATTTTGGTATGTACTTGACCCGATTGTGCATGGTCCTTTTGGGTTGCCTTCACACTGGTGACTAGACAAGATGATTGTTGAGGAGAGAGGCTGGTTTATTGTTAAGAATGATAAATAAGGGTATAAATATGATTTTTTAATATATTATATGAATAATATATTAATTTGGAATCATATTATTAATTAGTATTTAATCATAAATTAACTAGAAATTAATTTCGGGATTAAAGGAATTAATTAAAAGTACAGGGGCTGTTTTGTAATTATTTGATAGTTGAGACTTTAGGCTATTGGATCACCTTTATTAAGGCTTGAACGAAAATCCTAGAAGGATCTAGGAGTTTTCGTCCAAGGGCTTAAGGAAAGGAGTCCATGGACTTGCTTAGGCCCTAAGCTAAGGGATTAGGGTTTACACCTTGAAACCCTAGTTAGCCTTAAGTATAAATAGCACCCTAAGGCACTAAGATTTTGTCCAACCCTTGGGGAACCCTAAAAGGGACGAAATATAGGGTTAGATACCCTTCTCTCCTCTCTCCCATATTCATCCTTTCACCTAATGTGTTTATGAGCCATTAGAGGTACTACACTTGTGGTAGTTCAAGGAACTAGTTGTTATTGTTATATAACAACAAAAGGTATGTATTCTAATTTTATATATGAATTTTGAAAATTATAGTAGCATGCCAGGTTTCTTTTTGTGTTCATAAAGTTGTATAACTAATAGTGAAAACATAGATCCAACTCTAGGGTTGCATGCACACATATGATTGTTTGTATAAAACCCATCAGTGGTGTCAGAGCCAATGGTTTTTGTTTTCAATTAGCTTTTATTCAAATGTATGAATTTGAAATATTAGGGTTTATGGCTAATAAACCCTGAAGGCTAGGTAATTTTTGCAATTAGGGTTGCAAAACCCTAGTTGGCAATTTTTGCTAGGGTTTCCCAAATCCTTTCCTTAGCCTCCAAGATTTTGAAATCTAGGGTCATCCAACCCTTTGATTTCGAAATTACCTCCTTCCCCAAGGTTAGATCGTAAATTTTAGGGATTTGGATGATCCCATATCTTGTAATTATCTTTTAATTGTTAAATATGGTAATTAAAGATCTTGAATTATCTCATCCCTTATTTTCGAGATTTAGAGAGGGATTAAAGGGGTTAGGATATCTTAAATGTATAAATGGTAATTATCCTCATGATTTAGATAATCCCTTGTGATTTAATAATTTAAATTAATTTTTTAATTTATGGTAATTATTAAATCAAGAGTTTTAATATTTAAAATTTTAATTTAAATGTCTTAAATTTGAAAATTTTAAGTGAGATTAAAACCTAATTGTTTTGAAGAGTTTCAAAACTTGCCCTCAAGTTTGGAATTTAAATTGTTGATTAAAAGTTAATTTTGAAAGTCTAAATTCCAAAACCCTAATTTTGAAATGTTCAAATTACACCCTTATGGTTTTATTAAATTAATTAAGTGTGTAATTAAAAGAAAGTTAATAAATCCATAATGATTTTGGTTAATTAAAACTATAATTTAAACCACCTAGTATTTTAAAAGTGTAAAATACACCTTTATACTATGTATAACATTAAAAGTTTAATATTATATATGTATAACTAAAATGCTAGTCTTACCGTTAGTAAGCCTCATTCACGAAGCCGATCTATAAGGGGCGTATAAGGTTATGGCCTATAAAATGGCCGTTTAATGGGTATCCACTCTTACCCACCACTTCCTTGATTGGTGGAGGGTCGTTAGCCAAACGGGTAGGATAGGGAAAACCCTTTCCATTAAAAGTATAATGAAGTATAAAGTAACTAAAAGTTTTACAAAATTCCCAATCTTAGTTACTTTAGGCAAAAGTGAATTGATGCAATTCCATGAAATTACACTTTGTGCCCTTGCGAAGACGTTAGTGGAGCGTGTGTGGTTAACCGACACACTAAATGGTTCTAAGCAAAGGTAGAAAAGGGTGACTCGATGTTTGTCATAGGTCGGTGGAGCGTGTGTGGTTAACCGGCACATCGAATAGGTGACTGTAACATGTAGGGGCACCATGTAAGTTTGCATGGTTATTCACACCCGCTTTGTGACCCTCGGTATCCCAGTCGCAAACTAGAGGGGCATATCGAGATTTAAACATGCCATTGAAAAGTTCAATGAATCTCAAAGGATCTAGGAGTTTTCATAGATTTAAAACTTAAATTTCCTTTTCGTTTTTCATGGTGGAAATTGGTAAATCGTCATTTACCTACCTTCAAATATTCTGCAACTAGATTACGACATCCATTTTCTAGGTTGTAGCGTATTGTGTTCGGTCCTAGCCTTAATATCTCATTTGGGTGATTTATTAAGGACTCAATCAATCAACTAACTTGAATTTAGTTTCTCCGGTTTTGTAGATGTCAAAGTACGACAACTATGGTATTCCCAAATCCCGTGGAAGAAGCTTTCCACATGAAGATGATATTCCACGATTCGATCGAGGAACAAGAGATCATGCTTCACTTCCTCCACCTCCTCCAATTATTCTCCCTAACCCACAAGTTCGTAGGCTTGAAAAAGTTCAAGCTCACTCAAGCCCTTTTGGCAAGTAAACATGGAAACCTATGTGTGTACACGTCTTAGAGATGAAGTCACACATTGAAAGGTTAAGGATGTTGGGTGTCGAGATTTCAGGTAAGTTGGCTGTTGAGTGGGTTCTTCAGTTGCTTCCTGAATCATATAGTGAGTTCGCAAGAGAGTACTATACGATGGATCATGACGTGGCCTTCATTGATTTGACCTATTTGCTTATAGCTGCTGAATTAGAAATGATTTGGCGAGCTGGTCAAGCAAATTTTTCTGGTAAATCAAACTCCTAAACTTCGATGGATATTAAAAATGGTGACATTGGAGATCCAGAAAAGGTAGATTCTGAGATAGTTCCATGTGCCATTCCAAAGGAATCCATTTGCTTTTATTGCCAAGAGAAGGGACATTGGAGATGAAGCTGTCCTATTTAGCTAAGAGATCTAAGAGATGGGAGAGTCAAAACGTATGGCTCTAATTTATGTAAAATCCATTAACTGACTCTTTTAAGTTCCTATTCTAGATTCTTAATACATGATGTGACAAGATATCATTTGATGTTTTGTAGAATCGAAGAAAAGAGAGGAAGCTTAAGGGAAGAAGTGAGCGGAATCTAATCATGAAGAAATGGATTTCGATCGCATTACTTGAAGATTAGATTCTTGAGCTACTACTTAGAGTTAGAATAAGAGTGCTAAGAAATATGTATTAGCATAGTTTTTAAATGAATTGCATTGTAAGGACAAATTTTTCCGCAATAAAATAAAATTTTGATTTTATATTATTTATTTATCCTTGCGATGGCGTGTATGAAAAATTGATGTTTTGACTGTTTCTATTATTAGAAATAATGGATTTGATTCTTAATTATGTGGAAATGTCGAGAATTTACCAAATAGGGAGAGTTTCTCATCACCCAAGTTTTAATTGGACAGAAACTTGGAATCATGCAACTTGGTTGCATGATGAATGAGAAATTTCTTATTTGGAAATTAGACTAATTCGTTGACAAAGTGACAAGTGAAGCACTAGGAGATCGAGTACACAAAGTTGTGTTGATCAAGTCCACCACAAGAGTAACAAAGATATTCGTCATGATTTACTAAAGGTTTAGTAAATATGGTTATACTTATAAGATTAAGTGTAATTCTGAATTTTTTGAAAGAGTTTAAATCAATAGCAGAACGAATAAGAAGAATCAAGTAGGCAGAAAGATAAAAGTTTCTCTATTCTAAGAAGAAGGGAGAGTACCTTTTATTATGTTTTATGATAGGTCTTAATGATTAAGAACCATATCTCAATTGATCCTCTAAGTGAGTCTTAGTACAATTGTATGTCTGATAAGAGAATCAAGAATTGAAGAAATGGTTAAATCAAGAAGTCAATCATAGTTCGTTCCAAAACAAGTGTTAGAGCTAAGATTGTGACATTGAGTGACAAGTCTTAAGAAGGTTTATAACATTCACCAAATGTGGAAGGTTGTGATGTCTTGGATAAGACAAAGACCAACTAGGACCAATTTTGTGAAGTGTTTTGTCTTGATAAAAGCTACACTAACTCTTGAATATTTGTTTGTCGAGAAATGTTTATTGACAAGAGAATCTTATATGTCAAGGAGTCAGTGGGAGTCTAAATGGTCTTGAAAGGTTTCAAGAACAAATCAAGAATTAACCTTATCGATCGTCACTAGCACACGACTTGAGGTTTATAACCTATCGTGTTGATGTTATTTTGTTTCTGTGCCATTCCAATTGAGTTAATTATGCATGTGAGTTTTATGAGTTCTCATTTGAATGCATAAAAGACAAGGACCTTGGTCAATGAAAAGTACATTGATAGGAAAGGGTGAGCTGCTTAACTGCTTGGAAGACATGGTGGGCACTAGTGTTACCATAAGGCAAGAAATCAAGATTAAGAGTTCGGTCCATATGAGTTTGGATTTGTCGCAAACTTTGGTTTTGACAAATTCACATGGATAGGAACACATACACCATTAAAATCTAAGTGTCATAAGATTCCCTCCTTCATGAAAATGACTGTGAGGAAATGCTTTCACCAAGATAGATTTTAAGAAGATAGTGATTGTGAAAATTGCATTCTTAAATTCGATTAGGGTTACGGTATCCCTTTCCATGATTCGAATTGTGAGATTTGGCAATTAGTCTAAATTGTTTAGACACACATATGAGCTATCTAAGGCAAAGGTGTATAAGCTTAGATAAAGGATTATCAAAGCATTAGGTATTAGAAATATGAACTTAAGAAATTCAATAGGTATTGTTTTTCTGGAAGTTAAGCTGTTTTCTGAATACATGTCAAAGCTAGTGGGAGCATAAGAGTTATGCTTATGTGATAATAATCATCATGATAGTGGGAGCTAAAAAGTTGTGCTTGTATGATTATTATGGCAAGTATTGCAAGTTAGCAATATTAATTATAGAAAACAAGAGTTATACTTTGCAAAGTCACAAGGGTTGAAAGGTTGTTTTGCTATAATTAAGGGAGAGAATATTATGCTTCATTTCAAATCTAAAGGCTTAGGTTGTGGAATGTTAATAAATTTAGTAAAGGATACATAGTGCGTTCTCAAAATTTTGATTATGATTATGACATCCCTCTTCATAGTTCGAATTGTGAGAACGTGACACATTATATATCATGACAGAAGATTGATAAAGTATCGTATCTTTATGTAAGAAATTATGAATCGTGTCCCATACGCTTCGGGTATAGGATCGATTGCAGGTGCTATAATATTTTACCATTCTAAAATTTTCCAAATGTCTAGCGCATTTAGAGGGAAAAAGGACAAGAATCGGTTTTGACTAAGATAATTAAACAACTATCAAAGGACGATCCAAAGGTCGCTGAGGATTGGTCGCTTGTGAGTAGTTGGAAGTATGGTATTGGATTGAACATATCGACATTATTATGAATAGATAAGATTTCATTAAGAATGAGTTGTCATATGGCAAATATGGAAATGTATCCATATTGGGAGTTGGATATTGAGAAGCTGTATCTAGATTAGAAACTTTTATGCAAGAAAGGATGTTCAAAGGAATGTACTTTGAGTGAGAGACATCCTATCTATAGAATTGTTTCTTATAGAGATTGGCCAAGTCTTAATGATTTTGAGCTATGACTTTACAAAAGAATCATTGCATAAAATGTTAGAATCTAGCATAAGTAACAATAATTTGATATTCTTACACTTGTGATAGGGATTGGGAGTTGTGAAATGAGCATGATTGGAAATGTGTTCATTTGATCTATTTCACAAAGTAAGGACCATAGGTAAAGATTGTGTGCATGCTAAGAGCATGGGACAAGTGTAGTAAAATTTCAAGTAAGAAGTTGATTACCCGAAACAACAAATAATGAGTAATCGATATGGTGATAAATAAAAGGTGTTTTATTTATACTCAAAGGGTTTGGGACCATATAGGATTACTATTATTCTTGTGTGTCACTTTGCATGTTTTGAATTCCTGAATAATTAATTATTTCAGAATAATCGAATTATTCGAACAGACCACAGTCGTTCATATGTTGGAAGTAGGTATGAATGAAGACTATCGTAAATTGGTGTGTGGATTGTCTAAAGTGTATTAGACATAAGCAAAAGTTTGTTGCAATGTTCATGAGTGCTTATGAATATGATTTGAGCATTGGATTAAACCCACGCTCACTTGGATCACTTCATGGATTTTATCACGAGTGATTGGTGAGATGATAATATCTTATATTCTTGAAACCGAGATGTGTGAGTTGTATATTGTGAGTCGGTTACACATTGATAATATGTAAACGCACCAGTAACTTAGTGTCATAAAACATATTGTTGTGTGCGATTCGGTAAGTGAGTGCAAGCAAGCATTGAATTAAAGTTTATCCGTTCCTTTTATCCAAAGTGGGATGAAAGCGATATCTGTGGGCCCCTCGATGATTTAGTGATGACACCTAAGTGCTTGGCCAAGATGGGACTAATTTGATGTGTTCAATTGTAGTCTGTTGTCAGTCGTCATAAATCGAAAATAAGGAAACAACACATAGACAGAGAGAATGATTTAAATCCTTGTCTCAGTCTATACGATATCTAGAATGGAGGAATATATGATCCCTTATCTAAAGGATGCGTATCTGATAAGATCAGAGTTGATAACGGCTTTTGAAAGCTATGATTGCTAATCAGGATCTGAGGTTATACGCATAATAGTTATTAGACTTTTTCAAGTGGGAGACTGTTGGATTAGTGTCTAAGTCCATAACTATTTTGGTATGTACTTGACCCAATTGTGCATGGTCCTTTTGGGTTGCCTTCACACTAGTGACTAGACAAGATGATTGTTGAGGAGAGAGGCCGGTTTATTATTAAGAATGATAAATAAGGGTATAAATATGATTTGTTAATATATTATATGACAACCAATAAAATTTCTAACACTAAGCGGATAACCATGCCATAACCCTCAAAATCAAAGAATACAATACCGAAAACCATGCAACGAGACTAGCAGATAAAAAATACTACACAAATCATAAAATAATAAGACATCAAGAAGAAACATACCCGCAGCTGCATCCGACACTGCCCTAACCTCCTCTGCTGTAAGCTGAAAGGCACGACCCTGAGCCCTTGGGGGCTATGCTCCACCCTGACCTCCACCCGTGATCCTCAACATGGCCGGTGCTGGAGCCTGCACCGGTCCTGCAGTAAGCTGTGGAAAACTGACCCTCAAGTGCCCAACCTGATGACAATGATAACAGATCCTTAAATCCCGACTCGGGACTGCCTGCCGATAATCCCTCGCATAGTGCCCCTCCCTTCCGCACTTGCGGCATGCACCACCGGACCGAAAAACTCCGATGTGAACCTTCCCACACTTCCCACAAGTGTGGCTGCTCTGATCTCCCAATCTAGAATCGACGGTCTTAGACTGTTTCGGCGTCGGCTGCGACTGCACCGGAACCTGTCTCTGCTCTCGTATCTACAACTCAAGCTCCAACTCACGCCGCCTGGTGGCTTCCTGTAACTCTAATAAGGTCTCGCACCTCTGCGTATACACGAACTGTCTGATATCCCTCGTGAGCATACTCAGATATTTGGGACATCTGAGCCTGCTCCGAAGCAAACTCGGGGCAAAACAATACCCTCTCAGTGAACATCCTGGTGATCTCCGTCACTGACTCCGAATCCTGCTTCAGCTCAAGGAACTACTGAGCCAACCTCTCCCTCTCAACCCGCGGAACATAACAAGTGCTAAACATATCTCGGAACTGATCCCATGAAACCGCAAGCCTCTGAGCATCCGAATATGACCCCATGGTCAATCTCCACCAATCCTTTGCGCTAAGCCTCAACAGGTTCAGAGCACACCTCACCCTCTGACCAGCAGGGCATGAACACGTGAAGAAGCACCCTTCCACGTCTGACAACCATCTCATAGGAACAATCGGATCATGAACTCCATCAACGGTAGGGGCTTCGTATTATCAAAGTCCCGATAATGGAAACCTCTACCAGCTCCTCCCCCTGCCGCTGTAGCCGCCGCGGCAGCCATCTCTGCGAGAGCCGCATAACGCTCATCAAAATACTCCACCATGGCGGTCTTGATCGACCCAAACAGTTCCGACAACTCGGCCTGGAACAACGCAGCATCCTCATCATGCAGGATCTCATGAATCCTAGCATCCAACTCGCCTGTGCTCATCTGACCAACAACCTCGGGCGGTACAGACCCGCCCTGACCTCCCTCTCCTGCTCCCGATCCCGACCCGGATCCGCTCCCAGCATGCCTCGTGACCACCATACTGAAAAACATCACAAAATCTCAGATACTTCCCACTAACCCGGGAACCAACTCCCAACCCAACCCTAGAGGTCATGGTTTCCCTGATACGCATATAGGTCCTGTGCTTTCAGTAGTACGGGCCCATACTACCTTCCATACCTACCCATATTTGTATGAAGTACTACCACAACACCATAGTGACTAATATAAATAGCAAGTGCTCAATCCTCAATCCTAGAGGAACCCTGAAAATCTCATACAGAAGGAAACCCTAGGCTAGCAGGCATCATAAAACAGGCAACATTATAATGAAATCCTGAAGATCCCTAGCCTAGTACTAGCATGCTGTTCTATTAAAGCTCGAAAACAATTATCATACATGGTATTTTGGGGTTACTTACTGGCTCCGGCTGATCGTACCTCCACGTCCTCCTTTTACTTAATTTGAAAACCATTACAAAGCAGGTCCCGCCTCAACCCAAACCCCAGTCAAACAATCATGTGCACATAAACATACAATCATATAACAATTCACAATCAATCAAACCGATCTATCAGATCATGTAACACAACATACTCTAAGCAGGATACTGACCTAACCGGTCACTAGCATAGCATCACCCTATTTACCAGGATACCGACCTTAACCAGGTCTCTAACGAATACCATCCTAACTACTAGGATGCAAACATCGTAAAACAGCAATATAACAACAATACCCGGATTACAATCCGATAAAGGACCGGCCTTGGTGCCTTAGACCCTGTTGATATAGTGAGGATAACTCACCTCGCAACTGCTGACTGGAAAGATAAGACCGAGATGCTCCGACCGTTGACACGATCTCCACCACTGGCTAACACCAACACTGAACTCAAAACAAAAGCCAACAATTACCAAAATGCCCCTAGAAGTCAACTGGTCAACCCTTGGTCAAAGTCAAAGTCATCCTCCCGACTGACTCTACTCGCCGAGTCAACTTAATGACTTGTCGAGTCCCCATGCTCAGAACTTCCCCAATCCGCGACTCAACTCACCGAGTCACCCGGAGACTCGTCGAGTCCCACAACTCTGAGTCCCCTCGCACTCACTCACTGAGTCCTCCCTTGACTCACGAGAAGAAGTTTTGACCTCATGAACAGACTCGCCGAGTCCAAGAACAGACTCGCTGAGTCCAAGAACAGACTCGCCGAGTCTAAGGCCATCTTCAACCTACTCGCCGAGTTGTTCTTCCAACTCGCCGAGTTTCAGTCCATCTTCAAGCAACTCGCCGAGTACACCTTTGTGACTCGCCGAGTGCCTCTAGATCTTAACTCATGTAGAAGCTTTTCAGGCCATGCAGATTATTCAAAACATAGATCTACCCTTATACAACCCATCCATCACGTAAAGTGGCAAACTTTACGTGAATCCAAAGAGATCTAGGCATTTTACACTCTAGGACTAGGGTTTGGGACAAGATAGCTTCACCAAACACTCAAGAACAAGGACTTTAATGCACTCTAAACCTTCTCCATTCCAGATCTGAGGTAGCAACCTCAGATCCAACCTTCATTCTCTAAATACCACAAGCTAAACTTCCCACACAACCCAAAAATGATGAATCTAGATGAATAGCAGCCCAAAAACGAGATAATACCTCAAAAGGAAGCCCCAATCAGCAAGGAAATCCGAATCCAAGCAAAGCCCCTTGCTCCAAGCCTCATAACTCTCCAAGATCTTCCTCCAACTTTCTTCTGCAAGGCTCAAATGCAGTCAAATCCTTCACAATCACGTTTCTAGGGTTTTCTGGACTTCAAGGGAAGGTAAGGAGGCTGGGGAGAGGGTGATAGCTTCATTTTATTTACTTCTTTTTATAGTTTATTTTAGTACATTTCATTCGCATTTTAGTTAACTTTCATGCATATTTTCCCTTTTGTTATTTTTATGACCATTTCGGGGTACTTTCTAGTTTCTTGAGCATTATTGCAGATTTTCTTGGAAACTAGCGGGGCGGCACTCTTGGGAGGCGATTGGGCTTGAAGGGAATTGGAGATTTCATACTTGATGGCTATGAAGGTGATTCATGGGGTGGACTTGTCAATTGCTTGAAGGCTTGGAAGAATTGAGCTTTAAATTTGAAAGATGCGGGAGAATTCTTGAGTATGCAAGGTCAATATTTGGGAGTTTACGGAAGTTTTGAGTGATGTGGAAAGATAAATTGGGCTCAAATTGAAGAAACATTGAAGAAAAATGGGCTAGAAGCTGATTGGACTCGAACTGGGCCAACGGATTAGCTGTGGGGGCCCAAGACTTGAAGAAGCCCAAAATTCCCGTCAGTACCCGTGGCCCGCGTGGATTCCTGACAAGGGCAATTTTGGGATTTTGCTTAGAGCTCTATATTGGGAAGGTTGGTGTGCCTCTTTAGGATAATCTTGAAGGTCCGATTTTGAGCTTTTCTCTCTGGAGTTTTGGAGCACTTTTGGAGGCCAAGAACACTTGAAGAACATCTTCTTTTCACCTCTTGAATCTTGTCAAATGTTTGGTACAATCTTATCTAACTTTGTTCATTTGAGTTTAGCCATGCTTGGCTAAACAAATCTTGGTTGACTTTTTGTTGAATCCTTTGAACTTTTGTTGGGTGTTGAATAATCTATGAACTTGTTCTTGAATCTTTATGGAAATGCTTTGTGTTTCATCATATTATCATTACTAGTATGTTTTTATTCATGAGTTTAAATATGTTTGTGGTGATTAGTTGGCTAATTTCTTGATTAAGTAAATGATCCTCAAATTAGCAAGCAACAAGTGATTTTTGTGTTGTTTTTGCTTCACACAATCATAAAAACAATTCCTCCAACATGGTAGTGAAAGCAATTGACTCCTCTTGGATTTGGTGATTTTTTGGTTCTTAATGCTAGTTGACTTTCACTAATTACATGCTATTTGGAATTAGTGACTTTGACTAAGGAAATTGTTATGAGCTTCTCTAGCCATTTCAACAATTAAGAAAAGTCTAGGTAATCTCAAGCTCCTTGGATTACTATAACTAAATTAAAGATTTAAATCAAAGTATTGCACTATTGGGTTCTAATGATATGTTCATCAAAAGTCAAAGTGAGGAAACTTTAAGTCAACCATCTCTCCCTTATTGATTTTACATCAAACTCTTATTTTTGTTGCATTTGTCTATTTAAATCATAGTTAACTCTAGTTCGTTTCAAGTATTTCAAAACACCAACCCCCCCCCCCCCCCCCCCCTTTATTTTTATTGTTATTTCACAAGTATTTTAACAAAGAGATTTTTCATAGAGTTATCAAATTGAACCAATCTCCGTGGATTCGATCCCTTTACCACTATACACTATTTTAGTGTGTAATACTTAGGGTTATTATTTGTGTTGGCCTCGACAACCACCAAATTTTTGGCGCCGTTGCCGGGGATTGGTTTATTTTTAATCAATTTGTTTCTCTATGCCCAGATCTCAGCGTACAGGTGACTTGATTTACAATCCGGAAATCGAAAAAGAAGCAAGGCGCTTGGCGAAGGAAAAATGAGTTGAACGTGGTCAAACTTCTGACCCCCACGGGGACCCGGAGGTTGAAACCGCTTCATTAAGCGATATAGAACCCGATTCTAGTCCCGACCCTCGCCAATAAATTCCCGAAACACCACCTCTACAACAAAATCCACCCATTATTGAACCAATTGAAATGGCGGACGGAGGAGAAGTTCCCGAAAGAACTTTGAGGCAAATGATGGAGACCGATGTTACACAAACTCCAACCGGTATCAATTACCCAGTTTTGGAAGGAGGCTCGGAGTTGAAGTCAAGTTTAGTCCATCACCTACCAACTTTTCATGGATTGGAGAATGAAGACCCTCATAAGCATTTGAATATGTTCCACATTATTTGCACTAGCATGAAGCCACAAGGGTCAACCGATGACCAAATCAAGCTAAGGGAATTCCCCTTTTCATTAGCTGGTAGAGCAAAAGATTGGTTATTTTTATCTCCCACCGGGGTCGATCAACTCATGGACCGACATGGCAAGAGCTTTCCTTGATAAATTCTATCCCGCCTCAAGAGTCTCGAGTCTTAGAAATGAGATTTGCGGAATCCGCCAAGGTGAAAATGAGACTTTCCATGATTATTAGGAGAGGTTCAACAACTTGTTCTATAGTTGCCCACAACACCAAATTCCGGAACAACTCCTCATTCAACACTTCTATGAGGGATTGTTGCCAATGGAGAGAAGACTAGTTGATGCCTCAAGCGGTGGAGATGTCTTTAGTAAAACCCCACAACAAACAAGACAACTTTTCAACACCATAGCCACAAATTCACAACATTTTGGCCCTCGCCAAGACATGAAGAGAGACACACAACACAAAGTTAATGAAGTGGGAACATCGAATCTTGAGTCTCAAATAAAAGATCTAACATCCGTCGTCCAAAAGCTAGCCATGGGACAAACTCCACAAGTGATGGTTTGTGGAATATGTGCAACCATGGGACATCCTACGGATATGTGTCCCATCCTTCAAGAAGATGCGGAGCATGTGAATGCCACGGGAGAATTCCAAAATGCATATAATTCAAGTTGGAAGCCAAATCCCAACGGAAGCTACAACCCAAGACCATTGCCTCACAATGCATTGGTTAGACCGTCCTATCCACCACCACAACCTCAATACCAACATCAACAACCACACTATCAATCCAAACCGCACCCTCCACATCATCATCAACAATCTCCTCAATCTAAACCAAATAGCTCCGGAATGTCTCTTGAAGACATTGTCAAATCTCTAGCCACTAGTACCCAACAATTCCAAAAAGAGACAAGGACTAGTATCTCCAACCTTGAAGCACAAATGGGAGATATAGTTACATCTATAAGCAAGTTAAAATCTCGTGGTAAACTCCCTTCTCAAACCGAAAAGAACCCAAATGTCAATGTGGTGATCTTGAGAAGTGGCAAGCAAGCCGGAGAAATTAGTTCAAAGAAGAAGCCAAGGGAAGAAGAGGAAGAAATAGAGATCATTCCCATTGAAGAACCTACAATCAAGAACGATGCACAAGCCGGAGTTCCAAAGAAGTCCATCCCTCTAGTAACACCAATAGCCACTCAACCACCATTCCCCTCCCGATTTGCAACTTCAAAGAAGAATATGGAGGAGAAAGAGATTTTGGACACCTTCCGAAAGGTGGAAGTAAACATCCCTCTACTTGATGCGATCAAGCAGATTCCAAGATATGCAAAGTTCTTGAAAGAACTTTGCACCAACAAGAGGAAGTTGAAGGGAAATGAGAAAATTTTGATGAATGAAAACGCATCCGCGGTTTTACAAAGGAAACTTCCACCCAAATGCAAAGATCCCGGAATGTTCACGGTTCCTTGCAAGATTGGGGATGTCACTTTTAGTAGTGCTATGCTTGATCTTGGTGCCTCTATCAACGTTATGCCCTACTCGGTGTATGAACCATTGAATGTCGGACCCTTAAGTGAAACCGGTGTCATTATCTCTCTTGCGGATAAATCAAGTGTCTTTCCTAGAGGTGTTTTGGAAGATGTCCTAGTGCAAGTGAACCAATTGGTCTTCCCGGCGGATTTCTATGTGATTGATCTAGATGAGCAAGTATCATCCAAATCAGATCTAATCTTTCTTGGGAGACCGTTCTTGAAGACGGCTAGGACAAAGATCGATGTGTATGCGGGAAGTTTGACAATGGAGTTTGATGGTGAAACAATAAGTTTTAATACTTATGATGCCATGAGATATCCTAGTGATGTTTCATCTTTGTACTTTGTTGATGTTGTCGAGCCAATTACTCAAGAATTGTTCGAGTTATCCAACGATGATATATTGGAGATGATCTTAAGCAAAGGGTTCGATTGTGGAAAGCTAGCCGAGCTATTAAAGCTTTATTATTTGAATCCGGAAGTTGAGAAGCTAGTAAATAAAATGGAGATGAAGAAATCCACAAGATTAGATGTCAAGCAAGTTGAATTGCCCCAACTCATACAAAATTGCCCCCATCCCTTATTCAACCACCTGAATTGGAATTGAAGGTCTTACCTCAACACTTGAAGTATGCCTATTTGGGGAAGAATGAAACCCTTCCAGTTATCATTTCAACTCACTTAACCGAATTTGAAGAAGAACAACTTGTCAAGGTGTTGAAGGAGCATAAAGAAGCCATGGGATGGACGATTGCGGATATCAAGGGATTGAGCCCCTCCACTTGTATGCACAAGATCTTAATGGAGGATGAATGCAAGCCGAAACGGGATGCACAAAGATGGTTGAATCCGCCGATGATGGAAGTGGTCAAGAAAGAGATTTTGAAGCTCCTAGATGCGGGGATGATCTATCCAATCTCGGATAGCAAATGGGTGAGCCCGGTGCAAGTCGTTCCAAAGAAGATGGGGATCACGGTGGTCGAAAACAACAAAGGTATAATGGTCCCCACCCGTGTGCAAAACGGGTGGAGAGTATGTATTGATTACCGCAAACTCAATGCAAGCACACGAAAAGATCATTTCCCATTGCCTTTCATTGACCAAATGTTAGAAAGGTTGGCTGGGAAATCCCATTATTGTTGTCTAGACGGGTACTCTGGTTTTCACCAAATTCCGGTGGCACCGGAGGACCAAGAAAAGACAACTTTTACATGTCCATTTGGCACTTTCGCATACCGTAGAATGCCATTCGGATTGTGTAATGCCCCAGCCACTTTCCAGCGTTGTATGGTTAGCATCTTTTCGGAATATGTTGAAAACATAATTGAGGTTTTTATGGATGATTTCACGGTATATGGCAACTCTTTTCAAGAATGTTTGACCAATCTCACAAAAATTTTAAAAAGATGCATTGAAACAAACTTGGTTTTGAATTTTGAGAAATGTCATTTCATGGTGAGTCAAGGTCTCATTTTGGGTCACATTGTGTCTAAAAAAGGAATTGAGGTAGATAAGGCCAAAATTGATGTTATTCAAAGCTTACCTTACTCGACTTGTGTTCGGGAAGTTCGTTCTTTTTTGGGCCATGCAGGTTTTTACCGAAGGTTCATCAAGGATTTTTCAAAGATAACAAGACCAATGTGCCAGCTCTTGCAAAAGGAGGTTGATTTTGAGTTCAACGAGGCGTGCAAAGAAGCTTTTGACAAGCTTAAAGAGTTGCTTACATCCGCTCCCATCATGCAAGCACCAAATTGGGATCTTCCTTTTGAGATCATGTGTGATGCAAGCAATTACGCGATAGGCGCCGTCTTGGGTCAAAAGAATGGGAGGGCATCCCATGTGATCTATTATGCATCAAGAACACTAGACAATGCTCAAAGCAACTACTCTACCACAGAGAAGGAGCTATTGGCCATAGTCTTTGCTCTGGAGAAGTTTCGACAATATCTACTTGGCACCAAAGTCATAGTGTATTCGGATCATGCGGCTCTCAAGTACTTGATGACAAAGAAAGATGCAAAGCCGAGACTTATCCGATGGATCCTACTGTTACAAGAATTTGACTTGGAAATCCGGGACAAGAGCGGGTGCGAGAACCTTGTGGCCGATCATCTAAGCCGGATCACTTCAAACGAAACTCCTCTCCCGTTGCGGGACGAGTTTCCGGATGAGCATCTCTTTTCCCTTACTCAATCTATTCCTTGGTATGCCGATATCATTAACTTTTTGGTCACAAAAAGGTATCCCGACACATTCACACGTGCTCAAAAAGACAAGTTGAAAAATGATGCAAATTATTATGTGTGCGATGATCTTTATTTGTGGAAACATTGTCCCGATCAAATCATTAGGCGATGTGTACCCCAACAAGAGCACCAATCCATTTTGCAATTCTGCCATGAATTCACTTGTAGGGGACACTTTGGACCTAACCGGACTTTGAGAAAAGTCCTTGAGTGTGGATTATTTTGGCCAACCATGTCACACGATTGTTATATGTTTTGCAAAAGTTGTGAGCGATGCCAAAGGACGGGAAACATTTCGCATAAAAACCAAATGCCCCAAAATCCAATCCTTGTTTGTGAAATTTTTGACGTATGGGGGATCGATTTCATGGGCCCATTTCCCGTCTCATTTGGCAACGTTTACATTTTACTCGCGGTTGACTATGTTTCTAAATGGGTTGAAGCAAAAGCCATAAGATTGGACGATGCCAAAACGGTTATCGAGTTTTTAAAGTCTAATGTTTTTGCAAGGTTTGGTGTGCCTAGGGCTTTGATTAGTGATAGAGGGACACACTTTTGCAACAAAATGATGGAGGCTCTATTGAAGAAGTACCACGTGACCCATCGTGTTTCCACAGCCTATCATCCTCAAACGAATGGTCAAGCGGAGGTTTCAAATCGTGAAGTGAAGTCTATTCTAGAGAAAACAGTGAATCCAACAAGGAAGGATTGGAGTTTGAGACTTGATGATGCTTTATGGGCTTATCGGACTGCGTACAAGACCCCGATAGGAATGTCCCCGTTTAGGTTGGTCTTTGGAAAGCCATGTCACCTTCCCGTCGAGGTAGAGCACCGTGCATTTTGGGGGGTCAAGCAATGCAATTTCAACATTGATGAGGTGGGAATGCATAGGAAACTTCAACTTCAAGAGCTAGAAGAATTGAGAAATGACTCCTATGAAAACGCAAGGATTTACAAGGAGAAAACAAAGCTCTTCCACGACAAGTCCATCTCGTGGAAGCATTTTGAGGCGGGGCATAGGGTCTTACTATACCATTCACGATTGAAGTTATTCCCATGCAAGCTAAGGTCAAGATGGATTGGACCTTTCGTTGTGATTAAGACCTTTAACCATGGGGCGGTGGAAATTCAAAGTGAAAAGACGGGACAAACCTTCAAAGTCAATGGGCACCGGTTGAAGCCATTCTATGAAGGTTTCAATGCTAATGCCCTTGAAGTCATCCATTTGGATGTCCCGATGTGTTGAAGAGAGCTAGAAGGACGTCTCGCCAAAGACGATAAAGAAGGGCATTTTTGGAAAGCAATGTGCTTTCACCATTTTTTTTAATTCAAATAAACCATTTTGCAAAGTGTTTTTTTGGAATTCAAATAAATTTTTGAAAGGTTTCACCAAACGTTCCCCGTTTACTCCAAATTTTGTCAAATTTTTTTTACCGGGCCTTAAGGGGATCGTTTTGGCTTAAAAAATCAAGTGTTTTGGAAAACTCTCATTTTTGATGTGCAGAAGTACCCGCGACCAGCCCGCAGCCCGAGCCTTGCCCGCATGAGTGATCAAAAAGTCTTCTAGCAAGTAGATGCGGCCAGCCCGCGGCCCGAGTCCAACCCGCGTGGGGTTAAGCTCAAATTCAGTTCAGTACACGCGGCCAACACGCGGCCCGCGCCTCACCCGCGTGGCTTTTCGAAAGACTTGGAGATTTTTTTTGAGTAACCAGTGCCCGCGGCCCGAGCTCCACCCGCGCGTATGGTCAGAAAGTTTTCGAGCATGCTAGACGCGGCCAGCACGCAGCCCGCGCCCAGCCCGCGTGTTGGTCGTTTGACTGAGATTTTGAGCTGTTGACTGCCTTGACTTTCTTTGACCAAGAGATTTAATGAGTTGACCAAACATTGACCGGGTTTAACCCTCTTTGAACAAAGATTAAACACCTCCAACACTCTTCTTCTTCATTCTAACCTAACTAATTCCCCCATTCTCTCTCTAGAAGCTCAAGAACACTAAACCCACTTCTCACAAAAATCCATTTTCCCAGAGTTCTACCGGTCGGAATCTCACGAAACCACCACCATTCTTCTCCATTTTTCTTCCTCTACAAACCCCACCCAAATTCTGGTCCGATCTGTGGCCGGAATTCTGGGCGCCACCACCACCCACCACCACATATTTTCGTGTTTTCCGACCAACTCCAGCCACCATTGGAGAATCCGAGCACGGGGTTTTGTTTCTCTCATCAAGAGCTTTGTAGTCATACAAATATTTCCGCAAAAACTCATGAAAAATTTCCGTCAAATTCCGAGTGCCGCTACTCCATTCGCCGGAAAGTCATCTTGAAGCTAGTTTGTGGGGTTGTTTTAGCGATTAAAGCGTCAAATACGGAGCAAAATTGCAAGCTTGGGGTGTGTCTTGACGAAATCTTTTTGGTGGCACTAGTTCATCTCGGGTCTAAGAAATTGGGTAATCTGATTCTTTTGACTTGATTGTTCATACCTCAATTTCCCATTTGTTGTTGGTATTGTGTGCATTTGTTGTGGTTGAAAGTTATTATCGGTAAAATTTTGTCCCGAATAAATGTTCAAGCGCGCAAAAACGGGGACGGGAGCAACTTCCTCTAAAGGAGGATCGAAGGGAAAATCCAAGGATCCCCCGTTTCGTTTGTTGAATCGTGAGGATCGTAAAACTTATGATTTTCTCGTTTCAAATAAGCGTCAAGTCAAGTCAACAAAATTCCTCCATAGGGAATCTTTTGCTAGTCTTGGGGTGCTCGATGGAGTCCAAGCGTTATTTAACAACATCGGGTGGGGTCAATTCCTCCATAACCGCGCCGCCACCTATGTTAAACCCACCTTGGAATTTCTTACCACATTCAATCCCGAGGAGGAAGCCCAAACCGTCACCTTCTAAATCCTCGGCGAGAAACGGTCTCTACCACATCGGGTCGTGAATGCTTTGATGGGTGCTCCCGTAGACAACCTATATTACCAACAAGACCCATGGCCCGGAAACTTCAATGAACATTACTTTTGGCAACAAATTACCAATGAGCCACAATATTCATCGTCTTCGTCAAAGGCCTCCTCCATAATTCACCCATGTTTGCGCCTAGTGCATAGAGTTCTCACATGCACCATTTTCGCCCGCTCCGAAGTGGGACAGATTTCAAAGGCGGAATAATTTTTTTTTGGTGCATGACTCGTGAGAACGGTCCGCGGCTGGATTTTGCTTCCTTTTTCTTCACCAAGTGTTACAACCTCACAACTATGGACAAAGGAGACATTTTCATTGGGGGATTAATCACCCTTATTGCATCCCGACCACCGCTTCAACTTCATCTCTCTACTCTTCCATTCGATAAGGCTTCCGGCCCCTCTAGTCTTGACGGCAACGCACTTCGCCGAATGCAACTCATCCGGGATTCGGTTGTCGGGCCCATGTGGATCCTTGACAACCAACCATACCTCATTCTCCCCCATGAGTATATCGGGAGTTTTGAGCCGACCGATCCCGATCAATGGATCATTCCATCAGACTACCCTCCACCTGTAGATGATGAGGATGACCAATTTCATCCTGCACAGCAATTCGCCGAGCCCCAGTTTCAGCCTGCACAGGAGTTCGTCGAGCCTCAGTTTCAGCCGCAGCAGCAGGGGGGATACGAAGTTCCACCATATTTCCCCCTACTTTCTTTGACCAATTTGCCACATTGTTCTCCACGGTGCAGCGTATCGACACCCAAACGCAAGAGAATACGAGAGCCATCCAAGATGTGGCGAGTCGCGTTGACCGATTGGAGCACTCCTTCCCTCCCACTTCCCGCCAGGTCCAAGATATATGGGACTACCATTATCGTCACGGGCATTTCCTGCCACCCGACCCTCCGATTTAGGTCCTTTCCGCCCTTTCCTTAAGCATTGAGGACAATGCTTGTTCTTAAGCTTGGGGTGGGGCATTTCCCTTATTTTTTTTTTTTTTTACTTTTTTCATGCATTTTTAGTTAGGTTGCATAACATATTAGTTTAAGTTAATTTCCATTCATTTTTTTTATTTTATAAAATTTCAAAAAAAAAAAAGATTTTATTTTCTTCTTTTCCACTTTTTATTTTTTGCATAACATTTAGCTTAAGACATTAGCATTCATGCATTTTTGTTGTCTGTTTATTCTCACCTCTCTTGGATGCCATGGAACAGGTTCACAGTTATTGTATAATTATTGATCCAGGATCTTGTTGCCATCTCACCCATCGAACCGGGACCACTAGCTGCAGTTTGGGATTTCATAATTGGGATCAGATGCTGGTAGCTTAAAGGGGTAAGTGATCATGGCCAGGTAGTTTCATGAAGAATTATGCATACAATACTAACAATTGTAGGATATACTATAGCAATGGATGTTCTTAGCCTTGCGGTCACTACCGCGGAGAGGATCACACTTGATCATGTTTGAACTGTTAGGATGAAGCATTGGTGCTTGTCCCCGAGTAGAATCCATATCCGGTCTCTTACATCACCATATCTTTTTGCGATTTTCTTAGAATTTTAGAGAGTTTTTTAGTCCACATTTGGAAATTTTCATTATCTTTGAAAAACCACAAGTTTGAAAAGGAGCTTACATTACATCTTTATGCTCCACACACGGTCATTTTCACACTTAGGCCATTCGGATTATATCATTACCCTTTCGGTTCCACCGACACACCTTTGGGAACCAAATTTTGAGTCAAAGGGTTTGCATCATAAAAAAAAAAAACAAAAACAAAAACAAAAACAAAAACAAAAAAAACAAAACTAAAAGAAGCACGCAAATTTTCAGTTGCAACTATCTTAGATAGGTGGCCGGTTCAATTATTGAACAAATTTCCTAACATCTTGGTCACCCGGCGTTTGATATTCTTTTGTATAGGTCTGTTTTATTGTATATAGATCGAGTTGTTATTTTTTTTTTCTTTCTCACAAATTGGTGATGTTAGAGAGACTGTCGAGTCGGATACTACGTGAGGTTTGGGCCAACACTAAGTGAACTGATTCCTACAACGGTGCTCGAGCGATTAAACCTAGTTACACATGAGAGAAACCGGCAGATGTGAGATAAGAGTGTGCACTTAAAGAAGAGCTCCACCCGAGCCCATCCAGTTGCTTTCTCCCTACCACAGATGTTCTTCATTGTATGCATGTTCCATTGAGGTTGCGACTGCTCATCCCTCCTTACTCACCTAAAGGAGTTGTACTGACTGTGGTTTATGGTTCCATTGTCATCGGATGAAAAAGTTGTGAGATAGCAGCGAAATCAATTCTGACCATGTTGACTAACGTCGAACAGGTTCCATGGTTCTATCCATTCTTTTTATTTCTAGGGTAGTTCATCCCAAGTTCATTTAGTCTTGTCTTACTTGAGGACAAGTAAGGTTTAAGCTTGGGGTGATTTGAGAGCTTCATTTTATTTACTTCTTTTTATAGTTTATTTTAGTACATTTCATTCGCATTTTAGTTAACTTTCATGCATATTTTCCCTTTTGTTATTTTTATGACCATTTCGGGGTACTTTCTAGTTTCTTGAGCATTATTGCAGATTTTCTTGGAAACTAGCGGGGCGGCACTCTTGGGAGGCGATTGGGCTTGAAGGGAATTGGAGATTTCATGCTTGATGGCTATGAAGGTGATTCATGGGGTGGACTTGTCAATTGCTTGAAGGCTTGGAAGAATTGAGCTTTAAATTTGAAAGATGCGGGAGAATTCTTGAGTATGCAAGATCAATATTTGGGAGTTTGCGGAAGTTTTGAGTGATGTGGAAAGATAAATTGGGCTCAAATTGAAGAAACATTGAAGAAAAATGGGCTAGAAGCTGATTGGACTCGAACTGGGCCAACGGATTAGCTATGGGGGCCCAAGACCTAAAGAAGCCCAAAATTCCCGTCAGTACCCGCGGCCCGCGTGGATTCCTGACAAGGGCAATTTTGGGATTTTGCTTAGAGCTCTATATTGGGAAGGTTGGTGTGCCTCTTTAGGATAATCTTGAAGGTCCGATTTTGAGCTTTTCTCTCTGGAGTTTTGGAGCACTTTTGGAGGCCAAGAACACTTGAAGAACATCTTCTTTTCACCTCTTGAATCTTGTCAAATGTTTGGTACAATCTTATCTAACTTTGTTCATTTGAGTTTAGTCATGCTTGGCTAAACAAATCTTGGTTGACTTTTTGTTGAATCCTTTGAACTTTTGTTGGATGTTGAAGAATCTATGAACTTGTTCTTGAATCTTTATGGAAATGTTTTGTGTTTCATCATATTATCATTACTAGTATGTTTTTATTCATGAGTTTAAATATGTTTGTGGTGATTAGTTGGCTAATTTCTTGATTAAGTAAATGATCCTCAAATTAGCAAGCAACAAGTGATTTTTGTGTTGTTTTTGCTTCACACAATCATAAAAACAATTCCTCCAACATGGTAGTGAAAGCAATTGACTCCTCTTGGATTTGGTGATTTTTTGGTTCTTAATGCTAGTTGACTTTCACTAATTACATGCTATTTGGAATTAGTGACTTTGACTAAGGAAATTGTTATGAGCTTCTCTAGCCATTTCAACAATTAAGAAAAGTCTAGGTAATCTCAAGCTCCTTGGATTACTATAACTAAATTAAAGATTTAAATCAAAGTATTGCACTATTGGGTTCTAATGATATGTTCATCAAAAGTCAAAGTGAGGAAACTTTAAGTCAACCATCTCTCCCTTATTGATTTTACATCAAACTCTTATTTTTGTTGCATTTGTCTATTTAAATCATAGTTAACTCTAGTTCGTTTCAAGTATTTCAAAACACCAACCCCCCCCCCCCCCCCCCTTTATTTTTATTGTTATTTCACAAGTATTTTAACAATGAGATTTTTCATAGAGTTATCAAATTGAACCAATCTCCGTGGATTCGATCCCTTTACCACTATACACTATTTTAGTGTGTAATACTTAGGGTTATTATTTGTGTTGGCCTCGACAACCACCAAATTTTTGGCGCCGTTGCCGGGGATTGGTTTATTTTTAATCAATTTGTTTCTCTATGCCCAGGTCTCAGCGTACAGGTGACTTTATTTACAATCCGGAAATCGAAAAAGAAGCAAGGCGCTTGGCGAAGGAAAAATGAGTTGAACGTGGTCAAACTTCTGACCCCCACGGGGACCCGGAGGTTGAAACCGCTTCATTAAGCGATATAGAACCCGATTCCAGTCCCGACCCTCGCCAATAAATTCCCGAAACACCACCTCTACAACAAAATCCACCCATTATTGAACCAATTGAAATGGCGGACGGAGGAGAAGTTCCCGAAAGAACTTTGAGGCAAATGATGGAGACCGATGTTACACAAACTCCAACCGGTATCAATTACCCAGTTTTGGAAGGAGGCTCGGAATTGAAGTTAAGTTTAGTCCATCACCTACCAACTTTTCATGGATTGGAGAATGACGACCCTCATAAGCATTTGAATATGTTCCACATTATTTGCACTAGCATGAAGCCACAAGGGTCAACCGATGACCAAATCAAGCTAAGGGAATTCCCCTTTTCATTAGCTGGTAGAGCAAAAGATTGGTTATTCTATCTCCCACCGGGGTCGATCAACTCATGGACCGACATGGCAAGAGCTTTCCTTGATAAATTCTATCCCGCCTCAAGAGTCTCGAGTCTTAGAAATGAGATTTGCGGAATCCGCCAAGTTGAAAATGAGACTTTCCATGATTATTAGGAGAGGTTCAACAACTTGTTCTATAGTTGCCCACAACACCAAATTCCGGAACAACTCCTCATTCAACACTTCTATGAGGGATTGTTGCCAATGGAGAGAAGACTAGTTGATGCCTCAAGTGGTGGAGATGTCTTTAGTAAAACCCCACAACAAACAAGACAACTTTTCAACACCATAGCCGCAAATTCACAACATTTTGGCCCTCGCCAAGACATGAAGAGAGACACACAACACAAAGTTAATGAAGTGGGAACATCGAATCTTGAGTCTCAAATAAAAGATCTAACATCCGTCGTCCAAAAGCTAGCCATGGGACAAACTCCACAAGTGATGGTTTGTGGAATATGTGCAACCATGGGACAAACTCCACAAGTCAGGGCAGGACCGCTGTGGGAAATATGGTTGGTCACACGAGGGAGCTTGTCGCACTGGGCCGGGTTCAGGCTGCTATAAGTGCGACAAGGTTGGACATTTTGGCAGGGATTGTATCGCCCCTACTTCGGCGATACAGATGACAGACCTGATTTGCTTTCATTGTAATTAGAATGGCCATAAAAAGGCCAATTGCCCTAGGTTGGCCGCAGCAGCGGCGCCGGTAGTGGTGCCGACTCCAGCGATAGGCCGGGTTGTGGATGGTTGGAAGGTCAAGATGGAGGCTCCAGTGGTTCGGAGCCGAGCATTTCAGCTGATAGCCGAGGAGGCACGCGCTGCACCCGATGTGGTGATGGATATGATTTCTTATCCTTATGCTTTTACAGTATATCACTGTGATTTTGATATATCATGTGCCTTGGTTGGGATGGTTCCAAGTGAAAGGAATCCCAGTTCAGGTGTTGTTTGATTCTGGTGCCACCCGATCATTTATCTCTCTTGAGCTTAGCAAGAAGTTTCCAGAGTCTTCGAGCATGTTGGATTGCCCTCCAGTTGTCGAGATTGCGAACGACCGGTCGGTACGAGCATCGAAGGTCTATCGGGATTGTGTTTTGAGGTTGCTAAAGGAGCGTTACCTGGTAGACCTGGTTCCTATTCCATTGAGGAGGGATAAGGTGATTATAGGCATGGATTGGTTGAGCCCCAATGGGGCGGTGATAGATTGCACGCATTAGCTTGTTCGGATCAAGACCCCAAGTGGGGGAGAGTTGGTAGTTCAGGGCGAGAGGCCGCAGCGAGGACCAGCAGTATGTTCAACAGCGAGAGCTAGGCGTTACCTTCAGTAGGGTTGTGCAGGATATGTCGCCTATGTTATGGAAACCCGGGAGGCGGGTAAGGCGATGGTGGGCGATGTGCCCATGGTGTGTGAGTTTACAGACGTATACCCCGAGGAGTTGCTTGGGATACCTCCAGAGAGGCAGGTGGAATTCAGGATCGACCTAGTCCCTAGTGCAGCTCCGATAGCCAAGGCACCGTATCGGTTGGATCCTCCTGAGATGCAAGAGTTGTCTACACAGCTGCAGGAGCTGTTAGAGAAGGGATTCATTAGACCGAGTACTTCTCCCTGGGGAGCCCCGATTCTGTTTGTGAAGAAGAAGGACGGGTTGCATCGGATGTGTATAGATTATCGGGAGCTGAAAAAGGTAACGGTGAAGAACCGTTACCCGCTCCTAAGGATTGATGATCTCTTTGACCAGCTGCAGGGAGCATCTTGGTTCTCCAAGATTGACTTGCGTTCAGGATACCATCAGATGAGGGTCAGTGAGGAGGATGTACAGAAGACTGCGTTTTGGATGCGCTATGGCCACTAGGAGTTTATTGTGATGCCGTTCGGGCTCACAAATGCTCCTGCCGCGTTTATGGACCTCATGAACCGCATGTGTAGACCGATGTTAGACCGGTCTGTGATAGTCTTTATTGATGATATCTTTGTTTACTCCAAGACGCAGGAGGAGCACGAGGAGCAACTGCGAGAGGTTCTGGAGACTTTGAGGAGGGAGAACCTGTATGCTAAGTTCTCTAAGTGTGAGTTCTGGTTGCGCGAGGTGCATTTCCTTGGGATCCTCTTCAACCAGAATAGGATCTTGATGGGTTTTGAGCATTCTAACACTTCCTAAGTGTACATGCAACCCTAATAACCTTGGATCTATGTTTGTCTAATTATCATGCAAAGTTGAATTCCAAGGTTATATTCCTATCTAGCATACATGGGGAACAATTTTATCATAAAGTATAGATAGAATAACTTACCTTGTTGTTGTTTGTGTTCCTTGAAACCTTGTGAGCCTAGCACCCCAAGTGTGATGCCTCAAATGCTTCACACAACACCAAATGCTCTTGGAAGAACTTATGAGAGAACACACACTTCTCAAAATCGGCCAAGCCCTCTTGTTTTTAGTGTAGCCGATTTTAGGTGGAGAACATGTTACTTATATAGTGTTGACACATCTAGGGTTAAACCCTAATGTGTCATGACTCTTCATTTCCATGACCCATGGGTTTGTAACTCCCATGGAGCATCCATGGAGCATCCTATGGGTGGAACCCAACTTGATAGTCCATGGAGCCTTTTAGCCCACTATACAAGATATGGATGATTTACATAATCAACCCATATATTTAATTAGTTATCTTTTGATCACTTAATTAATTCTAAATGAATTCTTGATCAAACTAATCAAATAATATTATTAATATATTAGAACTTATAATATATTAATAATCTCCAAGTGTTATTTCTCTCATTTAGTCTATCCAATTGCATGGTGCCATGCAACCCAAATAGACCATGCCGGGTCGGGTCAAGTACATACCAGAAATAGTTATGGACTTAGACACCTTATCCAATAGTCTCCCACTTGGATAAGTCTAATAACTATTACTGCAGGTATGACTTCAGGAACCGATCGGCAATCGTAGCTCTTTACAAGGTTTCTCGAAACTGAGAAGATGATGGTACGCCATTTAAGATAAGTGATCATATAATCCTCTGTTCTAGATATCAGTCGGACAAATACATGGAACAATGTCTTACTTATTGTCCAACAATTTGTTTCCCGATTTCCGATTTGTTTGACAAAGAACTTCATTGAACACATCAATTTTAGTTCTGACCGGGCCCGATACATAGGTCAAAACAAAATCATCGAGGGGCCCAGATATCAGCTTCTAATCCAAGAAGGAATAGATAAACTTCGACTCATATGTTTGTTCTACTACTCATTGAATTACACACAAGAGCGCGATTTATAACATCGAGTTACCAATGCATTTTTCGTACAATCAATGCATAACCAACTTGTAAGTAACAAATCATATCTCTAGGTTTAAAGACTTATATGATATTACCGTCTCACGATCACTCGAGATAGAATTCCATGAAGTGATTCCAGTGAGCGTGGGTTGAGTCCAATGCTCAGAACTTATGAGCACTCATGATTGTTGTAGCCTTGTCCAAGACCTCTACAACCAAACATGACAGTCTTGATTCATACCTACGTCCGACATATGACCGACTGTGGAGGTTTGAATAATATGTTATACCAAACAAAATTATTCTGGAAGTCAAAACATGCAAAAGAAATATAGTAAACGATCGACAAGAGATAGCAACACTTTACTCATAAATAAAACACTTTTATTCATCATCAAATGTCAATTACACTTTACAAATTTCGAGGTTATCTAACTACTAAATCTAATATCATCCTTCAACCCTATGCTCCGAGCATGCTGGAGATGCTTAACCCGAGTCAGTCCCTTCGTGAGGGGATCTGCCGGATTCTCATCTGATGATACCCTCTTTGCCACGAGGAGTCCTTCTTCGATCCGATGTCTGATGAAATGGTATTTTCTGTCGATGTGTCTGGATCTCCCGTGATCACTTGGTTCCTTGGCTAAGGCAACAGCACTTTCACTATCAAAGAAAATTTCCATTGGCTCTTTAATAGCTGGTACAACTCCAAGGTCTCCAATGAAGTTCCTCAGCCATAACACCTCCTTTGCCGCCTCGCTAGCTGCAATATACTCTGATTCACAAGTAGAATCTGCCACTGTCTCTTGCTTGGAACTCTTCCAAGAAATTGCTCCTCCATTTAGGGTAAAGACCCAGCCCGACTGAGAGCGGAAGTTATCCCTATCAGTCTGGAAGCTAGCATCACTATACCCTACAACTCTCAAGTCATCACTCCCACCGAGGGTAAGGACCCAGTCCTTAGTCCTTCGTAGGTACTTGAGAATATTCTTTACCGCAGTCCAGTGTGCCTTGCCAAGGTTCCCCTGAAACCTGCTAACCATGCTCAGGGCAAAAGCTACATCAGGTCGAGTACACGTCATAGCATACATGATCGATCCTACAGCCGAAGCATAAGGTACTCGACTCATTTGTGCTATCTTAGCCTCAGTGCTAGGGCTTTGTGTCTTACTCAGTTTGGCATTACTCTGGATGGGCAACTCTCCTTTCTTGGAGTCTTGCATTCTGAATCTCTTCAGCACCTTCTCCAAGTAGGTACTTTGACTAAGACCAATTGGTCTTTTACTCCGATCTCTCAAGATCCTTATCCCCAAAATATAGGTAGCTTCACCAAGGTCCTTCATAGCGAAACACTTTCCAAGCCAGGACTTTACTTCCTGCAGGGTTGGAATGTCGTTTCCTATGAGTAGTATGTCATCCACATACAATACCAAAAAGCTAACTATACTCCCACTAGCCTTGACATATACACAAGATTCATCTTCACTCCTAGAAAAGCCAAATTCCTTGACCTTTTCATCAAAGCAAAGATTCCATCTGCGAGGTGCTTGCTTTAATCCATAAATGGATTTCTCAAGCTTACACACTCTATTAGGGTACTCGTTGCTGACAAAACCCTCTGGCTGACTCATGTAAACATCTTCAGCCAACTTTCCATTAAGGAAAGTGGTTTTGACATCCATTTGCCAAATTTCATAGTCATGAAATGCGGCTATGGCTAACAGAACCCGAATAGACTTAATCTTGGCTACCGGAGAAAAGGTCTCATCATAATCCACTCCAGGAATTTGAGAGAAGCCCGTTGCAACTAGTCTAGCCTTATAAGTGTGTACTTTACCATCCATGTCGGTCTTCTTCTTGAAGACCCATTTGCACCCTACAGTCTTTCGACCTGGTACATTCTCAACCAAGTTCCAAACTTGATTGTCATACATGGATTGTATCTCGCTATCCATAGCCTCTTTCCATTTAGCAGACTCGGGGCCTGCCATGGCTTCCTTGTAGCTGTTAGGGTCATCTTGACTTACTAGTGTCCCATCACTAATAAGTGTCTCACCTTCTGCAGTAATATGGAATTCATAGTAATGCTCAGGTGCACTCCTAACTCTCGTGGAACGCCTCAGAGGTACAGATTCGTCAATTGGCTCAACAGGAGTTTCCTCCTCAAGTTGAGGGCTAGAGTTTGAAGTTCCTTCACCACTTGACTCTTGAATTTCTTCAAGATCAACTTGCCTCCCACTGTCTCCTTGGCTTATAAACTCTCTTTCTCGAAAGACTCCTCTTCTTGCTATAAAGACCACATTATCACTAGGTCTGTAGAAGAGGTAACCAAAGGATTGCTGTGGGTAGCCGATGATAATACACCTCTCGCTTCGGGGTTCGAGCTTATCATGAGTCTCGCGTCTCACGAAAGCCTCGCAACCCCAAATCTTGATGTGGTCTAGTTTAGGTACTTTACCAGTCCACATCTCGTGAGGAGTTTTGGCAACTTTCTTTGTAGGGGCTAGATTAAGGATATGGACGGCAGTCTTTAAGGCATACCCCCAGAATGAGATTGGTAGAGAAGCTTGACTCATCATGGAACGAACCATGTCCAACAAGGTTCGATTACGCCTCTTAGCCACACCATTCAACTGCGGTGTCCTGGGAGGTGTCAATTGTGAGACAATCCCACATTCCCTTAGATAGTCGAGGAACTCTGAACTGAGATACTCACCACCTCGATCGGATCGAAGCATCTTAATGTTCCTGCCCAATTGATTCTCGACTTCCTGTTTAAATTCCGTAAACCTCTCGAAAGTCTCTGACTTATGCTTGATTAAGTAGACATATCCATATCTACTGTAATCATCAGTAAAAGTCAAATAATAACGATTAGCATCCCTTGTGGCATGTTTGAATGGCCCACACACATCCGTGTGTATAAGGTCCAACAAACCTTCACCCCTTTCACACGAGCCTGTGAAGGGTGACTTTGTTATTTTTCCAAGTAAGCATGATTCACAACTATCATTTGACTTTAGGTCAAACGACTCCAAGACTCCATCCTTTTGGAGTTGGCCTATGCGTTTCTTGCTTATATGTCCAAGACGACAATGCCATAATGATGCTTTATCCAAGTTATTATTATTAGTAGAATCAATACACAAAACATTATTTCCTAAGTTATCTACAATAGATACAGCTTCATACACACCATCACAAGGTAATGCTTTAAAATAAAGAACATTATTAAAGAAAGCATTAATCGAACCAACTTCATTATCAAACGAAAAGGTGAAACCTTGTTTGTACAATGCATGAAAGGAAATAATATTTCTTGCCATTTCTGGCGAATAACAACATTTATTCAAATCTAAATTTAACCCACTACTTAGCGATAAAGTATAAACTCCAATCTTGGTGACAGGTGTAACTTTCCTATTCCCCATGATTAAGTTTATTCTTCCTTGCTCCACATTCTCACTTCTTCCTAGTCCCTGCAAGTCACAACAAATATGAATACCGCAACCGGTATCAAGGACCCAAGATTTCGAATGGGGTGAGTTATTAGAAATGATAGTGTAAATACCTGCATGGTTGGGTTTGACTTTCCCATCCTTCACATCCTGCTGGTACTTTGGGCAGTTCCGCTTCCAATGAGCTTTTTCATGGCAATAGAAGCATTCAGCCTCTTTTGGGTCAGAAGAAGGAGTAATGAAACTTTTCTTGGTTCCACTTGAAGAAGAGCCATCAAGGGTCCGAGCCTTGGTACCCTTCGAAGATCTCTTTCTCTTCCTCCCTCGACTTTTCCCGATTGCCAAGACCGGAGTTGAGTCTGGAGTAGGAGTGATAGCAACCGACTTCCCCTTAAGACCTGTTTCTGCGGTCTTGAGAAGTCCCTGAAGTTTGCTGAGGGTGACCTCTTCCTTGTTCATGTGATATGTCATGCGGAATTGATCATAGCACGATGGTAAGGAGTGCAAAATGATATCTATTGCAAGCTCCTCAAGGAAGTTCACATTAAGCTTCAGCAAACGATCCACATACCTTTGCATTTTCTGCATGTGGCTCGTGACGGAATCTCCGTCCTTCATCATGGTTGTTATCATGGAGCAGATGACTTCGTACCTCTCTTATCGTGCACTTTGATGGTATCTTTCCATCAAATCTTGGTGCATTTCATAAGGGTAGAAATCCTCATAAGACTTTTGGAGTTCAGCTGTCATTGTGGCCAACATGATGCAAGCCACCTTGGTTGCATCTCTTTCATGAGTATGAAAGTCAGCGATCTCCTGGGGAGTTGCAGTGGACTCATCAATTTCCTTAATCTCCTTGTCAAGGACATATTCTTTGTCCTCGTAGAGGGTAATCATCCTGATGTTTCTGATCCATTTATTGAAGTTGGATCCATCAAAGGTGACTTTCCCACACAGACTCATAAGAGTAAAGGAGCCATTAGGATTCGAGCCAGAAGCATTATTTGAAGACATCTGAAAGAGAAGAACAAGTTTAGTATAGATTTAAGAGAGTCCTTAATAAAACACCCAAATGTAATATTAAGGCTAGGATCCAATCACAATATAATATAACTTAGAAGAGGTATGCCGTAATCTAAGCTATACCATATTTGAAAGGTAGGTGAATGACGATTCACCAATTTCCACCACGAAAACCGAAATATTAGATATTTAGTTTTTATTGGTTTTAGAAATTCCTAGATTCTTTGAGATCCAATGAACTTTTCAAAGGCGTGTTTCAATCTCGAGAGTGCCCTCCAAGTTTTGTGACTGGGATACCGAGGATCACAAAACGAGGTGTGAAGTAACCATGCAAATCACTTGGTACCCTTAAAGTTTATCACTCAATCGATGTGCCGGTAAACCACACACGCTCCACCGATACTATAATAAACCTTAAGTCACCCTTTACCTACCTTGTTAAGTCCAAGTTAGTGTGCCGGTTAACCACACACGCTCCACCAACGACTTAGACAAAGTGTAAAGTGTAATTTCATGGATTAGCACCTTATTCACATTTTCCTAAAGTAACTAAGATTGGGAATTTAATAAAACATTTAGTTACTTTATTATATTCATCATACTTTGAATGAGAATTTATAAGTCCTTGTCTTACCCGTTCGGCTAACGACCCTCCACCAGTCAAGCAAGCGGTGGGTGAGAGTAAACACCCATTAAGTCACCATTTTATAGGCAACAACCTTATGTCCACCTTATAGACCGGCTTCGTGAATGAGGCGTACTAGCGGTAAGACGACTTTATTCTTATACATATATATAATTATTAAATCATCATAATATAAGTATAAGGGTTGAATTTTAACTTTTAAAATTCTAGGGGTTGGAACTTAAAGTTTTAACTTAACTTTACTTGTTCCAAAACTTGAGGGCAAGTTTTGGAACTTTCAAAACTTTTCATTTCTTGTAACTTATGAGTTTAATAGAGTAATAAAATGAAGACTCTTCATTTTTCTAACTCTTGTATTTGTTTTAATGGTTTTAACTCAAGTGTGACTCTTGGTTTTCCATAACTTAAGGATAAGTTATGGACTCCATTAAAACACATTATGATCAAGAATTAATCTACCAAATAGGTTACAAATAATTCCTATGATCATCTAAAACATCATAAGAACAAGAACATGAATATGAACACAATCAAAAATTACATTTAAAACTTTGTAATTTTGATAACTAGTTGTTTGTAAATGAATTAGAAAATACATTACAGCACCAAAAACAAGTTTTCAATTACCAAAACAGTTTAGGGTAATGTTTCTAATTCATTTCCAGCAACTAAATCGAAATTCTACAATGAGTCGACCCTACTCGCCGAGTGCATGAACTCACTCGCCGAGTTGGTTGAAGATACTCATGAACTCGACGAGTCCCCCCTATAGACTCGACGAGTCCATTCGCAGACAGCAAGATTTCCGATTCTTTTTTCAACTTTTAAGCACAAATAAGAGCAAACAAGCTGAAGCTCTGATACCACTGATGGGTTTTGAGCATTCTAACACTTCCTAAGTGTACATGCAACCCTAATAACCTTGGATCTATGTTTGTCTAATTATCATGCAAAGTTGAATTCCAAGGTTATATTCCTATCTAGCATACATGGGGAACAATTTTATCATAAAGTATAGATAGAATAACTTACCTTGTTGTTGTTTGTGTTTCTTGAAACCTTGTGAGCCTAGCACCCCAAGTGTGATACCTCAAATGCTTCACACAACACCAAATGCTCTTGGAAGAACTTACGAGAGAACACACACTTCTCAAAATCAGCCAAGCCCTCTTGTTTCTTAGTGTAGCCGATTTTAGGTGGAGAACATGTTACTTATATAGTGTTGACACATCTAGGGTTAACCCCTAATGTGTCATGACTCTTCATTTCCATGACCCATGGGTTTGTAACTCCCATGGAGCATCCATGGAGCATCCTATGGGTGGAACCCAACTTGATAGTCCATGGAGCCTTTTAGCCCACTATACAAGATATGGATGATTTACATAATCAACCCATATATTTAATTAGTTATCTTTTGATCACTTAATTAATTCTAAATGAATTCTTGATCAAACTAATCAAATAATATTATTAATATATTAGAACTTATAATATATTAATAATCTCCAAGTGTTATTTCTCTCATTTAGTCTATCCAATTGCATGGTGCCATGCAACCCAAATGGACCATGCCGGGTTGGGTCAAGTACATACCAGAAATAGTTATGGACTTAGACACCTTATCCAATAGATCTCAGTGGACCCGGCCAAAGTGGAGGCTGTGATGAGATGGGAGGTTCCGAAGTCTCCATCCGATATTTAGAGTTTCCTAGGATTAGCCGGCTACTATCGGAGATTCATCCAGGATTTCTCCAAGATAGTCGTACCCCTGACCAGTTGCTGACACGCTTAGCCACAAGGCAGCACCGATCAGGGATATCTACCTGAGGATGACGGTTGTGACTCCACTGTTGGAGCGGATTCAGGAGGCCCAGCAGGAGGGCATGAAGGAGGAACATTGGAAGAGCGAGGAGATTGTGGGCCATGTTTCCTCCTTTGACTATGACAACTGGGGGTTATTGACTCTGCACTGATATTGCCATATTTATACCTATTTTTAGGTAATATTTAAGTACATTTTTATTAATAAGTTGATAATATGTTTAGAATAATGCTACTTATGACTTTAAATTGTTATTTTCAGTCAATTAAAAGTATTTTCGAAGAGAGTGACCAAAAGTGGCAATATGTAGAACATGGGAGACTTGGAACACAAGAGATGAATGAATCCACGAAAATTACTAAACCCACGACGTAGCAAAGCCAGCCATGACGTGGGATGAGAATTCTATAAGATAAAGATCGCGTTATGGAGGAATCCTTGCCCGGTAAGATAACTTGGAGCCCACAACGTGGCCTGGATAGCCACGACATGGCGCGAGATTTTTGAAGTTGTTTAAGCATTCTTGATCATTACGAAGAGGGAACTTTTGGCTGAAGAAAGGAGTTCTAGAAGGCAATTGGGAGCGGAAGAAAGGTTCTGGAAAAAGATTTTCATCCCCAAAAAGAGTAAAGGTCGATATTTTAGTTAATTAAGAACATGTTTTGTATCACTTTGATTTGTGTTAGTTTGTTAGTTGCTATGATGAGCAGCTGAATCTAGCTACTCTTGTTTAGCTAGATGAAGCTTCCAACTTATGAATAGCTCAATTTTTATGGATTTATTTAGTTGGTAAAATTGCTTGTGTTTGATTTGTATTACCTAGCATGCTTATGTTTGTTTCTCTAATTGCTTGATTACATGTTCTGTGTAGCTTAGTGACCATTAACTGCATGAACTTGTTTACCTAATGATTTAGGGAACATTGAATTGTTAGAGCTAGGATTGACCAATCTTAGTTAGTAATTAGAGTAACTAAGCTTAGCTGTGCTAGAGAACGTATATTGTGACTATAATTGCGTTTATATAACAAATCTTATATAGCATATTTACATTCATAATTAGTTCTGTGTTTAATTGTGTGTGAACATACATGGTTTTACATGAATTAGTTAATTATTAGTAAAGTTAGAACTAAATTACTAATACAATTAAAACCAACTCAATAATCCATAATCATTAGCTAGCCATAAGGAAGAAGTGGACTCAAACTAGACAAGAGTGTGTTTTTACTTATTGAATTTGAGTTAAGTTCGTCTGATCTTGTAAAATCAGGTAAAAACCCTTTTACACTTGTTAATAATTAGGTTAATTTAATAGTAAGTAGATTAATTAGTAACACTGTTCCCCGTGATCGACACCCGACTTACCCAAGCTATACTATAATCCGATTAGGTACACTGCCTATAAGTACATAGTTAGTTTAAGTTTGTCAGGTTATAAATATTAAAATTAGTGGGTACTTTTGTACACATCAAACTTTTGGCGCCGTTACCGGGGAGCAGCTTAGTTTATTAGCTTATTTATTTGCATTAAGTTAATCGATCCTTTTTGTGGGGTAAAACCCGCAAAAAGTTAGTTTTTCAGCAAAGTTAAAAAAAAATAATATTCACAGAGTCCACGATGTGGCCAGATACGCGCCACGACGTGGTTTCTGAGAATTTAGTTTTTAGTTTTTAGTTTATTTTTTTCTATTTCAGTTTTACGTTTTTTTATTGTGTTTAAGTTGCAGGAGTTCATGACCAAAAGCTCAAACACACCCTTGGTGGAACCACTTGAAGATCCCGAGTCTGCAATTCACAAGAAAAAGACGCGACTGCAAGAATTAGAGTCAGCTTTTTCAAGGAAGATGGGAAAGAAGACAGGAGAGCAAGCTCACCCTCGAGGCACAAGAGCAATCTTGAGCACTTGGACCTGTCCAAACCGAATCCGAATACGATACCGAGCCAGAATTTGAAGAACATACGAGTGAAACAGAGAACGAGCGAAGGAACGAGATGGCAACAATTGAAGAGATGTCCATGGGAGCTTACAAGAAGCGGATCCGAGAAGATTTGGGTCCCGGTTTAGTCCAACCTACAATACCTGCCACTGCCACATTCGAGTTGAAAGGACACATATTGACTAAACTAAAGGATATCCCATTTTTTGGGAAAGATCATGAGGATGCTTTTAAGCATCTAGATGAAGTCAACGACATTGCAGATTACTTCAATGTCCCAAATGTCAACAGAAACATAGTCTTGCTTAGGATGCTTCCCATCACTTTCAAAGGAGCTGCTAAGGAGTGGTTAAAATCACTTCCACTGGGTACAATTACCGCTTGGACTCAATTGCATGAGCAATTCCTGGACCAGTTTTGCCCGCCATGCAAGATAGCCAAACTCAAGAAGGCAATAGCCAACTTTGAGCAACAGCCGGGGGAGTCATTATACGAGGCATGGGAGCGGTACATGGGCTTGCTCAGAAATTGCCCTCAACATGATCTAAATGTGCAACAAGAGATCTCAATCTTCTATGATGAGGTCAACGTTATGACGAGACAACTCCTTGACTCTCAAGGACCGTTAACAAAGAAAAATTCAAGGGAGGTCAAGAAGTTGATTGAAGAATTCGGGAAGCACTCTCGCGAATATCACAACCCTAGGTAAGATGGAATCAAAGGCGGTGGAGGGGCCCAAACTGAAGAAATAGTAACTGTGATGGCTATGCTGAATAATTTGGATCGAAGGATAACTCAAATGGACCAGTTAATACATGCCATAAGAGTGGGTTGCGAGAGATGTAGTGGTCCACACTTGACCAAGGACTGCAATTTAGATGAGTTTGGGAACAGAAAAGCTCAAGTGTGCTACTCGAGTGGGGATAAGTTTGATGAGGACTGGAGGAAACCGAAGAAGGAGTGGCTGCCATATGAAGAGTATAAGAAGCAAAAAGAATAGAGGTATAGGAAGATAGGTCGAGGCTTCTATCAAAAGGAGTAGCCACCAGTCGAGAAGAAACCCGATCTAGAGACCATGTTGTTAAAGTTTATGGAAGCTTCGGAAAAGAGACTCGATGCCACTGATTCTGCTATTGGTGAACAACAAACTTTTATAAAGAATCATCAAGCCTCCATCCATAACCTTGAAGTTCAAGTTGGTCAACTAGCCACTCTAGTTCATGAGATGTTATCCCCAAAGAATCCCGAAGTGAAGACCCAATCTCATGTAATGGCAATCGATATTGAAGAAGAAGCAATCTTTGAGTTCCTGGAGGCATTGGAAGAAGAACCACAGCAGCCCGATCCAAAACCAAAGAAGTCAAAGTTCGAAAATGAAGGGGTTGCTGAAACAGCTTCGCCACGATGTGGCTCTTGTCTGAACAAAAAGTCCTTGAACCCGTTCCGGTTTATCATCCGCGTTTTCCATTTCCATCCCGAGTTGCACTTAGTTTACCAGAGAAGGAGCATATAGAGTTTGTCAAGCATGTGAAGGCGATCCCGATTAACACTCCCTTTGTCGAGTCCATATCCAAAATTCCCGAGCATCAGAAATTACTGCAAGATTTGATAGACACTCGCAAGCAATTAAAGCAGCAGTCTAAGGTGGTTGTCAGTGAACAAAGCTCAAAAGCTGTGTTGGGAGAGACACTAGAGAAGATGGGGGATCCTGGACGCCTCACTCTTCCATGTGAGTTTGGTAATAAATTGAAGGTTAATGATTTAGCCGATTCTGGGGCTAGCATTAATTTGATGCCTTTTTCATTTTATCAAAAATTGGAAATTCAGAAGATGAAGGCTACAAAAATGACGATTCACATGGCGAACCGTTCAGTGACACAACCCCGGGGCATAGTGGAGGATATTTTGGAGAAAATTGGAAATTTTTTTTTCCAATAGATTTTGTAGTTTTGGATATGAAGGAAGATCCCGATGTTCCAATTATCCTTGGCCGTCCATTGCTTAACACTGCTAGAGCTTTGGTTGATATTTGCGAGTCTAAGTTCACCTTGAGAGTTGGATATGAAACAGAAGTTTAGAAGATGGCTTCCCAAAGGAACATGTTCAAGAAGAGGTGTTCACAATCAATGAAGATAATGAACTAGAAGAACTGGAAAAGCTTATAGAAGAAGAGATCAAGGCAGTTCATCAAGTTAAAAGAACAAAACCTAGAGCATTTGTTCCATTTTTGGTTGAAGTCATAGCTTACAAGAGTCCACCTTCTTGGGTGAGCGAAGAGGATGAGGAGATGACAAGTGATGAAGAGGAGATCACTTCAAGAGTGACAAAGCCGGTGGTGAAAGAGGAGGAGGATGCTATGGAGTGCAAGGAAGAAACTAAAGGGACCAAACGCAAGCTTGAAGAAGAGGTCAAAGCTAAAAAAGAGAATTCAAAGAAGTCATACAAAAGGCGAGTTCAAGCTTACAAGAGGCGATTCAAGGAACAAAAGATCCTAGTGGTGGATTCTTCCGAGGACTCAATGTAGGAGGCACGGAGTCCAGCTCAAGACTCCAAGAAAAAGAAGTGGAGGCAACCCGAGCTTGGTTTGCATTTTTTTTTCTTTTAATTTTTGAGTTTTTAATTAGGAAAGATATCAACTCATCGTCTAATAACTGATACTTAGTAAAGAATTAGTTGTGGGGAGCTTTAATTAATAAATAAAAAACAAAGTAGTTAGTTAAAATGTGTGATTTTAAAATATTTTTGCAATCAAGCATATGCCATGTCGTGGTATGATAGAGCCACGTCATGGTTAGAGTGTAATTATGGGATCAGATAACAATTTCAAAAGTCCACGACGTGGCAAAGGTAGCCGCAACATGGCCTTTTAAAAAATGTCACTGGGGGGGGGGGACCATTTCTTAAAACCGTTTGACCAACACTCCCCATTCCCCATTTACATGTTGCCTCACGAACGGAAACAAGAAGGTCCCCGCAGCCGATTTCTTAATTTATATGCTAAATCCTTCGAATTTCTTGTCATCTAATTCCATTTGGTATGTATTCCACTCATTAATTGTAGTTATTTCTTACAATTTTACATTTTCATGGCTAGGGTTTATGTGAATAATGAGATTCACGAAAATTAGTTGAAATTAGTTGTTGATTCTAGGTTGAATGTCCTTTAAATATACATAGGAACAAACCCTAAGTATTATTTTTTGGTTGAAATCACATATAAAGTAACCGATCCATACCCAGGTCTCGACTGCGGTCCACGATGTGGTGAGCTTGGCCACGTCGTGATTTCTGGCAACCTGTTTTTATTTTTTTTAATGTTTTGGGTGTTTGTGCTTTGGTTTAATTTTGTATGCAGAAATGGGACCTCGAAGGGTTGTTCCATAGGAGGAAAATCCGATTGATGTGGCGAGTATACATCTTTTATATCAGTTTCCACAAAACATTCCCCGACCATTGTTGACTACATATGAAAATCGGTTGGGATGGTTGTACAAAAGGGAATTTGCGATAACTCCAGTTAGCAATTGGGGATGGCTCGGTGGTGTGGGAATGGTTGCTGAATTGGAACGATACTGGATGAAAACATACGAAGGGGATCAATTTTCTTTCACTTGTCACGGGTGGAGGAATTTGTTTGCAATTCAAGAACCCGTGTACCAGGAGTTACGGTGGAGTTTTTCTCTACCACATGATTCGAGGAACGCACCATTGACTTTACTTACAACCGGGCACTTGTGTTTCGCTTGGGTGGTGTTTATAGGGAATATAGTCTTCGGGAATTCGCTTGGCGGATAGGGCTTTATAGCGAAGTGGAGACCCAATCCCCGTTTTTCATACCATTCCTACTTGGATGTGTTTGGGATTTTAATCTCGGTATTATGGATGTCCAGTTCTGGCGGAGTATTTCCAACCATGAATATAATACTCATGACTCGAGTGAGTCACAAATTCGGAATCCTGTTTTCCGATTTCTACATCGCCTTATCACTTTTTCTATAAATCACAAGCATCATGAAGATAAAGTCCCTATTTATAATTTGTTTTATCTGTGGACTCTTATTACCCCTGGGGTTTGCTGTGATATACCGTATATGTTGGCGAGATTCATGGGGAACAAAGCGGCTAATTCTAGGTCTGAGAGTCCGATTACAGGGGGACATTTGGTTACTCGCCTTGCTAGGTCGTATCATATTTTGACCCACGACTTTGTGAGGAATCTTACCCGATTCCCGGACACTGATTTAACCATTCAAGTCTTGGGAGTTATGCGGGCAGTGGTGAATGTCGAGGGTCGTTTTGTTATACCACCAATAGATGAGGAGTAAGAGGAGGCGCAGCCAGGGCAGCAACCAACAGCCAAACCGCGACGTCGAAATGTGCGAGCTAGAAGAGAGATTGAGAAAGAGCGTGCTACTTCACAGCATGTACAAGGAGTGCCCACAGACCCTTTTTAGAGTCGGGTGGGAACTTATTTGGATAACCTCCGGGGGCATGCCATTTATCATACCCAGCTTACTGAGGGTATTTATTCGCATTTGGGTGTGACCCGGCCACCTTCTATGCCACCACATTATCCTTATTTTCCAACATGGGAGGAATTTTGGCATCCGTAGAATGACGGGGCAAGACCAAGTGGAGCGCAGGACCAAAGAGATGATGATTGATTTTCTTTTCTATTTATTTTGTTTTGTTTTAAGTAGTGTTTTCTTTTATGTTTGAATTTGGTTTGTAATGTAAGACTTTCTTGAACTATGATGTTACTCTTTTATTTCTTTTGGGTTGTTCCGTTTTTTTTTCATATTAGCATTGGAATTCTCAGGAGCATATAAGGTTAAGTCTAGAGTTGTGTTTGTCTAGTCAAGTCAAGGAAGCTTAAAGTCGTGAGTTGGAACCCACAATTCAAGATAAGTGTGGCGTACGTCAGTAGGAGAGAGGTTACAGTTGGGAAGTATATTTATATAGCAGAGTCTTAACCCATTTAGACATTGGTCAAGCTGCTAGGATGCATGAAGCAATAAGGCAATCTTGTTGATGTTCAGTTTCCACGAAGTGGGCTTCTCATGCCACGTCGTGGCTCTTATGCAACTTGAAGAATTAAAGCATCCTTCTGTTCGCATTTTCATCTAATATCACGATGTGGTACTCTTTGCCACGACGTGTATCAGTTTATCCTTTCCCACATTTCTACTTACTAGCACCCACTTTGAAGAATTGAAGTTTTGAGTCATGTTCGTGGTTTATTTACATATTCATCCAGTTCTACACCAACTTTTTATTTTTGGGAGGTCCATCTTCAGGACGCACGTTTTCCACACTTTTGGAGATGTTCACGCCACTATCCCGGGGGAGTCTGTTCCTTTTTCTCCCTTTTCTTTAATTTTGATTTATTTTATGCATACAATGAGGGCATGGTATGAAATAAGTGTGGGGTAGGGGTAGAAAAAGTAAATTGCTAGATAATGATAGAATTTGATAGTAAAAATTGAAATTTTGAAAATTGAAATTTTTAATAATTGAATCTAGGAATAATAATTTGAAATGTAGTTGCTAGTGTTATGTTGGATGATCCGATAAAAGTTCAAATGTTTAGTTGAGCCAATACACGTTATAGTGCATTTGTGGCCTCCCTTATTTTAGTGAAATCAGGGAACAAAAACATAACCCCGCTTGGTTTGAGGGATGCAATATGTTTAGTAGCCTAAACCTGAAATGTATCAAGGAAAATTATTATCATTAACCAATAAAGGTTGAGGTTGAGCGCCTCTGCTTAAGCATGTAGGTTTTGAGTGAAAAAAGTAAGGTACATGTAATAATAATAAAAAAAAAGGAGAGAATTGCAAGAAAAGTTTGAAGAATTTTGGAGAAAATAAAGTGAAGATCAAAAGATCAAAATTCCAAGAAATTCAAAAAGTTGAAGGTACCATAAATCAAATAAGGCAGTGAATTCAAAGAAATCAAAGATCAAATTATAAAGGAAGTGAAGATTTCCAAAAGAGCCCCATAGTGGTATCATGGATTGTAATTCTAGATTATGTATGCTTACGTTGCTCAACTAAAAATACCTTGAGGATAAGGAGGTTTTCTGCGGATGGATTCGGAGGGATGCATAAAATGAGCATTGTTCGAAAAATGTGGGCGAGTGTTTATGAAGATTGTGAGTATTTAAAGTATGGGGGGTACTTTAGGAAAATTTTAGACATAAATGCATGTGTTGAGGTCTTGGCATAATGGCTGAGCTGGAGTCGGATTGTTCTATGTGATGTTAGTAATCAAGGGTTAAGTTTAAATTTGCTTGAGGGCAAGCAAAGCCTAAGTGTGGGGTATTTTGATATTGCCATATTTATACCCATTTTTAGGCAATATTTAAGTACATTTTTATTAATAAGTTGATAATATGCTTAGAATAATGGTACTTATGACTTTAAATTGTTATTTTCAGTCAATTAAAAGTATTTTCGATGAGAGGGACCAAAAGTGACAATATGTAGAACATGGGAGACTTGGAACACAAGAGATGAATAAATCCACGAAAATTACTAAACCCACGATGTAGCAAAGACAGCCACGACGTGGCATGAGAATTCTAGAGGATAAAGATCGTGTTATGGAGGAATCCTTGCCCGGTAAAATAACTTGGAGCCCACGACGTGGCCTAGATAGCCACGACGTGGCGCGGGATTTTGGAAGCTATTTAAGCATTCTTGATCATTATGAAGAGGGAACTTTTGGCTGAAGAAAGGAGTTCCAGAAGGCAATTGGGAGCGGAAGAAAGGTTCTGGAAAAAGGTTTTCAACACCAAAAAGAGTAAAGGTCCATATTTTAGTTAATTAAGAACATGTTTTGTATCAATTTGATTTGTGTTAGTTTGTTAGTTGCTATGATGAGCAGCTGAATCTAGCTACTCTTGTTTAGCTAGATGAAGCTTCCAACTTATGAATAGCTCAATTTTTATGGATTTATTTAGTTGGTAAAATTGCTTGTGTTTGATTTGTATTACCTAGCATGCTTATGTTTGTTTCTCTAATTGCTTGATTACATGTTCTGTGTAGCTTAGTGACCATTAACTGCATGAACTTGTTTACCTAATGATTTAGGGAACATTGAATTGTTAGAGCTAGGATTGACCAATCTTAGTTAGTAATTAGAGTAACTAAGCTTAGTTGTGCTAGAGAACGTATATTGTGACTATAATTGCGTTTATATAACAAATCTTATATAGCATATTTACATTCATAATTAGTTCTGTGTTTAATTGTGTGTGAACATACATGGTTTGACATGAATTAGTTAATTATTAGTAAAGTTAGAACTAAATTACTAATACAATTAAAACCAACTCAATAATCCATAATCATTAGCTAGCCATAAGGAAGAAGTGGACTCAAACTAGACAAGAGTGTGTTTTTACTTATTGAATTTGAGTTAAGTTCGTCTGATCTTGTAAAATCAGGTAAAAACCCTTTTAAACTTGTTAATATATAGGTTAATTTAATAGTAAGTAGATTAATTAGTAACACCGTTCCCTGTGATCGACACCCGACTTACCCAAGCTATACTGTAATCCGATTAGGTACACTGCCTATAAGTGCATAGTTAGTTTATGTTTGTTAGGTTATAAATATTAAAGTTAGTGGGTACTTTTGTGCACATCAGCACCATAGGGTGTGGGTACCGTATCATGGGGGTGTGTGCTAGGTATTGATGGAGGAGGCGCACAAATCTCGACTCTCCATTCACCCCAAGGCAACAAAGATGTATAGGGATCTTCGTCTGGACTATTGGGGGCCCTGCATGAAGCCGGATGTGGCATGGTACGTATAGTGGTGCTCGACTTGCAGGAAGGTCAAGGCCGAGCATCAGAGAACTCGTGGCAAGATGCAACCGTTGGATATTCCACTTTGGAAATAGGAAGACATCACGATCGATTTTATCACTAAGCTTCCCGGGACCGCACGGGGAGTGGATTCGATCTAGGTCATCGTCGATCGATTAACCAAGAGCGCCCATTTTTTCCGTATTCAGGAGAGCATCTCGGCCGAGAAGTTGGCCAACATCTATATCCAGGAGGTGGTGGCGTGGCACAGTGTGCCAGTTTCTGTGATTTCATACAGGGATGTGCGGTTCACTTCTAGGTTTTGGAGGAAGTTTCATGATGAGTTGGGTACGCGTCTGCATTTTAGCACCGCCTTTCACCCGTAGATAGATGGACAGAGTGAGCGGACCATCCAGACTTTGGAGGATATGTTGCGGGTGCGTGTCTTAGACTTTGGAGATAGTTGGGATACTTACCTTCCTTTGGCTGAGTTCTCATACAACAACAGCTATCACATGAGTATTGACCATCTTCCCTTTGAGATGTTGTACGGGAGGAAGTGCAGGACCTCGATATATTGGGGTGAGGTTGGTTAGAGGGTTATAGGGAGTATCGAAGTGGTACTCAAGACTACGGAGAGGGTCCAATAGGTCCAGAGCAGGCTTCAGACTGCTCAGAGTCTGCAGAAAAGTTATGCCTACAAGCGTCGATCCGACATGGAATTCCAGGTCGAGATATGGTCCTCCTGAAGGTGTCACCTTGGAAGGGTATCATTCAATTCAGGAAGTGGGGCAAGTTGGGACCTAGGTATATTGGACATTTCAGGGTTGTAGCCCGGGTGGGAAAGGTCCCTAATTGGATAACTTAGGCCCTAAGTAATCCTAATCCCCTTCATGATAAGCGTTGGAGGGATTTTAGGTCTATCCTAAGCCCCTAAAATCATCCACGCCATTATCCATAAGGGATTATAGCCTAAAGTATAACTATCATACACTTGACAGTTTATGCCCTTCTATTTAATTAATCTCCTTAAGTCACCAAATTAATTCCTAATTAATTTTTGACTTATATTAATCAAATAACAATATTATTGTTCCTTATAATATTTCAACTATCATTGTAAATCATCCTATCAAGCTGTTATGGTGAAGACAAGCCAAGAGGACCAAGCTCAATCGGGTCAAATACTTGCTTAATATAGTTGCAGCCTTAGACACTTTTCCAATAGTCTCCTACTTGGATAAGTCCAGTAACTGTATACACCGATTAGCAATCGTAGCTCTCAAAGGCGTTGTCAAACTTTGATCTAATCAATATTGTCCCTTAGATAAGGGATCGTACAGTCCTCTGTATAGATATCATGCAAACATTCATATGGAAACAATTGTGTAGCATTTGGTTTCTCGATCTCAGATTTATTCGACATAGAACTTAATCGAACACATCAATTTAGTTCTGACGGGGCCCGACACATAAGTCAAATCAAATCATCGAGCGGCCGAGATATCGCTTTTACCTTCTTAGGATAAAAGTAACAGATAAACTTCGACTTATATGCATTTACTTATTCATTAATCAACTATACACAACAATGCGTTTTATAACATCAAGTTACTGATGCACTTTCGCATTATCAATGTACAACCAATTAACAAATAACAAACCATATATCTAGGTTTTAAGACCATATGATATTATCGTCTTGCGATCACCCCTTTTTTCCATATTCCATAAGGTGATTCCAGCAAGTGCGGGTTTGTTCCAATGCTCAAAACTAGTTCATAAGCACTCATGAACATTGCAGCAAACTTTTGCTACGTCTAATACCATTTAGACAATCTACACACCAATTCATGACAATCTTCAATCATACCTACTTCCAACATATGAATGATTGTGGACAATTTGAATAATTCGATTATTCTTAATAAAGTCAATTATTCTGGAAGTCAAAACATGCAAAGTGAAACAATAGTTAAACAATTAACACAAGACAATAACATTACTCATAAATAATACTCTTTTATTTAATCATCAAATGTTAATTACATTTATCTATCACACGTTTCTAACACTATCTAATCTATACTAATATCATCCTTCAACCCAATGCTCCTAGCATGCTACAAGTGCTTAACCCTGCTCAGTCCCTTCGTAAGTGGATCTGCTGGGTTATCTTCTGATGATATCCTCTTCACCATGAGTTGTCCTTCTTCTACACGATGTCTTATAAAATGATATTTTCTGTCGATATGTCAAGATCTACCATGATCTCGTGGTTCCTTGGTTAAGGCAACCGCTCCTTCATTATCACAGAAAATCTCCATGGGCTCCTTTATGGTAGGTACAACTCCAAGATCAAGAATGAAGTTCTTTAACCATGTTGCCTCTTTCGACGCTTCGCTCGCTGCGATGTACTCTGATTCGCACGTTGAATTAGCTACGGTTTCTTGTTTGGAACTTTTCCAAGTTACTACTCCTCCATTCAGGGTAAAGACCCAGCCCGACTGCGAACGATAGTTGTCCCTTTCAGTCTGAAAGCTGGTGTCACTATACCCTCGCACTTTCAAGTCATCACTCCCTCCGAGGACTAAAAAGCATTCCTTGGTCCTCCAAAGGTATTTAAGCATATTCTTGACCGCAATCCAATGGGCTCTGCCAGGGTTCCCTTGATATCTACTGACCATGCTCAAAGCAAAGGCTACATCAGGGTGAGTACAAGTCATAGCATACATGATTGAGCCAACTGTGGAAGAGTATGGTACTCGGCTCATTTCTGCTATTTCGGCTTTGGTACTCGGAATTTGAGTCTTACTCAGCTTGGCATTATATTGTATCGGTATTTCTCCCTTTTTTGAGTTTTCCATACTAAAACGTTTTAATACTTTATCTAAGTAAGTGTTCTGACTAAGTCCTATTAGTCTCTTACTTCGTTCTCTCACTATCCTTATTCCCAGAATATAGGAAGCCTCTCCGAGGTCCTTCATAGTGAAGCACTTCCCGAGCCAGGACTTAATCTCCTGCAGTGTCGGGATGTCATTTCCTATGAACAGTATGTCATCAACATACAAAACGACAAAGCTAACTATACTCCCATCGGCTTTGACATATACACATGATTCATCTTCACTTCGTACAAATCCAAACTCTTTGAATTTCTCATCGAAGCAAAAATTCCATCTGCGAGACGCTTGCTTAAGTCCATAAATGGACTTCTCAAGCTTACACACTCTATTTGGATACTTCGGATCGACAAAACCCTCTGGCTGTGCCATGTAAACATCCTCAACCAACTTCCCATTAAGGAAAGCGGTTTTGACATCCATTTGCCAAATCTCATAATCATGAAATGCGGCAATCGCTAGCATCACTCTAATAGATTTTATCTTCGCAACTGGTGAGAAGGTCTCATCATAATCAACTCCGGGAGTTTGAGTAAAACCCTTCGCAACCAATCGCTCCTTATATGTGTGTACATTTCCATCCGTTTTGGTCTTCTTCTTGAAGATCCATTTGCACCCAATGGTCTTATGACTGGGAACATCAACCAAATTCCAAACTTGGTTGCCATACATGGACTGGATCTCGCTGTCCATTACCTCTTTCCATTTTGCAGACTCCGGGCCTGCCATGGCTTCCTTATAGCTATTAGGTTCATCTATATTTATTAGTGTACTATCACTAATATACGTGTCCCCTTTGGTAGTAATATGAAAACCATATAACTGGGGTTGAACTCTAACTATTTCGGAACGTCTAAGAGGTAAGGACTGGTCAATCGGTTCAACCGGAGTTTCCTCCTCGGGTTGAGGGCCACTAGTAGAGGTTCCTTCATCTATCGACTCTTGAATCTCTTTAAGCTCGATTTTCCTCCCACTGTCTCCTAGTTTTATGAGTTCTCGCTCTCGGAAAAATCCTCTCCTCGCAACAAAGTCAACATTATCCTTCGGTCTATAGAAGAGATATCCAAAGGATTTCTGCGGGTAGCCGATGAAAATACATCGCTCACTACGAGGTTTGAGTTTGTCGTGAGTATCTCCTCTTACGAAAGCCTCGCAACCCCAAACCTTGATATGTGCTAACGAGGGAGCTTCCCGTGTCCACATCTCGTGAGGTGTTTTGGCAACTTTCTTAGTAGGGAATCTGTTAAGGATATGGGCGGCAGTCTCTAAGGCATACCCCCAAAATGAGATAGATACTGAAGCACGACTCATCATAGAGCGAACCATGTCCAACAAGGTTCGATTATGCCTTTCTGCCACACCATTCAATTGCGGTGTCCTAGGTGGCATCAATTGTGAAACTATTCCACACTCCTTGAGATAGTCGTGGAATTCAAGACTTAGGTACTCTCCTCCTCGATCGGATCGAAGCATCTTGATTTTCCTGCCCAATTGATTCTTCACTTCATTCTTGAACTCTTTGAACTTTTCAAATGTTTCTGACTTTTGCTTGATTAAGTAGATATACCCATATCTACTATAGTCATCGGTAAATGTCACATAGAAGCGGTTCCCATCCTTTGTGTTTGATCTAAACGGTCCACATACATCGGTATGTATTAGGTCCAATAAAACCTCACCCCTTTTAGATGTGCTACTGAAGCGTGACTTGGTTATATTTCCAAGTAAACAAGATTTGCATGTGTCATGTTCCCTAAGGTCGAATGACTCAAACACTCCATCCTTTTGGAGTTGGGCTATGCGCTTCTTGTTGACATGTCCAAGACGACAATGCCACAAGGATTCCCTATCCATACTATTGGAAGAATCCATGCATAAAACATCATTTCCTAGGTTATCTACAATCATAACAGTTTCATAAATTCCATTACGTGGTATTGCTTCAAAATATAAGACACCATTTAGATAAGAACAAATAGAACCATTCTCATTATTAAAAGAAAATCTAAATCCTTATCTAAACAAAACATGAAATGAAATGATGTTTCTTGCCATTTCTGGCGAATAGCAACAATTGTTCAAATCTAAACATAAACCATTCCTAAGCACTAGAGAATACACTCCAATCTTGGTCACAGGCGACGATCTTCTGTTCCCCATGATTAGATTTATTCTTCCATGCTCCACATCCCTATTTCTTCTTAGTCCCTGCAATTCAGAACAAATGTGGTAACCACACCCGGTATCGAGGACCCAAGAAATAGCATGAGATGAATCATTAGATTTAATTGTATATATACCTGCGAAAGACGACTTGATCTTTCCTTCCTTGATGGATTGCAGGTACTCTGGGCAGCTTCTCTTCCAATGCCCTATTTCGTGACAATGGTGGCACTCTACCTCCTTTGGGTTAGAGGTAGGCTTAGTGGGATTAACTTTGGTCCCACTAGAGGAGGAACCATCTCGGGACTTTCCCTTGCGGTGGATCTTAGAAGGAGCCTTCCTCTTCTTGCCTCTTCATTGCCCAATGGCCAAAATAGGATCAACGGGTGGATTTGGAGTGGGTGCAACGGACTTGTCCTTGAGATTGCTCTCAGCAACCCTAATGAGACCTTGGAGCCTACTTAGGGTGACCTCTTCTTTGTTCATGTGGTAGGTCATCCTAAATTGGTTGTAACACGGAGGCAAGGAGTGAAGCACCATGTCGATTTCCAAGTCTTCCCCAAAGTCAACATTCAACTTGCGAAGACGATCGACATACCTTTGCATCTTTTGCAGGTGCACGGTTAGAGATTCACCATGACCTATCTTAGCGGAGATCATGTTAGTGAAGATCTCGTAACGTTCTTGCCTTGCGTTTTGGTGGTATCTCTCCAACAAGTCTTGGTGCATTTTGTATGGATACATGTCCTCGTAGGACTTTTGGAATTCGGAGTTCATAGTGGCTATCATGATGCAATGAACCTTCGTTGCATCACGCTCATGAGTTTCAAAAGCGGTGATTTCAGCCTGAGTAGCGATTTCAGGATTGATCTTCTCGAGCTTCTCATCGAGGACATAATCCTTGTCCTCGTAGAGAGCAATCGTGCGAATGTATCTTATCCATTCGCTAAAGTTCGTTCCATCGAAAGTCACCTTTTGGCAAAGGCTCATCAATGTGAACGAGCTAGCAGCAGCGTTGTTCGCGTTTGACATCTACAAATAGAAAGGACAAATATAGATTAGAATTTGGATCCCTAATTATCACCGAATAAGAAAATTAGGGTTAGGATCCAACAACAATACTTACGTATTAGAAAAGGGATGTCGTAATCTAACATGCAAACAATTTGAAGGTAAGTGAATGACGATTCACTAATTCTCCACGATGAAAACATAACTTCAAGTTCTAAATGTATTGAGAATTCCTAGGTTTGGATGAGATTCATTGAAACGTTTCAATGGCATGTTTAAATCTCGATATGCCCCTCTCGTTTGTGACTGGGATACCGAGGATCACAAAGTGGGTGTGAATTACCATGCAAATTAACATGGTGCCTTCATTGTAACAATCACCTATTCAATGTGCTGGTAAACCACACACGCTCCATCGAACTATGATAAACAATGAATCACCCTTTGCCACCTTTGCTTAGAACCAATTAGTGTGCCGGTAAACCACACATGCTCCACTAACTTCTTAGCAAGGGTTCAAAGTGTAATTTCATGGGATTGCATCAATTCACTTTTCCTAAAGTAACTAGGATTGGGAATTTTGAAAAACATGTAGTTACTTTGTATTTCATATTATACTTTTAATGAGGAGATGAGGTTGCCCTATCCTACCCGTTCAACTAATGACTCTCCACCGATCAAGCAAGCGGTGGGTGTGAGTGTACACCCATTAAGCGCCATTTTATAGGCAGCAACCTTATACCCACCTTATAGACCGACTTCGTGAATGAGGCCTACTAACGGTAAGACTAGCATTTTAATTATACATACATACATACATACATACATACATACATATATATATATATATATATATATATATATATATATATATATATTAATCTTGTAATATGATATTAGTATAGGGTTGAATTTTAAACTTGTAAAATTCTAGGGTTTGAAATTTAAATGGTCCAAACATAAATTTCAAAACTTGAGGGCAGATTTTAAACTTTTCAAAACATAGGGGATCAAATAACAAATAATATAAATTAACATTTAATCACATAATTATCCATATTTGATTTATTTAATTATTTCTTGCAAAATAATTTACCAATTTAATTGAAATAATTATCAATTATCACATAAGGAAACTAATATTTAATTAATTGATAAATATCTTCAATTAAGTCAAGGATATACTCAAATATATCTTAAAATCTAATTTATATTGACCTAATATGATTAAGGTAAGTATCCAAAGGATAAACAACAAGAAATCCCGAAATTAGCTCTTTCTGACGCTCGAACTCGCCGAGTACCACAATGGACTCGCCGAGTTGAGGCCTACTCGACGAGTCCACTATGGGACTCGCCGAGCTCATCAGGTAGGAACACAAAATTCGAATTTTGCAAGCATCAAACAAGCAACCAATGCATCAATTCAATAGAAACCAATCTAGGCTCTGATACCGCTGATGGGTTTTGGCCATATGAACATTCCTATATGCACATACAAACCCTAATTCTTGGATCTAGGTGTCTCTAATTGAACATGCATGAATCCAAGACTTCTAATGATCATTCTATCATAATAGCATTGAGAAATCAGAATTATAAGTTTACCTTGAATCACTTATTTAATCTTCTTGTCCTTGGAGCTTTAGAGTCACAATTGTCACTCCTCTAATGGCTTACGAACACCAACTAGCAAGAGGATGATTTAAGAGAGTAGGGAGGGACTTAAAAATTTGCCAGGGTTCCTTTAGTGACAAGGCTGCCGATTTCGATGAACCCTAGGGTCTATTTATACTTGTAAGGCTCATAGGGTTTCACATTTAAACCCTAATTGGATAACTTAGGCCCTAAGCAATCCTAATCCCCTTCATGATAAGCCTTGGACGGATTTTAGGTCTATCCTAAGCCCCTAAAATCATCCACCTCGTTATCCATAAGGGATTATAGCCTAAAGTATAACTATCATACACATGAGAGTTTATGCCCTTCCATTTAATTAATCTCCTTAAGTCACCAAATTAATTCCTAATTAATTTTTGACTTATATTAATCAAATAACAATATTATTACTCCTTATAATATTTCAACTCTCATTGTAAATCATCATATCAAGTTGCTGTGGTGAAGGCAACCCAAAAGGACCATGCTCAATCGGGTCAAATACTTGCTTAATATAGTTGCAACCTTAGACACTATTCCAATAGTATATATATATATATATATATATATATATATATATATATATATATATATATATATATATATACCATGTTGAAATTCTTCAACATTGGAGATTCTATATATGGAAACGTTATAACAAGAGACTGGTAAAGTATCACATCTTTATGTAAAACATTATGTATTGTAGCCCATATGCTTCGGCTATATGATCGACTGCATATATTATAATATTTATGTGTTCTAAATTTTCCAAAGTCCTAGGTCATTAAGAGGGAAAAAGGGCCAGAGTCGTATATGACTAAAGTTATTAAACAACTGTTAAGGACAATTCAAGGTACACTAAGGATTGTTCACTTGCGGGCAGTTGGAAGCATATTTTTGGATGGACCATATTGACATTATTATGAATAGACAGAAATCAATTTATAATGAATTGCCATATGTCATATATAGAAATATTTCCATAATGAGAGATGGATATTAAGAATCTATGTTTTGGTTAGAAACTTTTATGCTAGAACGACGTTCAAAGGAATGTACTTTGATTTTGAGACTTCACTTCCTTGGAATGGTTTTGTTATCAATCTCCAGTGGAATTTTTTGTACTATTTTGTAGCAAAGTCTATGTAACTTGGGTACCTCGACATTGTAAAATGTACATTGCATGATAGTTTAGAATCTAACACATTCTTATGGTTGTAAGAATTAGGTTTTCTTAAACTAAGTAATAAAAATTTGGAATTGTGAAATGCGCATCATTGAAATATTTTAGATTGATCTATTTCACATAATAAAAACCATTAAAAAAACATAGTGTGCATGCTTGGAGCATGGGATACCTATTTTTTTTTAATTCAAGTACGAAGTTTATAAATCAAAACATTATACAATGAATAATGTGTAATCAATATGGTGATTAAATAAAAGGTGTTTTATTTATATTCAAAAGTTTTGAGACCATATTGAGTTATATTATTCTTGTGTTTCACTTTTCATGTTTTGACTTCCTGAATAATAAGATTATTTAAACTATCCACAATAGATCATACTTTGGAAGTAGGTATTGAGGTAAGACTAGCATGAATCTAACTATAGATTGTCTAAGAGATTTAGACATACCACAAGTTTGTTGAGGTCTTCATCAGTACTCCTTTAATAAGATTTTAGTATTGGATTAAACCCATGCTCATCTAATCATTTCATGGATTTTATCATGAGCGATTAGTGAGACGATAATATCTTATATTCTTGAAACAGAGAGATATAGTTGCAGTTTACAAGTCAGTTGCACAATGATGATATGTAAACGTACCAATAACTTGTTGTTATAAAACATACTATTGTGTGTGATTTGATGAGTAAATATATGTAACACCCCAAATTCCAAAGGTTCTATTGAAGGACTTAAATTGTAAATTAAGGAAAGGAACTCGACGAGTAGGCATGCTTACTCACCGAGTCAGAGCGGGATTTTGTCGCGGGTTAAGTGGCCAACTCGCCGAGTCGGTGGCTTGGACTCGATGAGTTAGTGCTGAAAAGAGAAAACCCCAATCCCGGGGGTTGTTCCCTATATAAGCACATTATAACCCACCCTCAGCCTCTTTGCTACCCTTTCGAAATCCAAAAACCCTAATTTTCGTGTGAGACTCCATTGTTGAGGATATTGGAGCTTGGAAGAGGAAATTGGTGGAAGGAGCTTGAGGAATTAGAGGCTAGCACCAAGGGGCTTGTCTAGATCTGGGATGTAAATTAGTTTGGGCACATCTCAGAGGTAAGGAGCCATTATCTTAAGCTATTTCCTTTTTGGTTCATCCTTGTTGGTTGATTTGGAGTTCCTTAGCTTGTTTGAGATCTATTTCGGGTTTGGAGTTTAGATGTGAGGTTGCTACTCCAGATCTAGACTTGTGATGGCCTAGAATGTTATAAATCTCCTGTCTATGAGTTGTTGGTGAAGCCCCCCAGTCCTTAACCCTAACCCTAGTGTGTTTTGGGCCTATATCTCCTTGGTTTCACGTAAAGTTTGCAACTTTATGTGAGGGTTAGATTGTAGAAGAGTGGATCTATGGATTTGACCCCTGCATGGCTCGAAAACCCACTATATGGATTAAGAATTAAAGAGACTCGGTGAGTCACATGGGTGTACTCGACGAGTTGTATGAACATGTGAATGGACTCGGCGAGTTAGAAGAACAACTCGGCGAGTCTGTTCTTGGACTCGACGAGTCTGGTCGTGGAACCCTAACCTCCTCTAGTTAATCCTCGAATCAATGAGTCAAGGGACGACCCTGTAAGTTGAGCAGGATGAGACTTAGAGATCGTTGGACTTGACGAGCCTTGTGGCGACTCGTTGAGTTTAGTCGTGTTATCAGAGTTTCTGAGTAAAGGAACTCAATGAGTCAATGGGTTGACTCGGCGAGTAGAATCAACCAGGAAGGTTGACTTTGACTGAGGACTTTGACTTTGACCAAGAGTTGACCAGTTTGACTTCCAAGGGTATTTTGGTATTTATGGAATTGGTTCTTTGGTAGTGTTCTGTGGTGAAGTTTGTGTCGGTGGTCAGAGCAACTTGATCTTATCTCTTCAGTCGGTAATTGAAGGTGAGTTATCCTCACTATATCGACAAGGTCTACGGCACCAAGGTCGGCCCTTTATCAGATGGAAATTCGGTTATTGTTTGTTATGTTATTGCTTTGCTAGATCTGCATCCTGGTATTTAGGATGGTGTTATGTTAGTGACCTAGTTAAGGTCGGTACCCAGTATATAGGGTAATGTTATGCTAGTGACCGGTTAGGTCAGAATCCTGGTTAGGATGTTGATATGCTATGTGATCTGTTAGAATGCTTGTTTGGTTAAGGATTTGTTACGTGATTAATTGTTTTATGTGCAAATGGTTGTTTTGGTTAAGGATTTGTTACGTGATTAATTGTTTTATGTGCAAATGGTTGTTTGAAGGGGGTTGGGTTGAGGCGGGTCTTGCTTTGTGCTATAGGCCAACATACCCAGGGTAGACCGGATATTCTGAAGGCCCAACGAGCGGTCCGGATAGGCTGAAGGCCCCAAGAAGGCGGACCAGACATGTCGAGGCTCGAAGAGTGGACCAGGCCGACTAAAGTCCCAGTGTGGGCGCACCAGTCATACTGTTGTCTGAGAGAGTGGACCAGGTGGATTGAAGGCCTGATATGGGCGGACCAATCACACTGTAGACTTGATGTACATGGCTAGACTCGGAGGGTGGACCAGATGGATTGAAGGCCTGGTGCAGGCGGTACAGTCACACAGTAGATCCGATGTGTATGATTGTTCTATCTGTGATATGTTATGAGTATGTTGATGTGTGGTTGGTATTTTGGGGGTAACTCACTAAGCTTTCAGGCTTACAATGCAGTATATTGTTCCAGGTACTTCAGGAGATTGTGGCAAGGCGAAAGCGCGATCGTACTGCTCCTCATGTTTTATGATTTATGTGATGTGGTTCTGGGGGATACTCTGATGTTTAAACTATTTTGAAAACAAGATGTATGAACTTAATGGTTTTTGAATGAATTAAATTTTTTTAATTTGGCTTAAATTTTATGGGTTTTACAATATAAAAAGCATATGAATCGAAGTTTATCCGTTCCTTTTACCCTTAAAGAGATAAAAGTGATATCCGTAGGCCCCTCGATGATTTAGTGATGACAACCCTAAGCGCTTAGCCAGGCCTGGACTGATTTGATTTGTTTAATTAGTCAGTCGTAATAAAACAAAAATCGAGAAACAACGTATAGACAGAGAGAATAATTATAATCCGTGTCCCAGTCTATAGGATAGCAAGAATGGAGGAATATATATGATCCCTTATCTAACGGACGCGTTATTGACTAGGTAAGATGTTGCAAGCGACTTTTAAGAGCTACGATTGCTAGTCGGGATGTGGAGTCATATATGCAATAATAGTTATTATACTTATCCAAGTGGGAAACTGTTGGATTAGGTATCTAAGCCCATAACTATAATTGGTATGTACTTGACCTGAGAGTAGCATGGTCAATTTGGGTTGCCTTCACCAGAACAATTTGATAAGAAGAATATTTGAGAAAGTGGTTATTTGTGATTTATTAATATATAATAAATATAATATATTAGTTCTAAAATCATGTTATTTAATTAGTATTGATCAACAATTAATTTAGTGATCAAAAGGGACTAATTAAATTAATGGGGACTAATTATGTAAATCAGTGATACATATGCTTTGGGCTATTGATTCGTGATGGCCTAAGTTTATGTAAGAGTCCATGAAGAGTTAGTCCATATGGATTATGGATCATAAGCTTAAGTGTAAGAATTAGGGTTACATATGACTCTTGGATTCTACACTATATATATGTTACCCCTTGGCCTAAAATTCGTGACACTAGTGATCTTAGAGATACTATAGTTGATTTTGAGTGCCTCATAACCTCGTTCTCAAGTTCTCAATTTGGTCATGGTGTTTGTGAACCATTTGAGGCATCACACTTGAGGTGCTAGGTTCTTAAATGTGACAAGCCGACACTTTTTCAATCAGCAAAAGTCAATTTTCGTTAAATAAAATCTCGAGTTTTATTTAGTCCGTTAAGATCGTAAGGGTTAGAAAACCATTTAAATTATATAAGTAAAAATTTTATAAGTGTCGGAACCAAAAACCACTCGAAAAATCAAGATTTCTTTCGAAAAATAGCAGAAAACTAGTACATCCCTCGTTTTTGGCCGAAAACAGGTCTTTCCTGACAAACCATCTCCGGCGAAAAACCCAGCCGATATAAAGGTTTTCATCCAAAAATTTGTTCATTTTTACACTCTTTCCACACGAAAACTCTCTCAATTCTCTCCTATGATCATCCAAGAACACCCTCATCTTCAAGAAGGAACCTTCAAATCTTCAAGTTTTTACTCAAGAACACCAAGACCAGCCTTCATATCTTCAAGGGACGAAAACACCAGCACAACTGAACCCTGATTTCGGCTGAAAACGTGTGTTGGGCCGAAAACCCAGTTTGCGACAGAAAACTGGATTGAACCGAGAATCATGGCCGAAAACCCTCTTTTCTCACTTCTAACAAGTATTGGTAACATTCCTAACACAAAAGCAAGTGTTTTCTAACACTTTAATTATTGGTTTCGCTAATTTAAATACAATTATGTGTTTACTTATCATTAGGATACCGTTAATTCTGTGTAGTCCAACTCGAGGGTCATCTTTCTAGTTTCGTTGTCGAGCACATGCACATAACCAACTATGAGTTCTCACCCCTACACTTTTACGGCTTTTTAACGTTTTCAGGTGGAATACAAGCAAAACACAAAGAATTTTGGTGCTCTTATACAAAGGATTTCAACAGAATTAAAGCTTATGCAATTCATACAACCAAGAGATCACTACATTTTATAAAATATTATTATAAATATTTTCTCCCTTTTGTAACATGTTGAGCATAAGGGAAGGATTCAACATACAACCATAATTGCAACGTTTTTAGTACAATACGTGAATCGAGTACATAACATACATGCAAACTATAATAGGTATAGTTTGGGATTTCAACACACGCTTTTACCAATTCAAGAGCTTATTAATTAACAAACATATAAACTATGATAGATATAGTTTATGGTATACAATACTATTTTCTAAATACAAGAGTACAATACTAAATAATTATATAATCATAGTTATTTTTACTCTACAAGTCATACATACAGTTTCAAGTACAAGAGAACGCTACAACACTACACGTAAACTAGTTAATATAGGGCTATGAGGCACTACTTCAATCGTATCTTTTGGGGTATGAAGCTAAATCCCACCACAGTATAACCAGAGTCTCCTGGAGGGAGTGCGTGGAATTTGTGTGTAGATCTACATGACATTGACAATCCCACACCTAAACTGCTAGCTACAGTTAGGCAGGCATGCCTGGGGTGACAAATATGACACCGTTCTGATGCCTGAAGAACGTCGTAGAGGTCATTAGGTCATATCAAGCCTGGTTATACCAAACTCACAACAGTATAAACTAACTATTGGGTATTATGTTTTGCGTCATGGGCCATTCTTTTGTATATCCGAGTTGGGCCTGTCCAACTTTGATTATAGATTAGGGTTACGTTATATATATAGTGCATGCATGTATGCCTTTATAGATACGATAGTCATTTATTATCTTTGTTGCATTGTAACCCTAAACACCTCTACAGTCGAAGTTCTTAATCGAGCTCTTCTGAGGTGTTCAAGTGAATCATTCGACATCAGTTAAACCATTCTTGTGTTCATCAATTCTTTATCTTTATTTTTCTGCTTGAATCTAACAATCTATAAGAAGTTTTTATTCCAACAATTAGTATCAGATCAGGAGACTCTGTTACTCATACACATTCCTTCTATGTGAAGAATTCATTAGGGTTTTTGCTTTTGTCATATATATATATATATATATATATATATATATATATATATATATATATATATATATATATATATATATATGCCGTCTTCTTCCTGTCGACGGTAACTCTAGTGTTTGATAAAACCCTAATCTCAAGTTTACAAGTCTGATTCTAGCAGATCCACTGAACAAGCTCATCATGTCACACAAAGACTCTCAAAGCAATCCCATCAACATCTCAAATAGCATTGGATCATCCACAAGAGTTCCCATTCTTTACACTCAAGACTATGAAGTGTGGGCGTATCACTTTAAAGATTACGTGGTTGGATCTGAAGATAATGGTTATCTCATCTGGGAGGCTATCACAATCGGTCCGTTCATTCATTCTGGAACAAACAGGGCAGTGAAGACTCAAAAGGAGTACAATTAGCTTTTGGTGGACGTAGAGAAGATTCCACAAGATGAAAAAGAAAAGCAACTGTGCAATCTCAAAGCCTTGAGGATGATCAGATTTTCCCTATAAGCCAATACCCTCTGTCTGGTTAGTTCATGCACGACTACGAAAGAGATAAGGGACAGATGGAAAGAATTGTATTCAACCGACGAAGATCTAGAGCACTCTATGCAAACTTTGTTACTCTCTGAGTTTGGTGCTTTTTCTCAAAAACCTGAGGAGACTCTTCTTCAGATGTTTGATCGCTGCAATCATCTGCTAAGCAAGATGATGAAGCTGTTGGATTAATGTCTAAGTCCATAACTATAATTGGTAAGACTTGACCCGACCCGGCATGGTCCATTTGGGTTGCATACCATCATGCACTTGGATAGACTAAATGAGAGAAATAAGACACATATGGTTATTAATATATTATAAGTTCTAGTATATTAATAATAAGAATAATGAGATTATTTAATTAGTATTGATCAAGAATTAATCTAGCATTAATTGAGTGATCAAAAGAAGACTAATTAAATATTTGGGTTGATTGTGTAAATCATCCATACTTGTATAGTGGGCTAATGCTCCATGGATTATCTAGTTGGACCAAAACCCATATGATGCTCCATGGATGCTCCATGGTGTATTTGAACCCATGGATCCAAGGAAATGGAAAGTCATGACAATTAGAGTTTACCCTAATTGTAACACTATATAGATATTATTCTTGACCAAAATCGGCCACTAGTGAGAATAAGAAAGGGCTAGCCGATTTCATGAAGTGTAGAATTCTCTCAAGCTATTCTAAGTGTTTTGATGATTGTGAACCATTTGAGGTGTCACACTTGGGGCACTAGGCACTCAAGCTTCATGAAGACAAGCACCATCAAAGAGGTATGTATTCTATCTTGTTATATTGATAGTTTTGTATGCTAGATTAGGATAATACCTTGGATGTTCATATTTGCATGTATAATAGAGAAACCATAGATCCAAGGTATTTAGGGTTGCATGTACACTTAGGAGTGTTAGAATGCTCATAACCCAACAGTGGTATCAGAGCCTAGGCTTGTTTTCTTGTTATACCTGCAATAGTAGCTAAAAAATCGAAATTGGTGCTGTCAACCCAGCAGACTCGCCGAGTCCATGAAGGGACTCTACGAGTCCAAGGCAAAATGCATCCAACTCGCCGAGTTGTGTTCATGCACTCGACGAGTTGGACCCCAGACAGCATACTTTCGAGGTTTTTGGCTAGAAATGGACTAGGAACATTACCCTAAGTTGTTTTTGAACTTATAAACTTGTTTTTGATGTGGTAATGTTCATGCTAATCCATTTTCAAAGATAATTGTCAATAGATTCATGTTTTGTATTAGTTTAAAGGTTAGACTAATTACATGAAAAAGTTTGATTTGAATTATCTTGTTCTTATGAGTTTCTTAGATTAATAGAAAAGTTGAATGAAATAGTTGTTTTCAATCCATTTTAATCTAAGAGTTGAGTATAAAATGTGTTTATGTAACTTATCCTCAAGTTACATGAAGAGTCACATTAAAGACTCATAAAACTCATAAAGTTGGCAAAGGTTACAAAAATGAAGAGTCTAGTTCTAATTAATTGGAGTTATGACTCCATAATTTGTCTTCAAGTTATGGAGGACCAAGAGTCTCTTCATTAAATAAATATAAAAAAAAAATAATGTAACCTTAATTAATTTCATAAGTTATAAAATAAAGGAAAAGTTAATTCTTTATTAGTTTAAAGTCTTCCATAATTTGTCCTCAAGTTATGGAACTTGAAGAGTTTTTGGATTAAAACTACTTTAAACACATAAGTTATGGAATTAATTAGTTTTGAATAGTTTCAAAACTTGCCCTCAAGTTTTGGAATTTGAAAAAGTTTTCTCTTATGAATACTTTAATTCCAAGTTAGCCCTTAGAATTTTAAAAGTTAAAATTCAACCCTTATACTTTATAATATTATAAGTTAATAATATATATATATATATATATATATATATATATATATATATGTATAAGAGTAAAGTCGGTCTTACCGCTAGTACGCCTCATTCACGAAGCTGGTCTATAAGGTGGGTATAAGGTTGTTGCTTATAAAATGGCAACTTAATGGGTGTCCACTCTCACCCACCGCTTGCTTGACTGGTGGAGGGTCGTTAGCCGAACGGGTTTGACAGGACTATAATTCTCCATTCATTAAAAGTATTAATGATAAATACTAAGTAACTAAACTCTTAATAATTCCCAATCTTAGTTACTTAGGAAAATGTGAATAAGGTGCTAATCCATGAAATTACACTTTGCACTTTGTTTAAGTCGGTTAGTGGAGCGTGTGTGGTTAACCGGCACACTAACTCGTATTTAACAAGGTAGGCAAAGGGTAACTTAATGTTTATCATAGTATCGATGGAGCGTGTGTGGTTAACCGGCACATCGATTGAGGGGTAATTTATTAAGGGTACCAAGTAATTTGCATGGTTACTTCACACCTTGTTTTGTGATCCTCGGCATCCCAATCACAAAACCTGAAGGGCACACTCGAGATTGAAACATGCCATTGAACAGTTCAATGAATCTCAAAAGATCTAGGAATTTCAAAACCAATTAAAACCTAATAATACATTTCGTTTATCTTGGTGGAAATTGGTGAATCGTCATTCACCTACCTTCAAATTGTTTTATAGCATGGATTACGGCATACCTCTTCTAAGTTATAAAATAGTCTGTTGGGTCCTAGCCTTAATATTTCATATTGGGTGTCATATTAAGGACTTTAAAATCAACTATCTTGAATATCTCCCAAAACATGTCTGGTTTAGACATTTATGATCTTCCCAAATCTCTTGAAACAATCCTTCCTAAATGAAGATGATGTTCCAATGGAAATCATACTTCTTTCACCTCCTCCAATTATTCTCCCAACCCCACAAGTTCTTGAAAAGTTTAAGATCACTCAAGCCCTAATGGCAAGGCAAGGTCTAGGTGTGATCACATCTTGGAGATGTAGTCACATATTGACAAGCCGGGAGAGTTGGGTGTCAAAGTCTTGAGAAAGTTAGTGGCTCAACTACTTTCTAGGTCACATAGTGAGTTCTTTTGGAACACCTATGAAACAGACTACGACAAGACCCTTAATGATCTTATCTATTTGCTAAGATCAACTTCCTGAAACTTTATGGATATTGACAATGGTGACACTGAAAATACAGAAAAAACATTCTCTTCCCAAGGAAAGGGATTGACCATAGTCAACTAGGTTGACCAAATGGTAAAGAGAAAAAGGCTAAGTCTGTAATAGTCCTGTGTACCATTATCAAAGGGTCCATATGTTTATATTGCCAAAGTAAGGGTTATTAGTTGCGAAGCTGCCAAATTTACCTAAGGATGTTAAAGTTAATAAGTTTGACTCTACTTCAGGTAAAGTCCACTATCTAACTCTGTTAAGTTTCTATTCTGAGATTCCTGATACATGATGTGACTGGGTCACATGGTAATGTTTTAAGAATCAAAGAAAAGTAAAGGAACTTAAAGAAAGAATATGCTGAATCTGATCGCGTAGATGGATTTCTATCGCGTAGTTTGAAGATCGGATTCTTGAGCTACTTCTTAGGAGTTATGAGATATTGCTTATGAATAGATAACAACAAGTTTTCATATGGGTTGTAAGGATAAGTTTTTCCGCATAGTTTTAAAATAAAAGAAATTTTTGATTTTATTTATTTTAAATATCCTTACAATGGCATTTCAGGAAAAATTGTTGCTTATATGATTCCATTAATAGCAAGAGTGGAAATATGAAATTGATTCTTTCATTTGTGGTAATGTCTAAATTTATCAAATAAAGGAAAGAGTCTCATCACCCAAGTCTCAATTGGACAGGAACTTGGAATCATGCAAGGTGTATAGCATGATGAATGAGAACTTTCAAGTATTGGAAAAATTAAGACTAATTACTTGTTCACATGGATGTGTGAGTCAAGTAATGGACTAAGGGATCGAGTACATAGTCATGTCCACTGATTAAGTCCACCACAAAAGATATAAGGCTATTCGTCATAGTTTACTAAAGCTCAGTAAATATGATTATACTTACAGGCTTAAGTGTAACTCTGAGACATTGGAAAAGGTTCCAATGTAAGGCAGAGCGAATAAGAAGAATCAACTTACGCAGAAAGATAAAAGTTTCTCAAATCTGAAAAGATGGGAGAATACTTTAGTATCAGTTTTGTGATCATCTTAATGATTAAGAAACCATATCAAAATTAGTTCTCTAAGGAAGTCTTAGTGCATTCTTATGACTAAGAAGAAGGGATCTTGAATTGTTGAAATGGTTAAATCAAGAAGATGAGTCATACTTCGTTCCAATACAAGTCTTAGAGTCATACTCCAAGATTGTAATTTGAGTGACATGTCTTAAAGAAGGTTTAAAACACTTGACAAATGTAAGAGTAAAAGTTTTCTACTCTTGTACATTTGAAATTGGTAAGTTGTGATGTTTTGGATAAAACAAAGACCAACTTAGGCCAATTGTGTGAAGTGTTTGTCTTGATTGGAATCCACACTATCTCTTGGATGTTTGACAAGGAAGTCTTATAGGTCAAGAGGACAGTGGGAGTCTTAAAGGTCTTGAAAGTCTCAAGAACTAATCAAGAATAAAACCTGAAGTTCTTCACTAGCACACGACTTGAGGTTTATAATCTATCGTGTTGACATATTCTGTGCCCATTCCAATCAAAGTTGGCTTTGCATATGAGTTCTTAGAATTCTCAATTGGTTGCACAACAACTTGGAAGCAATGGCAGGCCCTTGACCTGCCAGGTGGCAAGAAATTAAGATTGAGTTCAATCCATATGGTTTTGGATTTGTCATTATCTTTGTCTTGTGATTATGGTTTTGACAAATTCATATGGATAGGAACTCATACACCATATAAATCTAAGTGTCATAAGGTTTCTCTCCGATTCAGGAAAATAATGATGAGGAAACACTTTCACTAAGTAGATTTTAGTTAGATAGCAATTGTGATATTTGCATTCTCAAAGTCGTTAGTGGAGCGTGTGTGGTTTACCAGCACACTAACTTGGACTTGTGAGAAGTGGCAAAAAGGTCTAACCATTATGATTACGGCATCCCTATTCATAATTGTTTAGACACACATGTGAGCTATCTAAGAGAGGTGTATGATATTGATAAAGTCTTATCAAGGAAATCTAGTATCAGAAATCTGAACTTTGGTAAGAAAGTCAATAAAGTATTGATTTCTAGAAGTCCAGCTGATTTTTAAGAACATGTCAAAGCTAGTGGGAGCATAAGTGTTATGCTAATAATCATCATGTTAGTGGGAGCATGATAATTATGATAAAGATTGCAAGTTAGCAATGTTAATTATAGAAAACAAAAGGTTTCAATTGGGAAAAAGTTGTTTTGCTATAATTAAGGGAGAGGAAATTATACTTCATCTCAAATCTATAAGATTAGATCGTGAGGTTTTAATCATTTAGTCAAGGATATATATGAATTTCATGTTGGAATGGCTCAACATAAGGAAATTCTGTATATGGGTCCATTATTTGCATTCTTAAATTCGATTATGATTACGGCATCCCTTTTCATAATCTGAATTATGAGAACTTGGCAAATAGAAATGGAAATGTTATAGCAAAAGACTGGTTTAGTCTTTATGTGAGACATCATGAATCGTGTCCCATATGCTTCGGATATAGGACCGATTACATGTGCTATATTCATCCTTTCTAAAATTTTCCAAATGCCTAGGGCATTAAGAAGGGAAAAGGTTTAGAACTGGATATGACTAAAAGGATTAAACAATTGTCGAGGAAAATCTAAGGTTTACCAAAGATTAGTTGCTCAAGGACAGTTGGAAGTATAGTGATAATTCTGGAAGGACCATATTGACATAATCTGTAAGGAGGCAACTCTTGTTCAGAAGTGATACTCAAAATGAATCTGGAAATGTTTCAAAGTCAGAAATTTCAATCTGTGTAAGATTAAGGAAACTTAATGCAAGAAGGATGTTTCCAAGGAATTGATCTCCTTTGGAATACTCTGTAATGATTGTTGCCAAGTCTTTCTGACTTTGTGCATAATCATTACAAGAGGATCAATGCATATAAGTTTAGAATCTAACAGATTTCAGTAAATGACATGAATTTGGAATTCTTGTATTTACAGTAAGGATTTGAGAGTGTGAAAAGAGAATCATTGAAGTTATGTTCAATTGATCTAGTTCACAAAGTAAAGATCATAGACAAACATAGTATGCATACTTGGTGTATGGCATGACTAGTGTTTAGAAAAACATAGTGTACATGCTTGGAGCATGGGACAACTATTGTTTTAAATTCAAGAATAAAGTTGATAGTTGAAACAGTATACAATGAATAATATGTAATCATATGGTGATAAATAAAAGGTGTTTTATTTATGTTCATAGGTTGTGATACCATATTGGATTCAATTATTCTTGTGTTTCATTTTGCATGTTTTGACTTCCAGAATAAACTAGGTTATTCTTCCGGAATGACTAAGTTATTCAAACCATCCACAGTCGGTCATATGTTGGAAGTAGATATGAATTAAGACTGTCATGAGTTGGCTTGTAGAGGTCTAAGGTGTTGGACAAATGGCTACAACACTCATGAGTGCTCATAAGTTCTGAGTATTGGATTCAACCCGCGCTCATTGGAATCACTTCATGGATTTTATCACGAGTGATCATGAGACGATAATATCTTATATTCTTCAAACCTAGAGATATGAGTTGTTACTATGAGTTAATAGTACATTGATTACACGAAACGCATTGGTACCTCGATGTTATAAAACGTGTCTTTGTGTATGATTCAACAAGTAGTAGAACAAGCAATATGAGTCGAAGTTTATCCATTCCTTTTACCTTCGGGATAAAAGCGATATCTTTGGGCCCCTCGATGATTTGATGATGACAAATGGAAGTGCTCAGCCGGGCCAGGACTGATTTGATTTGTTCAATTAGTCAGTCGTCATAAATCGGAAATCGGGAAACAACTAATGGACAGAGAGAATGATTATAATCCATGTCTCAGTCCATATGATATCTAGAATGGAGGAATATATGATCCCTTATCTAATGGACAAGTCATTGACAAGATCAGAGTTCATCTACAAGGTCAGAGTTCGACAGAAGCTTTTGAGAGCTACGACTGCCAGTTGGTTCTTGAAGTCATACGCAAAAATAGTTTTAGACTTATCCAAGTGGGAGACTGTTGGATTAATGTCTAAGTCCATAACTATAATTGGTAAGACTTGACCCGACCCGGCATGGTCCATTTGGGTTGCATACCATCATGCACTTGGATAGACTAAATGAGAGAAATAAGACACTTATGGTTATTAATATATTATAAGTTCTAGTATATTAATAATAAGAATAATGAGATTATTTAATTAGTATTGATCAAGAATTAATCTAGCATTAATTGAGTGATCAAAAGAAGACTAATTAAATATTTGGGTTGATTGTGTAAATCATCCATACTTGTATAGTGGGCTAATGCTCCATGGATTATCTAGTTGGGCCAAAACCCATATGATGCTCCATGGATGCTCCATGGTGTATTTGAACCCATGGATCCAAGGAAATGGAAAGTCATGACAATTAGAGTTTACCCTAATTGTAGCACTATATATAGATATTATTCTTGACCAAAATCGGCCACTAGTGAGAATAAGAAAGGGCTAGCCGATTTCATGAAGTGTAGAATTCTCTCAAGCTATTCTAAGTGTTTTGATGATTGTGAAACATTTGAGGTGTCACACTTGGGGCACTAGGCACTCAAGCTTCATGAAGACAAGCACCATCAAAGAGGTATGTATTCTATCTTGTTATATTGATAGTTTTGTATGCTAGATTAGGATAATACCTTGGATGTCCATATTTGCATGTATAATAGAGAAAACATAGATCCAAGGTATTTAGGGTTACATGTACACTTAGGAGTGTTAGAATGCTCATAACCCAACAGAAGCATGGTATTGAAAGGAAGGAGATTGAACAGAAAGTCACATTTATGAATTGCCTGAGACCTGAGTAGATGGCAGTGGTCTCAACTGTAAAGGCTCATGAACAATTCAAATCTTACTCACTGGAATAACTGATGGGCATCTTAAAATCCCATGAAAGCATAGTAACAAAATAAGCGAAGGTTGTGTCTGGTATGGGCTCTTTAGCCCTTGTCTCAAAAGGGAAGAATGTGGAGGAAGAAGTAGAAGACTCGGATACGTCTGCGTGTGATCTTACAGGTTAAGAATATGCAATGATGGTCTCCAACCCCAAGAAGTTTGCAAGAAGGAAATTCCCTTCCAATAAGAACCGAAACTGGCAAGGGAGTTACAGCTCCGAGAAGCTGAAAGAAGAATCGAAGAACGCCTCTCAAAAGGATGATGATAATAAAGAAAGTAAGCTAGTAGGAGATTCCGGAGACGATTGCAATTATTTTCACAACAAGAACCACTTTGCCAAAGATTGCATGTTACGAAAGATGTCTGAGAAAAGGGATAGTGAAGATGATGAGGCTTATCATATGCGAAAGTTGGAAGAGCTAAAGAAAAAGAAGGCAACTAACATTTTAATGAATGCCTTGATTGTGGAGGAGAATGTGGTCGGTGATGAGTTAGGAGGCATGTAAGTCTGGTCAACCGACTCTAAGGTTGAAGTAGTGAGGAAACCTATGCATGCCAGAGCATATGTGGCGAGAGAGGGAGTTAACAGTTCTGCTGGGAAGTGCTTGATGGTGACTGCAGGAGTACCAATAGAAGACAAGCGTAAGGAATCAAACTTAAAGGAGGACAAGTGTTTTGCATCAAAACCCATGAGTGAAAGGATCAACGACTATGATCGGTTGATCAAAAAGGTACAATCCATCCTTGAATCTCTTAAAGTTCCCATCACAAATTATGATGAAGAATTAAACGAACATAAATTTAAATTTACTAATCTAAGTAGTAGTCTCATGCAAACTCGCTTAACGAACTCTAACCTAACTGATCAACTCAGCAGGGAGTCATCGAAGAGTTAGGAGACGCATGTTGATTGAGCTGAAGGAGACGGAGTTAACTAGGGCTAGGGATGACATTATTTATTTACAGCGAGACAATTTAAAGTTTTTGAAACAATGAAACATTTTTTGCTTGGTTGCTAAATATTTATACACTAATATTACTCAAATGCATTTAGATTGTGAAATAGGGAAAAAGATTCATAAGATGATCTTACCCTTCCTTGAGTTTAAGGAGGATGAGGTCATTGCTGAATGTGAATCCATAATGTCCTCAAAAGAGTCTTCCATCACTTATAAAATTGGTCTGGACAAAATTGAAACTTTTATTGACTCTAAGGAACACAAATGCATGCTTAAAAAGCTCTTAGATGAAAATGATAGGTTGAAAATTAAGACAGAGACCTTACAATCCTTTGACTCCTCAAAAGCCAAATTAATGACAGAACATAAAATTAATGTAGAAAGTATGTCTGAATTTGATGAGGAGAGTGAGATGAGTGAAATTTCAATGGAAGATGTAGTTGATTGCTCTGATTTTTTGAAAAGCGAAACCGAGAAACCCCTTATATCTGAGAACCTGGTTAAATATGAATGTTTGTCAAAGGACAAGTCAAAGAAACTCAAAGAGAAGGCAATGGTTTACTAGAAAGTTTAAACCGTGCAAAATCAGGTTTATGCTGTTATAGGGGTCACTGAAAAACAAACAGCAGAACTAAAAATCTTGGTTGACAAAGATAATGCTGAAGGATGTGATGATAATTTTTTGTCCGCCCCTATTAATAATACAGACAAGACTGTCGGCTTATCAGAGCGAACCTCAAGGAGGGTAAAAGGTAGATATGTTGTCGAACCCATTAACAAACCCTCAAGCTTTGAAAAACTAAGCTCAAGTGGGACAAAAGAGATACCAGAAGAGCTGAAGAACACACCCAATGTATCTTCCAATACAACCGAAACTTAAAAGGAGATGCCAAAATCAAGCTTCAACATTCATAAATCTCAAAAGCAGCAAGCTGAACAAAAACGCCAAAGAAATAAGAGATACATGAAGAATCTTAATGAGAGAAAAAGGTTTTCCTAATCTCAAAACCCTAAGCATGTTTCCTCGAAGAAACAAGCATATGAAAAACCAGAGATCAAAAGAAAGAAACATTTTAGTCTCATCTCCTACTATTCCAGAGCTCAAAACTAAACATCCAGTTTCCGTTCCGACTCCAAAGGACAACAAAACATCCAGTCTCGATTTCAACAACAGAGTTCAGAACCGAACATCATGCTTCAGTCACAACACCAAGAATGAGAACCGACAGTCAAGTTTCATTTCTTCCCAACAAAAGCCTCACTCAACAAAGGATGTTAAAGGGAAAGGAAAGCTTGAGTTACATGCAGATATCAATAACAAGAACATGGTAGCTAACCCTAGGGATCAAAAGAATATTCCAACAGACAAAACATCATCTGGTACACTGTAATTTAAACAAGACAAAAGTAAAACAAAAGTGTACACCATCAAAAGAAAAAACGAAATCATACTAATAAAATGAACTTAGCTTGTTGATATTTCTGTTGCTATTCCTTTTTCTGTGAAAAAATCACCAGGGCCCAAGAGACTTTGGGTTCCTGAATCTGCTTAAATTTTCAAGTTATAAGTGACGAGCAGTTCGATGATGAATGGTACATAGACAGTGGCTGCTCACGTCACATGACAGGGAGAATGGAAGAGCTAAGGCAGTTTCGGTCCCTTAAGGATGATAGACGTGTGAAGTATGGCAACAACTCTGTAACATCCCGAAATCCAGGTAAAGCTTTTAAACCCTTCCATTTTGTCAAGTTGTCAAAATTGGTCCCTTGATAGAGTTCTTGTAGCAAATGAGTACGTTGGGCATACTGGCGAGTATGCTGCGTACTCATGTGCTTAATTTGGATGCGGACTCACCTGGGTACGTTGGGCGTACCCAGGGTTACACTGGGCATAATGGGTCCAGATGCAAACCCTAATTGTTTGGCTTGTGCACTATTTAAAGGATGCTAACGCTCATTTCTCAGCCTCCATATTAGAGAGTGAAGCCCTAAGAAAGATCCTTCCATCATCCATAGCTTGAGTGTGTGTGTTTTGGAGCTAAAAGCGTTTTGGTGTGTTAGTGAAGAAGATGGAAAAGAGCTTGTGGAGGCTAGGGCTTAAAGTGCAAGCTTGGATCTGAGATCTTCAGAGAAAGGAGCTTCATCTAGAGGTATAAAGTTCAAAACTTTCCTCCTTATTTTGTTTGATGTTACATGGACCATTTCTAGGGTTAAAAGTCCCAAAGGTGGAGACTTTATGAGTGTAATGTGCTGCATGGACCTAGATCTATCCCATTTCAGTGGTATCTGTGTTATAGATCCATAAAGTTTCCATCTTGGTCATTGATATGAGGTCATGCTTGAGTTATGAGCTCTTTAGAGTTGGGAAATGGAATATTATGGGTGATAGTGACTTGTCCAGCCATGCAAAGGCTTAAAGTCACCAACTTTATGGATTAAAAGGCTTAGAAATGGTCAGGTCTAGATTTTGGATGTGGGTCTTAACTGTTTAAGACCCCAAAAGCTATGAGTCTAAAACTGGGAGTTACGTAGGGAGTAATCTCAGTATTCATGGCGTAAGGGATTGCGCACCCCGTTTCTGTGAAGACACCGAGTATGCCCAGCGTACATGTTTGGTACGCGCAGCGTAACCTGGAGAGTTGACTTTTGTTGACTTTTAGGGTTTGGTCAACTTTAGGGTCTTGGAGCCATGAGAGGGGTAAAACGGTCTTTTACCCTTCTGAGTGTACTAAGAGAGGGAATAGTCTAGCCTTGAGAGATGTATTGATTTAGAGTTTTTATTTCATATGATTAGGCGGAGGCTAGACCAGATTTTATAGAGTTTGAGATTACCGAGTTACCCGAGGTGAGTGTTCTCACTATACTTTACCTAGAGTGGTAATTAGAGTTATGTGATAGAGTATGTGTATGATTTTGCATGATGAGATTTCTATGTGCTTTATGCTATGTATGTTACAGAGTTTGGACCGTAAGGTCCACAGAGTTAGGGCCAGAGAGCCCATCAGAGTTATGGGACTAGAAGGTCCCACTGAGACACATTGACCGCAATGCTTCTAGTTAGGGAACTCACTAAGAATTTATGCTTACAATGTTATGTTATGTGTTTCGGGTACCAGTGAGGATCAGGGGAAGGCGCCGGCTTGATCAGTACTCACTTGAGGAGCTTTTACATATTGTATATTGGGATGTGATGTTATGAATTGATTATGTGATACATTGATATTTTTTTAACAATTATGAATGAAAGTGTGTTTTTAAATGTGAAAAATTATTTGAAAATTTTGGGTGTTACAAACTCTTATATTGAGGGTGGCCATTTGTTGTTGTTCCGGGAATTCAACAACACAAAGCCACAAGAGTTTGATGGGATGTGGGATCTGATTGCTGCGATAAGGGAGATAGCTGGGGACTCGGGTTAGGGAGGAGTCTGAGTCTCAGGGGAGGGATCGGCGGCCCGGCTCAGTCCCAGCCGGCAGCCAAGCGGGCAAAGCCTACCGATTCGAGATCAGGGAACCAGAAGGGCCGTACTTGTGGTAAGTGTGACAAGGGTCATGAGGGAATGTGTAGATCAGGGTCTTGCTACGTGTCTGGAAAGGAGAGGCATATGGCTAAGGATTGCCCCAAGGGATTTGCAGTATGTTTTCACTACAACCAGACCGGACACCGGAAGGCCGAGTGTCCGCAACTATAGGGATCTTCCCCTGCTGCTGTTCGAGCTATAGAGAGTCGGCCGATGAAGGCCGAGGAACCCAAGGCATAAGGGAGAGCTTTTTAGTTGACCGCGGAGGAGGTCTGCACGGCGCCCGATGTTGTGGCTGGTATGTATTCTTTCACGTATTTACTATGATGTTTATTATATGGGGTTTATATTATGTTATGCGTAGGTACTTTCCTTGTGTGTTCTGTGCCTGCTTTGGTGTTATTTGAATCGGGCGCGAGTCGGTATTTTGTATCATTAGCCTTTAGTCAGCACATCAGTATCCGTCGAGAGGTGTTGAGTCGACCTTTGCGAGTTTCCGTAGCTGACGAGAGAGCATTGTAGGCCACAGATGTGATTCGAGGATGTGTACTCGAGATCTTCGACATTGAGTTTTCGATTGATTTTGTCCTGATTACTATAGGAGATTTCTGTGTCATTGTGGGCATGGACTGGTTGAGTAGATTTTGAGCGGTTATCAACTGCGAGCGACAGCTAGTGACCATACGAGACCCTAGTGGGGGAGTTCTTATGGTTTATGGTGAGGGTACCCGTTCTGGGTCGGGATTTTGTTCAGCCGCAAGAGCGAGGCAGAGTCTACAGTAGGGTTGTAGTGGGTTTATAGCTTATGTGGTGGATACGAGAGTAGGTGCAGAGAGACCAAGGTCGGTCGATGAGGTCCCGATAGTGCGTGAGTTCCTGGATGTTTTCCCCGAGGATTTGTCGGGTGTGCCTCCCGAGAGGTAGGTGGAGTTCCGTATCGATTTGGTTCTAGGGGTAGAACCTATCGCCAAGGCACCCTATCGCCTTGCACCTCTAGAGATGCAGGAATTATCCTCGCAACTTCAGGAGCTACTGGGAAAGGGGTTTATATGGCCAAGTAGCTTGCCGTGAGGAGTGCCGATGCTTTTTGTCAAGAAAAAGGATGGTTTACACCGGATGTGCATTGATTACGGGGAGTTGAACAAGCTAACGGTCAAGAACCGTTACCCCTTACCGAGGATCGACGATTTGTTCGATCAGTTGCAGGGAGCGTCTTGGTTCTCCAAGATTGATTTGAGGTCTGGATATCATCAGATGAGGGTGCGTGATGTGGATATCTAAAAGACAACATTCAGGACTCGTTATGGGTATTACGAGTTCGTGGTGATGCCTTTCGGGCTCACCAATGCACCGGCGGCATTCATGGACCTCATGAACAGGGTGTGCAGGACGATGTTGGATCGTTCGGTAATTGTGTTCATTGATGATATATTGGTGTATTCGAGATCTAGAGAACAGTATGAGGAGCATTTGAGGGAGATCCTCGGAGTTCTGAGATTGTAGAGGCTTTACACCAAATTCTCCAAGTGCGATTTCTGGTTACGAGAGATCCAGTTTCTAGGACACCTCATCAACCAGAACGAGATATTGGTCGGTCTGGCCAAGATTGAGGCGGTGATGAGTTGGGAGGCTCCGGGATCCCCCTTGGAGATTAGGAGTTTTCTGGGGCTGACCGGCTATTATTGGAGATTTATCAAAGATTTATCCAAGATTGCGATTCCTCTTACCATGTTGACCCGAAAGGGCATAGCATTAAATTGGGGTACAAAGAAACAGACCTTGTTTGAGACACTTTGCCATAAGTTGTGCGAAGCCCCAGTGTTGGCCCTTCCGGAGGGAATGGAGGACTTTGTGGTATATTGTGACGTGTCGATATTGGGACTGGGTGCGGTGCTGATGCAGAGATGGCATGTGATAGCATACGCTTCAAGGCAACTAAAGCCTCATGAGACGAGGTATCCCACCCACGATCTGGAGTTGGGGGCAGTAGTTTTTGCCCTCAAGATCTGACATCACTATTTGTTTGGGGTTCGGTGTACTATATACACCGACCACAAGAGCTTGAAGTATTTACCAATTTAATTGAAATAATTATCAATTATCACATAAGGAAACTAATATTTAATTAATTGATAAATATCTTCAATTAAGTCAAGGATATACTCAAATATATCTTAAAATCGGATTTATATTGACCTAATATGATTAAGGTAAGTATCCAAAGGATAAACAACAAGAAATCCCGAAATTAGCTCTTTCTGACGCTCGAACTCGCCGAGTACCACAATGGACTCGCCGAGTTGAGGCCTACTCGACAAGTCCACTATGGGACTCGCCGAGCTCATCAGGCAGGAACACAAAATTCGAATTTTGCAAGCATCAAACAAGCAACCAATGCATCAATTCAATAGAAACCAATCTAGGCTCTGATACCGCTGATGGGTTTTGGCCATATGAACATTCCTATATGCACATACAAACCCTAATGCTTGGATCTAGGTGTCTCTAATTGAACATACATGAATCCAAGACTTCTAATGATCATTCTATCATAATAGCATTGAGAAATCAGAATTATAAGTTTACCTTGAATCACTTATTTAATCTTCTTGTCCTTGGAGCTTTAGAGTCACAATTGTCACTCCTCTAATGGCTTACGAACACCAACTAGCAAGAGGATGATTTAAGAGAGTGGGGAGGGACTTAGAAATTGGCCAGGGTTCCTTTAGTGACAAGGCTGCCGATTTCGATGAACCCTAGGGTCTATTTATACTTGTAAGGCTCATAGGGTTTCACATTTAAACCCTAATTGGATAACTTAGGCCCTAAGCAATCCTAATACCCTTCATGATAAGCCTTGGACGGATTTTAGGTCTATCCTAAGCCCCTAAAATCATCCACCTCGTTATCCATAAGGGATTATAGCCTAAAGTATAACTATCATACACTTGAGAGTTTATGCCCTTCCATTTAATTAATCTACTTAAGTCACCAAATTAATTCCTAATTAATTTTTGACTTATATTAATCAAATAACAATATTATTATTCCTTATAATATTTCAACTCTCATTGTAAATCATCATATCAAGTTGCTGTGGTGAAGGCAACCCAAAAGGACCATGCTCAATCGGGTCAAATACTTGCTTAATATAGTTGCAGCCTTAGACACTATTCCAACAGTATATATATATATATATATATATATATATATATATATATATATATATATATATATATATATATATATATATACCATGTTGAAATTCTTCAACATTGGAGATTCTATATATGGAACGTTATAACAAGAGACTGGTAAAGTATCACATCTTTATGTAAAACATTATGTATTGTAGCCCATATGCTTCGGCTATATGATCGACTGCATATATTATAATATTTATGTGTTCTAAATTTTCCAAAGTCCTAGGTCATTAAGAGGGAAAAAGGGCCAGAGTCGTATATGACTAAAGTTATTAAACAACTGTTAAGGACAATTCAAGGTACACTAAGGATTGTTCACTTGCGGGCAGTTGGAAGCATATTATTGGATGGACCATATTGACATTATTATGAATAGACAGAATTCAATTTATAATGAATTGCCATATGGAATATATAGAAATATTTCCATAATGAGAGATGGATATTAAGAATCTATGTTTTGGTTAGAAACTTTTATGCTAGAACGACGTTCAAAGGAATGTACTTTGATTTTGAGACATCACTTCCTTGGAATGGTTTTGTTAACAATCTCCAGTGGAATTTTTTGTAATATTTTGTAGCAAAGTCTATGTAACTTGGGTACCTCGACATTGTAAAATGTACATTGCATGATAGTTTAGAATCTAACACATTCTTATGGTTGTAAGAATTAGGTTTTCTTAAACTAAGTAATAAAAATTTGGAATTGTGAAATGCGCATCATTGAAATATTTTAGATTGATCTATTTCACATAATAAAAACCATTAAAAAAACATAGTGTGCATGCTTGGAGCATGGGATACCTATTTTTTTTTAAATTCAAGTACGAAGTTTATAAATCAAAACATTATACAATGAATAATGTGTAATCAATATGGTGATTAAATAAAAGGTGTTTTATTTATATTCAAAAGTTTTGAGACCATATTGAGTTATATTATTCTTGTGTTTCACTTTTCATGTTCTGACTTCCTGAATAATAAGATTATTCAAACTATCCACAATAGACCATACTTTGGAAGTAGGTATTGAGGTAAGACTAGCATGAATCTAACTATAGATTGTCTAAGAGATTTAGACATACCACAAGTTTGTTGCGGTCTTCATCAGTACTCCTTTAATAAGATTTTAGTATTGGATTAAACCCATGATCATCTAATCATTTCATGGATTTTATCATGAGCAATTAGTGAGACGATAATATCTTATATTCTTCAAACAGAGAGATATAGTTGCAGTTTACAAGCCAGTTGCACAATGATGATATGTAAACATACCAATAACTTGTTGTTATAAAACATACTATTGTGTGTGATTTGATGAGTAAATATATGTAACACCCCAAATTCCAAAGGTTCTATTGAAGGACTTAAATTGTAAATTAAGGAAAGGGACTCGACGAGTAGGCATGCTTACTCACCGAGTCAGAGCGGGATTTTGTCGCGGGTTAAGTGGCCACCTCGCCGAGTCGGTGGCTTGGACTCGACGAGTTAGTGCTGAAAAGAGAAAACCCCAATCCTGGGGGTTGTTCCCTATATAAGCACATTATAACCCACCCTCAGCCTCTTTGCTACCCTTTCGAAATCCAAAAACCCTAATTTTCGTGTGAGACTCCATTGTTGAGGATATTGGAGCTTGGAAGAGGAAATTGGTGGAAGGAGCTTGAGAAATTAGAGGCTAGCACTAAGGGGCTTGTCTAGATCTGGGATGTAAATCAGTTTGGGCACATCTCAAAGGTAAGGAGCCATTATCTTAAGCTATTTCCTTTTTGGTTCATCCTTGTTGGTTGATTTGGAGTTCCTTAGCTTGTTTGAGATCTATTTTGGGTTTGGAGTTTAGATGTGAGGTTGCTACTCCAGATCTAGACTTGTGATGGCCTAGAATGTTATAAATCTCCTGTCTATGAGTTGTTGGTGAAGCCCCCCAGTCCTTAACCCTAACCCTAGTGTGTTTTGGGCCTATATCTCCTTGGTTTCACATAAAGTTTGCAACTTTATGTGAGGGTTAGACTGTAGAAGAGTGGATCTATGGATTTGACCCCCTGCATGGCTCGAAAACCCACTATATGGATTAAGAATTAGAGAGACTCGGTGAGTCACATGGGTGTACTCGACGAGTTGTATGAACATGTGAATGGACTCGGCGAGTTGGAAGAACAACTCGGCGAGTCTGTTCTTGGACTCGACGAGTCTGGTCGTGGAACCCTAACCTCCTCTAGTTAATCCTCGAATCAATGAGTCAAGGGACGACCCTGTAAGTTGAGCAGGATGAGACTTAGAGATCGTTGGACTTGACGAGCCTTGTGGCGACTCGTTGAGTTTAGTCGTGTTATCAGAGTTTCTGAGTAAAGGAACTTAATGAGTCAATGGGTTGACTCAGCGAGTAGAATCAACCAGGAAGGTTGACTTTGACTGAGGACTTTGACTTTGACCAAGAGTTGACCAGTTTGACTTCCAAGGGTATTTTGGTATTTATGGAATTGGTTCTTTGGTAGTGTTCTGTGGTGAAGTTTGTGTCGGTGGTCAGAGCAACTTGATCTTATCTCTTCAGTCGGTAATTGAAGGTGAGTTATCCTCACTATATCGACAAGGTCTACGGCACCAAGGTCGGCCCTTTATCAGATGGAAATTCGGTTATTGTTTGTTATGTTATTGCTTTGCTAGATCTGCATCCTGGTATTTAGGATGGTGTTATGTTAGTGACCTAGTTAAGGTCGGTACCCAGTATATAGGGTAATGTTATGCTAGTGACCGGTTAGGTCAGAATCCTGGTTAGGATGTTGATATGCTATATGAGCTGTTAGAATGCTTGTTTGGTTAAGGATTTGTTACGTGATTAATTGTTTTATGTGCAAATGGTTGTTTGAAGGGGGTTGGGTTGAGGCGGGTCTTGCTTTGTGCTATAGGCCAACATACCCAGGGTAGACCGGATATTCTGAAGGCCCGACGAGCGGTCCGGATAGGCTGAAGGCCCCAAGAAGGCGGACCAGACATGTCGAGGCTCGAAGAGTGGACCAGGCCGACTAAAGTCCCAGTGTGGGCGCACCAGTCATACTGTTGACTCAGAGAGTGGACCAGGTGGATTGAAGGCCTGATATGGGTGGACCAATCACACTGTAGACTTGATGTACATGGCTAGACTCAGAGGGTGGACCAGATAGATTGAAGGCCTAGTGCAGGCGGAACAGTCACACAGTAGATTCGATGTGTATGATTGTTCTATCTGTGATATGTTATGAGTATGTTGATGTGTGGTTGGTATTTTAGGGGTAACTCACTAAGCTTTCAGGCTTACAATGCAGTATATTGTTCCAGGTACTTCAGGAGATTGTGGCAAGGCGAAAGCGCGATCGTACTGCTCCTCATGTTTTATGATTTATGTGATGTGGTTCTGGGGGATACTCTGATGTTTAAACTATTTTGAAAACAAGATGTATGAACTTAATGGTTTTTGAATGAATTAAATTTTTTTAATTTGGTTTAAATTTTATGGGTTTTACAATATAAAAAGCATATGAATCGAAGTTTATCCGTTCCTTTTACCCTTAAAGAGATAAAAGTGATATCCGTAGGCCCCTCGATGATTTAGTGATGACAACCCTAAGCGCTTGGCCAGGCCTGGACTGATTTGATTTGTTTAATTAGTCTGTCGTAATAAAACAGAAATCGAGAAACAACGTATAGACAGAGAGAATAATTATAATCCGTGTCCCATTCTATAGGATAGCAAGAATGGAGGAATATATATGATCCCTTATCTAACGGACGCGTTATTGACTAGGTAAGATTTTGCAAGCGACTTTTAAGAGCTACGATTGCTAGTCGGGATTTGGAGTCATATATGCAATAATAGTTATTATACTTATCCAAGTGGGAGACCGTTGGATTAGGTGTCTAAGCCCATAACTATAATTGGTATGTACTTGACCTGAGAGTAGCATGGTCAATTTGGGTTGCCTTCACCAGAACAATTTGATAAGAAGAATATTTGAGAAAGTGGTTATTTGTGATTTATTAATATATAATAAATATAATATATTAGTTCTGAAATCATATTATTTACTTAGTATTGATCAACAATTAATTTGTAATTAATTTAGTGATCAAAAGGGACTAATTAAATTAATGGGGACTAATTATGTAAATCAGTGATACATATGCTTTGGGCTATTGATTCGTGATGGCCTAAGTTTATGTAAGAGTCCATGAAGAGTTAGTCCATATGGATTATGGATCATAAGCTTAAGTGTAAGAATTAGGGTTACATATGACTCTTGGATTCTACACTATATATATATGTTACCCCTTGGCCTAAAATTCGTGACACTAGTGATCTTAGAGATAAGTGCCTCATAACCTCGTTCTCAAGTTCTCAATTTGTTCATGGTGTTTGTGAACCATTTGAGGCATCACACTTGAGGTGCTAGGTTCTTAAATGTGACAAGCCGACACTTTTTCAATCAACAAAAGTCAATTTTCGTTAAATAAAATCTCGAGTTTTATTTACTCCGTTAAGATCGTAAGGGTTAGAAAACCATTTAAATTATATAAGTAAAAATTTTATAAGTGTCGGAACCAAAAACCACTCGAAAAATCAAGATTTCTTTCGAAAAATACCAGAAAACTAGCACATCCCTCGTTTTTGGCCGAAAATAGGTCTTTGCTGACAAACCATCTCCGGCGAAAAACCCATCCAATATAAAGGTTTTCATCCAAAAATTTGTTAATTTTTACACTCTTTCCACCCGAAAACTCTCTCAATTCTCTCCCTATGATCATCCAAGAACACCCTCATCTTCAAGAAGGAACCTTCAAATCTTCAAGTTTTTACTCAAGAACACCAAGACCAGCCTTCATATCTTCAAGGGACGAAAACACCAGCACAACTGAACCCTGATTTCGGCTGAAAACGTGTGTTGGGCCGAAAACCCAGTTTGCGACAGAAAACTGGATTGAACCGAGAATCATGGCCGAAAACCCTCTTTTCTCACTTCTAACAAGTATCGGTAACATTCCTAACACAAAAGCAAGTGTTTTCTAACACTTTAATTATTGGTTTCGCTAATTTAAATACAATTATGTGTTTACTTATCATTAGGATACCGTTAATTCTGTGTACTCCAACTCGAGGGTCATCTTTCTAGTTTCGTTGTCGAGCACATGCACATAACCAACTATGAGTTCTCACCCCTACACTTTTACGGCTTTTTAACGTTTTCAGGTGGAATACAAGCAAAACACAAAGAATTTTGGTGCTCTTATACAAAGGATTTCAACAGAATTAAAGCTTATGCAATTCATACAACCAAGAGATCACTACATTTTATAAAATATTATTATAAATATTTTCTCCCTTTTGTAACATGTTGAGCATAAGGGAAGGATTCAACATACAACCATAATTGCAACGTTTTTAGTACAATACGTGAATCGAGTACATAACATACATGCAAACTATAATAGGTATAGTTTGGGATTTCAACACACGCTTTTACCAATTCAAGAGCTTATTAATTAACAAACATATAAACTATGATAGATATAGTTTATGGTATACAATACTATTTTCTAAATACAAGAGTACAATACTAAATAATTATATAATCATAGTTATTTTTACTCTACAAGTCATACATACAGTTTCAAGTACAAGAGAACGCTACAACACTACACGTAAACTAGTTAATATAGGGCTATGAGGCACTACTTCAATCGTATCTTTTGGGGTATGAAGCTAAATCCCACCACAGTATAACCAGAGTCTCCTGGAGGGAGTGCGTGGAATTTGTGTGTAGATCTACATGACATTGACAATCCCACACCTAAACTGCTAGCTACAGTTAGGCAGGCATGCCTGGGGTGACAAATATGACACCGTTCTGATGCCTGAAGAACGTCGTAGAGGTCATTAGGTCATATCAAGCCTGGTTATACCAAACTCACAACAGTATAAACTAACTATTGGGTATTATGTTTTGCGTCATGGGCCATTCTTTTGTATATCCGAGTTGGGCCTGTCCAACTTTGATTATAGATTAGGGTTACGTTATATATATAGTGCATGCATGTATGCCTTTATAGATACGATAGTCATTTATTATCTTTGTTGCATTGTAACCCTAAACACCTCTACAGTCGAAGTTCTTAATCGAGCTCTTCTGAGGTGTTCAAGTGAATCATTCGACATCAGTTAAACCATTCTTGTGTTCATCAATTCTTTATCTTTATTTTTCTGCTTGAATCTAACAATCTATAAGAAGTTTTTATTCCAACAATTAGTATCAGATCAGGAGACTCTGTTACTCATACACATTCCTTCTATGTGAAGAATTCATTAGGGTTTTTGCTTTTGTCATATATATATATATATATATATATATATATATATATATATATATATATATATGTCGTCTTCTTCCTGTCGACGGTAACTCTAGTGTTTGATAAAACCCTAATCTCAAGTTTACAAGTCTGATTCTAGCAGATCCACTGAACAAGCTCATCATGTCACACAAAGACTCTCAAAGCAATCCCATCAACATCTCAAATAGCATTGGATCATCCACAAGAGTTCCCATTCTTTACACTCAAGACTACGAAGTGTGGGCGTATCACTTTAAAGATTACGTGGTTGGATCTAAAGATAATGGTTATCTCATCTGGGAGGCTATCACAATCGGTCCGTTCATTCATTCTGGAACAAACAGGGCAGTGAAGACTCAAAAGGAGTACAATTAGCTTTTGGTGGACGTAGAGAAGATTCCACAAGATGAAAAAGAAAAGCAACTGTGCAATCTCAAAGCCTTGAGGATGATCAGATTTTCCCTATAAGCCAATACCCTCTGTCTGGTTAGTTCATGCACGACTACGAAAGAGATAAGGGACAGATGGAAAGAATTGTATTCAACCGACGAAGATCTAGAGCACTCTATGCAAACTTTGTTACTCTCTGAGTTTGGTGCTTTTTCTCAAAAACCTGAGGAGACTCTTCTTCAGATGTTTGATCGCTGCAATCATCTGCTAAGCAAGATGATGAAGCTGTTGGATTAATGTCTAAGTCCATAACTATAATTGGTAAGACTTGACCCGACCCGGCATGGTCCATTTGGGTTGCATACCATCATGCACTTGGATAGACTAAATGAGAGAAATAAGACACATATGGTTATTAATATATTATAAGTTCTAGTATATTAATAATAAGAATAATGAGATTATTTAATTAGTATTGATCAAGAATTAATCTAGCATTAATTGAGTGATCAAAAGAAGACTAATTAAATATTTGGGTTGATTGTGTAAATCATCCATACTTATATAGTGGGCTAATGCTCCATGGATTATCTAGTTGGACCAAAACCCATATGATGCTCCATGGATGCTCCATGGTGTATTTGAACCCATGGATCCAAGGAAATGGAAAGTCATGACAATTAGAGTTTACCCTAATTGTAACACTATATAGATATTATTCTTGACCAAAATCGGCCACTAGTGAGAATAAGAAAGGGCTAGCCGATTTCATGAAGTGTAGAATTCTCTCAAGCTATTCTAAGTGTTTTGATGATTGTGAACCATTTGAGGTGTCACACTTGGGGCACTAGGCACTCAAGCTTCATGAAGACAAGCACCATCAAAGAGGTATGTATTCTATCTTGTTATATTGATAGTTTTGTATGCTAGATTAGGATAATACCTTGGATGTTCATATTTGCATGTATAATAGAGAAACCATAGATCCAAGGTATTTAGGGTTGCATGTACACTTAGGAGTGTTAGAATGCTCATAACCCAACAGTGGTATCAGAGCCTAGGCTTGTTTTCTTGTTATACCTGCAATAGTAGCTAAAAAATCGAAATTGGTGCTGTCAACCCAGCAGACTCGCCGAGTCCATGAAGGGACTCTACGAGTCCAAGGCAAAATGCATCCAACTCGCCGAGTTGTGTTCATGCACTCGACGAGTTGGACCCCAAACAGCATACTTTCGAGGTTTTTGGCTAGAAATGGACTAGGAACATTACCCTAAGTTGTTTTTGAACTTATAAACTTGTTTTTGATGTGGTAATGTTCATGCTAATCCATTTTCAAAGATAATTGTCAATAGATTCATGTTTTGTATTAGTTTAAAGGTTAGACTAATTACATGAAAAAGTTTGATTTGAATTATCTTGTTCTTATGAGTTTCTTAGATTAATAGAAAAGTTGAATGAAATAGTTGTTTTCAATCCATTTTAATCTAAGAGTTGAGTATAAAATGTGTTTATGTAACTTATCCTCAAGTTACATGAAGAGTCACATTAAAGACTCATAAAACTCATAAAGTTGGCAAAGGTTACAAAAATGAAGAGTCTAGTTCTAATTAATTGGAGTTATGACTCCATAATTTGTCTTCAAGTTATGGAGGACCAAGAGTCTCTTCATTAAATAAATATAAAAAAAAAATAATGTAACCTTAATTAATTTCATAAGTTATAAAATAAAGGAAAAGTTAATTCTTTATTAGTTTAAAGTCTTCCATAATTTGTCCTCAAGTTATGGAACTTGAAGAGTTTTTGGATTAAAACTACTTTAAACACATAAGTTATGGAATTAATTAGTTTTGAATAGTTTCAAAACTTGCCCTCAAGTTTTGGAATTTGAAAAAGTTTTCTCTTATGAATACTTTAATTCCAAGTTAGCCCTTAGAATTTTAAAAGTTAAAATTCAACCCTTATACTTTATAATATTATAAGTTAATAATATATATATATATATATATATATATATATATATATATATATATATATATATATATGTATAAGAGTAAAGTCGGTCTTACCGCTAGTACGCCTCATTCACGAAGCTGGTCTATAAGGTGGGTATAAGGTTGTTGCTTATAAAATGGCAACTTAATGGGTGTCCACTCTCACCCACCGCTTGCTTGACTGGTGGAGGGTCGTTAGCCGAACGGGTTTGACAGGACTATAATTCTCCATTCATTAAAAGTATTAATGATAAATACTAAGTAACTAAACTCTTAATAATTCCCAATCTTAGTTACTTAGGAAAATGTGAATAAGGTGCTAATCCATGAAATTACACTTTGCACTTTGTTTAAGTCGGTTAGTGGAGCGTGTGTGGTTAACCGGCACACTAACTCGTATTTAACAAGGTAGGCAAAGGGTAACTTAATGTTTATCATAGTATCGATGGAGCGTGTGTGGTTAACCGGCACATCGATTGAGGGGTAATTTATTAAGGGTACCAAGTAATTTGCATGGTTACTTCACACCTTGTTTTGTGATCCTCGGCATCCCAATCACAAAACCTGAAGGGCACACTCGAGATTGAAACATGCCATTGAACAGTTCAATGAATCTCAAAAGATCTAGGAATTTCAAAACCAATTAAAACCTAATAATACATTTCGTTTATCTTGGTGGAAATTGGTGAATCGTCATTCACCTACCTTCAAATTGTTTTATAGCATGGAGATTACGGCATACCTCTTCTAAGTTATAAAATAGTCTGTTGGGTCCTAGCCTTAATATTTCATATTGGGTGTCATATTAAGGACTTTAAAATCAACTATCTTGAATATCTCCCAAAACATGTCTGGTTTAGACATTTATGATCTTCCTAAATCTCTTGAAACAATCCTTCCTAAATGAAGATGATGTTCCAATGGAAATCATACTTCTTTCACCTCCTCCAATTATTCTCCCAACCCCACAAGTTCTTGAAAAGTTTAAGATCACTCAAGCCCTAATGGCAAGGCAAGGTCTAGGTGTGATCACATCTTGGAGATGTAGTCACATATTGACAAGCCGGGAGAGTTGGGTGTCAAAGTCTTGAGAAAGTTAGTGGCTCAACTACTTTCTAGGTCACATAGTGAGTTCTTTTGGAACACCTATGAAACAGACTACGACAAGACCCTTAATGATCTTATCTATTTGCTAAGATCAACTTCCTGAAACTTTATGGATATTGACAATGGTGACACTGGAAATACAGAAAAAACATTCTCTTCCCAAGGAAAGGGATTGACCATAGTCAACTAGGTTGACCAAATGGTAAAGAGAAAAAGGCTAAGTCTGTAATAGTCCTGTGTACCATTATCAAAGGGTCCATATGTTTATATTGCCAAAGTAAGGGTTATTAGTTGCGAAGCTGCCAAATTTACCTAAGGATGTTAAAGTTAATAAGTTTGACTCTACTTCAGGTAAAGTCCACTATCTAACTCTGTTAAGTTTCTATTCTGAGATTCCTGATACATGATGTGACTGGGTCACATGGTAATGTTTTAAGAATCAAAGAAAAGTAAAGGAACTTAAAGAAAGAATATGCTGAATCTGATCGCGTAGATGGATTTCTATCGCGTAGTTTGAAGATCGGATTCTTGAGCTACTTCTTAGGAGTTATGAGATATTGCTTAGGAATAGATAACAACAAGTTTTCATATGGGTTGTAAGGATAAGTTTTTCCGCATAGTTTTAAAATAAAAGAAATTTTTGATTTTATTTATTTTAAATATCCTTACAATGGCATTTCAGGAAAAATTGTTGCTTATATGATTCCATTAATAGCAAGAGTGGAAATATGAAATTGATTCTTTCATTTGTGGTAATGTCTAAATTTATCAAATAAAGGAAAGAGTCTCATCACCCAAGTCTCAATTGGACAGGAACTTGGAATCATGCAAGGTGTATAGCATGATGAATGAGAACTTTCAAGTATTGGAAAAATTAAGACTAATTACTTGTTCACATGGATGTGTGAGTCAAGTAATGGACTAAGGGATCGAGTACATAGTCATGTCCACTGATTAAGTCCACCACAAAAGATATAAGGCTATTCGTCATAGTTTACTAAAGCTCAGTAAATATGATTATACTTACAGGCTTAAGTGTAACTCTGAGACATTGGAAAAGGTTCCAATGTAAGGCAGAGCGAATAAGAAGAATCAACTTAGGCAGAAAGATAAAAGTTTCTCAAATCTGAAAAGATGGGAGAATACTTTAGTATCAGTTTTGTGATCATCTTAATGATTAAGAAACCATATCAAAATTAGTTCTCTAAGGAAGTCTTAGTGCATTCTTATGACTAAGAAGAAGGGATCTTGAATTGTTGAAATGGTTAAATCAAGAAGATGAGTCATACTTCGTTCCAATACAAGTCTTAGAGTCATACTCCAAGATTGTAATTTGAGTGACATGTCTTAAAGAAGGTTTAAAACACTTGACAAATGTAAGAGTAAAAGTTTTCTACTCTTGTACATTTGAAATTGGTAAGTTGTGATGTTTTGGATAAAAAAAGACCAACTTAGGCCAATTGTGTGAAGTGTTTGTCTTGATTGGAATCCACACTATCTCTTGGATGTTTGACAAGGAAGTCTTATAGGTCAAGAGGACAGTGGGAGTCTTAAAGGTCTTGAAAGTCTCAAGAACTAATCAAGAATAAAACCTGAAGTTCTTCACTAGCACACGACTTGAGGTTTATAACCTATCGTGTTGACATATTTTGTGCCCATTCCAATCAAAGTTGGCTTTGCATATGAGTTCTTAGAATTCTCAATTGGTTGCACAACAACTTGGAAGCAATGGCAGGCCCTTGAGCTGCCAGGTGGCAAGAAATTAAGATTGAGTTCAACCCATATGGTTTTGGATTTGTCCTTATCTTTGTCTTGTGATTATGGTTTTGACAAATTCATATGGATAGGAACTCATACACCATATAAATCTAAGTGTCATAAGGTTTCTCTCCGATTCACAAAAATGATGGTGAGGAAACACTTTCACTAAGTAGATTTTAGTTAGATAGCAATTGTGATATTTGCATTCTCAAAGTCGTTAGTGGAGCGTGTGTGGTTTACCGGCACACTAACTTGGACTTGTGAGAAGTGGCAAAAAGGTCTAACCATTATGATTATGGCATCCCTCTTCATAATTGTTTAGACACACATGTGAGCTATCTAAGAGAGGTGTATGATATTGATAAAGTCTTATCAAGGAAATCTAGTATCAGAAATCTGAACTTTGGTAAGAAAGTCAATAAAGTATTGATTTCTAGAAGTCCAGCTGATTTTTAAGAACATGTCAAAGCTAGTGGGAGCATAAGTGTTATGCTAATAATCATCATGTTAGTGGGAGCATGATAATTATGATAAAGATTGCAAGTTAGCAATGTTAATTATAGAAAACAAAAGGTTTCAATTGGGAAAAAGTTGTTTTGCTATAATTAAGGGAGTGGAAATTATACTTCATCTCAAATCTATAAGCTTAGATCGTGAGGTTTTAATCATTTAGTCAAGGATATATATGAATTTCATGTTGGAATGGCTCAACATAAGGAAATTCTGTATATGGATCCATTATTTGCATTCTTAAATTCGATTATGATTACGGCATCCCTTTTCATAATCTGAATTATGAGAACTTGGCAAATAGAAATGGAAATGTTATAGCAAAAGACTGGTTTAGTCTTTATGTGAGACATCATGAATCATGTCCCATATGCTTCGGATATAGGACCGATTACATGTGCTATATTCATCCTTTCTAAAATTTTCCAAATGCCTAGGGCATTAAGAAGGGAAAAGGTTTAGAACTGGATATGACTAAAAGGATTAAACAATTGTCGAGGAAAATCTAAGGTTTACCAAAGATTAGTTGCTCAAGGACAGTTGGAAGTATAGTGATAATTCTGGAAGGACCATATTGACATAATCTGTAAGGAGGCAACTCTTGTTCAGAAGTGATAGTTAAAATGAATCTGGAAATGTTTCAAAGTCAGAAATTTCAATCTGTGTAAGATTAAGGAAACTTAATGCAAGAAGGATGTTTCCAAGGAATTGATCTCCTTTGGAATACTCTGTAATGATTGTTGCCAAGTCTTTCTGACTTTGTGCATAATCATTACAAGAGGATCAATGCATATAAGTTTAGAATCTAACAGATTTCAGTAAATGACATGAATTTGGAATTCTTGTATTTACAGTAAGGATTTGAGAGTGTGAAAAGAGAATCATTGAAGTTATGTTCAAATGATCTAGTTCAAAAAGTAAAGATCATAGACAAACATAGTATGCATACTTGATGTATGGCATGACTAGTGTTTAGAAAAACATAGTGTACATGCTTGGAGCATGGGACAACTATTGTTTTAAATTCAAGAATAAAGTTGATAGTTGAAACAGTATACAATGAATAATGTGTAATCATGTGGTGATAAATAAAAGGTGTTTTATTTATGTTCATAGGTTGTGATACCATATTGGATTCAATTATTCTTGTGTTTCATTTTGCATGTTTTGACTTCCAGAATAAACTAGGTTATTCTTCCGGAATGACTAAGTTATTCAAACCATCCACAGTCGGTCATATGTTGGAAGTAGATATGAATTAAGACTGTCATGAGTTGGCTTGTAGAGGTCTAAGGTGTTGGACAAATGGCTACAACACTCATGAGTGCTCATAAGTTCTGAGTATTGGATTCAACCCGCGCTCATTGGAATCACTTCATGGATTTTATCACGAGTGATCATGAGACGATAATATCTTATATTCTTCAAACCTAGAGATATGAGTTGTTACTATGAGTTAATAGTACATTGATTACACGAAACGCATTGGTAACTCGATGTTATAAAACGTGTCTTTGTGTATGATTCAACAAGTAGTAGAACAAGCCATATGAGTCAAAGTTTATCCATTCCTTTTACCTTCGGGATAAAAGCGATATCTGTGGGCCCCTCGATGATTTGATGATGACAAATGGAAGTGCTCAGCCGGGCCAGGACTGATTTGATTTGTTCAATTAGTCAGTCGTCATAAATCGGAAATCGGGAAACAACTAATGGACAGAGAGAATGATTATAATCCATGTCTCAGTCCATATGATATCTAGAATGGAGGAATATATGATCCCTTATCTAATGGACAAGTCATTGACAAGATCAGAGTTCATCTACAAGGTCAGAGTTCGACAGAAGCTTTTGAGAGCTACGATTGCCAGTTGGTTCCTGAAGTCATACGCAAAAATAGTTTTAGACTTATCCAAGTGGGAGACTGTTGGATTAATGTCTATGTCCATAACTATAATTGGTAAGACTTGACCCAACCCGGCATGGTCCATTTGGGTTGCATACCATCATGCACTTGGATAGACTAAATGAGAGAAATAACACACTTATGGTTATTAATATATTATAAGTTCTAGTATATTAATAATAAGAATAATGAGATTATTTAATTAGTATTGATCAAGAATTAATCTAGCATTAATTGAGTGATCAAAAGAAGACTAATTAAATATTTGGGTTGATTGTGTAAATCATCCATACTTGTATAGTGGGCTAATGCTCCATGGATTATCTAGTTGGACCAAAACCCATATGATGCTCCATGGATGCTCCATGGTGTATTTGAACCCATGGATCCAAGGAAATGGAAAGTCATGACAATTAGAGTTTACCCTAATTGTAACACTATATATAGATATTATTCTTGACCAAAATCGGCCACTAGTGAGAATAAGAAAGGGCTAGCCGATTTCATGAAGTGTAGAATTCTCTCAAGCTATTCTAAGTGTTTTGATGATTGTGAACCATTTGAGGTGTCACACTTGGGGCACTAGGCACTCAAGCTTCATGAAGACAAGCACCATCAAAGAGGTATGTATTCTATCTTGTTATATTGATAGTTTTGTATGCTAGATTAGGATAATACCTTGGATGTTCATATTTGCATGTATAATAGAGAAAACATAGATCCAAGGTATTTAGGGTTGCATGTACACTTAGGAGTGTTAGAATGCTCAGAACCCAACAGAAGCATGGTATTGAAAGGAAGGAGATTGAACAGAAAGTCACATTTATGAATTGCCTGAGACCTGAGTAGATGGCAGTGGTCTCAACTGTAAAGGGTCATGAACAATTCAAATCTTACTCACTGGTAAAACTGATGGGCATCTTAAAATCCCATGAAAGCATAGTAACAAAATAAGCGAAGGTTGTGTTTGGTATGGGCTCTTTAGCCCTTGTCTCAAAAGGGAAGAATGTGGAGGAAGAAGAAGAAGACTCGGATACGTCTGCGTGTGATCTTACAGGTTAAGAATGTGCAATGATGGTCTCCAACCCCAAGAAGTTTGCAAGAAGGAAATTCCCTTCCAATAAGAACCGAAACTGGCAAGGGAGTTACAGCTCCGAGAAGCTGAAAGAAGAATCGAAGAACGCCTCTCAAAAGGATGATGATAATAAAGAAAGTAAGCTAGTAGGAGATTCCGGAGACGATTGCAATTATTTTCACAACAAGAACCACTTTGCCAAAGATTGCATGTTACGAAAGATGTCTGAGAAAAGGGATAGTGAAGATGATGAGGCTTATCATATGCGAAAGTTGGAAGAGCTAAAGAAAAAGAAGGCAACTAACATTTTAATGAATGCCTTGATTGTGGAGGAGAATGTGGTCGGTAATGAGTTAGGAGGCATGTAAGTCTGGTCAACCGACTCTGAGGATGAAGTAGTGAGGAAACCTATGCATGGCAGAGCATATGTGGCGAGAGAGGGAGTTAACAGTTCTGCTGGGAAGTGCTTGATGGTGACTGCAGGAGTACCAATAGAAGACAAGCGTAAGGAATCAAACTTAAAGGAGGACAAGTGTTTTGCATCAAAACCCATGAGTGAAAGGATCAACGACTGTGATCGGTTGATCAAAAAGGTACAATCCATCCTTGAATCTCTTAAAGTTCCCATCACAAATTATGATGAAGAATTAAACGAACATAAATTTAAATTTACTAATCTAAGTATCTCATGCAAACTCGCTTAACGAACTCTAACCTAACTGATCAACTCAGCAGGGAGTCATTGAAGAGTTAGGAGATGCATGTTGATTGAGCTGAAGGAGAAGGAGTTAACTAGGGCTAGGGATGACATTATTTATTTACAGCGAGACAATTTAAAGTTTTTGAAACAATGAAACATTTTTTGCTTGGTTGCTAAATATTTATACACTAATATTACTCAAATGCATTTAGATTGTGAAATAGGGAAAAAGATTCATAAGATGATCTTACCCTTCCTTGAGTTTAAGGAGGATGAGGTCATTGCTGAATGTGAATCCATAATGTCCTCAAAAGAGTCTTCCATCACTTATAAAATTGGTCTGGACAAAATTGAAACTTTTATTGACTCTAAGGAACACAAATGCATGCTTAAAAAGCTCTTAGATGAAAATGATAGGTTGAAAATTAAGACAGAGACCTTACAATCCTTTGACTCCTCAAAAGCCAAATTAATGACAGAACATAAAATTAATGTAGAAAGTACATCTGAATTTGATGAGGAGAGTGAGATGAGTGAAATTTCAATGGAAGATGTAGTTGATTGCTCTGATTTTTTGATAAGCGAAACCGAGAAACCCCTTATATCTGAGAACCTGGTTAAATATGAATGTTTGTCAAAGGACAAGTCAAAGAAACTCAAAGAGAAGGCAATGGTTTACTAGAAAGTTTAAACCGTGCAAAATCAGGTTTATGCTGTTATAGGGGTCACTGAAAAACAAACAGCAGAACTAAAAATCCTGGTTGACAAAGATAATGTTGAAGGATGTGATGATTATTTCTGGTCCGCCCCTATTAATAATGCAGACAAGACTGTCGGCTTATCAGAGCGAACCTCAAGGAGGGTAAAAGGTAGATATATTGTCGAACCCATTAACAAACCCTCAAGCTTTGAAAAACTAAGCTCAAGTGGGACAAAAGAGATACCAGAAGAGCTGAAGAACACACCCAATGTATCTTCCAATACAACCGAAACTTAAAAGGAGATGCCAAAATCAAGCTTCAACATTCATAAATCTCAAAAGCAGCAAGCTGAACAAAAACGCCAAAGAAATCAGAGATACATGAAGAATCTTAATGAGAGAAAAAGGTTTTGCTAATCTCAAAACCCTAAGCATGTTTCCTCGAAGAAACAAGCATATGAAAAACCAGAGATCAAAAGAAAGAAACATTTTAGTCTCATCTCTTACTATTCCAGAGCTCAAAACTAAACATCCAGTTTCCGTTCCAACTCCAAAGGACAACAAAACATCCAGTCTCGATTTCAACAACAGAGTTCAGAACCGAACATCATGCTTCGGTCACAACACCAAGAATGAGAACCGACAGTCAAGTTTCATTTCTTCCCAACAAAAGCCTCACTCAACAAAGGATGTTAAAGGGAAAGGAAAGCTTGAGTTACATGCAGATATCAATAACAAGAACATGGTAGCTAACCCTAGGGATCAAAAGAATATTCCAACAGACAAAACATCATCTGGTACACTGTAATTTAAACAAGATAAAAATAAAACAAAAAATTGTACACCATCAAAAGAAAAAACGACACCACACTAATAAAATGAACTTAGCTTGTTGATATTTCTGTTGCTATTCCTTTTTCTGTGAAAAAATCACCAGGGTCCAAGAGACTTTGGGTTCCTGAATCTGCTTAAATTTTCAAGTTATAAGTGACGAGCAGTTCGATGATGAATGGTACATAGACAGTGGCTGCTCACGTCACATGACAGGGAGAATGGAAGAGCTAAGGGAGTTTCGGTCCCTTAAGGATGATAGACGTGTGAATTATGGCAACAACTCTGTAACATCCCGAAATCCAGGTAAAGCTTTTAAACCCTTCCATTTTGTCAAGTTGTCAAAATTGGTCCCTTGATAGAGTTCTTGTAGCAAATGAGTACGTTGGGCATACTGGCGAGTATGCTGCGTACTCATGTGCTTAATTTGGATGCGGACTCACCTGGGTACGTTGGGCGTACCCAGGGTTACGCTGGGCATAATGGGTCCAAATGCAAACCCTAATTGTTTGGCTTGTGCACTATTTAAAGGATGCTAAGGCTCATTTCTCAGCCTCCATATTAGAGAGTGAAGCCCTAAGAAAGATCCTTCCATCATCCATAGCTTAAGTGTGTGTGTTTTGGAGCTAAAAGCGTTTTGGTGTGTTAGTGAAGAAGATGGAAAAGAGCTTGTGGAGGCTAGGGCTTAAAGTGCAAGCTTGGATCTGAGATCTTTAGAGAAAGGAGCTTCATCTAGAGGTATAAAGTTCAAAACTTTCCTCCTTATTTTGTTTGATGTTACATGGACCATTTCTAGGGTTAAAAGTCCCAAAGGTAGAGACTTTATGAGTGTAATGTTCTCCATGGACCTAGATCTATCCCATTTCAGCGGTATCTGTGTTATAGATCCATAAAGTTTCCATCTTGGTCATTGATATGAGGTCATGCTTGAGTTATGAGCTCTTTAGAGTTGGGAAATGGAATATTATGGGTGATAGTGACTTGTCCAGCCATGCAAAGGCTTAAAGTCACCAACTTTATGGATTAAAAGGCTTAGAAATGGTCAGGTCTAGATTTTAGATGTGGTTCTTAACTGTTTAAGACCCCAAAAGCTATGAGTCTAAACCTGGGAGTTACGCAGGGAGTAATCTCAGTATTCATGGCGTAAGGGATTGCGCACCCCGTTTCTGTGAAGACACCGAGTATGCCCAGCGTACATGTTTGGTACGCGCAGCGTAACCTGGAGAGTTGACTTTTGTTGACTTTTAGGGTTTGGTCAACTTTAGGGTCTTGGAGCCATGAGAGGGGTAAAACGGTCTTTTACCCTTCTGAGTGTACTAAGAGAGGGAATAGTCTAGCCTTGAGAGATGTATTGATTTAGAGTTTTTATTTCATATGATTAGGCGGAGGCTAGACCAGATTTTATAGAGTTTGAGATTACCGAGTTACCCGAGGTGAGTGTTCTCACTATACTTTACCTAGAGTGGTAATTAGAGTTATGTGATAGAGTATGTGTATGATTTTGCATGATGAGATTTCTATGTGCTTTATGCTATGTATGTTACAGAGTTTGGACCGTAAGGTCCACAGAGTTAGGGCCAGAGAGCCCATCAGAGTTATGGGACTAGAAGGTCCCACTGAGACACATTGACCGCAATGCTTCTAGTTAGGGAACTCACTAAGAATTTATGCTTACAGTGTTATGTTATGTGTTTCGGGTACCAGTGAGGATCAGGGGAAGGCGCCGGCTTGATCAGTACTCACTTGAGGAGCTTTTACATATTGTATATTGGGATGTGATGTTATGAATTTATTATGTGATACATTGATATTTTTTTTAACAATTATGAATGAAAGTGTGTTTTTAAATGTGAAAAATTATTTGAAAATTTTGGGTGTTACAAACTCTTATATTGAGGGTGGCCATTTGTTGTTGTTCCGGGAATTCAGCAACACAAAGCCACAAGAGTTTGATGGGATGTGGGATCCGATTGCTGCGATGAGGGAGATAGCTGGGGACTCGGGTTAGGGAGGAGTCTGAGTCTCAGGAGAGGGATCGGCGGCCCGGCTCAGTCCCAGCCGGCAGCCAAGCGGGCAAAGCCCACCGATTCGAGATCAGGGAACCAGAAGGGCCGTACTTGTGGTAAGTGTGACAAGGGTCATGAGGGAATGTGTTGATCAGGGTCTTGCTACATGTCTGGAAAGGAGAGGCATATGGCTAAGGATTGCCCCAAGGGATTTGCAGTATGTTTTCACTACAACCAGACCGGACACCGGAAGGCCGAGTGTCCGCAACTATAGGGATCTTCCCCTGCTGCTGTTCGAGCTATAGAGATTCGGCCGGTGAAGGCCGAGGAACCGAAGGCATAAGGGAGAGCTTTTTAGTTGACCGCGGAGGAGGTCTGCACGGCGCCCGATGTTGTGGCTGGTATGTATTCTTTCACGTATTTACTATGATGTTTATTATATGGGGTTTATATTATGTTATGCGTAGGTACTTTCCTTGTGTGTTCTGTGCCTGCTTTAGTGTTATTTGAATCGGGAGCGAGTCGGTATTTTGTATCATTAGCCTTTAGTCAGCACATCAGTATCCGTCGAGAGGTGTTGAGTTGACCTTTGTGAGTTTCCATAGCTGACGAGAGAGCATTGTAGGCCACAAATGTGATTCGAGGATGTGTACTCGAGATCTTCGACATTGAGTTTTCGATTGATTTTGTCCCGATTACTATAGGAGATTTCTGTGTCATTGTGGGCATGGACTGGTTGAGTAGATTTTGAGCGGTTATCAACTGCGAGCGACAGCTAGTGACCATACGAGACCCTAGTGGGGGAGTTCTTATGGTTTATGGTGAGGGTACCCGTTCTGGGTCGGGATTTTGTTCAGCCGCAAGAGCGAGGCAGAGTCTACAGTAGGGTTGTAGTGGGTTTATAGCTTATGTGGTGGATACGAGAGTAGGTGCAGAGAGACCAAGGTCGGTCGATGAGGTCCCGATAGTGCGTGAGTTCCTGGATGTTTTCCCCGAGGATTTGTCGGGTGTGCCTCCCGAGAGGTAGGTGGAGTTCCGTATCGATTTGGTTCTAGGGGTAGAACCTATCGCTAGGGCACCCTATTGCCTTGCACCTCTAGAGATGCAGGAATTATCCTCGCAACTTCAGGAGCTGCTGGGAAAGGGGTTTATATGGCCGAGTAGCTTGCCGTGAGGAGTGCCGATCCTTTTTGTCAAGAAAAAGGATGGTTTACACCGGATGTGCATTGATTACGGGGAGTTGAACAAGCTAACGGTCAAGAACCGTTACCCCTTACCGAGGATCGACGATTTGTTCGATCAGTTGCAGGGAGCGTCTTGGTTCTCCAAGATTGATTTGAGGTTTGGATATCATCAGATGAGGGTGCGTGATGTGGATATCTAAAAGACAACATTCAGGACTCGTTATGGGTATTACGAGTTCGTGGTGATGCCTTTCGGGCTCACCAATGCACCGGCGGCATTCATGGACCTCATGAACAGGGTGTGCAGGACGATGTTGGATCGTTCGGTAATTGTGTTCATTGATGATATATTGGTGTATTTGAGATCTAGAGAACAGTATGAGGAGCATTTGCGGGAGATCCTCGGAGTTCTGAGATTGTAGAGGCTTTACACCAAATTCTCCAAGTGCGATTTCTGGTTACGAGAGATCCAGTTTCTAGGACACCTCATCATCCAGAACGAGATATTGGTCGGTCTGGCCAAGATTGAGGCGGTGATGAGTTGGGAGGCTCCGGGATCCCCCTTGGAGATTAGGAGTTTTCTGGGGCTGACCGGCTATTATTGGAGATTTATCAAAGATTTATCCAAGATTGGGATTCCTCTCACCATGTTGACCCGAAAGGGCATAGCATTCAATTGGGGTACAAAGCAACAGACCTCGTTTGAGACACTTTGCCATAAGTTGTGCGAAGCCCCAGTGTTGGCCCTTCTGGAGGGAATGGAGGACTTTGTGGTATATTGTGACGTGTCGATATTGGGACTGGGTGCGGTGCTGATGCAGAGATGGCATGTGATAGCATACGCTTCAAGGCAACTAAAGCCTCATGAGACGAGGTATCCCACCCACGATCTGAAGTTGGGGGCAGTAGTGTTTGCCCTCAAGATCTGACATCACTATTTGTTTGGGGTTCGGTGTACTATATACACGGACCACAAGAGCTTGAAGTATTTGATGGATCAGCCCAATCTGAATATGCACGGAGGAGATGGTTGGACGTGGTAAAGGATTATGAGTGTGAAATCTTGTACCACCCGGGAAAGGCTAACGTGGTAGCCGATGCCTTGAGTCGTAAGGTAGAGGGTGCCCATTACAAGATGTTTGTTTGAGGTTGACAGTGATGACCCCGGTGTTGGACACCATCCGGGAGGCCCAGGTAGAGGCCATGAGACCGGAAAATAGCAAGTGAGAGCGGGTGATTGGATAGATATCTGAGTTCATTGATGATAGTCGGGGGCTTACGACCTTCCAGGGCCAGATTAGGGTGCCATTTGAGGGTGGGGCACGTGCCATTTTGATGGAGGAGGTCCATAGGTCGAGGTTTTCGATCCTTCCTGGGGCCACTACGATGTATTTGGACCTGAAAAGAGACTATTGGTAGCCATGTATGAAGAGGGACATGGCGTGGTTTGTAGAGAGGTGCTTGACCTGTCGTAGGGTTAAGGCCGAACATCAGTGTCCACATGGCAAGTTACAGCCACTTGAGGTTCCCCAGTGGAAGTGGGAACATATTTCCATGGATTTTATCACCAAATTGTCGAGTATTGTGAGAGGCGTCGATGCAATTTGGGTGATCGTTGACCGGCTAACAAAGAACGCTAATTTTTTTGCTATCAGTGAGATCTCTTCCGTAGAGAGGCTGGCAGAGGTGTATGTGAGGGAGGTGGTATCGTGGCATGGTCTACCGATATTGATTGTGTCAGATCGAGATGTACGTTTCATTTCCATGTTCTGGAAGAAGTTCCATGAGGAGTTGGGTACTAGGCTGCATTTCAGTATCGCTTACCACCCACAGACGGACGAACAGAGTGCGCGGACGATTCAGACACTCAAGAACATGCTTCGGGCATGTGTGTTGGACTTTGGAGGGAGTTGGGACACCTATGTGCCTTTGGCTAAGTTTTCTTATAACAACAACCACCATTCGAGTATCGGTATACCTCCCTTTTAGTTATTATGTAGGCGGAGGTTTCGGACTCCCATCTGCTGGGGAGAGGTTGGGTAAGGACTGTTGCGTAGCACTGAGTTAGTACTTCAGAAGACATAGAAGATAGAGCAGGTTAGATAGAAATTGCTAACAGCTCAGAGTTGCCAAAAGAGTTACGCGGAAAGGCGACGATCTGAGCTCGAGTTTCAAGTTGGAGATTTTATACTTCTGAAAGTGTCTCCTTGGAAAGGAGTGATCCGATTCAAGAAAAGGGGCAAGTTGGGGCCCAGGTACATTGGACCGTTCAGGTTGATCATGAGGGTGGGCAGGGTAGCATATCGATTGGAGCTTCCTGCGAAGTTGAGCCAAATTCATGATACCTTCCACGTGTCTCAGCTGAGGAAGTATATAGCCGACGAGTCGACGGTAGTGCCATTAGAGGATATCCAGGTGGAGTCAGGGCTGAATTATGTTTAGAGACTGATCGCGATCTCGGACCGGAAGTTCAAGGTTCTGACGATCAAGGAGGTGCCTCTGGTTCAGGTCTAGTGGCAGCATCGGAGTCAGAGATGCGGGAGAAGCATCTAGAGTCAGAGATGCGGGAGAAGCATCTAGAGTTATTTTTGACATGAGACTTCGAGGGCGAAGTCTGGTTCTAGTAGGGGAGAATTCTAACATCAAGAAATCCAGGTAATGCTATAAAACCATTCCATTTTGTCATGTTGTCAAAATTGGTCCCATGAGAGAGTTCTTGTAGCAAATGAGTACGCTGGGCATACTGGGGAGTACGTTGTGCATACTCATGCACTTAATTTGGACGTGGACTCACCTGGGTATGTTGGGCGTAATGGGTCCAGATGCAAACCCTAATTGTTTGGCTTGTGCACTATTTAAAGGATGCTAAGGCTCATTTCTCAGCCTCCATATTAGAGAGTGAAACCCTAAGAGAGAGCCTTCCATCGTCCATAGCTTGAGTGTGTGAGTTTTGGAGCTAAAAGTGTTTTGGTGTGTTAGTGAAGAAGAAGGAGAAGTGCTTGTGGAGGCTAGGGCTTAAAGTGCAAGGTTGGATCTGAGATCTTCAGAGAAAGGAGCTTCATCTAGAGGTATAAAGTTCAAAACTTTCCTCCTTATTTGGTTTGATGTTGCATGGACCATTTCTAGGGTTAAATGTCCCAAAGGTAGAGACTTTATGAGTGTAATGTGCTTCATGGACCTAGATCTATCTTATTTCAGTGGTATCTGTGTTATAGATCCATAAAGTTTCCATCTTAGTCGTTGATACGAGGTCATGCTTGAGTTATGAGCTCTCTAGAGTTGGGAAATGGAATATTATGGGAGATAGTGACTTGTCCACCCATGCAAAGGCTTAAAATCACCAACTTTATGGATTGAGAGGCTTAGAAATGGTCAAATCTAGAATTTGGATATGGGTCTTAACTGTTTAAGACCCCAAAAGCTTAGAGTCTGAAACTGGGAGATATGCGGGGAGTAATCTTAGTATGCATGGCGTAAGGGGTTGCGCACCCCGATCTGTGAAGACATCGGGTATGCCCAGCGTACATGTTTGGTACGCGCAGCGTAACCCGGAGAGTTAACTTTTGTTAACTTTTAGGGTTTGGTCAACTTTAGGGTTATGGAGCCATGAGATGGGTAAAATGGTCTTTTACCCTTCTTAGTGTACTAAGAGAGGGAATAGTCTAGCCTTGAGAGATGTATTGATTTAGAGTGTTTATTTCATATGATTAGGAGGAGGCTAGACCAGATTTTATAGAGTTCGAGATTACCGAGTTACCCGAGGTGAGTCTTCTCACTATACTTTACCTAGAGTGGTAATTAGAGTTATGTGGTAGAGTATTTGTATGTTTTTGCATGATGATATTTCTATGTGCTTTATGCTATGTATGTTACAGAGTTTGGACCGTAAGGTGCACAGAGTTAGGGCCAGAGGGCCCATCAGAGTTATGGGACCGGAAGGTCCCACTGAGACATATTCACCGCAATGGTTCTAGCTGGGGAACTCACTAAGCATTTATGCTTACAGTGTTATGTTATGTGTTTCAGGTACCGGTGAGGATCAGGGGAAGGAACTGGCTTGATCAGTGCTCACTTTAGGAGCTTTGACATATTTGATCTTGGGATGTGATGTTATGAATTGATTATATGATACAATGATATCTTTGTAACAATTATGAATGAAAGTGTGTTTTCAATTGTGAAAAATTATTTGAAAATTTTGGGTGTTACAAACTCGTATGGAACAATCGAAAGATATTGGATGATAACCAACAGAGAGTTCACAATTTGAAAAGTGGCGTACGTGGAAGGATTGCAGCACAACCTCATAAGTGTATCTCAATTGGTTGTGGGTACCGGACTGAAAGTCTCATTCGACGATGAAGGATCAGAAATTATCGAAAAGAATTCCAAAATATATTTGTTAAAGTCTGAACGAAAAGGAGAAATGTACCCCCTAAACCTCAGTCCAATTAAAGGAAAACCAGCTATTTTCCTGTAGTCCAAGGCGAATTCGGATGAAAACTGGCTATGGCACTGTAACACCCCAAAGTTTGGAAAGCCAAGAAAAGAAAGAAAACCTCAAGTTTAGGGGAGACTCGGCGAGTCCATGGAGGGACTCGGCGAGTCCGAGCGGGATCCGGGTTGTGGTGAAAGCGACCGACTCGGCGAGTCGGCCAAGGAGACTCGACGAGTTGGGTCTGAACGAGGAAAACCCTAAATCCGGGAACTTGGAGCCTATTTAAGCGTCTCATTCTCCTTCCTAGGGTTCCTTTACTGCCTCCTTACCCCAGAACACCAAACCCTAGCCGCCATATCCGTTTTTTAGCTAGATCTTGCCTTGTAGAGTGCACTAAAGCTTGGAGAAGGAAGAAAAGCCTTGGAGGTGCAAGAAGGGACTGTAGATCCGAGATTGAGAAGACATTTCAGACCAGTTGGAGGTAATAAGCTGTTGCTTGGACTCCCTTTGCACCTAGATCTATTCTTATATGTGAGTTTTGGTCATTTTTAGTATGATATGTAACCAACCCGAGTTGGAGGTTCAGATCTGAGGTTGCTACCTCAGATCCATGTTTGTTTTGGTCTTGAATCCCCTAAAGTATCAGCCCTTGGTATGTTGAAGAAGCATGTTTGCCATAAACCCTAGTTTAGGGTGTTTTGAGCCTAGATCTCTTAATCTACACGTAAAGTTTGCCACTTTACGTGGGGAATAGTCCCTAGAAGTATGGATCTATGAGTTGGAAACTCTGTTTGGCTCGAAAAGCCACTGCATGGATTGAGGACTGGATAGACTCGGCGAGTCCTTCGAGTGGACTCGGCGAGTAGCTTGAAGATGAGGAGGAACTCGACGAGTAGGATGAACAACTCGTCGAGTCGGATGAAGTTAGGCATGGACTCGGCGAGTTGGATGAACAACCCGACGAGTTGGTTGAAGATTGTCTAGGACTCGGCGAGTCTGTTCTTGGACTCGGCATGTCAGATCACGAAACCCTAAACCCTTCAAGTTGAGACCCGAATCAGTGAGTCGGGTGGTGACTCAGCGAGTTGGACAGGACAGGACTTGGACCTAGTTGGACTCGGCAAGTCATGGATTGACTCGGCGAGTCGAGTCGCGAATAAGAAAGACCCAGAGCATATGAACTCGGCGAGTCAGTAGATAGACTCGGCGAGTAGGGTTGACCCGGAAGGTTGACTTTGACCAAGATTTTGACCTTGACCAGAATTGACCTAGTGACCTTTGGAGGTCAGTTGGACTAAGTGTTATATTGATATTGGTAGCTTGAGGAGCTAGTGGAGCAGCAGTCGAAGTCAGAGGTCAGGTAGCAGTCAAAAGGATTAGCAGCAGCAGTTCAGCAGCATCAGGTGAGTTTCCTTCCAGTAGGGACGGGTCTAAGGCCACAATGCCGGCCCGTTCAGTTAGCAGTAGTTTCCGGACTTCGGCCCGATGCAGTAGTTAGTATGTTTGATGCCTTCGTGGCTCAGACAGGATTTATGTGCTATGTTTTATGTGTTATGTGTTATGTGTTCCGGGCTACGGCCCGATGTATTATGCAGTATATGTGTTCATGCTATGTTCAGTCAGTTCCGGACTTCGGTCCGAAGTAGGGGACAAGGTCCCAGTCAGTTTCCGGACTTCGGTCCGATGTAGGGGGCAAGGCCCCAGTTAGTCCGGACCTCGGTCCGATGCAGGGGACAAGGTCCCAGTCAGTTCCGGACTTCGGTCCGATGCAGTTAGTCCGGACCTCGGTCCGATGCAGGGGACAAGGTCCCAGTCAGTTCCAGACTTCGGTCCGATGCAGTTATTTCCGGACTTTGGTCTGATGCAGGGGACAAGGTCCCAGTCAGTTCCGGACTCCGGTCCGATGCAGTTTCCGGGCTTCGTCCCGATGCAGTGGGCAAGGCCCAATATGTGTTTATATGTTATTGTATGGTATGTGGTAGTTTGGGGGAGCTCACTAAGCTTCGTGCTTACGGTTTTCAGTTTTTGTTTCAGGTACTCAGTTTTCAAAAGAGGAGCTTGGGGAGATTGCAGTGCACACACCATAGTCAGTTAGCCTGGGAATGTTTGACTCTGATAATGATATTATGTTTTGAATTAATACAGAGAATTTATGTTATGACTTATGATACAGTTTTTATAATTATGATTATAGTAATGCTTTTAAAGAAATTTTTTTTGGTCGTGATTTTTGGGTCGTTTCAAGTTGGTATCAGAGCCTTGGTTTGAGGGATTCAGATATGCATTCGAGTGTATTTGAACTCAAACTAAGGACACGATAAAGGATTTTCAAAAGAAAAACATTTTTGAAAAAGGGTTTTCGAAAAAGAACTTAGAAAGAAAAGAGTTTTGAAAATGAGAAAAGGGTGTGGTGCATGCAATCAGCCGAGCTCAAGTAAGTACTCCCAATTTACCCATACAAGTTATGTTATGATCATCATTATCAGTTTCAGTTTCAGTTTCAGCTTCAGTAGAACAACATGCTAGAATAAGACTAAGGATCTAGGATGTAACAGCCCGGAATTTCAGGTATTTTTATAATATTGTTTTTGGGGTGTTTTAGGAAGGGACTCGGCGAGTTGGAGCCAAACTCGCCGAGTAGGACCACAGACTGGGTCGCGGGTTCGCGACTGGACTCGACGAGTCCATTATGGACTCGGCGAGTCTGCGATGTTCAGCGGAAACCCTAGCCGTTTGGTTTTGGATCGTATATAACGCCTTTTAGGCCGTCATTGTCCGTCTTTTAGCCGATTGAGAAGAACCCTAAGCATCTGTGGACATCTAGAGCAAGATTTGAGGCTATTGGAACTTTGAAGAGATTGTTGGGCAAGAAGGAGAGGAGTTTTGGCTAAAGGAACAACAAGGGATCCGAGTTCTGAGGTTTGGGGACACAGAGAGTACGTTTTTCAGGTAATACTTCGGATCATTCCTGTTATTTTGATGTGTACACGGATTTAGGGTTTATAAAACCATTTTGGTGATTAGATGGATTATTATGTTGTTACCCAAACGTTTATACCCCAGTAATAGGATGTTTAGAGGTCCAGAAAGTCCCATGATTGTGTATTTCGGGACCATACGTATTTCAGGAAGCAGTTGATCGACTGCATGGCATGGACTCGCCGAGTCCAATGAACAGACTTGGCGAGTAGCTTGAAGATTCACTGGGACTCGCCGAGTTGTTCTTCAGACTCGGCGAGTGGAGTCGGGGTGGCCCCGCGATTCTTCCACGTGGATCTCGTCGAGTCAAAGGGGATACTCGACGAGTAGAAAGGGAATATCAGGGAAAGTTGGAGAGGACGTCTCGACTCATCGAGTCACCTTTGCACTCGACGAGTCCGGTCCAGTTGACCGTTGACCAGAGTTGACTTGCATATTATTTCTTAGGGTCAGTTGTCTTGAATGATAAGAGTATTAATAAGGGTATATGGTATTATAGGGAGTCTGCAGATCGGCGGATCGAGTGCGAGTGATTTCAAGAGTTGATAGTTTTCATTACCACGAGGTGAGTCTTCTCACTATACTACACCCGGAAGGGTTTGACTATGAGACCGGAAGGTCGGATATGATATGTGCTATTTATGCTATAAATAGAAAGGTAGTTGCTATGCATGCTATGTGTGTTAATGGGCCGGAAGGCAATATGTTATGTGATAGAAAAGTCAGGTATGATATATGATACATGTGTTTATGTGTTAGAGTAAATGTATTATGTGTTGTATATGTTTATGGGCCGGAAGGCAATACGTTATGGGCCGGAAGGCGATATGTTACGGGCCGGAAGGCAATATGTTATGGGCCGGAAGGCGATTATTTTACGGGCCGGAAGGCGAAGAGTGGTGGACCGGAAGGTCAGGGCCTGGAAGGGCGTATGTGTGTAAGTCGTATACTGGGGAACTCACTAAGCATTTATGCTTACAAGTTGTTATGTATGTGTTTCAGGTACTAGCGAGGACCGTGGGAAGGCGCCGGCATGATGCATACACGCTGCTGCTATTTGAGATCTTGGGGATTTTATATATGTATTTGATATGAAACATGGAATAAATACTATTGGTTGAATGAAATCACTTTATTTTAAATGAAAATTTTATTTGAAAATTTGCGTTGTTACAATTGGTATCAGAGCCTTGGTTTGAGGGATTCGGGTGTACCTTCGGGTGTAACTGAACTCAAACCGAGGATTGAGGAAAAATCTTTTAAAAATAATAAAGACATAAATTTTTATAAATGGTAAAGTGGTAAACAAGAACGGAGCAGTGTGTACGATCAGCCAGCGCCCGAACGGTAAAGATCCCCAGAATACCTTACAATGTTATGTTATGCACTGAATTATGAATTGTTATGCATGCTAGAAGACTAGGTATTCATGATAGGACTAGAATGGCCTGTTTTGTGATGCCTTAGTCTAGGGAGTTTGGTTATATGAGATATTCGATAGCGTGCAGGTAGATAGTGCATACTAGAGGTAGAGTACTCACTATTCGGGGTTTGGGGAGGAAGATTTGGGACGAATACTGACACGGTGTGGTCGGTAGTATTGGGCCCGTACTACCGCAAACACCGGGTCTGTGGAAGACCCAAGTAAGAATCCCTGGATATCGGAGACTGAGTAGGGTTGCGTTATCGAGTACAATTGTACTTGATGGAGTCTCTGATAATTTTATGTTGTATTTCAGAGACATCATGGTTACCACCTGTCATGGGGCGAGTTCGAGCAGTGTGAGCGACGAGGATATTCGTCAGATGATTCAGGAGGAGGTAGCTGCAGCGATCCGGGCTGAGATCCCGGAGATGTTTGGGTCTATTAAGACCACACTGATGGAGACGTTTGAGGAGCGGTACGCCGCACTGACTGAGGCTGCAGCCGCTACCGCTACCGCAGCTGTGGCCGCTGCCAGGCCGCAAGGGGGCGATTCGTTGCTGTTCCGGGAATTCAGCAACACGAAACCCCCTGAGTTCGATGGGACGCAGGATCCGATTGCTGCGATGAGGTGGATCGCCGACATTGAGGGGTGCTTCTACACTTGCTCATACCCGGAGCACCTAAGGGTACGGTTCGCCTTGAACCAGCTCCGTCTAGGAGCGAAGGATTGGTGGAAGTTCGTGACGGCGAACTTCACTCTGGCGGAGATTACAGCGGTGACATGGGAGAGGTTTACTGAGATGTTCAGGGATGAGTACGTTCCCCCAGTGGAGAGGGAACGATTGATTCAGGAGTTCTTGACCCTTAAGCAGGGTACTGATTCCGTTGCGGTGGTCACATGGAAGTTTCACGAGAGGGCAATGTTATGCCCAGAGCTGGTGTCTACAAAGCAGTCACGGATGAGCCGGTATTTAGGCGCTTTGAGGAGGGATATCCGGGAGTTTGTGTCAAACTCCACCTATCATACTTTCACTGAGCTTCAGGCGAACGCCAGGAAGCGCGAGATCGAGTTGGAGACTCAGGCCAGGGAGGAGGCCGAGTCTCGGCAGGTGGACCAACGACCGGCTCAGTCTCAGCCGGCAGCCAAGCGGTTCAAGTCCGCTGATTCGAGGATGGGAGGTCCGAAGGGCTGCACTTGTGGAAAGTGCGGCAAGGGTCATGAGGGGGCGTGTCGAGCTGGTGGTTGCTACCAGTGTGGCAAGGAAGGACACATTGCCAGGGATTGTCCTAAGGGGTTCATGGTTTGCTTTCACTGCAACCAGACAGGCCATCAGAAGGCCGAGTGCCCGCAGCTTCGTAAGGGATCTACACCTACTACCAGGACTACTGAAACCCGACCGGCGAAGGTCGAGGCCCCGAGGGATCGTGGGAGAGCCTTTCAGCTGACTGCGGAGGAGGTCCGCGCTGCGCCCGATGTTGTGGCAGGTATGCTGTAATTCACGTATTTACCTTAAAGTCGAAATGTTATGCTTATGTTAATGTATGTGTAGGTACTTTTCTTGTGAACTCTATGCCTGCTCTAGTGTTATTTGATTCGGGTGCGAGTAGATCCTTTGTATCTTTAGCTTTTAGTCAGCATATCAGCATTAGTCGTGAGCCGTTAAGTCGGCCTCTGAGCGTTTCTATAGCGGCCGAGAGGGTGGTTTGTGCCACGGAGGTTCTTCGGGGATGCGTACTACAGATTTTCGGGGTAGCGTTTCCGATTGACCTAATTCCTATTGCGATGGGGGATGTCTGTGTCATCGTGGGCATGAACTGGTTGAGCCTATTCAGCGCTGTCATCGACTGTGAGCGCCAGCTGATGACTATACAAGACCCTAGTGGGGGAGTTCTTACGGTATACGGCGAGGGTACCCGTTCGGGATCAGCTTTTTGTTCGGCCGCTAGGGCGAGGCAATGCCTACAGCAGGGATGTAGAGGTTTTGTGGCGTATGTGATGGATACGCGGGAGGCTTCCGAGAGACCAAGGACAGTGGAGGAGGTTCCAGTGGTGCGCGAGTTTCCAGATGTTTTTCCTGAGGAGTTGCCGGGAGTACCTCCTGCGAGGCAAGTAGAGTTTGGTATCGATCTGATTCCGGGGGCTGCGCCTATTGCGAAGGTGCCTTATCGTCTTGCACCTCCAGAGATGCAAGAGTTGTCCTCGCAACTCCAGGAGTTGCTGGGGAAGGGATTTATTCGGCCGAGTAGCTCGCCGTGGGGAGCACCGATTCTGTTCGTCAAGAAGAAAGATGGTTCACACCGGATGTGCATTGATTACCGGGAGTTGAACAAGGTGACGGTCAAGAATCGCTATCCGTTACCTAGGATCGTTGATCTATTCGATTAGTTGCAAGGGGCATCCTGGTTTTCCAAGATCGATTTGAGATCAGGGTACCATCAGGTAAGAGTGCGGGATGAGGACGTCTAGAAGACAGCATTCAGGACGCGGTATGGGCATTACGAGTTCGTGGTGATGCCTTTCGGGCTCACCAATGCCCCGATAGTGTTCATGGACCTCATGAACAGGGTATGCAGGCCGATGTTGGATCAGTCTGTGATTGTATTTATCGACGACATCCTAGTGTATTCGCGAACTAGAGAGCAGCATGAGGGACATTTGAGGGAGGTCCTTGATGTATTGAGGTCGGAGAAGCTATATGCAAAATTCTCCAAATGTGACTTCTGGTTGCGGGAGGTCCAATTTCTTGGACATGTTGTTAATCAGGCAGGGATATTGGTCGATCCGGCCAAGGTGGAAGCAGTGATGAGTTGGGAGGCACCGAAATCACCTTCCGAGATCAGGAGTTTCCTTGGGTTGGCGGGGTACTATCGGAGGTTTATTAGGGACTTCTCCAAGATCGCGGTACCGCTCACCAGATTGACCCGGAAGGGTGTTACATTCTCATGGGGACCCGAGCAACAGACTTCCTTCGAGACACTACGTCAGAGACTGTGCGAAGCCCCTATATTAACCCTCCTGGAGGGGATGGAGGATTTTGTCGTATATTGCGACGCGTCGATTTCGGGATTGGGTGCAGTGTTGATGCAGAGAGGCCATGTGATAGCTTATGCATCGAGGCAATTAAAGCCTCACGAGGCGAGATATCCCACGCATGATTAGAGTTGGGGGCAGTAGTGTTCGCTCTCAAGATTTGGCATCACTACCTGTACGGGGTTCGTTGTACTATATACACAGACCATAAGAGTTTGAAGTATTTGATGGATCAACCCAACCTAAATATGCGTCAGAGGAGATGGTTGGACGTGGTTAAGGATTATGACTGTGACATCCTATACCACCCAGGCAAGGCTAACATGGTAGCCGATGCATTGAGTCGTAGGGCGGAGAGCACTCCATTGCGATACGTATGTCTGAGACTGACGGTGATGTCTCCAGTATTAGATGCTATTCGTGGGGCACAGGCCGAGGTTGTGAGATCCGAGATGCAGAAGAAAGAGCGGGTCGTTGGGTTAATTTCAGAGTTCGTTAAGGATGGACGAGGACTTCTAACGTTTTAGGGTCGGATTTGGGTACCATTCGTGGGCGGTACGCGTGCCACTTTGATGGAGGAGGCTCATAGATCGAAATTCTCGATCCATCCCGGTGCTACGAAGATGTATTTGGACTTGAGGAAGGAATATTGGTGGCCTTGTATGAAGAGAGACGTCGCATGGTTCGTTGAGAGGTGTTTGACCTGTCGTAGGGTTAAGGCCGAGCACCAGAGACCGCATGGTAAGTTGCAGCCCTTGGAGATTCCTGAGTGGAAGTGGGAACAGATTACTATGGATTTCATCACCAAATTGCCGAGAACTGCCAGGGGAGTCGATGCAATTTGGGTGATTGTGGATAGATTGACGAAGAGTGCACACTTCCTTGCCACTAGCGAGAGTTCATCAGCGGAGAAATTGGCGGCGTTATACGTGAGAGAGGTAGTATCTCGGCATGGACTGCCGATCTTGATTGTTTCAGACCGTGATGTACGCTTCACTTCCAGGTTCTGGAAGAAATTCCATGAGGAGCTGGGTACTAAGCTGCATTTTAGTACCGCATACCATCCCCAGACAGACGGTCAGAGCGAGCGGACGATTTAGACATTGGAAGACATGCTTAGAGCGTGTGTGTTAGACTTCGGGGGTAGCTGGGATGCGCATTTGCCTTTGGCTGAGTTTTCCTACAACAACAGCCATCATTCGAGCATTGGTATGCCACCTTTTGAGTTGTTGTATGGTAGGAGGTGTCGGACTCCCATTTGCTGGGGAGAGGTGGGACAGAGAGTGATGGGCAGTACAGAGATCGTACTCCAGACGACAGAGCAGATTCAGCAGGTTAGGCAGAGGTTATTGACCGCCCAGAGCCGACAGAAGAGTTATGCGGACAGACGCCGGTCCGAGCTGGAATTCCAGGTTGGCGACTTCGTTCTCCTGAAGGTTTCTCCTTGGAAGGGAGTGATCCGGTTCAGAAAGAGGGGCAAGTTGGGGCCCCGGTTCATAGGTCCATTTCGTGTAATTGCAAGGGTAGGTCGGGTAGCTTATCGGTTGGAGTTGCCAGCAGAGTTGGGACAGATTCACAATACCTTTCACGTATCACAGTTGAGGAAGTGTATAGCCGATGAATCGGCAGTGGTTCCATTAGAGGATATTCAGGTGGATGCGAGCCTGAATTACGCCGAGAGACCGGTAGCTATCAGGGATCGGAAGATCAAGGTTCTGCGGAACAAGGAAGTACCTCTGGTGTTGGTTCAGTGGCAACACCGGAAAGGATCGGAGATGACTTGGGAGCCGGAGCGTGAGATGCGGGAGCAACATCCGGAGTTATTTGCAGAATGAGACTTCGAGGGCGAAGTCTAGTCCTAGTGGGGGAGAGTTGTAACAGCCCGAAATTTCAGGTATTTTTATAATATTGTTTTTGGGGTGTTTTAGGAAGGGACTCGGCGAGTTGGAGCCAGACTCGCCGAGTAGGACCATAGACTGGGTCGCGGGTTCGCGACTGGACTCGACGAGTCCATTATGGACTCGGCGAGTCTGCGCTGTTCAGCGGAAACCCTAGCCGTTTGGTTTTGGATCGTATATAACGCCTTTTAGGCCGTCATTGTCCGTCTTTTAGCCGATTGAGAAGAACCCTAAGCGCCTGTGGACATCTAGAGCAAGATTTGAGGCTATTGGAACTTTGAAGAGATTTTTGGGCAAGAAGGAGAGGAGTTTTGGCTAAAGGAACAGCAAGGGATCCGAGTTCTGAGGTTTGGGGACACAGAGAGTACGTTTTTCAGGTAATACTTCAGATCATTCCTATTATTTTGATGTGTACACGGATTTAGGGTTTATGAAACCCATTTGGTGATTAGGTGGATTATTATGTTGTTACCCAAACGTTTATAGCCCAGTAATAGGATGTTTAGAGGTCCAGAAAGTCCCATGATTGTGTATTTCGGGACCATACGTATTTCAGGAAGCAGTTGATCGACTGCATGGCATGGACTCGCCGAGTCCAATGAACAGACTCGGCGAGTAGCTTGAAGATTCACTGGGACTCGCCGAGTTGTTCTTCAGACTCGGCGAGTGGAGTCGGGGTGGCCCCGCGATTCTTCCACGTGGATCTCGTCGAGTCAAAGGGGATACTCGACGAGTAGAAAGGGAATATCAGGGAAAGTTGGAGAGGACGTCTCGAATCGTCGAGTCACCTTTGCACTCGACGAGTCCGGTTCAGTTGGCCATTGACCAGAGTTGACCTGCATATAATTTCTTAGGGTCAGTTGTCTTGAATGATAAGAGTATTAATAAGGGTATATGGTATTATAGGGAGTCTGCAGATCGGCGGATCGAGTGCGAGTGATTTCAAGAGTTGATAGTTTTCATTACCACGAGGTGAGTCTTCTCACTATACTACACCCGGAAGGGTTTGACTATGAGACCGGAAGGTCGGATATGATATGTGTTATTTATGCTATAAATAGAAAGGTAGTTGCTATGCATGCTATGTGTGTTAATGGGCCGGAAGGCAATATGTTATGTGACAGAAAAGTCAGGTATGATATATGATACATGTGTTTATGTGTTAGAGTAAATGTATTATATGCTGTATATGTTTATGGGCCGGAAGGCAATACGTTATGGGCCGGAAGGCGATATGTTACGGGCCGGAAGGCAATATGTTATGGGCTGGAAGGCGATTATTTTACAGGCCGGAAGGCGAAGTGTGGTGGACCGGAAGGTCAGGGCCTGGAAGGGCGTATGTGTGTAAGTCGTATACTGGGGAACTCACTAAGCATTTATGCTTACAAGTTGTTATGTATGTGTTTCAGGTACTAGCGAGGACCGTGGGAAGGCGCCGGCATGATGCATACACACTGCTGCTATTTGAGATCTTGGGGATTTTATATATGTATTTGATATGAAACATGGAATAAATACTATTGGTTGAATGAAATCACTTTATTTTAAATGAAATTTTTTTTTAAAATTTGCGTTGTTACATAGGATGATGCCTTATGTGCCTGTTTTATGTGTTTCAGCTGATAAGAATTGCATGCTAGTATTGAGTAGACAGTAGTAGGATAGCCTGTGTAGGTTATGCCTGATAGCATGAGCTTAGCATTGTATGCTAGTGCAGTTTCTTGTTATGAGAATTGTTTTGCCTAAGTATGTTCCCTTTATCCGAATGCTGCTTGCTTTGTGCTTTGTGGGACTCTGAGTGATGGGAGTTAGCCATTAGGTGAATACGTCACATCACATGTGATTAGGGTTGGATAATCTAGGAGTGCTAGATTTGGCCCTACTGCGCAGCTCTTGTCTGAGTCCAACCGTTGTAGGGACGAGACTTTTACTCGAAGGATTATCCGAGCCTCATCACATGTGATGGTATTCAGGTGGTGGCTAATTGGCATTACAAGGAGGCCTTTAGTAGCTGAGGACTGTTTGGGTAGAGTCAGAGGTTCCATAGGGCAAGCCTAGGATGAGAGTAGCAGAGATCAGTAGAAGAGTAAAGGGGACTTGGTGGAGTTGAGGTAACTCTTGAGGAAAGTACGGATAGATGTGGAAGGTAGTAGGGGCCCATACTACTAAAAGCAGAGGATCCGTACTCGATTCAAGAGGGGCCGAGGCGAAACCAAGGAACTAGTAGAGTATGTGAGAGATCCCTCAGCAGTAGTATGTAATTGGTCAGGGATTGTTATATTTTCAGCATGGTGACGTTGCGCGAGATATCAGTTGGCAGTTCAGGTGCAGGGGAGGGGTCTGGCTCGGGCTTTAGAGCCGGACAGCTTGATGATCAGATGAGGGATTTCATTTCCGCAGAGATTATGCGCACCATCATCGATCAAACTCCAGTGATTTTCGGTTCAGTTAGAGAGGCTATTGTGGAGCTCATGGACAGTCATCTTGAGGCCTTTAGGGCTGGCTTAGTTTCAGGACAAATTGGGGCTCGTCTAGGTCCCAAATCTTATGGAGTTCAGGTATCCATCAGGGAGGGAGATCCCATTTCTAGTTTTTGCTATCAGGGGCAGGGTTGTGTGGGGCATTCTGTCTCCAAGAGAAACCATTGCATGATTGGATAGTTGAGGAAGTTTCGCGAGCCATTCGCGAGGGTCTGCCAGACATGGTCGGGAGGATCACTGATAGATTGATAGCGAGGCTTCAGGACCAGACATCTGTTGTTCAGTCAGCAGACGTTGCCGTTGGGGTAACGCAGGAGCGAGAGTCGGGCAGGGAGTCGGAAGGGAAGAGGAAAATGGATGAGACTCAGGTTGCCACAGGTTCGAGTAAGAGGCCCAAGAGTTCAGATTTGAGGACGAGGAACTATCAGAACCGCAGTCGATGCGGGAAGTGCGGAAGGACGCACATGGGTGTGTGTAGGCGTAGAAGTGGTGGCGATGCTGGGTGTTTCAAGTGCGGCCAGATTGGTCATTTTAGCAGAGACTATGTTGTTACCATCGCCTAGGGACTTGATCCGTTGTGCTTCCATTGCAGTCAGAGGGGCCACAAGAAGGCCCACTGTCCGAGTTTGTATTCAGCAGGGCAGGCGCCAGCTCCTGCCCTTGGAACTTCAAGTATCGTCAGTGGTTGTCAAGGCCGGGCAAGGGTGCCTACGGCTCGGAGCCGAGTTTCTCCGGTAGATTTCAGCAGGGATTCGAGCAGCAGTGAGTAATGGAGGTATGTAACTCTGTTTTTGTCAGCTTATGTTATGATTATATTGTTATGGTTTCTGCATCAATTGTGGTATAAGTGTTGTGTTATGGAGTGGCTTGCTTGTGATTATGTCATATGCCATTTGCATACCTCGGATAATTGGTTGGTAGTTACGGGATGTGCTCATATGGAGAAGTTTCGGAGGATGCAGTAACTGTAGCATGGTAGGGAGAGATCTGGTTCGTTTCGCTAGTTCGGAGTGGATAGTGGTTTGGATGGAATGGTCAAATTCCTACCTGGCGGGCTTGGGTTCCCCAGTAGAAGTTTTGGAATGGTAGTAAAGGTCGGGATCTCTTTTGAATGTGAAGCAGCAAGGGGTAAGCAGGATCGAAGTGGGGGAGAACCCTCCGGGTATACATGGATAAGAGTCCCTCAGAATGAGTGCGCGGCCTCTGAGAAGAAGTGGTAGTAGCACAGTGATGGATGGATTGAGAAGTTCAGAATTGAGTGTTCGAGAACTTTTCCCAGCAGTGGGTTCATGTAATGGAGATGGTTAGAAGCCGGTTGGGAATCTAGGATTTAAGGACCACCTGTAAAGGCTCAAGTGAGTCGGAATGAGGATCCGGAGGAACGGTTAGCAGGAGATGTCTTCGTATTAGTAGCCGGTGGCAGAGCCAGCATGCAGGATTGTGTGGATTCAGGAGTTGGGAGGTTGGAAACTTCCCAACAATAGCTTCTTGTATCCGGATTAGTAGACGGCTGGTTTGGGAACCAAGCCGGAGAATTCCTCGACGAAGCGCTGAGCAATCAAGGATATAGGATGTCGAGGATGATGCAGTAATTCAAGGACTGAGAGCTGGTTTTGAGAAATCAGGATGAGGATTCACGAGCGGGACTAGGGATAGTCATGATGTCCTCGGGATAGTAGTAGTAGTGTTGTAAGCATGCGAGGGTAGCCGTAGCATTCACTAGCAGTCAGATAGTAGTAGAGTGTTGTAAGCCTGCGGGGGTAGCCGTAGCATTCACTAGCAGTCAGATAGTAGTAGAGTGTTGTAAGTCTGCGGGGGTAGCCATAGAATTCACTAGTAGTCAGATAGTAGTAGAGTGTTGTAAGTCTGCGGGGGTAGCCATAGCATTCACTAGTAGTCAGATAGTAGTAGAGTGTTGTAAGCCTGCGGGGGTAGCCGTAGCATTCACTAGCAGTCAGATAGTAGTAGAGTGTTATAAGTCTGTGGGGGTAGCCGTAGCATTCACTAGTAGTCAGATAGTTGTAGAGTGTTGTAAGTCTGCGGGGGTAGCCGTAGCATTCACTAGTAGTCAGATAGTAGTAGTAGTGTTGTAAGTCTGCGAGGGGGGTAGCCGTAGCGTTCATTAGCAGCCAGATAGTATTTGAGAGTTTTGAATCCGCGGGTGTAGCCGTGGCTTTTATTAGATTGGTAGCAGCATGAGCGCGTTGTTGAATGCGGGAACGTAGTAATTCCCACCCGTTCGGGTGCAGCAGTGGGAATATGGGAATCCACGGGTTAGATTCGGATTTCCCAAATGGTTCAGTTATGGCTAAGTCAGCAATTTTTGGGCTATAGATCGTCACATCGGTTATGAGATCAGAGTAGCAGTGGACCGTTGGGGTTCGTGTATGTTAAGGGCTACCGTCAGTCTGGGAGCCATCATGTTGTTAGCCATGGAATGGATGATGTCAGGATGTGATGTATGGACCCGATCGGTTGGATCGGAAGGTTGTTAGAGCCACAATGACAGGATCACTAGTGTAAACTAGTCCTAGAGGAAGATTTCATTCAGAAGTCGTGGAAGCGACTAAGCGCGGGTCCCTTGACTCCACAGTTGGGTTTGAGTTTAGTGTTTCAGGCAGCTCAGTGTTTCAGCCAGTTTAGTGTTTCAGGCAAGTTCAGTATTGCAGACAATTCAGTGTTTGGAAGGTTTCAGGGTTTTGGGTCAATATTGTATTTGCGTTGGAATGCAAGTGTTGACGGTATAGTTGGTTGATTTGGAAATGGCATGTCTCTCTTAGTAGGATCAGCTGAGCCTTCGGCCGAGTATAGTGATATGTAAAGATAGCTAGGCAGGTAGCTTTTCTTTCAGGATGGAAGGCTCGAGTTAGTAGGAGTTGAGTAATCAGATGGGATATAAGCAAGCTATTTCTAGCAACATCGTTTCAGTATGAGCGGAAGAATGGATAGAACAGTTATAGATGGTCGAAGTATTTTCAGGAGTCGCTGGAAGCGACTAGGAGATTGCGATGGAGTATAGTGACCGGTGGGAGTCCGGTAACTCGGATATCGGTAGATTAGTTGGACCAAAGTGGTCTTAGTGCATCCAGTAGGCGGATGAGGGGTACAGAATTGCCAGTCAGAGGAAGTAATGCTAAGAAAATTATGGAAAGGAGAAGGATTCAGTATGTACCAACGATAATGATTGGCAAGGTGAGTGGCTGGAGTGATGGACAAAAGGGCGTTAGATTTTCCAGACCGAGAGTTGGAGGCAGTTCGAAGGTAGTTGATTGTAGCAAACTTCGAGGACGAAGTTTAGTTTAAGTGGGGGAGAGTTGTAACACCCCAAATCTTGGAAAGCCAAGAAAAGAAAGAAAACCTCAAGTTTAGGGGAGACTCGGCGAGTCCATGGAGGGACTCGGCGCGTCCATGGAGGGACTCGGCGAGTCCGAGCGGGATCCGGGTTGTGGTGAAAGCGACCGACTCGGCGAGTCGGCCAAGGAGACTCAACGAGTTGGGTCTGAATGAGGAAAACCCTAAATCCAGGAACTTGGAGCCTATTTAAGCGTCTCATTCTCCTTCTTAGGGTTCCTTTACTGCCTCTTTACCCCAGAACACCAAACCCTAGCCGCCATATCCATTTTTGAGCTAGATCATGCCTTGTAGAGTACACTAAAGCTTGGAGAAGGAAGAAAAGCCTTGGAGGTGCAAGAAGGGACTGTAGATCCGAGATTGAGAAGACATTTCAGACCAGTTGGAGGTAATAAGCTGTTGCTTGGACTCCCTTTGCACCTAGATCTATTCTTATATGTGAGTTTTGGTCATTTTTAGTATGATATGTAACCAACCCGAGTTGGAGGTTCAGATCTGAGGTTGCTACCTCAGATCCATGTTTGTTTTGGTCTTGAATCCCCTAAAGTATCAGCCCTTGGTATGTTGAAGAAGCATGTATGCCATAAACCCTAGTTTAGGGTGTTTTGAGCCTAGATCTCTTAATCTACACGTAAAGTTTGCCACTTTACGTGGGGAATAGTCCCTAGAAGTATGGATCTATGAGTTGGAAACTCTGTTTGGCTCGAAAAGCCACTGTATGGATTGAGGACTGGATAGACTCAGCGAGTCCTTCGAGTGGACTCGGCGAGTAGCTTGAAGATGAGGAGGAACTCGACGAGTAGGATGAACAACTCGTCGAGTCGGATGAAGTTAGGCATGGACTCGGCGAGTTGGATGAACAACCCGACGAGTTGGTTGAAGATTGTCTAGGACTCGGCGAGTCTGTCCTTGCACTCGGCATGTCAGATCGCGAAACCCTAAACCCTTCAAGTTGAGACCCGAATTAGTGAGTCGGGTGGTGACTCAGCGAGTTGGACAGGACAGGACTTGGACCTAGTTGGACTCGGTGAGTCATGGATTGACTCGACGAGTCGAGTCGCAAATAAGAAAGACCCAGAGCATATGAACTCGGCGAGTCAGTAGATAGACTCGGCGAGTAGGGTTGACACGGAAGGTTGACTTTGACCAGGATTTTGACCTTGACCAGAATTGACCTAGTGACCTTTGGAGGTCAGTTGGACTAAGTGTTATATTGATATTGGTAGCTTGAGGAGCTAGTGGAGCAGCAGTCGAAGTCAGAGGTCAGGTAGCAGTCAAAAGGATTAGCAGCAACAGTTCAGCAGCATCAGGTGAGTTTCCTTCCAGTAGGGACGGGTCTAAGGCCACAATGCCGGCCCGTTCAGTTAGCAGTAGTTTCCGGACTTCGGCCCGATGCAGTAGTTAGTATGTTTGATGCCTTCGTGGCTCAGACAGGATTTGTGTGCTATGAATTATGTGTTATGTGTTATGTGTTCCGGGCTACGGCCCGATGTAGTATGCAGTATATGTGTTCATGCTATGTTCAGTCAGTTCCGGACTTCGGTCCGAAGCAGGGGACAAGGTCCCAGTCAGTTTCCGGACATTGGTCCGATGTAGGGGGCAAGGCCCCAGTTAGTCCGGACCTCGGTCCGATGCAGGGGACAAGGTCCCAGTCAGTTCCGGACTTCGGTCCGATGCAGGGGACAAGGTCCCAGTTAGTTCCGGACTTCGGTCCGATGCAGTTAGTTCCGGACTTTGGTCCGATGCAGGGGACAAGGTCCCAGTCAGTTCCGGACTTCGGTCGGATGCAGTTTCCGAGCTTCGTCCCGATGCAGTGGGTAAGGCCCAATATGTGTTTATACGTTATTGTATGGTATGTGGTAGTTTGGGGGAGCTCACTAAGCTTCGTGCTTACGGTTTTCAGTTTTGGTTTCAGGTACTCAGTTTTCAAAAGTGGAGCTCGGGGAGATTGCAGTGCACACACCATAATCAATTAGCCTAGGAATGTTTGACTCTGATAATGATATTATGTTTTGAATTAACACTCGAGAATTTATGTTATGACTTATGATACAGTTTTTATAATTATGATTCTAGTAATGCTTTTAAAGAAATTTTTTTTGGTCGTGATTTTTGGGTCGTTTCAAGTTGGTATCAGAGCCTTGGTTTGAGGGATTCAGATATGCATTCGAGTGTATTTGAACTCAAACTAAGGACACGATAAAGGATTTTCAAAAGAAAAACATTTTTGAAAAAGGGTTTTCGAAAAAGAACTTAGAAAGAAAAGAGTTTTGAAAACGAGAAAAGGGTGTGGTGCATGCAATCAGCCGAGCTCAAGTAAGTACTCCCAATTTACCCATACAAGTTATGTTATGATCATCATTATCAGTTTCAGTTTCAGTTTCAACTTCAATAGAACAGCATGCTAGAATAAGACTAAGGATCTAGGATGATGCCTTATGTGCCTGTTTTATGTGTTTCAGCTGATAAGAAGTGCATGCTAGTATTGAGTAGACAGTAGTAGGATAGCCTGTGTAGGTTATGCCTGATAGCATGAGCTTAGCATTGTATGCTAGTGCAGTTTCTTGTTATGAGAATTGTTTTGCCTAAGTATGTTCCCTTTATCCGAATACTACTTGCTTTGTGCTTTGTGGGACTCTGAGTGATGGGAGTTAGCCATTAGGTGAAGACGTCACATCACATGTGATTAGGGTTGGATAATCTAAGAGTGCTAGATTTGGCCCTACTGCGCAGCTTTTGTCTGAGTCCAACCGTTGTAGGGACGAGACTTTTACTCGAAGGATTATCTGAGCCTCATCACATGTGATGGTATTCAGGTGGTGGCTAATTGGCATTACAAGGAGGCCATTAGCAGCTGAGGACTGTTTGGGTAAAGTCATAGGTTCCCTAGGGCAAGCCTAGGATGAGAGTAGCAGAGATCAGTAGAAGAGTAAAGGGGACTTGGTGGAGTTGAGGTAGCTCTTGAGGAATGTACGGATAGATGTGGAAGGTAGTAGGGGCCCATACTACTGAAAGCAGAGGATCCGTACTCGATTCAAGAGGGGCCGAGGCGAAACCAAGGAACTAGTAGAGTATGTGAGAGATCCCTCAGCAGTAGTATGTAATTGGTCAGGGATTGTTATATTTTCAGCATGGTGACGTTGCGCGAGATATCAGTTCGCAGTTCAGGTGCAGGGGAGGGGTCTGGCTCGGGCTTTAGAGCCGGACAGCTTGATGATCAGATGAGGGATTTCATTTCCGCAGAGATTATGCGCATCATCATCGATCAGACTCTAGTGATTTTCGGTTTAGTTAGAGAGGCTATTGTGGAGCTCATGGACAGTCATCTTGAGGCCTTTAGGGTTGGGTTAGTTTCAGGACAGATTGGGGCTCGTCTAGGTCCCAAATCTTATGGAGTTCAGGTATCCATCAGGGAGGGAGATCCTATTTCTAGTTTCTGCTATCAGGGGCAGGGGTGTGTGGGGCATTCTGTCTCCAAGAGAAACCATTGCATGATTGGATAGTTGAGGAAGTTTTGCGAGCCATTCGCGAGGGTCTGCCAGACATCGTCGTGAGGATCACTGATAGATTGATAGCGAGGCTTCAGGACCAGACATCTGTTGTTCAGTCAGCAGACGTTGCCGTTGGGGTAACGCAGGAGCGAGAGTCGGGCAGGGAGTCGGAAGGGAAGAGGAAAATGGATGAGACTCAGGTTGCCACAGGTTCGAGTAAGAGGCCCAAGAGTTCAGATTTGAGGACGAGGAACTATCAGAGCCGCAGTCGATGTGGGAAGTGCGGAAGGACGCACATGGGTGTGTGTAGGCGTAGAAGTGGTGGTGATGCTGGGTGTTTCAAGTGCAGCCAGATTGGTCATTTTAGGAGAGACTGTGTTGTTACCATCGCCCAGGGACTTGATCCGTTGTGCTTCCATTGCAGTCATAGGGGCCACAAGAAGGCCCACTGTCCGAGTTTGTATTCAGCAGGGCAGGCGCCAGCTCCTGCCCTTGGAACTTCAAGTACCGTCAGTGGTTGTCAAGGCCGGGCAAGGGTGCCTATGGCTCGGAGCCGAGTTTCTCCGGTAGATTTCAGCAGGGATTCGAGCAGCACTGAGTAATGGAGGTATGTAACTTTGTTTTTGTCAGCTTATGTTATGATTATATTATTATGGTTTCTGCATCAATTGTGGTAAGTGTTGTGTTATGGAGTGGCTTGCTTGTGATTATGTCATATGCCATTTGCATACCTCGGATAATTGGTTGGTAGTTAGAGGATGTGCTCATATGGAGAAGTTTCGAAGGATGCAGTAACTGTAGCATGGTAGGGAGAGATCTGGTTGGTTTCGCTAGTTCGGAGTGGATAGTGGTTTGGATGGAATGGTCAAATTCCTATCTGGCGGGCTTGGGTTCCCCAGTAGAAGTTTTGGAATGGTAGTAAAGGTCGGGATCTCTTTTGAATGTGAAGCAGCAAGGGGTAAGCAGGATCGAAGTGGGGGAGAACCCTCCGGGTATACATGGATAAGAGTCACTCAGAATGAGTGCGCGACCTCTGAGAAGAAGTAGTAGTAGCACAGTGATGGATGGATTGAGAAGTTCAGAATTGAGAGTTCGAGAACTTTTCCCAGCAGTGGGTTCATGTAATGGAGATGGTTAGAAGCCGGTTGGGAATCTAGGATTTAAGGACCACCTGTAAAGGCTCAAGTGAGTCGGAATGAGGATCCGGAGGAACGGTTAGCAGGAGATGTCTTCGTATTAGTAGCCGGTGGCAGAGCCAGCATGCAGGATTGTGTGGATTCAGGAGTTGGGAGGTTGGAAACTTCCCAACAATAGCTTCTTGTATCCGGATTAGTAGACGGCTGGTTTGGGAACCAAGCCGGAGAATTCCTCGACGAAGCGCTGAGCAATCAAGGATATAGGATGTCGAGGATGATGCAGTAATTCAAGGACTGAGAGCTGGTTTTGAGAAATCAGGATGAGGATTCACGAGCGGGACTAGGGATAGTCATGATGTCCTCGGGATAGTAGTAGTAGTGTTGTAAGCATGCGAGGGTAGCCGTAGCATTCACTAGCAGTCAGATAGTAGTAGAGTGTTGTAAGCCTGCGGGGGTAGCCGTAGCATTCACTAGCAGTCAGATAGTAGTAGAGTGTTGTAAGTCTGCGGGGGTAGCCATAGCATTCACTAGTAGTCAGATAGTAGTAGAGTGTTGTAAGTCTGCGGGGGTAGCCATAGCATTCACTAGTAGTCAGATAGTAGTAGAGTGTTGTAAGCGTGCGGAGGTAGCCGTAGCATTCACTAGCAGTCAGATAGTAGTAGAGTGTTGTAAGTCTGCGGGAGTAGACGTAGCATTCACTAGTAGTCAGATAGTAGTAGAGTGTTGTAAGTCTGCGGGGGTAGCCGTAGCATTCACTAGTAGTCAGATAGTAGTAGTAGTGTTGTAAGTCTACGAGGGGGGTAGCCGTAGCGTTCATTAGCAGCCAGATAGTATTTGAGAGTTGTGAATCCACGGGTGTAGCCGTGGCTTTTATCAGATTGGTAGCAGCATGAGCGCGTTGTTGAATGCGGGAACGTAGTAATTCCCACCCGTTCGGGTGCATCAGTGGGAATATGGGAATCCACGGGTTAGATTCAAATTTCCCAAATGGTTCAGTTATGGCTAAGTCAGCAAATTTTGGGCGATAGATCGTGACATCGGTTATGAGATCAGAGTAGCAGTGGACCGTTGGGGTTCGGGTATGTTAATGGCTACCGTCAGTCTGGGAGCCATCATGTTGTTAGCCATGGAATGGATGATGTCAGGATGTGATGTATGGACCCGATCGGTTGGATCGGAAGGTTGTTAGAGCCACAATGACTGGATAACTAGTGGAAACTAGTCCTAGAGGAAGATTTCATTCAGAAGTCGTGGAAGCGACTAAGTGCGGGTCCCTTGACTCCACAGTTGGGTTTGAGTTTAGTGTTTCAGGCAGCTCAGTGTTTCAGCCAGTTTAGTGTTTCAGGCAGGTTCAGTACTGTAGATAATTCCGTGTTTCGAAGGTTTCAGGGTTTTGGGTCAGTATTGTATTTGCGTTGGAATGCAAGTGTTGATGGTATAGTTGGTTGATTTGGAAATGGCATGTCTCTCTCAGTAGGATCAGCTGAGCCTTCGGCCGAGTATAGTGATATGTAAAGATAGCTAGGTAGGTAGCTTTTCTTTCAGGATGGAAGGCTCGAGTTAGTAGGAGTTGAGTAATCAGATGGGATATAAGCAAGCTATTTCTAGCAACATCATTTCAGTATGAGCGGAAGAATGGATAGAACAGTTATAGATGGTCGAAGTATTTTCAGGAGTCGCTGGAAGCGACTAGGAGATTGCGATGGAGTATAGTGACCGGTGGGAGTCCGGTAACTCGGATATCGGTAGATTAGTTGGACCAAAGTGGTCTCAGTGCATCCAGTAGGCGGATGAGGGGTACAGAATTGCCAGTTGGAGGAAGTAATGCTAAGAAAATTATGGAAAGGAGAAGGATTTAGTACGTACCAACGATAATGATCGGCAAGGTGAGTGGCTGGAGTGATGGACAAAAGGGCGTTAGATTTTCCAGACCGAGAGTTGGAGGCAGTTCGAAGGCAGTTGATCGTAGCAAACTTAGAGGATGAAGTTTAGTTTAAGTGGGGGAGACTTGTAACACCCCAAAGTTTGGAAAGCCAAGAAAAGAAAGAAAACCTCAAGTTTAAGGGAGACTCGGCGAGTCCATGGAGGGACTCTGCGAGTCCGAGCGAGATCCGGGTTGTGGTGAAAGCGACCGACTCGGCGAGTCGGCCAAGGAGACTCAACGAGTTGGGTCTGAACGAGGAAAACCCTAAATCCGGGAACTTGGAGCCTATTTAAGCGTCTCATTCTCCTTCCTAGGGTTCCTTTACTGCCTCTTTACCCCAGAACACCAAACCCTAGCCGCCATATCCATTTTTGAGCTAGATCTTGCCTTGTAGAGTGCACTAAAGCTTGGAGAAGGAAGAAAAGCCTTGGAGGTGCAAGAAGGGACTGTAGATCCGAGATTGAGAAGACACTTCAGACCAGTTGGAGGTAATAAGCTATTGCTTGGACTCCCTTTGCACCTAGATCTATTCTTATATGTGAGTTTTGGTCATTTTTAGTATGATATGTAACCAACCCGAGTTGGAGGTTCAGATCTGAGGTTGCTACCTCAGATCCATGTTTGTTTTGGTCTTGAATCCCCTAAATTATCAGCCCTTGGTATGTTGAAGAAGCATGTTTGCCATAAACCCTAGTTTAGGGTGTTTTGAGCCTAGATCTCTTAATCTACACGTAAAGTTTGCCACTTTACGTGGGGAATAGTCCCTAGAAGTATGGATCTATGAGTTGGAAACTCTGTTTGGCTCGAAAAGCCACTGCATGGATTGAGGACTGGATAGACTCGGCGAGTCCTTCGAGTGGACTCGGCGAGTAGCTTGAAGATGAGGAGGAACTCGACGAGTAGGATGAACAACTCGTCGAGTCGGATGAAGTTAGGCATGGACTCGGCGAGTTGGATGAACAACCCGACGAGTTGGTTGAAGATTGTCTAGGACTCGGCGAGTCTATTCTTGGACTCAGCATGTTAGATTGCGAAACCCTAAACCCTTCGAGTTGAGACCCGAATCAGTGAGTCGGGTGGTGACTCAGCGAGTTGGACAGGACAGGACTTGGACCTAGTTGGACTCGGCGAGTCATGGATTGACTCGGCGAGTCGAGTCGCGAATAAGAAAGACCCAGAGCATATGAACTCGGCGAGTCAGTAGATAGACTCGGCGAGTAGGGTTGACCCGGAAGGTTGACTTTGACCAGGATTTTGACCTTGACCAGAATTGACCTAGTGACCTTTGGAGGTCAGTTGGACTAAGTGTTATATTGATATTGATAGCTTGACGAGCTAGTGGAGCAGTAGTCGAAGTCAGAGGTTAGGTAGCAGTCAAAAGGATTAGCAGCAGCAGTTCAGCAGCATCAAGTGAGTTTCCTTCCAGTAGGGACGGGTCTAAGGCCACAATGCCGGCCCGTTCAGTTAGTAGTAGTTTCCGGACTTCGGCCCGATGCAGTAGTTAGTATGTTTGATGCCTTCGTGGCTCAGACAGGATTTATGTGCTATGTTTTATGTGTTATGTGTTATGTGTTCCGGGCTACGGCCCGATGTATTATGCAGTATATGTGTTCATGCTATGTTCAGTCAGTTCCGGACTTCGGTCCGAAGCAGGGGACAAGGTCCCAGTCAGTTTTCGGACTTCGGTCCGATGTAGGGGGCAAGGCCCCAGTTAGTCCGGACCTCGGTCCGATGCAGGGGACAAGGTCCCAGTCAGTTCCGGACTTCGGTCCGATGCAGTTAGTCCGGACCTCAGTCCGATGCAGGGGACAAGGTCCGAGTCAGTTCTGAACTTCGGTCCGATGCAGTTAGTTTCGGACTTTGGTCCGATGCAGGGGACAAGGTCCCAGTCAGTTCCGGACTCCGGTCCGATGCAGTTTCCGGGCTTCGTCCCGATGCAGTGGGCAAGGCCCAATATGTGTTTATATGTTATTGTATGGTATGTGGTAGTTTGGGGGAGCTCACTAAGCTTCGTGCTTACGGTTTTCAGTTTTGGTTTCAGGTACTCAGTTTTCAAAAGAAGAGCTCGGGGAGATTGCAGTGCACACACCATAGTCAGTTAGCCTGGGAATGTTTGACTCTGATAGTGATATTATGTTTTGAATTAATACTCAAGAATTTATGTTATGACTTATGATACAGTTTTTATAATTATGATTCTAGTAATGCTTTTAAAGAAAAATTTTTTGGTCGTGATTTTTGGGTCGTTTCAGGCACCAACGCCTTTCGTACCTAAACTTTAAAGATATTAATAAGTTTGTGCTTGGTGATCATGTTCGAGGTCTTCCAGTTTTAAAATTTTGATATGGAACACCTGTGTGCAGCATGCGAGATGGGTAAACAAAGCTGAAAGAGCCATCCTACACGTATCAATACCAAGATTGTTGAAGCTCTTGAACTTTTGCATATTGACTTATGTAGAGCTTTGGCTATTAAAAGCATCGGTGGCAATAAGTTCATTCTTGTTATAGTAGATGATTTTTCACGCTTCACCTGGGTAATCTTTCTTAAATAAAAGTTAGAGGCGACCCCAAAGTTGAAAGCTTTCGTCAAGCAAGTCGAACTTCAACTGCGAAAGGTGGTGAGGAAAATTCGAAGCGATAATGGGCTTGAATTCAAGAATAAAGAGCTTGAAGACTTTCTGGCCGAAAAGAGAACTTCTCAGCTCCGTATACCCCATAACATAATGGAATTGTTGAAAGATGAAACCGTTCTCTATGTGAGGCAGCCCGAACCATGTTGAGCTTAGCTTCACTCCCATTATACTTCTGGGCTGATGTTGTTGCTACTACATGCTATACTCAGAACCGATCCCTACTTCAAAAGCGATTCGCCATCACTCCGTATGAAATTCTGAACAATAGGAAGCCAAATGTTAAGTTTTTCCACGTGTTCGGATCCATATGCTTCATTTTTAACTCCAAAGAGAACCGAAACAACTTTGATGTCAATGCTGACGAAGGAATCTTTATTGGCTATTCAATAACTTCAAAGGCTTACAGGGTTTTGAATAAACACTCCAAACGGATTGAAGAAACCTACTACGTAACGTTTGATGACAACTACATGAAGAAAGTTCAAACAAATGAGAGTGTCATTGGGGAAATATTTCCAGAATCAGGTTAAGTCTAAGTTCCAATGTCCAACTTGTTTGAAGAGTACATAAGGCTGTTCGACGAACCAAAAAAGGCCATACTCTCAGAGGCGAAAACAGAAGACAACAAAATCAACCATCTGAAGAAGATCATCGATGAAGGTGCAAAAGATATGGAAAGAGATCCTCCTAAACCAGTTGAAGGTCAACCCTCAGCAGATCCTCCAAACAAAAGCTCAATTTTAAATGGGGAGGGTCCATCTGTCACCAACACAGCCGAACTGCCAATCGAGGGGTAGCATCTAACTCTAACTCATGATGGTCCAGTCGAGGGGGAGAACCCTCTTCTAACTGCAAGAGTGCATCCCACTCCAACCAAGGGAGAGACTCCTGAACCTGACATGGGATACACTTTGACATTTAAGGTGGAGATTGCAAATATAAATGACGAAGACGATCAATCAGAATTTGAAGAAGAGATTAATGCAGAGTTGGATCCTGTTTATGACCCGAACTACCCTCCTCTGACAAAACGGACTAAGGATCATCCCAAAGCATAGATAATTGGTGAATCATCTTAGCGGGTTCTCACATGATCTCAATTGAAAGCGAAGCAAACTACATTATTCTCCCACATTGAATTATGCATGTTTAGTTCGTTTGTCTCTAAAATCGAACCAAAGACGGTCAGCACTGCACTTGATCATGCCGATTGGGTACAGGCAATGCAAGATGAACACCATGAGTTTGAATGTAATCGAGTTTGGAGACTAATTTCCACACCAAACGATGCAAGCGTGGTCGGTTTGAAGTGGGTCTTAATGAACAAGATGGATAAAGAGGGCAATGTCATTAGGAATAAGGCTCGGCTGGTGCTAAAGGGATATAGCCAAGAAAAAGGAATAGACTATGAGGAGACTTTCGCTCCAATAGCAAGATTGGAATCGGTTCAAATCTTTCTAGCATATGTTGCTCATAAAAAATTCGAAGTTTTTCAAAGGGATGTGAAATATGCCTTCTTAAAAAGAGAACTAGAAGAAACTGTGTATGTTAAGCAACCACCCGGGTTCGTGAATGAGAAATACCCTGATCATTGCTATGTGTTGGATAAAGTTGTGTATGGACTGAAGCAAGCACCAAGGGCCTGGTATGAAACATTAACTTGCTTTCTAAAAATTTCTAAATTCAAGCAAGGTTCGGTTGATCCAACCTTCTTTCGCTAGAAAGAAGGAGAACATCTAATGATAGTTCAGATTTTTGTCGATGGTATCATCTTTGGCTCCACGAATCTAGACTTAACAGTTGAATTCAGAAAGCTGATGGAGACTAAATTTGAAATTAGCGCAATGGGTCCAATTAACTTTTTTTCTTGGGTTGAATATAAGACAGGGAATAGAAGGTATTTTTATTAACCAGGAGGCCTACACGAAGAATCTATTGGCCAAATTTGGTATGACGGGAGACTCAAAGGTGAAGGTTCCCATGGCGTTTGGTACTAAGTTAACACCATCTCGGGAAAAGCCTGTTGTGGACGTGACTATCTACCGTTAAATGATAGGATCTCTCATGTATCTAACAACTTGTAGACCAAACATTATATTTTCTGTGTGTTATTGTGCCAAGTTTCAAGCTATTCCTAGAGAACCTCACATGGTGGCAGTGAAGAATATTTTTCACTATTTGAAGAGAACCTCGTCACTGGTCTCTGGTATCCAGTCTACTCTGGGTTCTTTGTTCAAGCCTTTTCTGATGCTGATCTTGGTGGATACGGTCTAGATAGAAAGAGCACAACTGGAGGATGTCAGTTCCTTGATGGTAAACTTGTTAGCTGGCAGTCTAAGAAGCAAACATGTGTGTCTCTATCAACAGCCGAAGCTGAGTACATGGTTGCTGCCACATGTACCTCACAAGTAATCTGGATACAAAGTCAACTTAGAGACTAGGTTGAGTATGAAGAAGATTCCTCATTATTGTGACTCTGAAAGCGCGATAAGAATTTGTCACAATCTGATGCAACACTCAAAGACAAAGCATATTGCACTTAGGTACCCTTTCATCAAGGACCATGTCGAAGATGGAAACATGGAAGTCCATTTTGTTAGGTCCTCAGACCAACTTGCTAACATTTTCACTAAAGCATTACCAGAAGCAAGCTTCAACAAAATTTTACATGGTTTGGGAATGATGGAAGCAGAATCGGTACCGAATCCTTAAACCTCTCTCTGAAAATTTTGGCAACCAAAATAGAGCGAACGCTCGGTCTACTTCGGTTCCAGAATTTTAGGGAACCGAAATGAACTGAAATACTCTGCTTATTTCAGCTTCTTAATTTTTGGGAACCAAAAGTAAACGATCGCTCGGTCTATTTCGGCTCCATAATTTTAGGGAACCAAAATGAACCGAGCGCTCTGCTTATTTTGGCTCCTCAATTTTGGGGGACTAACATGAACTGATTTCTCGGTTTATTTTGCTTCAATTATTTAAGGTTTTTGTTCGGCTATACCTTTTTGTATACTTTCTTTTCGACTCTTTACTTTCTTTAGTTTGTTAGTTTTTCTTTATTTCTAACATGTTTAAAATTGTTTTTGCATATTTTTGTTTTTATTATTTTTCAGAAATTGCAAAAATCCAAAAATATTTTTTTTATTTTTTTATTTTTTTTACAGAAAATTTGAAATCCCAAAAAAAATTTATGTTTCAGTTATCTCTTGTTATCTTCTCTATTGTTTCGTTTTCTATTTTTCTTGTGTGTGGTTTGTTTGTTCTTCTTCTTTAATAGGTATCAAGTACATAGTTGTTATATAAACTTGAGATGGGGTAGGTATATCAATTTCAATATAAACTAGCTAGGTGTCCCTAGAAGCATTTTGCTTAATGTAGACCAAAGCCTATAAAACTTTGAGTGAAGCCTTAATGATTCGATCTGTACCTATCATTTCTTCCCAATTAGGCCACTACATTCACTCAAGTCATGAGCTACCCTACACTTCTCAAATGAGTCAAGAGTTTTCTATTGTGTCACTCTTTTAAAGCAGGGGTACTTTCTATTCTTTAACCACCTCATCTATATTCTCCAACTACTTTTGGTTCATCAATGTAACCCTTGAGACTCTCAGAGATTACCACTGAGGTTTATGGTTACACAAACTCTGAGTTAATGATCTTAGATGCGTACACCACGTGCTAAGTGAGACCCAAAATCCAACACCAATGTTGAATTGACAGTGAATATTTATATTCAAGAACTCACTTGTTACCTAATGAAGTCACTTTTATTTTCTTGCGTGATCTTTATGAAACTATCTAACACCAAGGCATTTCTTCCCAAAGATCCAGTTTAGTTTTTGTTTTTGAGATTTCTAGTATAAATCTTGTTACTTCAAAAATATCCAACCTACTTGTTCAAAAGACCACATCGGTCTCACAACTACTTCATCCAACGTTCGGTCTTATATTAAGTATCGATGTTTGGTTGAAGATTAACCAACCATTGAAACCTATCTTTAAAAAGAAGCCTTTAAATGTTTCATAACAAATAATTGATCGTATTCTCATGGGAAACCACACAAGCACTTCAAGTTTCTCTTGACTTTGAAGGAAGAGATTTGTGCCCGGTATCCTCTGCTCTATGTCGTATTTGACATCACTCACATCCCATACACTTATTGCTTTATTTCTTATTCTTTGGCACACTAATGCACGGAAATCTTCATGATTTTCCAAAATTATGGTACGTGACAATTATGAGTTGTTTTTACTTTCGGCTCCAACCATTAAACAAATTTATGGAAACGAAAGGGTATTATGTACCGTGAATGAACAACAGATCGGGTCGATTGAATGGATAAGAAGTTGAAATGTGTTTTTGGATAAGTTCAAGAATGCGCGCGTGAAATCAAAACGGCTCCTAAACCTTCGCCGTATGACGTCTATCTGGGGAAACCAAGCTATGCAATCCCGCTTTTCTAGGCGCTTTTTCAGAGATCTTCTCATCATTATGGCAGATTCTTTCTATCTCCTACCAATCGTATATAAAGGAATTCTCACACCACTGTACCTTTTTACCATTCTCAAATTCTCTCAAATTAACCATTGAAATTAAACTATTCATCTTCTTCACGAGTTCAACAATGGCAGAATCTTCATCACTTCAAGATCAAAATGTAGTGTTGTCATTGCTTACGATCAAGCCCAATTAGAACATGATCATTCAGCTGACTCCATTCCTGTATGATTCGTACATGCTTCAAGTTGTGTAATGTCTCAAGTATTCTCCCATGGTAATCTCTCTTACACAAGTAGAATCTGTTCCAATGTCATTGTTGTCACATGTGTATTCTATCTCAACATACATCAAAACCAAGGAGAGAATCTACTTTCATATTCTTACTCAGAAGGCTTCCATCTCAAAAGGGCGAGTTTGCTCACTGTTAGGGCTTGTTGTAGACGCTTCAGTTGTCTCTCCGGATTTCATAACTACAACTCAACTATCTTCAATGTTTTATGAGATGGGATACACTAAGGTTCTTACTACCTTCACCAAGTTCAAAAAGCCATGCTTACCTCCTCAATGGAATGGGTTACTCACTCTTGTTCACAAGGGGTTAGCTGAGCGTGTTGGTGGATCTGATGGTTCGAACACATGCTTTATGATGATTATGTATGGTCCTTACAACGGACTCAACCTAGACTATGGTTCATTGATATGGACCCAACTGGTGCATAGCTTGAACTCTTCAACGAAGCATTCAAAAATCTTGTGTGGTCATTTTTGGACTCTTGTCACACGAAGGGCTATGAACTCTCTTGATATTCTTGTCATGAAGGACACTTTGCTCTCATCTGTCTCAGCCTTTCACACTAAGAAGTTCATAGTAGCTTATCCAACCCAATACTTTCATAACGTTTCAATTCCAGAAACCATGTATCGGTTTGTCTCTCAAAAGAGTAAAGTAATTTCAGAATACAAGTTGCTTCCTCCCAATAGTCCACGCAAATTCACTCCAGAGATTCAAGCTGCTTTGGATGAGGTTGAGAAGCCAGCTAAAAGAGGGAAGAAAGCCAATCCCAAGAAAGATGCAACCGAAGGTCCCTCCTCTAAACCAGCCAAGTCCAAGAAAAGAAAAAGTGAAACTAGTGACTCTTCTGCTCTAAAGAAAGTGAAGAGAATGGCACGAAGAAAACAAAATCCTTCACCTTCCTATTCAGAAAAGAATGATGAGCAGTCTGCTGGTGAGGAAGAGGAAGAAAAAAATGAAGGTTCTCCTAGGGGGAATATACCTCCTCCGTCTCCAACTCCAGAGGATGTTATTAATGATTCTATTCCCACTCCCCCTCCATCTCTACCCAAGTCTATTGTTCAGGATTCGGTTCCACCTCCACCTCCACCTACATCACAACCTTCTTCTACAATTGCTCCACCACCTCCTGTCAGCTCTACTCCTATCACTACCGCTCTATTACCACCTCCTATTTTTTCCCAAGCGACTTTCACCACTACACCTATCATCACCTCTACCACCAATTCTTCAGTAAAAGTCAACTCATATGATGTGGGGGTGAAGACTGAAGATCCTCCTAAAGTCACAACTGAACCAATTTCCCCAAATCCTTCTAGTGATTCTAAACCAGTTCTTGGAGGAACCGAATTTGAGTTTGATTCTACTTACTACAGTCCCTATAGAATCCCAAGTGATGAGGATGAATCTGCTCCATCGACCAAGCAACAAATACACAATGTAAATGAAAAGTTGGATGCACTGATTGATTCATCTAAGAAGTACAAAGATGTTGTCATGAAAGCCTTTTTGGATACCGCTTTGCACCAGTATCACGAGTCCATCAACAAATGCACTGTTGTTATGGATGATTCTACTTCTTTGTGCAAGAATGCTACAGCTGACGTCAAAAACCTCATTCATGATTCCAAGGTTTTCCTTGATTCTCTCAAGAGCCATGCTGAGACAAACGCTGCTAAGGTGAATGCATCAGTTTCTTCCCTATCTCAGTCTCTTCAAGGAGAATAAGCCAAATTTGAAACTCTTCGATCTGATGTTTTTACTGATAACTAGACTTTTCTAGCATCTGTTGACTCTCGGTTAGACAAACTCAATTCTGATTTCCAGGTGGAAAGAAAACTACGAGATGATCTTGCTCAACAGATTGTTATCAATGAAGTGCAGAAGGCTGAACTTGCCAAAGCAGAAAGATAGATTTCACTATTAAAAATCGAGCATGTGTTTTTCGTAGCTATGCTAGGGATGTTCTTACTCAGTTGCACAATGTGATTCATGTTCATGATCTAATTCTTACGCTTACCATTCGAAATCATCTAACCTCCAAATTCCTTCCGGAAATTGAACTCTTACGCGAAATGAAGGATGTTTCGGAGAGGATGGCCACTCCGCAACAAGGGGTGAAGGTACTGTGAAGATCCCTCCTGATGTTAAACCGAAGGTGGCTATAAAAAACAAACCAAAGGATAATGTAGCTTCGGGTTCTGTTAATAAATAAAAGAAGAAACATGTCATTGGGAAAGATGATGATAGTGAAGAAGATCAAGAAACTATATCTAAGATCCTGAAGCGAAAGAAAAGTGATCAGGAGATTGATGAAAATCTTCGAGTTGCAAAGGAAGAAGAATAAAGAAGAAAGAAATAATAAAGAAGAATGAAGAGGATGGTGATGCTCTGAGTTGCAAGAAGACGTTGTTCCCCCCTTGGACTAGGGAAACACTGATCAAAGAAGCTATAGTGTTTGCAAGCACATACTGGCTGGAACCTGTGACTTCGTTTGACTGTGATAATATGAGGGATTCACAATATGATATGCCTATAACACGAAAGGCATTCATTTTTCATTGTTTTGACTCCACTCCAGAAGTCCCTTCACCTCATCCTCAAATCGACCGAGAACTTATTGATTTTTATCTTCAGTTCAGTTAGCCTCAGTACCTAACCTGGAGCGCACAGAAAATTACAACGGTCAAGGTGCTGAAGCCTTTGCATGTAGGGAAGTTCATTAATGTTCAATTCAAAATAACTCGAGGTTCAGATAACTCGGTTTATTTGATTTCCTTGGCAGATCTTCCCAACTTAAATCATCATGATTGGATCCTGCTATTTAATATTTTTCTCTCTAATGCGAAAGAGTATGAATCATCTGAAGAGGATGTTGGCTTCCTACATCCATGAGGTTGCCAAGATGGATCAGGAAATAGCTTCTGTTTTGAGGAAAAAACCAACGGTGAAGCCTACTACAAAGCCAGGAGATGTCAACAAAATGCATCTTGGTCAGATTGATTATGCTCACCTTACTGTTATGTTCACAAGAGTTAAAGGTGAAATGTTTCTGTTTGCTCTTATTCAAAAGCACCTGTTCTCCACCGATTGCTTGGAATTCATTATCAATCTTGTTCATCGATGTAAGGAGAATTCTGCTTCAGATAAGAAGAACTTCACAGACATGCTTCGGTGGTACATCACATTCAGGCAAACTCTTTTCGCCATCATACTGAGTGTGTTCAAGACTGTGAAGAAGTCTGTTGTAGCTCAACCGAACTGAGCTCTTGGCTCCATTGACGCAAAGGGGGAGATTGTTGGCTCTTATGTGTTGCGTCATGGGCCATTCTTTTGTATATCCGGTTTGGGCCTGTCCAACCGTGATTATAGATTAGGGTTACGTTATATATATATAGTGCATGCATGTATGCCTTTATAGATACGATAGTCATTTATTATCTTTGCTGCATTGTAACCCTAAACACCTCTACAGTCGAAGTTCTTAATCGAGCTCTTCTAAGGTGCTCAAGTTAATCATTCGACATTAGTTAAACCATTCTTGTGTTCATCAATTCTTTATCTTTATTTTTCTGTTTGAATCTAACGATCTATAAGAAGTTTTTATTCCAATACTAACCATTCGTTTACGGGAATTCATTCTTCATTAGTTTTATTTTAATTAATAGAACTACTACACACTACTCTGGAGGATTCCAGGGAATACAAACTCATGGTTTTATTTTAAATAATAAAACTACTATACACTACTAGTGGTAGTCAGTGTTTTCATACAAAAGGTTTTGTACAAAACAACACTATATAATACAGTTGGTGGTAACAAGGCATACAAACTAACACTTTCATATACTACTATGGAATACATTAACAAACATACATTTTGGTCTTAGGGTTTTAAGACTACTTTTCATTACTAAAGAAAATATTGGATTTTCTTGAGAAACATAGAAACATTTTCACAGATTCATTGGTAGGTTTTCATTACAAAAATATTCTTATGAGCACACCAACTTCAATTTTGATACACTTTCAAAGTCGCTTGTATTCTCAGGAAATCAGTAGACACGTATACCCGCATGCTTTCGAGAAAAAGGAGCTCATAGAGTCGTGTCTTTCACACTTTTGTTATACTTCGGCTACATACAAATTATTTATCAAACATATGTAAATACCTTATATATTCAATGTAAAGGTTGTGTTTACTATATTTACTATGATGCAATTTTTGTGATACTGTACATGACGTCCTCCACCTCCAAACGTTTCCGCCATCTCGGTTTGGGGGTGTGACAGATTAGTATCAGAGCATTGCTTATAGTGAACTAAGTATATAAAACCTTATATGATATACAACTATAAACACTAAGTGGGCCGAAGCGTTCTTAACTAATGTATACTTTTAAATTCTAAGTATTTTATAAGAAGCATACAAGTATACATACATACCAGCAGTAGTATCATGAGAAGAACGAAACAAAGTATTTAGATGTTGGACACTGTTGTTAAACCTGGATAGTTATGTAATCATATCTGGGATAAATATAGTCCGATCAACTATATTTAAGTGAGATACGACCAACATGTGTTTGGGAGTGATAGTGGTGTTGCAGCAAGTCTAAAACTTACCAAAACTTTATACCAAAAGGGATCAATAGAACAAAATGTACAAACTAAAATAATATAGGAGTATTTTATCACATTATAAGACCAGAGCCATATACATTGTAGAGATTTCATTCCAAGTGTTGCTATTTATTTTTCGGCGATTGTTTACTTGTATTAGCATACTTCCTATGTAAATCGCTTAATAGAACACTATATCTGTCATGATGAGATATATCTTGTTCAATATCACCTGACTCAGAAACATCATAGAGGACCTACCATCCTTTTCTCTTAATTTATCATTGAAAAAGATGCCTCCGAAGAAGAAGCCCAACAGAAATAACAACAATCCTCAAATAGATCCGCCACCACCACCTCCTCAGTACGATTGTTGTCTTTCAAGAAGAAGTAACAGTCGATGTGGCTCGCGCCATGTCACAAATCAACGCAAGTGGCACTAGCAGGGCGTGTAGAGGTGCCAACCCATCAAATCTCGGTGATAGTCATGAACACACGAAGGAGTGTTCGTACAAGGATTTTGCAAAAGCAAAACCTCGTTTTTTTGATGGCAATGGAGGTGTCATTGCCTAAACCCGATGGTTTGAGAAGACCGTGTCAATCTTCGAGATCTATGCATACCCCGAATCCAGCAAGGTGAAGTTTGCAGCATGCACCTTCACTGATAGAGCACCAACTTGGTGGAATAGCCAAGCCAAATCCGTAACTCTTCCAGTGGCTAACGTCATGATTTGGGTCGATCTGAAGGAGTTGATGCTCGTTGAAATAGTGTCTAGGGTTAGGGTTTGGATTGCCCAAAATCGGTAGGGAGGAGTGTACCGGGTTTAACTCGCCACTCCTTTCCAAGTTTTGCACAGTATACTCCTTTGGTCCCTCCATCCCAATTTCCTTTCAAAGGAACTCAATAATTTACCCTTTAGCCCTCAGAATTCCCAAATCCTTCCAATATAAGTCCCAAAAGATACCGAACACTACCTGATTCCTGAATATCTTTACAAAATAAATCTTGGAATTATGCTTTGGAGGTTCAAGTGACACGTGGGGTCGGGGCCCTAGAGTATTTGGAAGTGTGCGCCATCTCGTTGCACCTTTTGCAGCAAAAATCCCTGCAGGCTAACGATGATGGTATTTGCACTTGTTGCATGGTGGAATGTTCCCAATATATGATTTTATCGATGTGGGAGGAGTAGGGTTAATAGGGGTAAGGACTCCTCCCGCTTATGGCCTTTTTGTAAGCCTTTGAGTAGAACTGCCTCCTTCTTTGTTTTGCTTCATGACCTTAGATTTGAAGTTCGTGGTGTCTTAGTAAGTCGTCCTTTGTTGGTTTCCTTGGTTATTATCATGCTTGAAATTATCGACACTTCTTCCATTTTCTTTTGTGTTGTCGGCATTTAGGTATGTCCTGACAGCTACCACGGTAGTCGTTACAGTGTTTTGGAAAGTGGCGGAATCTATTTGTAGGATCGGTGCTTCGTCGAGGTGTTTGTTGTCCTCATGAGAGGACATGGTTCTGTTGCATGATGGGAAACAGGTATGTGAGTAACTATGGTTATTTCTAGTCATATATTATCTATGATTATAGATATGAACTTATGCATGTACGCATATAAATCACATGTTTTGTTATACGTTTCTCGTCGTTTCAACCTACATTCCTATGATGTATTACGATTGAGAGTAGAATTGAGCATCGCACGAATGTTATGTTTTGTCGTGATATGGTATAGCCACCTATATAATGTTTGGATTTAGATCACATGGGTTCTTGGAAGCCATACCTCTCTTTGGTTTCCATTATTGGTTCCGGTTAAAAACATTATAAGCCACAAGCGAATAGTGTGGTGATTTCCTTATGCCGACATGGCCTATAAGGTGCTCGGCCATTTTACTCATTTCATAAGCAGCCCCTTCCGCTCTTTGTTCTGCTAAGGCTATGCTAGCCTTAGTTGTAATCTGGTGTCGTCTTAGGGTGGTCACTTCTTCCTTTATGGAGTGTAGAGGGTTCGTACGGTTCTCTAATTCTACTTGTTGGTTCCATAAGAGTTTGGAATGGTGTTCTTGTTATTCGTGGGGAGTCCGATTTACATTATTGTATATCGTGCTTCGTCTCCCGTCTATATTACTACATGACAGAGAATAGTAAACCGGGAGTCAAATCGGGTTGCTTGTGGCCCATATGGGTGTGGTGCTTGAATTGTGAGGGTGTTGGGGATCAGAGTACGGTGCACATCGATTGTGGATCAGATTGTCTTTCTTGGGAATACATCATGAACCTGATAGGTGTCAATCACCAAGCTTGTGTTGGCGTGGGTATTGTTTTGTTACAAGGTACGTCCACACCAGGGGTACTTATATTGGGTGTTTACGTATCTACACAAGATTATACATATAAATACAAATATAATATTTTATATTCTATAATCGTGTGTATATTTTAACATATCTCTCTCTATCTCTCGCTTTATCTCTTTTTATATTTTATGTAATTAAAATTTAAATATCTTTTATTTAAATTATTAAAAAATAAAAAGAATATAGTGGTGGGTATAACAACCTTTAGTGGTTGTATGTGGTCGTCAATGTAATACCATTCACCCAAGTGAGTTACTCGGAAATACATATATATATATATATATATATATATATATATATATATATATATATATATGTGTGTGTGTGTGTGTGTGTGTGTGAGTGTATATATATATATATATATATATATATATATATATATATATATATATATATATATATATATATATATATATCCCTATTCTAATAAACGAACAAATTTATTCTTCTATTGACAAGTGTCAAAATATTAGAAATCCTCATTAATATTATATGTCACATATCATACCACATATCAATCTATTAATTCTCTATTTCAAAATTTAAAATTTAAAATTTATCACTCTAATTATATTAAATTAATAACTAATTCTTCATTTCAAATTTCAAATATTAAATTTCACACTCTAATTGCGTTAAATTAATATCAAAGGGCTTCTAGCCCGATGATATTGGGTGGTGTCTTCACTCCTTGCGGCCGAGGGTTCAAGTCCCGTGGTGGACATAGATGAAATTAGGTGTTAGTTTGGGAGTAGATTATTATATTTGTATTTTCCAGCTCAAAAAAATTACATTAAATTAATAACATTAGATTAAAAAATAAAAGAAAATTAATATATACTATAAAGTGAGATAATTTCATGTATTTATTTAAATCAATGATTATAATTTTATGTAACTAAAAAAACATCTCTTAATTAATAATTTTTTGAAATAATTAGTTAATTTTTTTGAGTTTTACTGTGAAAAATTAATTGATTTTATAACCGTGGTTCTTACGGGTTATAAACTATTATATATATATATATATATATATATATATATATATATATATATATATATATATATATATATATATATATATATATATATATATATATATATATATATATTTCCGGTAAGAAAAAAACATTTGACAGGAAGATAAGAAAAAAAATTTCGACTTATTTTTTTTAACGAACAAAACAAATGAATCCTAGGTGAATTAATAATAACATGATTCAACAAAAAAAAATACCAATAACTAATTTTGATGATTCATTTTTAGGATGAATTTATTGATATTTACTAAAAACGTCATAAAACTGAATTTTTTTTCTTGATTTACCTAAAAATAAATCATGAATGTGTTTTTTTAAGATTTTTTTTTTATGAATCATCTTACTTTTGAATCATCTAATGATTCGTTTCATTTTTATTTTTTTTTTACTAAGAAAATATGTATATAAAAAATTTCTTACCTTCCTACCAAAATTTTTCTTCGTATTTGATCTTCTCTCTCTCTCTCTCTCTCTCTCTCTCTCTCTCTCTATATATATATATATATATATATATATATATATATATATATATATATATATATATATAAACACACACACTATCCGTTACCCCCGCAAAGCGGCGGACGACAAATAATTTATTTCGACAATTAATTTCTTTTCGATGAAAAATGATTATTTTCAATTCAATCATTAGTTTGTTTTAGGAAACATGTCATATTAAAAATAAAGAAAATTCATGAAATGACCAAATTATAGGGTGTTGAGTATTTATTTGGATGAAAAAAGATCTGGTCAAAACCTTGGAAGAGAAGATTTTTAGGAGTTTGTTTAATTTTTAATATTATTTTATTAGTGATTAGTTGTACAATTGTCTTAATGATTTGGACGTTTTAAAAATATATTATTATTTTATTCAATCTATTTTTAGAAATAGTGATATATATATATATATATATATATATATATATATATATATATATATATATATATATATATATATTCACTTTTTGTTATATGTCTTCCAATTACGTCTTTTAATTAATGTATTGTTACTTATTAAGTTTCAAAATTTAAGCTTCTCACTCTAATTAAATTAAATTACTAATATTAGAATAAAACTAAAATAAAATGAATACAAATTGTAAAAATGATAGATTTCATATATTTAATTAAATCAACATTTATAATTTTATATAACTAAAAAATAATTCTTAATCAATAATTTATTTAAAATAATTGATTAATAATTTTGAAATTTTACTATCAAAATTTAGTTAATTTTATAACCATAATTTTCACAGGTTAAAAAAAAAAAAAAACAGGAACTGCTTCTCTGTTCTGTACCTACATGCCAACATTCTTCGTTCTCCCAAGTGTTTCTTTGCATTTCACACTCCAGTATGTCGAAAGAGTAAAATTTTCGGGTTTCGGGTACAACGGGTATTTTCCTTAAAAAAATAATACCCGATACCCGACCTATATTGTAATTCGGATTTTCGGGCTTCGGGTATTCGGGTTTAAGGTCGGATCAGATAATTATCGGGTATACCCGAAAATTTCTCAAGTGTCACTTTTTTGTTCTTTTTAATTAAATAGTTTCAAGTATGTTTGAAGAATTCTTGGTGTATGAACATAGATTACAATAGTTCATCATTTTATAACAAAAACACTTCGTATCTAAGTTTGGTTTTATTTTCGTTTACCTTGTATACTATGTTTATAAATTTGATATTCAAATAATAAACCTTAATGAACCAAAAAGAAGATGATAATAACATCAATAATATCATCACGATTGAATGAACAAAATACATAAGTCACAACTCAACTACACAATAAATGCTTAAACATAACAAAAGAGTAAAATTTATAAGTGATAACCCAATTCAAAACATAACGAAGTTTCAAATCACCTTCAAATGATTTTTAGTTTCACAAAAATATTCATCAATCTTGTATCTTCACGTTGCCACATTCATTTCCATATCCAATCCGAGCTCTAATTAGATGTACCAACTTTTCTCAAGCCTATACAAATAGTATAAGTATTAAAAGGACAAAATATAACATGTCAAAATATTACAAAATATTAAAGATAAACAACTACCTTTATCAATTTCTTGTAGGTTTTTTCAATCTTGTTCAAAATCGATGTTGTCACTTATACCACCCCGAAGCCAATCTTGGGTACAAATTATACTTTCAACAATCTTAGGAGTCAAAGAACTCCTATACGGATCCAAATATCTCCCGCTATTGCTAAAAACAGATTCTGAAGCCACACTTGAGACAGGAATGGCAAACAAATCTTTAGCCATCAATGATAGAATCGGGAATCTTGGACTATTCGCTTTTCACCAATCTAAAATGTTAAACATTCACGAGTCTTCTTCAACACTTTCTTTCAAATACTTTTCTAACTCGCCAATTGACTCAACTATGTTTGTTTTCATCTTTTCTCTTAGTTTATTTCTCAATGGTAGTATTGGTGTCGTAGCATCCAGATTCTAGCGTTTCCCTAAAATCGACGATGAATTACTAATGTAATCATTATATAATTTATACATAGAATCCATAATATATTTATTTTTCTCCTCCATCTTTTATTTTCCATAACGGTCCTCAAGTAGTATAATCAAATACATTACTTTGTTCCTCGGGTCAAGAATCAAAACAAAGTAGAGCAATAAATTCATTTTTTTCTACATCACCAAAATACTTATCAAACTTTACTCTCATTGCCAATGCAACATCACAAAGGCTAGCATCGGAAATAGCATCATCCAAGAGTGTACGAATGGAATAAATGTCTTCAATGCACATGTTTGATGTCACGTATAGTGTCCCAGAAATCCTTTCAGTAACATCACAAAATGGTTTCGAAAAATGGCACAAATGCCTAACATGTTGCCAATCGCTCGGTGAAGGAATCGATAAACCTGCCTTTTAATGTCGGAACGAAACTCATATTCCTCTAGATCGTATCTCTCAAAAAAAAAAATCATAAGCTTGGGCAATGTTCAACATTCGATAAGTAAAGTTCCATCTTGTTGGAACATCTCTTACCAAGTGTTTCGTTGTACCCAGATTAACAAGCTTAGCAAACTTGGTGAATTTACCAATTCTTGAAGGTGATTACCTAATTCAGTTTATTTTTAATACCATCTTGCACCACCAAGTTTAAAATATGGGCAACACATCTCATGTGTGTCCATTTCCCATTTAACAGACACTTATTGGAATTCTGAAAGATTTTTAAAAAAAAACTCAATTGCCATGTCATTAGCACTTGTGTTGTCAGTGGAAATTGTGAAAACATTTTTTATTCCCCAATCTATTAAGCATTTCTCAACCATTAATCCAATATTAACCTCACGATGACTCTCTTGAGGACAAAAACTCAACACTTTTTTTTTTCAATTTCCATTCATTGTCTACAAAGTGGGCGGTGAGACACATATCACTTGATTGTTGTGTAGAAGTCCAAGTATCGGTGGTCAAACAAATCCTACCAACGTTTTTTTAATAAAAGCTCGAATATTTTCTTTTTCTTATTGAAACAATTAGTAGGTATTTGTTGTACTTATACTTCTACATGAAATTTTAAACATTGGTTGAATAACACTACTGTAATATTTAAAGCTCGCACCTTCCACAAAACTAAATGGAAGTTCATCAACTACTAACATGTGTGGCAAAGCCTTCTTACTCTCTTTTTGATCAAATTTCAAAGATGTTACTTGTTTAATTTCATCACCAAAAGCTATTTGTATTTGACCAGCAGTTACTTTAGCCCAGTAAGGCGTACATTTGTTTAAATGAGTTAAAAGATTTTTGGTACCATACCCTTTTCCCTTCACACTTATATCGCCTGGGACCACAATGCTTACATTTTGATCTTTCAACTCCCTCTTTGTTTGTAATCTTTCGAATTCATCCCAAACTTTGGATCTTGGTTTGTACTTTTTGGTTGTCTTTCATTTACTACCGGAACTGAATCATTGGTTGGGCTTTCAAGGTTTATCATCTCATCTTCAATATACTCGTTCGTTTCAGACATCTACAAGTATATAAAAAAAGTTAAGAAAATATAAACAAAAAGATTTAATAAAAAAGAAAACAAACAATATCTAAATTCTAAATAATTTGACAGCTTTATACGTCAAACATCTATATAAAGGAATTCAATTACATACCATTTCTTGTAAAAGAAAGCAAAACAGATTCCAACTTAATTCCAAAACATATACATGAAACATTTGACAACTTTATACATCAAACATCTATATTTTTGGTATTTTTGCAGCAAATCAACTTATATTTTTTATTTTTCTAAACATATTAAAAAAAGTAGACAAGAAAGAAATTAAAACCAACATATTTTTCTGCATAGTTATGCCTAAGCTAAACACAATGTGAGTCAAAACCAACATATTTTAACTTGTGATTAACAACAACACAACAAAAAAATCAAAGATAATGCAAACGTTTTCTGCAGAAAAACTAACTTATAATACAGAATTTTTAACTTGTGATTGTTTTCAGCGTGATCACATGGAGAGGGAACAAACGTCTTTGAGGTGTGCGATATTAGTGAGAATTGTGATGAGGGTTCAGGAGTCCTTTACCTCAAAACCAGGCTTTACTTCAGTGTCGTATTTACTAAGGAGTCGTTGTTCATAAGAAGGAAACGAAAGGTTTTTTTTGAAGCGTGCTATGAGCAACCATGCGTACTGACTACATTGTATGTTTATTTGGTATTCTTTAAAAAAAGGATTCGGGTATACTCAAAAATTAATATTCGTACCTAATACCCGACCTATATTATTATCGGGTTAACGTATTACCCGAATGTTCATACCCGTTACCGTTCTACCCGATCCATTATACCCGAATTCGGAATGGATCGGGTGGCTAGAACGGGTTTCAGTTTTTTAGACACGCCTATCACACTCCACGAAAAAATGAGTGGAATGTTAAATATTGACTTTTGTTTAGATTGTAATCATATGGATTTGTATGATTGATCCACTAAATATACTGGAAGTCGATAAAAATCTTGGTCTTATGAACATTCCTACAAAGATTATAATATATTGTATAAAATAAAGTATTAATACACGATCAATGAAATAAAATATCGTAGTTGCAATAGAGTTAGATAAAATATTAGGTGGCTTGAGAGGAAAGTATCCTCCATATTCGTGGCATATCCATTTTTTTTCATAATATTTTTTTTTTGGAACCAGTTTTCAAAATAATTTATAATTGGTATTATTATTTTCCACTTTATATATTCTTAAGATAGCAATAATGCAATAGTATGACTTATTTATTAATAAATATATGAATCAAATGAGTTTCAAAGAAGTTTTTGCCGACGTTAATGTCTAGTCAACGTCTTTATTGAAATGGAAGGTGGTAATCATTTAAAGCGTTCTTTCTTGCGTTGAATGAAGGGTTTCACAAAATTAGTACATCAAAACTGACAATTTTTTTTCTTCCCATATTATAAAAACAAAAATATTTATATAATATTCTAAGTTATATAAAAATCAAAAGAAATTGAAGTCATTCAACAAAAACCCATCTTTCTTGTGTAGGATAAATGATTGGGAATGGGATGGTAAGAACATGACAAAAAGAGTAGGAGGTGTTATAGATCGGTTTGGATTGATTTTGATCTAAAATCAGATCCAAACAATAACCTCTGTTTTGAATATTTTGAACCCAAACCCAAACCAAAAAGATCGGTTTGGGTTCTCGGTTACAGATTCGGTTTTGGGTTTTAGTGAATCGGTTCCGAGTTCAATGAATTTAAACATCCTTGATCGATTTAGCCATGATGTTTGATTATATAAGCTTCAAGACTGGTTGATGTTCTATATGTTCAACGATGTGGGATAACATAGTAATATCAAAAAAGAGAAATGGGATATGTTTATCAATGGGTCTAAAGCACTAAGACTGGCCGATTTTATGATATATGGTGCACTAGTTGATGTAGTGATATGTGGTATGCTAGTTGGTTAGATGTTATATGATATGCTAGTTGTCTTTGTGATACTTGCATGATAGACCATGGGGGGAGCCCATGGCGCTTGGATGTCAAACCATGTGAGGGAGCCTATGGCTTTCCAAGTAAAGACCATGAGGGAGCTCATGACACTTGGGTGTAAGACCATGTGGATGAGCCCATGGTATAATGGAGTAAGACCCTGGGAGGAGCCCACGACATCCTTATATGCTTATGTGATTGATATGCCTTATATAATTGATATGGTTTATGTGGTTATGCGGATTATGTGGGGTATGCTTTGGGGAACTCACGAAGCTTCGTGCTTATAGCTTTGTTTATGGTTTAAAGTATCATTGTTTGCAAAGGAAGGGCTCATCTTGATCGCAACACATAACTTTGATAAACGTTTTAATTAAGTAATGTTTTGAATGATTGAATGAAGTAACATTTGTGTTTGACTATAATGAAAAATGAATTTTTTACCCATGATTGTTGGGTCGTTACAACCCTATAACTGTCTCACCCCCAGACGGTGGCAGAAACGTCGAGCAGTGCAAATGAAGGGAGATTGGGCTAAGGCATATATATACATATAGAACATATCATAATATTACAAAACTTTGTTTTATTGATTATAAATTATTTTGGTATTAGATTGTTTTAAGAAAGAAAAGCAGGCTTCTTAAACAAGACTAAAGACAATAAGCAGACGATACTAAACTCCACCAGCTTCCATGTTGGCCTCCTCCATCTTGACACGACCATCCACATCCTCCTTGTCACAACTATTCTTATTCTTGACATGAGTACCATTTATACTAATCTCCCTGAGAGTACATGTATTATTGAAAACATTAACATAATGTTGGTGAGTGCACATGTTTTTATAGTTTTTGGCTTTTATTGGGTTGTATTATTTTGACAATCCTTGTTCTTATAGAAAATCTTTCCTAAAATATTTTATCAACAATAGATTACTATCTTTTACCATATCTAACAATCCTATTTTATTATTTTTCAAGATATCCGACGATCCTATCTTTAGTATCATTTAGGATGTATTTATTATTCCTAATTTACTATCTTTGTAGGATATCTTATGATCCTATTGTATTTTATCTACTATTCTAAGGCATGGTTAATGGTAGTCAGACCCTAAGGTGATCTAATGTATTACCATGAGACCCCATAATCGACGTTGTTTGACTAATTGTTGTGCTTATATTTTATTTTAATCTTTCCTAGGGATTTCTTATAACTATCACAATATAAATATGTGATATTATATTTAATGATTATAATATTTTATCTTAATCCCTCTTAGGGATTTCCTATAATCATTACAATATAAATCTTTGTTATTATATTTTATGATTATAATCTTTGATCTTAATCCTTCCTAGAGATTTTCTATAATAATCACTATATGAAATCTTTGATCTTATATTTGATAATTATAATATTTTATCTCATATTTATTTTAAATATATAAGTATTCATATATATACTTTAAATATGGTTATTTGAAAACATGATATTTGGGCAGAGTAACAACTAAGTACATTACATATCCCTAAATTTGACCAACATAACTTCTAGGTACTATGTTTTCTTACAAAATTAGGCATTATAACATCTAGGTATTATCTCTTCCTAGGCTATCCGACATTATATCTCTTAGGTATAATATCATAGCCTAACACTAGGCATAATATCTTCAACTACATTATCCTAAGGCTTTACGCTTAATGAAAAGACTTGATATTTATAACGATAAATATATTTTGATAAAACCATTTGATAAGCATGTGTGCCCCTCCCCCTCCTCCCCCCCCCCCCTCCCCCCGCGAAAACATATAAAATAGTGATAATAGGGCCCTATAGTCACATGAGAAAACCTTTGTTGTAGGGTTGAATTGGGATCGAGACTCCGGAGATCGCTCTAGATGCCACCAAATTCAATACTTAGAGAGAGAGAGAGAGAGAGAGAGAGAGAGAAGTTGAGAGGTGTGAGAAACTAGAATGGCACAACCCTTTATCTATAGTCGAGCTCTGGAGTTGCACGCCGGGCAAACATCTACGTGCGTCGTGCATGAACATCATGGCTCCATCCGAAAACTGCCACGTGCTACTCACTCACTTGACCATGTTTCTTGCAATGTACTTCAATCTGGTGTTAGGTGCACGGCGTGCGAAGATGTGCACCTAGCACGAATGAAATATTTTTGCAAAAATCATAACTTCTTTGTGTGTGCTCTGATCTAATCCTCTTTATATTTATGTGATGATCTCAATGGGTACTACAACCCTCTTTATGTTGTTCTGGCCACTTTTGACTTTCAATTTCATTCCTAGCGGGGTTAAAAATAATTGATTTTATAAATCATATATCTCTTGTACGGACTCCATTTTTGGCAAACTTTTCCTAAAGTTTATATCTCCAGGAGTACTAGGAAACTCTTTTTTTTTTCATTTTTAGTCAAAACTCAACCAATCTCTAAGTACATTTTTAATGTAATTAATTTTAGTTACGTGGCTGATTTATATTTTAATAATGTACATAACTTTCTCATTTGGAGTCGGATTTTTACAAATCTTATATTCTTGAGAACACATTATTGAGTACTACCCATGTACGTTAACCAACTTAGAAAGCGTTGCAACTTTTCGGGTGCTATTTTTTTAATCTAATGGACGTTTTTAAGCAATAAATGTAATAGCACACGTAATTCTTATTATCTCAAAAATCAAATATTACAATACTAAGCTATTACATCTAATTTCCTACTCTTTCGTAATGGCAATCGGTGCTGGAAACCTCTCAGTTGTCACAGTCTCCTGCTGTTTAGGAAATTCATCCCGAAACGTAATCTTGTCGTTGGGCTTCCTTCAAACACGTGAGGGTACTTGTATTTCATTTGGTCCTCTCGTTCATGTGTGGTTTGGTCCTTGCTTAGAGTTCTAATGCACCTTTATAATGGGAATCTGAATTTTCTTTAGTTATTTGACCTCTCTGTCTATTATTTCGACCGACTCTTCGATGAAATTCAGTTCACGGTAAATCTGAATTTCATTAAATGGGACGATAAGCATATCGTCGGAATAACATTTTTTAAGATTCGACATATGGAAGCATCGTACATGTTATTAAGATATTCGGATAACTTGAGTCGATGCGCAATTGGACCTATCCTTTCGAGTATTTCGAATGGTCCTATGCACCTTGGATTTATATTACATTACTTTCCGAATCTTTTAACTAATTTCCAAGAAGATACTTTGAGCATCACCATTGTTCCAACTTGGAACTTCAAGGGTTTATGTATTACGTCAACGTAGCTCTTTTGACGGTCACATGATGCATTCATGTTTTCTCTTATCTACACTATATTTTCAGTCATCTCATGGATAATCTATGGGTTTCTTCGTAGGGTATCCCTTGCGAATTCCTTGGCCAGTTGGGTATCGCCAACTTCTGTCGAACAAATAGGAGATCAACATTTCCGGCCGTATAGTTCATCGACCGATGCTGCTTTGATGCATGTTTGATAGGTATTATTGTATGAGAACTAAACCAGAGGAAGGTAAGTATCCCATGTATTTCTGAAATCTCTCACACTTGCTCTAAGCCTGTCTTCCAGCATTTGGATGGTCCTTTCACTTTGGCCATCGATTTACAGATGATAATCTGGACTCATATCTAGACGCATACCAATGGACTTTGCAGACTCTTCCAGAAGCGAGAGGTAAACCTACTATCTCTATCAAAGATAATAGATAAGTGTACCCCATTTAATCTGGCCAGTTGGGTATCACCAACTTCTGTCCAACAAATAGGAGATCGACATTTTCGGTCGTATAGTGCTTCGACCGGTGCTGCTTTGATGCCTGTGTGACAGCTATTATTGTATGAGAACTAAACCAGAGGAAGGTAAGTATACCATGTATTGATGAAAAATCTCTCACACATGCTCCAACCCTATCATCCAGTTTTTGGATGGTCCTTTCACTTTGGCCATCGATTTACGGATGATAACCTGTACTCATATCCAGATTCATACCAAGGGACTTTGCAGACTCTTCCAGAAGCGAGAGGTAAACCTACTATCTCTATCAAAGATAATAGAGAAGGGTACCCCATGCAATCTGGCGATCTCTCTAAGGTATGTTTTGGTCCACTTCTCCATCTTATCCGTCTCTTATATCGGTATGAAGTGGACAGACTTGGTTAATCTATCGACAACTACCCATATAGTATCATAACCAACAATAGTCTTTGGTAATTTGGTAACAAATTCCATTACAATCTGCTACCACTTCTACTCAGGAATCTACAGCTGCTGCAGCTATCCTGAGGGTCGTTTATGTTCTTCCTTGACCTTGGAACATGTTAGGCGTTTGCTTACATAGGTCACAATCTATGCCTTCATGCTTAGCCACCAATAAAGGGCCTTTAGGTCCAAATACATATTATCTACTCTAGGATGAATGGAATGTCTAATTCTATGGGCTTCATTTAGAACTAGTTCCTTGAACTCTCTAAATTTCGAAACCCATATTCAGTTTAGGAAATATGTTGTTTCATCATCCTTAATTTTGAGTTGTCTTTCCATCCTTATGAGGCTTTCTTCTTTAACATTTCCTTCCTTCAAAGCCTCGAGTTGAGCACTCCTAACCTGCAAGATTAGATTTGACTAGACATTCATTGTAAGTGCTTTGACTCTATGAGGTTTAACTCCCTCTCTGTGGCTCAAAGCATCGGCTACAATGTTAGCCTTTCCTATGTGGTAACGAATCTCACAATCATAGTCATTCAGCAACTCTAAACATCTTATGTGTCTCACATGAGCTCTTTATGGTCAAAGATGTGTTGTAGAATCTTGTGATCCGTGTATACTACACACTTCGATCCATAAAGGTAATAACACCAAATATTCAGGGAAAAAACTACCGCTCCTAACTCTAGGTCGTGGGTGGTGTAGCTATTCTCACGCACCTTAAGTTGTATTGAGGCATAGGTTATGACCTTTTCCCTATGCATCAAGACACATCCTAACCAATGATGTGAAGCATTACAATATACTACGAAGTAATCAATGCCTTCTGGAAGAGATAGTATTACTGTACTACACAACATTTCCATCTACTTTTGGAAAGTTGTTTCTTGTTGGTCTCCATAAACAAATTTTACATCCTTTTAGGTTAATGTTGTGAGGAGTTTAGCTATACGAGAGAAATTTTCTATAAATCTTTGCTAATAGCCAGCCAATCCTAAGAATTGACGCACATCAGTTGGTGTTTTGGGCGCTTCCTAATTCTGTACCTCTTCTATCTTGGACGGGTCGACATGAATTCCTCTGTTACTTACTACATGCCCAAGAAAATGTACCTCTCTTATCCAAAATCCGCACTTAGAGAATTTTGCATACAAATTTTATTTCCTTAAAATCTGTAGGATTACTCGAAGGTGTTGCCCATACACTTCCTTAGTTTGTAAGTACACCAGAATTTCATCAATGAATACAATCACGAATTTAGCCAAGTAGGGCTTTCACACTCGATTAAAAAGATCCTTAAAATTAGATGGGGCATTGGTTTATTCTAAGGGCATGACCAAGAACTCATAATGACCATAGCGCATACTAAAAGCAGTCTTTAGAATATCCACTTCCATGAATCGAAGTTGATGGTATCCTGATATCAAGTCGATCTTAGAGAAGTACCTAGATCCTTGTAGTTGATCAAAGAGATCGTTTATTCTGGGTAGTGGATATCTGTTGAGAGAAAAACTTTGAGAAACACTTGAACAAAATGGTTAGAACAAGTATATAGCGGAATAGTTAATCTCGAAGGATCTATTAGCTCAACAATAATATTAATAGTTAGAAGTTAGTGAGTTAGATGCAGAAAGTAAGGTAATGTAAATGACAACAATTGTTGTATCAAGAATACACGTAAGTTGATTGATAACTTGGAAAGGCATTCAAACCAATGTTAGTAAGTGAGATCAAACATAGTGAAGAAGTCACATGGACTTGCTTCGAAGAAAGATTATAATCTGATATGTTTGAGTAAGAAGTGGAGAGTGAATAGTGATAGAATGATAACTTTAGAATTTGTATTCAAATGAAATGCATAAGTTATTAGTGAACAGGAAAGGTAAGCATTACAGAAGATTACGTCTCTATTTATAGAGAAATAGAACTACACTAGATTACAACTCTATAACCAGCCTTGCAAGGCATACAGGAAAATAGACTGTATCACATAAAAACCAACAAAGTAATCTAGCTAATGACTGTGGTAGCTAACTTCGGGTGGTGATGTGGTTGCGGTAGAGAGATGGTTGTGGTAGCTGACTTCAGCTATCAAGTTTGAGGAACTTGATGAAAATCCACTAGAACTTCCTGACGTTTTCCAACCATGTGATTCTTCTTGTAATCTCGAACTTGACTTCTGTGGTAGTATGTTTCCATCTTTCAACTATGGTCCGGCAGATGTCAAGTTGTTTCTTGGACATGCAGTTCATGGCACTAATGGGAATGAAGTATTTGAAATTGTCAATTTTTCTTTTGAAAATGATGCCAAGCTCTAGGAAGTTAGTTGCACCCAGTGATCTGTCAGCAAAGCCTTCCGTGGGCATAGGTGCAGGGTCGAGAGGTGGAAGATCAAATTTCTTGGAGATTATGGGATGGATGTCCACATCAATTTTGGCAAAGTCGCACACTATTTCTCTCAAGAAGTTGTTGACCCGATCAAGTGCAGTCTTCATTTTCGGATGCTTCTCAGCCTTGTTCTGAAACACTTTGGCTATGAGAAACACTTCTTCTGGATTCATGTGGGGAATGTTTACTTGAGTACGGACATAGTCATGTCCCCTTCGGGTGAGGGTGTACTGGAAGAATTCAGCTTTCATGAACTTCCGAGGCTTGTAGTTCACAACTGCGGATGTCCTGTCATTGGACCATATGTGCTCTATGGGAGAGGAGTGTTTAGTAAAGAATTGATCAAGTCTTTCAAACTCCATAGGTAGTCTCTTGGCATCAGGAAGGCTTTGGTCAAACTTCTCAAATATTGTAAAGTATTTGGAAGACTTCTAATATTTTATGAGTGATTCTAAACATAGTTTTACTTCATTTCTAGTAAAAACTATCTGTTAGAACTCAACACTCAATTTTATTCACTTTTAATAATAACAATTCACAATTTCAGAACATGTATGTTACAAATACCTCCTCCTTTTGAGGATTTCATCCCTGAAATCATAACGAGTAAAACAATTGGGGATACTTCACTCTTATTTCATTCTTATTTTTCCCAAGTATAATTTGAGCCTCGATGGTGTTTCCACTTCAGAAGCATCAACTTCACTTCGTTATTACGTAGATTAGTCGTTCTTTCATTTACGATCTTTTCAGGCTTTTCTACATTATCTTAACTTATTATCTAATTTCTCTTAGGATAATGAAATCGTTTCATCATATACGCTCAAGCATTTGCACATATAACTCACATGAAATACGTCATGAATACCTGCCAAATCTTCAGGCAATCTCAACCGATATGCTTGTTGACCAATTCTCTAATTAATTTTTTGAAAAGTCCAACAAATCTAGGACTAAATTTATTTTTCCTTCCCAAATTTCATAATGCCTTTCCATGCGGTTACCTTCAATATCACCCACTTGGAATTCTATGAATCATCTCTTCCATTTCTGCACAGGACTTTTGTCAGTCCTGGGCTGCTTTTATTCTTTTTCATACAATTTGAATCCTATCAATAGTATCTTCAATCATTTCAGGGTCATCACGGATTTTCTGTCCTTTTTCATGCCAATATAGTGGAGTGCGGCATCTGCGCTCATATAGTACTTCATATGGTAGTATTTTGATTGAAGTGTGGTAACTGTTATTATATGAAAATTTGACAATAGAAAATACTTGTCCCAGTTACCACCGAGCTCCAAGACATATGCACGAAGCATATCTTCTACAATTTGGATTGTTCTTTTTGTCTTATCATTTGTCTGGGGTTGATAAGTTGTACAAAGAGTAATTTGAGATTCCATTCTTGTTGCATACTCGATCAAGAGTGATGTGATTATTACAATCGGAACTAATCTTTAGTGACACACCATGACTTTCGACAATTTCGTCCAAGTATACTTGTGCGTATTTCTCCAGTGAAGCCGTTTCACGTATAGCGAGAAAATATGCACTCTAATTAGTTGGTCGATAATTTCCCAAATGCTATCATTCAAAGTTTTCTTCTCCTGTTTCAAGGTATTAACTGTATAATCCGGATAAGTAGAATATCTCTTCGATATAAATTTACGACTTTTAAGAAAGAAGTTATTATTTTCAACCTAGACATAAATAGAATCCTCTTCTTTGATAAGGATGCATACTATCTTTGCGTAGTACAAGAGTTTTGCATGGTTCTTTGACAACCAATCCATGTCGAGAATAATATGAAAGTTGGTCAAGAAGATACGGATCAAGCTAGCAAGTAGATTATAACCTTTAATTCCTATGGCATAATCTCTATAGACTTTATCAGCAATTAATGATACCCTTCCTACGGTATCTACATGAAATAATTTATATAAATACGTAACAAGCAATTTGAAATGACTACGCGAATTCTCACGACACAAAAGAATTTGAGACAACATAATCAAATTTGATGTGAGCAGGCTGAGGGTTGACGAGAAATGTACCAGTCACAACATTCGGGTCCTAATGTATCTCTTTTGTGGTAATATAAAATGTACTATTTTTAACTTTTTATTCATCAAATTATTATTTAAACTTTTCAAACTTCTTCATTAATAGTGATGCTCAATCTTGTACCCGCTCTTTATTCTCTATTGAATCTTTAATTCTAATCTTTGAGTTAAAACTCAATTCTCATTACAGACTTCTGCTCCTTCTTGGTTTATATACTAAACTCAAGGTAAATTCTTTTCTTTATTATAACCACAATTTGAATGGTCATATTCCAATGACTTTCAATTGCATAACGCAAGAGACACACAATGAACCAAACTCTCATCTTTAATTGTATAATACTATTATGTAAGTAACCTTCCTTCATGTTCTAATGTAGTATAGTCATATTCTAGTCTATAGCACTTCTAGCTACAAAATTCTTTACTATAACAGTAATTGCTATACATCTATTGATCGCCTTGATTATCTTTCATTTCAATCTCCTAGATTATGTCGGATGTTACATCGATCTTGGTTCTCTGAACCATGTAACATACTTGTTATTTCAGACTCGGTTTGATATGACCAGTAAGGTCGGAAAAAAAAGCAATCATCTTCTGAGTCATTACCGAACGATGGTAACGATATACATGAATAAAACGGAATCAATTACTAGCTCCTTGGTAACCTTGTGACTTTCCTTGATCCAGGTGTGAGTCCAGTGCTTCCGGTAGTATAGGCCTCTACTACCATTCACACCTACTCATACTCGTCCCAAGTATTGTCTCGCAGTTCCTAAGTTACTATTCAAAAGTTTCCACAAAGCGAATTATCACACATGAATGTGTTCAAACAAGTACATACAACAATTTCCTTTAGACTCAATTAAGGATTTCACATTTCTATCAAACATATCTTGGATTTCCTATATTTGCCTTCTAGGATTCTTCTCATGCATATGATCGATCAATCATATTCTAATACTTTCTCATAGGTCGATAGAATTTTACTTTCAATTCTCCATATAAATTCTTTCTCAGGTAGTGTCTACTCTATAAGACACACTATACCAAAATTTATTCTAGCAGCATGGAGACAAACGGTCTTTAACTACTTACATCATCTTTTACTTATGTAATTCACTATGCACCTTTTTTCATTTCATTATTCTTCCTTGTCATCGTCATTCCTGTATATAAGTAAGTCTTCTTCTCTTAGGTGTATTCCTTTAATTCTAACTCATAGGAGTCTATCCTAGGAAGTATGCAATATGGTTGCATCTCAGCAAGCTCTATTAGCCTCAACTTGGTTCCTTGTTATTACTGAGTACAACATCTCTTCTCATACAATATTATGAGTGTATTGCTTCTTCAACTAAGCATTCTACCATACTTAAACAAGTAAGTTGCTTAACCTTTTACCACTTAATGACTTAATTCACCATCCCAATCTAGTATGTTAAAGCCAACTTAACACACAATGGAACTTCTATAAGGATGGGATAGAAGTCAATCATCACTTAGTATTATTAAATACTAAGTCTGAACATCTTTTATAGGGTTACTACTCGAACTACATACTACATCACAAACACTTGGCCTATTGAGTCTGAAAACTTCATTAGCCGTTCTTTTGAGCTTCATTTAATTCTTCTAAATCTTGCACAACATTAATTGTGATACTGCTGAAGTATTGATCACCATCTTCGGTTCTTTCGACTCTATTAAACAATCACTTCTTCAATCTATACAGCGGTGGAAAAACTTCGGGGATTTGCACCAACACATTTATCTTGCCCAACCGTGTTTCAAACGCACATCTTTCTTCCAAAGATGTTATTATATATTAAACATACTTTAAATGTATATTACCACTCTATTGGTACTAATACACTTATTACAATAACAATTCATATTTATTAGTTTACGATATCTCGCGATCGTTTATTTATAAACTTATCGATGTCAACTATCATAAATCTATTTATCACTTGAAAAAATTCTATTACGAAAATTCTTAGATTTCTGAACATAAAATTTTCTAAACCAAGGTCGGCAACAAACCTTAAACTTTCTCAAATAGTAGCAATTATTGATAAGCACCCTAAGGAATGCTATATTCATTTATCATTTAGCACATATTAGAATATAAGGCATATCTCCTCTTAATATTCTATTGCTTGTCTCCATTAGGTATTCAACCTAAAATATACTAGATACATATCGTATCATCTTCACTTAACAATTCTTCTTTAAGTTTAGAAATTCTCAAAATTCCTAGTTCACTTAAACTAATTTTCTGAAAATTCTGAAGTAACTTAATATCTTAGAATACTAAGGTTTATCATTACCTGATCCCCCATTTAAGTATTTCCTATGGTTTGTATCCATATATTTATTATGAATCCGTTCATATTCCAATAGTTTAAGTCTGAATACCAATCCGTGGAATTTAGTTCACTCAAACTATTGCTCTGATACCATGGTTGAAAGACCCTAACTTTCGTCTTTATGAAAGACCCAAACTTTCATACTATTCCAACATTATTCTTAAGTTACTTCCTCAAAACATGCTACTTTCATATTTATAAAACAATATTTTATATTAATAAAGTGATTACAAAAGATTGGATACAAACTGACTAAGTTTTATTACATTTCATATCTACCCAGAAATCTACTATTCATATACATACATGAACATTAAAATACAGAGAAATAATATTAACTATTCTAAATCTTTCAGCAGTATAAAACTATATTGGATACTCATCACCTTCGATTGTTAAACATTGAGAGGGATAAGTGATAACGCTTAGTGAATTCAATAAATAGATACAATATAATCTTATGCTTTATATATACCAATATGACAGAAGCAAAAGGGAACAAGAACAACAATAACATATGTGTATCATATGTCAGGCTTTCAATATCAACTCAAGATTTGATTCAAAGATTTACGATCATTGAGACATAACGATTTCAATACTTGATATGCATTAATAAGGCTTTGGCCCAAAAGGGCATCGAAGACATATAATTTCTGATTAACATTTTGGTAGATTTCAGGCTTATAACCCTGTCTAACCATTTGCCAATACCATAGAATAGAGGTCATTCTCTTATGGAGTCATTCTCTACATGGTCAGAGGCTACATACCATTTCTATCTAACCTTCTGCCAATTCCATAGAATAGAAGTCATTCTCTTATGAGACATGTTCTACATGGCCAGAGGCTATATACCAGTACCACCATGAATTGAAGTCCTTTCACTGATCACATGGGCAAAGGTATAACTTTGTTATTAAAAATAGCGAATAAAACTAACATGGGAAAATAACCCGGAATAATAACACTGAAAAGCACATAGTATGTATAATACATAACATACAATTGTTCCTATATATTGAACTCACCTTGAATTAACCGGGGGTCAAAATAATAATTTGGGCAGCACTTCGGCTCTAAATATGACTTTCGTCGTTGAAAACCGAGAGTTTTCTTGAAATCGGGCTCTACGAAGGTAGAGCTTCGAACCCAAAAGAATTATTTCTCGGGCTCTCCGGGCACTTCGGGACGTATTCCGGGCCTTAAAAATAATATCGGGGCTTCGGGGGATGTTGAAATAGCTTAAAAATGGGTTTAGGAGTGAAAAAAGTGTGAATTTTCTAACCTTAGCCGGGAGAGTTTGCACCCTCCTAATATAGGAGGCGAAGGTCTTCGGCCGAAGGGAGGAGGGGCAGTTGGCAGCTCGCGAGAAGACCAGGCGGCGCGCATGTGAGGGCTCCAGGTGGCTCAGTTCAGACGTGATAGGTTTCTTCGGATGCAAGGAGTCACCGGGTGACTAAGCTGCTTCGGATGACTTATCGTGACATGCGTCGGATCTAGGCAAGGGTGAGTCACGACGTCGGAAATGTGGCTAGTCTCGGTGGCCGGTACTGTTCATGAGAAGTGGCAGCACTATTCATGCGAAATTTCTCGATATTTGTGCCATATGTTGTAAAATGCATAACTTTCGCATACGAGCTTCGTTTTTGGTGTTCTTTATATGCACGCGTAGCTAAAATTATGCTCTACAACTTATGTTTAGACTTCTTCGGCTAATTTTGAGTTTAATTTTAATATTATTATTTTTAACAGACAGGGACAGGAAAATCCGTTAAAAATTTATAACTTCTTCATTTGAGATCCGTTTTCGTCATAATTTTTACCGTTGTACTAAAAATGACGAGACCTTAAATTCTCATTTAGCTTGTGTCGGCTAAAAATCACTCGATCTAAAATTCGAGTTTTTAGCTGTCTACTGCTAAGCTGAAACTTCGAAAAATCATAACTTCTTCATACGAAGTCAGATTTTAGCGTTTTGGCGTTCTTTTTATCGAACTTCTCGGTTTAACGAATACTACCACTTTCATTTAGATTAATAAGGCTAAAAGGTAGTTTATCAAAAACTCACTTTTTACGTCATTCGGTGTCGTGCCAGTTTTTTCGTGGATCTTCGACTGGTCATAACTTCTTCATTATAACTCGGATGTCAACGAGGTTTTCGCATAAACACTTGTAACGAGTTTTTCTACAGCATCAAATAATAAAATTTTACTTATTTATAATTTTATCTTTTCTCTAAATTTTCGTTATTTGGCTATTAATTGGAATCTCATAAGACTTCCAATATTTTATGAGTGATTCTAAACATAGTTTTACTTCATTTCTAGTAAAAACTATCTGTTAGAACTCAACACTCAATTTTATTCACTTTTAATAATAACAATACACAATTTCAGAACGTGTATGTTATAGTTTACGACCGTAAACACATAAGGATATGGTCCTTAGGCCATAAACTCTACAAGGTAGTGTTATTGTGTCCCTAATGCTTCCCTAAGGCTTGGACTTGATCATTGGATGCGCAATCAAGACTTATAAGACCTCAAAACACCAAATGGCACTTAGTACCATGAGTTTACGGCCATAAACTCATGGGGAAATGGCCATGGGCCATAAACTCCATAATGAGTGGTCCTTGGGCCATAAACTCCAATGCCATGCCATACAAACCTTTAGATGCAACCCATTGGTACCTAAAACACTTGAATCAAAGTGTTTTCATGTCCTAGGGTGATTAAACTTGTTTAATTAGTTGTTAAATCACTAATTAGATACATATATGTTTTATTATATGTTAACTAGGATCATTGTGTGTGTCCAAGTCCTCACTTAACACTTAGCATCCTTTACCGATCCTACTATCGCATCACTCATTTCAGGTGAGTTCATACCCCTTAAACAACCTTTTAAATGCTTTTTCATCCTTTTAAATACTTTTATGGGGGGGGGGGGAATACAAGTTGAATATCATAGTTATTATATCAATCACATGTGATTAATAACTATCAAACAGATGCATTTACTATACTTTCAAACCGTTTTACCAATCAAACTACTTTTTAATCATTTTATAAAGTGACATCATGTCAAGATTATTTATTGTTTCAAACCTTTTAAATGTATTATAAAACCTCTTTTCCACTTATGTATTCTTACATACCATATCTATACACTTATGTAGTAGGTATACATATATATATATATATATATGTGTGTGTGTGTGTGTGTGTGTGTGTTTGATAAGATGGTCGTGACTTCAGCTCCAACACCTTGTACAACAAAGGTGTATAAACATACATGGACACTTCAAACTACATTACTAGCAAACTATAATATGTATAGCTTAGGAAATACTACTTACTATTCCTAGTACAAATGGAACATACAAGAGTCAGTTCATTCATGAGTCTATACAATTGTATTACATATTATATGAAGAGATACTATTACATACTATATGAAGAGATACTATTACATACTATAGGAAGAGATATAATTACATACTATATGATGAGATACTATCACATATTATATGATTAGATACGATTATATACGTATGGGACTAACCATTCTATAGCCAGCTGTTAGCTACAGAGGGAAAATACACATTGACGGATGTCTACGGTTAATACTATTCGGCAAGTTACTCTGTTGTGTTTATCCTGGTACCAAAGGATAATACTTACATGATTATATAATATTCCCTTTTACTTTTATTTTGTGACACATTCACATAAACGATGAAGTAGACTATATTTTGATAATAATAGTTACATGGGGAAAAACTGTCATTTTTACAATGATACATATGTTCAAAACAATCATGTCTTGGTAGAAGACTATATTTGATACTAGTAGGAAATATGGGATTTTCTAGGGTTTTCACACTTGTACGAACTGTTTCATCAAACATTTACAAGTCTTTTACTTACGGTTTTAAAAATCAAAGACATTAAAATACTAATGAATTCACCAGCTTTATTGCTGATACTCGTTTTCAAAATAACTTGTATTCTCAGGTCATCAGTAGACAGGTACCGGTGATAGGTTTTTGAGAATACGGAGCACAGACAAGACTTGTCTTTTATCATTCAATTTTGGTGTCTATTACATTACAAAGAACACACATGTATTAAAATTATATATTTAATGCAATGGATGATGTTTGTTTACTTGCTTACTATTACTTTGTTGTGATACTATACATGACGTCATCCGGCCCAGAATGTTTTTGTCGTTCTCGGTTTTGGCGTGTGACAGATTGGTATCAAAGCATTGTTTATAGTGAATTGAGTATATCAACCTATAAAAGATATACTAACTATAAACACAATGGGATTAAAACACTCTGACCAAGAGTTTATACTTTTAAATAATAAAATATTTAACTAAGTATACATACCTGCATTCATAATAAAATCAGTTTCATAATGACAAATACAAAAGTATTATGATTGTTGAATATCACAAGTAAGCCTGGGGATGTATGGGGAGTGATTAGCATATGCGCAAGAATGGTTGTGTTGTAGCAACAAGTATAAAAACTTACCAACACTACTACAATGAGAACCTTAGAACAAAACATAACTTAAAATAATATAGGAGTATTTCGTGTTACTATAAATATCTTAGCTAGTACGTCTCTTAAACTAATTCTTTTACCCCTACTTCTCGTGTAGATAACATGGCTGGATTCCATCATCATGGCGACCCGTACTTTCCACCCCACGGCAATATTGGATGGCATGAAGAAGAGCCCGAAGATGAGCATCCAATCCCTTTGGATGATCATCACGCAGGAGGCTTCTCGGATGGATCTGACTCCGAGCCCGAAGTCAACAACCTACCTCAAGTAGGTCAAGCCCCGAATAACAATCCCGACCCATGTTTCAAGGTCCCATACCCTTGTGGGCAACAACCTTCAATCGCTAGAGCGATGAACAGGGTCAACCCTTACCCTACAATGGGGACCGAAGCTTTTACAACATACGCAAGGGTGGCTCGGCTCACCGAGCCCTACCTATCATGGTCCGTAGGATTGCACGGAATGTTGAACAAGGCTGGGCAGCCATCGGCCGAGTAGTGGAGATTGATGCCAACTCTGGTGTCAATACGGTCCGCATTCGCTATCTCGAAGAGGCGATGGAAAGAACCAGGAGGACCAATGAGACTCTGCAGCAACAACTAGTTGCCTACCGAGCAAAAGTCATAGAACTTTGAGTTTGCCAAAGGGCTCATGAATGACACCTTCAAGAAGTGGTTCGTCAGATGGAAGATCTGAGGGTTCACCCGAGGAATTCCCATCGCCGTTAGAAGATGTCTAGCACATTTTTTCTTTTAATTAAGGAATAGTTTTCTTACCTATGCTCTAAGTAGCACATGTCTGTAAATTATTCTTGTCTTTCAAGTACTTTATTAGAATTATAAATTGCCAATATTTTCCCCCATGGTATGATGTAAGACCTTCAGTTAGGTCATTTTCCCGAACTTATTTACATCATTAATACCAGTAATTTTGGCATGTTATCTAATCTATTCAGAAACTCATACTATCATCTGTTGTTGAACTATGGTGATTTAGTTCATGAGACACCTTCATTTTCTATACTATTGAATGCTCATTATTGTCCTTATCTTTTCAACATATAGTTGAAAAATGCCGTCTCGTAGAAATCCCATGCGTAACAATGGCGAGGACGCACCGACACCACCACCGCCTCCACCTCCTCAGTTTGACGTTGCTATGTTCCAAGCGGTTGTCACTGCGGCAGTAGCGGTTGCCATGTCACACATCAATACTCTTGTCCCTAGTGGATCAGGAATTGGTACACCTCTTTCTAACCATGGTGAGAGTCATGGGCACCGCAGGGAATGCACCTACAAGGATTTTACGAATGCCAAACCCTGAAATTTCAATGGAACATGAGGGGTGATGATTTTGAGGTAGTGGATAGAAAAGACCTAAGCAGTCTTTGAAATATGCACCTGCTCGGAGAACAATAAAGTCAAGTTTGCTACTTGCACCATTTCTGACAGGGCCTTAACTTGGTGGAATGGCCACGTTAAGTCACTGACTCTGGTTGTGCCAAACTCAATAAGTTGGGAGAACCTGAAAGCCATGCTGATGAGAGAGTATTGTCCTCGAGGAAAAATTCAAAAGCTCGAGCACGAACTCTAGGGTCTTAAGATGGTTGATTCTGATGTATCAACCTATTCCAATAGATTATGTGATCTGGTTGCTCCTAAGAGCAAGAAATTAGATCGATTTATTTGGGGTCTATCACCTCAGATACAAGCAAGTGTGCTAGCTTCAAGGCCTGCTACTTTTGACATTGCTAAAGAACTGGAACAATCTATTTTCGATCACGGAAACTACCAGAACACAACAAATGCTTCACCTGATCAACAAAAGGGAAGCAACAACAATAGGAAGAAAGGTTGGAACAAGAGGAAAGGAGGGACTTTACTAGAATCCTCAAAGAAACAACAGCTAGTTACAATAAATGTTGTTGTTGTACCTACTACTATTCCTACTAACCCTACCAAGCAAAGCCTTATGTGGGTAACCTTCCGAAGTGCAACAAATGCAACTTCCACCACACCGGACCTTTCCGGGAAATGTATTGCTCCAACTGCAATAGAAAGGGGCATACTACCCGTTTCTGCAAAGCTCCCGCAAAGCCAAGCACTCGAGTTCCAAATGCTGGTGTGGGCAAAACTTTCCACGGTTGTGGTGAGGTGGGTCACTTCAAAAGAAACTGCCCGAAGTCAGCAAATACCAGCGGAGTGGGACGAGTTTCGGCTATGGGTCACGAGGAAGCCATAACTGATCCTATGATAGTTATCGTTACGTTTCTCCTCGATAATTCATATGCATGCATACTATTCGATAGCAGAGCGGAGAAAATCTTTGTAAGCCATAAATTTGTTCACTTGCTTAAACAAAAACCACGTACATTAGAGGAATCATTCACTGTAGAAATTGAAAATGGGAAAACAGAAAGTACAAACTGCATGTATGTAGGTTGTACTCTAACTCTAGATGTCCATTCTTTCCAAATAGACCTCATGCCGGTCTCAATTAAAAGTTTCGACATCATAATCGGTATGGATTGGTTAAGTCCTCTTCGCGTCGACATCATGTGCTTTGAGAAAGCAGTTTGTCTTAACCTCCCTAACAACGAAACCCTAGTTAACTATGGCAACAAATCTAGTACGAACATTCGCATCATTTAGAGTATACAAGCTCAAAAGTGCCTACAAAAGGAAAATCATCGTAGATACAAGTCAAGAAGTAAAGGAAATTCAGAACATTCCAGAAGTACACGACTTTCCTGACATCTTTCCATCGACTTAGTGCTAGGGGCTACGCCAATAGCCAAATCTCCTTATCTTTTGGCACCAGCGGAGATGCAGGAACTTTCCTGTCAGCTTAACGAACTTCTCAAGAAGGGATTTATTAGGCCAAGCTTCTCACCATGTGGAGCACCGGTCTTGTTCGTCTAGAAGAAAGACAGATCGGTTCGTATGTGCATCGACTACAGGGAACTCAATAAACTTACTGTTAAAAATATTTATCCTCTACCCCGAATTGACGACTTATTTGATCAAATTCAAGGAGCAAATTACCTCTCGAAGATAGATCTACAATCCGGGTATCACCAGTTGCGAGTGCTACAAGAGGATGTCCCCAAAATAGCCTTCCGAACTCGCTATGGACACTACGAGTTTGTAGTGATGCCATTCGGATTAACCAACGCACCAACTGTATTCATGCACCTGATGAATTGGGTGTGCCATCATTACTTGGATCAGTTCGTTAACGTCTTCATCGATGACATACTTATCTACTCCCGAAGTAAGGAGGAGCATAGTCAACACCTACAAAAAGTTTTAGAAACATTACGATTGGAGAAGCTCTATGCAAAGTTCTCCAAGTGCGAGTTTTAGATTTGAAGAGTCGAATTCTTGGGCCACGCCGTTAGAGAAAAGGGAATACACGTGGACCCTTACAAAATTAAAGCTATTGAGAACTGGTCAGCACCGAAGACACCTACAGAAATTCGTCAATTTCTAGATCTCGCTGGCTACTACCGTATGTTCATACAAAACTTCTCTAGTATCGCAAAACCACTTACCACATTGACCGAGAAAGGCGTGGCCTTTGACTGGGAAGAGAAACAAGAATAGGCGTTCCAAACGTTGAAACGGGCCTTATGCACCGCTCCAATACTATCACTCCCAGAAGCAATAGAAGACTTCATGGTCTATTACGATGCATCCAACCAAGTGCTCGGATATGTTCTGATGCAACGAGGAAAGGTCATTGCCTATAACTCAAGACAGCTGAAGAAGCACGAGGTCAATTACACTACACACGATCTTGAGTTAGGAGCATTTGTGTTTGCTCTAAAGATCTGGAGAAATTATCTGTAGGGTACGAAAAGTACTATCCAACACATCTTCGACCAGAAGGAGCTCAAAATGAGACAACGACGGTGGGTCGAGCTAGTTAATGACTACGAATGCAAAATTCGTTATCATCCCGGCAAAGCCAACGTAGTAGCTGACGCCCTAAATCGGAAGGAATACTCTGGTCGTAGAGTTAAATCCTTGACTATGACTATCCATTCACAATTGTCCACACAAATTAAAGAGTCTCAGCTCGATACTTTGAAACCTGAAAACGTGGCAAGTGAATCCCTAAGAGGAATGGATAAGAACCTAGAAAGCAAGGGTGGCAGAGCGTTATATTTCATCGACTGAATCTGGACACCGAAACACGATGGCTTCAGAGACGTAGTCATGACCGAGGCGCACAACACTCGGTATTCTGTTCACCCGGGTTCAGATAAGATGTATCTGGATCTTAAACTATTATATTGGTGGCCTAACATGAAAACAGAGATTGCCACCTTCGTGATTAAATGCCTTACTTGCGCAAAGGTCAAAGTTGAATACCAGAAACCATCAGGTTTACTTCAGCAGCCGGAGATACCTGAATGGAAACGGGAGTGGATTACTATGGACTTTATAACCAAGTTGCCCAAGACAACGGGTGGACTTGACACCATTTGGGTCATCGTCGATAGATTGACCAAATCCGTGCATTTCCTACCAATCAAAGAGACAGAAAAAATGGAGAAACTAACAACAACATACATTAGGGAGATTGTACGACTGCATGGTGTTCCCATATCCATTATCTCCGATATAGATAGCAGATTCACTTCGAGATTCTGGCAGTAGCTACAAAGTTCCCTAGGAACGAGGTTGGACATGAGTACAACCTACCACCCATAGAATGACAGGCAGAGTGAGAGGACTATCCAAACCTTGGAAGATATGCTGAGATCCTATGTGATTGACTTTGGGAAGGCATGGGATACTCATTTACCCCTCGTCAAATTTTCCTACAACAACAGTTACCACACGAGCATAAAGGCTTCTCTATTTGAAGCCCTCTATGGCCGAAAGTGTAGATCCCCTCTGTGCTGGGCTGAAGTGAGTGACACCGAGTTAGCTGGAGGACAAGTTCCTGACAGCACTCTCACAGGTCCAGAAATCATACGGGAAACGACAGACAAGATCATTCAGATTCGTAAACGATTGAAGGCCTCTAGAGACCGTCAGAAAAGCTACACAGACAAACGAAGGAAACCTCTGGAATTCCAGGTAGGAGACCAAGTCCTTTTGAAAGTCTCACCTTGGAAGGGCTTGATACGCTTTGGTAAGCGTGGGAAACTCAATCCAAGATACATAGGGCCTTTCGAGATTCTCGCTAGAATCAGCCCTGTAGCTTACAAACTCAATCTACCCAATGAACTCAGTAACGTACATTCTACCTTCCACGTCTCAAATCTGAAAAAGTGTATGTCTAATGAGACTCTTGTAATCCCACTCGACGAGATTCAGATCAACGAGAGCCTCAACTTCGTGTTGGAACCTATAGAGATCATGGATCGAGAGATCAAATAAACGAAACAAATCTGTATCCCGATTGTGAAGGTTCGCTGGAACGCCAAGAGAGGGTCGGAATTCACATGGGAGCGCGAGGATCAAATGAAATTGAAATATCCTCATCTCTTCGCTTAGTTGTTTGTAACTACTTTATTTTCTTAAACTCTAATTTCGGGATGAAATTCCTTCTAACGGAGGAATGATGTGACAACCCGAAATTTTCATTCGTACAAACTCTACATTCCAACACTTCAATTAAAAGTTAAATACTTTTCTGCTAAATTTTAGCCGGTTTAAAGTTCGTTTGAGTATTTTTATTAATTATTCAAAAAACAAACGGATAAAAGGAAGTGATTTCTAGAATATCGGGATAGCAAAGGAACAACCAACACCTTGGATTGGTGTTCACGGACAAACAAGGGGGAGTTTGCATCGTGAACTCTCATATGGCCGTGAACTCATGCCCTAGGCATGAGTTTACTCCCCAATTCCTTCATTTCCCACTTCCACCCTCAAGAACACTCCCCATTCTCTCTCAAGTAAGTGTTTCTTGACTTGATTTGTTGTTATAACCTAACATCTAGTTGTTATACATCATTTCATCCATTCATTATTGATTTTCACTTAGATCTTCAAGTGTTCTTGAAAACACCAAGAACACACACTAGTGTTCTTGGACCTTAAACACCCAATCAAGCTTCTATCTTGTAAGTACACTTGACCTAGCTTCTTGTGTGCTTAATATGAACTTTTTTACACTTGAAAATCACCAAGAAACATAAGATCAAAGGATTTTACAGCCAAGGGATGTTCTTGGTCCGTAAACCCTTCTAAATGGGGTTAAATGGACCCTAGTCCCTTCCTAAGCCTTGGATGCTAGCCTTGATCCTTGCTAGAAGTGTTTAAGACCTTAAACAACAATCAAAAAATGTTCCCATAATAGTTTATGGTCGTAAACACATAAGGATATGGTCCTTAGGCCGTAAACTCTACAAGGTAGTGTTATTATGCCCCTAATACTTTCCTAAGGCTTGGACTTGATCATTGGATGCTCAATCATGACTTATAAGACCTCAAACCACCAAATGGAACTTAGTACCATGAGTTTACGGCCATAAACTCATGGGGAAATGATCATGGGCCGTAAAATCCATAAGGATTGGTCCTTGTGCCATAAACTCCAATGGCATGCCATACAAACCTTTAGATACAACCTATTGGTACCTATAACACTTGAATCAAAGTGTTTCCATGTCCTATGGTGTTTTAACTTGATTAACTAGTTGTTAAATGACTTATTAGATACATATATGTTTTAATATATGCTAACTAGAATCATTGTGTGTGTCCAAGTCCTCACTTGACACTTAGCATCCTTTACAGATCCTACTATCGCATCACTCATTTCAGGTGAGTTCATAACCCTTAAACAACCTTTTAAATGTTTTTTCATGCTTTTAAATACTTTTATGGGGGGAGGGGGGATACAAGTTGAGTATCATAGTTATTATATCAATCACATGTGATTAATAACTATCAAACAAATGGATTTAGTATACTTTCAAACCGTTTTACCAAACAAACTACTTTTTAATAGTTTTATAAACTGACATCAAGTCATGATTATTTATTGTTTCAGACCCTTTAAATGTATTACAAAACCTCTTTTCCACTTATGTATTCTTAAATACCATATCTATACACTTATGTACTAGGTATATATATATATATATATATATATATATATATATATACATATATATATATATATATATATATATATTTGATAAGATGGATGTGACTTCAGCTCCAACACCTTGTATAGAAAAGGTGTATAAACATACATGGACACTTCAAACTACATTACTAACACACTATAATAGGTATAGCTTGGGAAATACTACTTACTATTCCTAGTACAAATGGAACATATAAGAGTGAGTTCATTCATGAGTCTATACAATTGTATTACGTACTATTTGAAGAGATACTACTACATAATATATGAAGAGATACTATTACATACTATATGAAGAGATACTATTACATACCATAGGAAGAGATACGATTACATACTATATGATGAGATACTATTACATATTATATGAGTAGATATTGTTATATACATACGAGACTAACCATTCTACACCCAACTGTTAGCTACAGAAGGAAAATGCACATCGATGCATGTCTACGGTTAATAGTCTTCGGTAAGTTACTATGTCGTGTTTATCCTTGTACCAAAGGATAATACTTACATAATTATATAATATTCCCTTTTACTTTTATTTTGTGACACATTCACATAAATGATGAAGTAGACTATATTTCGATAATAATAGTTACATGGGGAAAAACCGTCATTTTTACAATGATACATACTTTCAAAACAGTCGGGTCTTGGTAGAAGACTACATTTTATACTAGTAGGAAATATGGGATTTTCTATGATTTTCAAACTTATACAAACTATTTCATCAAACATTTACAAGTATTTTTCTTATGGTTTTACAAATCAAAGACATTAAAATACTTATGAATTCACCAACTTTATTGCTGATACTCGCTTTCAAAATAACTTGTATTCTCAGGTCATCAGTAGACAGGTACCGGTGACAGGTTTTTGAGAAGACGGAGCACAGACAAGACTCATCATTTATCATTCATTTTTGGTGTCTATTACATTAGAAAAAACACACATGTATTAAAATTATATATTTAATCCAATGGATGATGTTTGTTTACTTGTTTACTATTACTGTGTTGTGATACTATACATGAAGTCCTCCGCTCCAGAACGTTTCTGCTGTTCTCGGTTTTGGGGTGTGACAACCACCGCGATTGGGCTCTCAACATAATTCAGGCTCGCATCCACCTGAATATACTCCAATGGTACCACTGCCGACACATCAGCTATACACTTCCTCAACTGAGATACGTGGGAGGTATCATGTATCTGGGCCAACTCTGCATGTAGCTCTAAATGATACACTACTTTTCCCACCCTTGCGGTCACCCTGAAAGGGCCAATGTACCAGGGCCCTAGCTTTCCCTCTTCCTGAATTGGATCACTCCTTTCCAAGGAGACGCCTTCAGGAGTACGAGGTCTCCAACCTAAAACTCAAGCTCGGATCGTCGCTTATCCGCGTAACTCTTCTGGAGACTTTCGGTTGTTAGCAATCTCTTCTTGACCTGTTGAATCTGCTCAATCATCTCAAGCACTATCTTAGTGCTACCCATCACTCACTGCCCTACATCTCTCCAGCAGATGGGAGTCCGACACCACCTCCCATAAAACAACTCGAAGGGAGGCATACCAATGCTCGAATGGTGGTTGTTGTTATAAGAAAACACATCCAATGGTAGTAATGTGTCCAAACTTCCTACCAAGTCCAACACACATGCTCAAAGCATGTCTTCGAGCATCTGAATCGTCCGCTCACTCTGTTCGTCTATGGGTGGTATGCGGTACTGAAATGCAATCTTGTACCTAAATCCTCATGGAACTTCTTCCAGAACCTGGAAGTGAAATGTACATCTCGATCCAACACCATCGATATCGGAACACCATGCCGCAATACCACCCCTCTCACATACATCTCTGCAAGCCTCTCTGTGGAAGAGCTCTCACTGATAGCAAGGAAGTGAGCGCTCTTCGTCATTCGGTCAACGATCACTCAAATTGCGTCAACACCGCCTCACAGTCCTCGGAAATTTGGTGATGAAATCCATAGAAATATGTTCCCACTTCCACTAGGGAACCTCAAGTGGCTGCAACTTGCCATGCGGACACTGGTGCTCGGCCTTAACCCTACGACAGATCATGCACCTGTCTACAAACCATGTAACATCCCTCTTCATACAGGGCCACTAATAGTCTCTTCTCAGGTACAAATACAATTAGTGAACTAGGAGGTGGATCGAGAACCTCGATCTGTGCGCCTCCTCCATCAAGGTGGTATGTGCCCCGCCTGCAAATGGCACCCAAATCTGACCTTGAAAGGTCATAAGCCCTCGACTATTGGTAAAGAACTCCGATACCTGCCCAATCACTCGCTCTCTCTTGCGGTTCTCCGGTCTCAAGGCCTGTTCATGGGCCTCTCGAATGGTATCTAACACCGAAGTCATCACTGTCATCCTCATCCACATCTAACCATCTCCTATGGCGCATAATCTCTGACGAAGTGTCTCGCATGAGGCCTACTTCTTTGGACCCCAACTAAAAGTCACGTCCTTTCGGGTCAACCTGGTGAGAGGAACGACAATCTTAGAGAAATCCCTGATAAATCTCCGATAGTAGCAGGCCAACCCTAGAAAACTCCTGCTCTCGGTGGGGGGATCTCATCACATCCCATCTCATAACCGCCTCAATCTTGGCCGGATCGACCAATATCCCGTTCTGGTTAACGAGGTGTCCTAAGAACTAGACCTCTGGTAACTAGAAATCACACTTGGAAATTTGGCGAAAAGCCTCTCCGACCTCAATACTCCAAGAATCTCTCTCAGATGCTCCTCATGTTGCTCTCTAGATCTCTAATTCACTAGAATATCGTCGATGAACATGATCACCGACCAATCCAACATCATCCTGCACACCCTGTTCATAAGATCCATGAACGTTGTCGGTGCATTGGTGAGCCCAAAAGGCATCACCACAAACTCGTAATGCCAATAATGAGTCATGAATGTCGTCTTCTAGATATATTCATCCCGCACTCTCATATGATGATATCCAAACCTCAAATCTATCTTGGAGAACCAAGACGCTCCCTGCAACTAATTGAACAGATTATCGATCCTCGGTAATAGATAATGGTTCTTGACTGTCAACTTGTTCAACTCCCGGTCATCAATGCACATCTGATGTGACCATCCTTTTTCGTGACAAAAAGGATTAGCGCTTCCCACGGCGAGCTACTCAGTCTAATAAACCCCTTTCCAAGCAGCTCCTAAAGTTGCGAGGATAACTCCTGCATCTCTGGCGGCGCAAGGCGATAAGGCGAATTGGCGATAGGTACTGCCCTCGAAACGAAATCGATGCGGAACTCCACCTGCCTCTCGGGAGGCACACCCAGCAACTCCTCGGGAAAAACATCCGGGAACTCACGAACAATTGGAACATCATCAATCGAACTCGGCCCCTTCGCGACCACTCTTGTATCCATCATATAAGCTACAAACCCGCTGCAGCCGTACTATAAACTCTGTCTCGCTCTAGTAGCCGAACAAAATGTTGACCCACATCGGGTATCCTCACCATACACCATCAGCACTCCCCCACTAGGGTCTCGTATTGACACTATCTGCCACTCGTAGTCTATAACCGCCCTAAATTCGCTCAACCAATCCATACCCACTATAACGCAAACGTCCCCCATCACAATCGGGATAGATGTATCGGAAACTCAACGCCGAAGATCACAAGTATACATCCTCGAATCACATCAGTAGCATACACCACTCGCTCGTCAGCTATGGAAACTCATAGAGGTCGACTCAACGCCTCTCATTGAATACTGATGTGCTGACTAAATGCTAATGATACAAAGGATCAACTCGCACCTGAGTTAAATAAATCCAAAGCAGGTACAGAATTCACAATAAAAGTACCTATGCATATCATAAAATAAGCGCAATATCTCAACTCATCATAAATAAATTAAAGAATACGTACCAGCCACGATGTCGGGTGTTGCGCAGACTTCCTCCGTTGTCAAATGGAAGGCTCTCCATTGTGCCTTCAGTGCTTTGGCCTTCACTGGCCTACCATCAATAGCTCGTGTAGTAGCAGGGGCAGATCCCTGCGCTGATCCCTATAACAACTGCAGACACTCGGTCTTCCGATGGCCCGTCTGGTTGCAATGAAAGCAAACCATAAATCCCTTAGGAAAGTCCTTGGCTATATGCCCCTCCTTGCCACATTCGTAGCAAGCACCCGACCGACAAACTCCATCATATCCCTTACCGCACTTCCCACAGGTGCGGCCCTTCTTGCCTCCAGATCTCAAATCGGCGGGCTTAGCCCGCTTGGCTGCCGGCTGAGACTGTACCGGCCACCTATCCTTCCCCTAAGACTCGGCCTCCTCCCTGGCCTGAGTCTCCAGATCAATCTCCCTAATCCAGGTATTTGCCTGGAGCTCAGCAAATGTCCGGTAAGTTGAGTTCGCCACGAACTCCCAAATATCCCTCCTCAAAATGCTCAAATACTAGCTCATGCGTGCCTGCTTAGACGACACGTGCTCAGGGCAAAACAACGCCCTCTCATGGAACATCCGTGTGATCATAGTCACTGACTCCATCCCATGCTTGAAGGACAAAAACTCTTGTGCCAAGCGTTCCCTCTCTACCGAGGGAACGTACTCGTCTCTGAGCATGGTGGTGAACCTCTCCCAGGTCACCTCAGAAATCTCTGCAAGAGTGAAGTTCGCCGTCACAAACTTCCACCAGTCCTTCGCTCCCAAGCGAAGCTGGTTTAGTGCAAACCGAACACTCAAATGCTCTGGAAACGAACACGTGTAGAATCATCCCTCAATATCATAAATCCATCTCATCGCAGCAATCGGATCCTCCATCCCATCAAACTCCAGTGGCTTCGTGTTGCTGAACTCTCGGAACAACATCGAGTCACCTTCCTGAGGTCTAGCAGCAGCCACAGTTGCAGTAGCTACAACAGTCGCAACCTCATTAACCGCTACGTATCTCTCGTCAAACGTGTCAATAAAAGTAGTCTTGATAGACCCAAACATCTCTGGTATCTCTGCGCAAATAGTTGCAGCCACCTCCTCGTGGATCATCTGATGAATCTCCTCGTCACTCACGCTGCTGGTCTTTGGTTTGTGGCGTGTCACAACCATGATGTCTCTGAAATACAACATAAAAATATCAGAGACTTTCTCGAGTGTACTCACACTCGACAACTTAACCCTACTTGTTCCTTAGTACCCTAAGGATTCTTCCTTGGACTGCGCATTGATCCGATGCTTCCAGTAGTACGGGCCCTATTCTACCTTCCACCCCGCATCATCATTCATTCTAAGTCCTCCTCCTAGGATCCCGGATCACAAGTACTCTACTTCTCACTAAGCACCGGCTACCCTTCGATAGGCTCCTCATAAGCTCCTCACTGCTACCTACTCACTCTCAAGCATCTCATAGCAGTAGTAATCTCCTAGGCTAAGGCATCACATATCAGGCCACTCCAATCCTAACATGAATACCTAGCCTAATGTAGCATACATAACATATCATATCATATCTCATAACACATAACGTAAGGGTATTTTGGGAAATCACTGTTCCGGCGCTGACTGATCGTACACACTGCTTCCTTCTGCTTTCATAAATTCTTTTACTTTTTATAAAAATTGTTTCTTTTATGAAAACTTTCTCAAATCTACAATTTGAGTTCAGATGCGCCCGAAGGTGCATCCGAATCCCTCAAACCAAGGCTTTGATATCAACTTGTAAAAAACGTGAATTTTTAAAACAATTTTTCATTTTTCAAATAACATAAAACTCATTCAATATTCTCAAATTCTCAAGTTTAACAAATGTCATCACAATAAAAACATATCCTAGGATCATAAAATAAATCTCTTGCCATTGTGTACGGATCATGCTGGCACCTTCCCGCGATCATCGCTAGTACCTGAAACACATACCACATAACACCGTAAGCATAAATGCTTAGTGAGTTCCCCAAATACCACATACAACACATACGCCACTCAAGGGCATAGCTCTATGGGATCTTCCAATCCATGTGTCTTAGGGGACTTCCGTCCCAACTCTAGTAGACCTTCCGTCCCAGCCGTATGACCTTCCGGTCCTCATCATCTTGACCTTCCGGTCCATACACTGTTGACCATCTGGTCCATATCATGGTACTCATAACATAGCATGGCACATACATATCGCATAGCAACACATATCACATACTCCGCATAACATATAAGACCTTTCGGTCACACATAGTTACCACTCTAGGTAAAGTGTAATGAGAAGACTCACCTCGTATACTGTCTAGTACACGTGCTCGGTATCTCTAAACCTCGTAACAATGACCTAGCGCCACCTAAACACATAAGCAATCATCTCAAATGTAACAACGCAAATTTTCAAATAAAAATTTCATTTAAAATAAAGTGATTTCATTCAACCAATAGTATTTATTCCATGTTTCATATCAAATACATATATAAAATCCCCAAGATCTCAAATAGCAGCAGTGTGTATGCATCATGCCGGCGCCTTCCCACGGTCCTCGCTAGTACCTGAAACACATACATAACAACTTGTTAGCATAAATGCTTAGTGAGTTCCCCAGTATACTACTTACGTATATACGCCTTTCCAGGCCTTGAGATAATCGCCTTCCGGCCCATAACATATTGCCTTCCGGCCCATAACATAACGCCTTCCGGCCCATAACATATTGCCTTCCGGCCCATAAACATACACAGCAATTTATACATTAATCTTAACACATATAGCACATATATATCATATATCATATCCGACCTTTCACTCACACAGTCAAACCCTTCCGGGTACAGTATAGTGAGAAGACTCACCTCGTGGTAATGAAAACTATCAACTCTTGAAATCACTCGCACTCGATCCGCCGATCTACAGACTCCCTATAATACCATATACCCTTATTAATACTCTTATCATTCAAGACAACTGACCCTAAGAAATTATATGCAGGTCAACTCTGGTCAACGGTCAACTGGACCGGACTCGTCGAGTGCAAAGGTGACTCGACGAGTCGAGACGTCCTCTCCAACTTTCCCTGATGTTCCTTTTCTACACGTCGAGTATCCCCCTTGACTCGACGAGATCCACGTGGAAGAATCGCGGGGCCACCCCGACTCCACTCGCCGAGTCTGAAGAACAACTCGGCGAGTCCCAGTGAATCTTCAAGCTACTCGCCGAGTCTGTTCATTGGACTCGGCGAGTCCATGCCATGCAGTCGATCAACTGCTTCCTGAAGTACGTATGGTCCCAAAATATACAATCATGGGACTTTCTGGACCTCTAAACATCCTATTACTGGGGTATAAACGTTTGGGTAATAGCATAATAATCCATCTAATCATCAAATGGGTTTCATAAACCCTAAATCCGTGTACACATCAAAATAACAGGAATGATCCGAAGTATTACCTGAAAAACGTACCCTCTGTGCCCTCAAACCTCAGAACTCGAATCCCTTGCTGTTCCTTTAGCCAAAACTCCTCTCCTTCTTGCCCAACAATCTCTTCAAATCTTGCTCTAGATGTCCACAGACGCTTAGGGTTCTTCTCAATCGGCTAAAAGACGGACAATGACGGCCTAAAAGGCATTATATACGATCCAAAACCAAACGGCTAGGGTTTCCGCTGAACAGCGCAGACTCGCCGAGTCCATAATGGACTCGTCGAGTCCAGTCGCGAACCCGCGACCCAATCTGTGGTCCTACTCGGCAAGTCTGGCTCCAACTCGCCGAGTCCCTTCCTAAAACACCCCAAAAACAATATTATAAAATTACCTGAAATTCCGGGCTGTTACAACTCTCCCCCACTAGGACTAGACTTCGCCCTCGAAGTCTCACTCTGCAAATAACTCCGAATGTTGCTCCCGCATCTCACGCTCTGGCTCCCGAGTCATCTCCGATCCTTTCCGGTGTTGCCACTGAACCAACACCAGAGGTACCTCCTTGTTCCTCAGAACCTTGATCTTCCGATCCCTGATAGCTACCGGTCTCTCGGCATAATTCAGGCTCGCATCCACCTGAATATCCTCTAACGGAACCACTGCCGAGTCATCGGCTATACACTTCCTCAACTGTGATACGTGAAAGGTATTGTGAATCCGTCCCAACTCTGCTGGCAACTCCAACCGATAAGCTACCCGACCTACCCTTGCAATTACACGAAATGGACCTATGAACCGGGGCCCCAACTTGCCCCTCTTTCTGAACCGGATCACTCCCTTCCAAGGAGAAACCTTCAGGAGAACGAAGTCGCCAACCTGGAATTCCAACTCGGACCGGCGTCTGTCCGCATAACTCTTCTGTCGGCTCTGGGCGGTCAATAACCTCTGCCTAACCTGTTGAATCTGCTCTGTCGTCTGGAGTACGATCTCTGTACTGCCCATCACTCTCTTTCCCACCTCTCCCCATCAAATGGGGGTCCGACACCTCCTACCATACAACAACTCAAAATGGGGGTCTCAACGAACCATGCGACGTCTCTCTTCATACAAGGCCACCAATATTCCTTCCTCAAGTCCAAATACATCTTCGTAGCACCAGGATGGATCGAGAATTTCGATCTATGAGCCTCCTCCATCAAAGTAGCACGCGTACCGCCCACGAATGGTACCCAAATCCGACCCTGAAACGTCAGAAGTCCTCGTCCATCCTTAACGAACTCTGAAATTAACCCAACGACCCGCTCTTTCTTCTGCATCTCGGATCTCACAACCTCGGCCTGTGCCTCACGAATAGCATCTAATACTGGAGACATCACCGTCAGTCTCAGACATACGTCTCGCAATGGAGTGCTCTCCGCCCTACGACTCAATGCATCGGCCACCACGTTAGCCTTGCCTGGGTGGTATAGGATCTCACAGTCATAATCCTTAACCACGTCTAACCATCTCCTCTGACGCATATTTAGGTTGGGTTGATCCATCAAATACTTCAAACTCTTATGGTCCGTGTATATAGTACAACGAACCCCATACAGGTAGTGGCGCCAAATCTTGAGAGCGAACACTACTGCCCCCAGCTCTAAGTCATGCGTGGGATATCTCGCCTCGTGAGGCTTTAATTGCCTCGATGCATAAGCTATCACATGGCCTCTCTGCATCAACACTGCACCCAGTCCCGAAATCGATGCGTCGCAATATACGACAAAATCCTCCATCCCCTCCGGGAGGGCTAATACCGGGGCTTCACACAGTCTCTGACGTAGTGTCTCAAAGGAAGTCTGTTGCTCGGGTCCCCATGAGAATGCAACACCCTTCCGGGTCAGTCTGGTGAGTGGTACTGCGATCTTGGAGAAGTCTCTAATAAACCTCCGATAGTACCCCGCCAACCCAAGGAAACTCCTGATCTCGGAAGGTGACTTCGGTACCTCCCAACTCATCACTGCCGCGACCTTGGCCGGATCGACCAATATCCCTGCCTGATTAACAACATGTCCAAGAAATTGGACCTCCCGCAACCAGAAGTCACATTTGGAGAATTTTGCATATAGCTTCTCCGACCTCAGTACCCCAAGGACCTCCCTTAAATGTCCCTCATGCTGCTCTCTAGTTCGTGAATACACTAAGATGTCGTCGATAAATACAATCACAGACCGATCCAGCATCGGCCTGCATACCTTGTTCATGAGGTCCATGAACACTGTCGGGGCATTGGTGAGCCCGAAAGGCATCACCACGAACTCGTAATGCCCATATCGCGTCCTAAATGCTGTCTTCTGGACGTCCTCATCCCGCACTCTTACCTGATGGTACCCTAATCTCAGATCGATCTTGGAAAACCAAGATGCCCCTTGCAACTGATCGAATAAATCATCGATCCTCGGTAATGGATAGCGGTTCTTGACCATCACCTTGTTTAACTCCCGGTAGTCAATGCACATCCGGTGTGAACCATCCTTCTTCTTGACGAACAGAATCGGTGCTCCCCACGGCGAGCTACTCGGCCGAATAAATCCCTTCCCTAGCAACTCCTGGAGTTGCGAGGACAACTCTTGCATCTCTGGAGGTGCAAGACGATAAGGCACCTTCGCAATAGGTGCAGCCCCCGGAATCAGATCGATACCAAACTCTACTTGCCTCGCAGGAGGTACTCCCGGCAACTCCTCAGGAAAAACATCTGGAAACTCGCGCACCACTGGAACCTCCTTCACTGTCCTCGGTCTCTCGGAAGCCTCCCGCATATCCATCACATACGCCACAAAACCTTTACATCCCTGCTGTAGGCATTGCCTCGCCCTAGTGGCCGAACAAAAAGCTGATCCCGAACGGGTACCCTCGCCATATACCGTAAGAACTCCCCACTAGGGTCTCGTATAGTCACCAGCTGGCGCTCACAGTCGATGACAGCGCTGAATTGGCTCAACCAGTCCATGCCCACGATGACACAGACATCACCCATCGCAATAGGAACTAGGTCAATCGGAAACTCAACCCCGAAAATCTCTAGTACGCATCCCCGAAGAACCTCCGTGGCACAAACCACCCTCTCGGCCGCTATAGAAACACTCAGAGGCCGACTTAACGGCTCACGACTAATGCTGATATGCTGACTAAAAGCTAAAGATACAAAGGATCTACTCGCACCCGAATCAAATAACACTAGAGCAGGCATAGAGTTCACAAGAAAAGTACCTACACCTACATTAACATAAGCATAACATTTCGACTTTAAAGTAAATACGTGAATTACAGCATACCTGCCACAACATCGGGCGCAGCGCGGACCTCCTCCGCAGTCAGCTGAAAGGCTCTCCCGCGAGCCCTCGGGGCCTCGACCTTCGCCAGTCGGGTTTCAGTAGTCCTGGTAGTAGGTGTAGATCCCTGACGAAGTTGCGGGCACTCGGCCTTCCGATGGCTTGTCTGGTTGCAGTGAAAGCAAACCATGAACCCCTTAGGACAATCCCTAGCAATGTGTCCTTCCTTGCCACACTTGTAGAAACCACCAGCTCGACACACCCCCTCATGACTTTTGCCGCACTTCCCGCAAGTGCGGCCCTTCTGACCTCCCATCCTTGAATCAGCGGACTTGATCTGCTTGGCTGCCGGCTGAGACTGAGTCGGTCGTCGGTCCACCTACCGAGACTCGGCCTCCTCCCTGGCCTGAGTCTCCAACTCGATCTCGCGCTTCCTGGCGTTCACCTGAAGCTCAGTGAAAGTACGATAGGTGGAGTTTGACACAAACTCTCGGATATCCCTCCTCAAAACGCCTAAATACCGGCTCATCCGTGACTGCTCTGTAGACACCAGCTCTGGGCAGAACATCGCCCTCTCGTGAAACTTCCGTGTGACCACCGCAACGGAATCAGTACCCTGCTTAAGGGTCAAGAACTCCTGAATCAATCGTTCCCTCTCCACTGGGGGAACGTACTCGTCCCTGAACATCTCAGTAAACCTCTCCCATGTCACCGCTGTAATCTCCGCCAGAGTGAAGTTCGCTGTCACGAACTTCCACCAATCCTTCGCTCCCAGACGGAGCTGGTTCAGGGCGAACTGTACCCTCAGGTGCTCCGGGCATTAGCAAGTGTAGAAGCACCCCTCAATGTCGGCGATCCACCTCATCGCAGCAATCGGATCCTACGTCCCATCGAACTCAGGGGGTTTCGTGTTGCTGAATTCCCGGAACAGCAACGAATCGCCCCCTTGCGGCCTGGCAGCGGCCACAGCTGCGGTAGCGGCAGCGGCTGCAGCCTCAGTCAGTGCGGCGTACCGCTCCTCAAACGTCTCCATCAGTGTGGTCTTAATAGATCCAAACATCTCCGGGATCTCAGCCCGGATCGCTGCAGCTACCTCCTCCTGAATCATCTGACGAATATCCTCGTCGCTCACACTGCTTGAACTCGCCCCATGACGTGTGGTAACCATGATGTCTCTGAAATACAACATAAAATTATCAGAGACTCCATTAAGTACAATTGTACTCGATAACGCAACCCTACTCAGTCTCCGATATCCAGGGATTCTTACTTGGGTCTTCCACCGACCCGGTATCTTCGGTACTACGGGCCCAATACTACCGACCACACCGTGTCAGTATTCGTCCCAAATCTTCCTCCCCAAACCCCGAATAGTGAGTACTCTACCTCTAGTATGCACTATCTACCTGCACGCTATCGAATATCTCATATAAGCAAACTCCCTAGACTAAGGCATCACAAAACAGGCCATTCTAGTCCTATCATGAATACCTAGTCTTCTAGCATGCATAACAATTCATAATTCAGTGCATAACATAACATTGTAAGGTATTCTGGGGATCTTTACCGTTCGGGCGCTGGCTGATCGTACACACTGCTCCGTTCTTGTTTACCACTTTACCATTTATAAAAATTTATGTCTTTATTATTTTTAAAAGATTTTTTCCTCAAATCCTCGGTTTGAGTTCAGTTACACCCGAAGGTACACCCGAATCCCTCAAACCAAGGCTCTGATACCAATTGTAACAACGCAAATTTTCAAATAAATTTTTCATTTAAAATAAAGTGATTTCATTCAACCAATAGTATTTATTCCATGTTTCATATCAAATACATATATAAAATCCCCAAGATCTCAAATAGCAGCAGTGTGTATGCATCATGCCGGCGCCTTCCCACGGTCCTCGCTAGTACCTGAAACACATACATAACAACTTGTAAGCATAAATTCTTAGTGAGTTCCCCAGTATACTACTTACGTATATACGCCTTTCCAGGCCTTGAGATAATCACCTTCCGGCCCATAACATATTGCCTTCCGGCCCATAACATAACGCCTTCCGGCCCATAACATATTGCCTTCCGGCCCATAACATATTGCCTTCTGGCCCATAAACATACACAGCAATTTATACATTAATCTTAACACATATAGCACATATATCATATATCATATCCGACCTTTCAGTCACACAGTCAAACCCTTCCGGGTACAGTATAGTGAGAAGACTCACCTCGTGGTAATGAAAACTATCAACTCTTGAAATCACTCACACTCGATCCGCCGATCTACAGACTCCCTATAATACCATATACCCTTATTAATACTCTTATCATTCAAGACAACTGACCCTAAGAAATTATATGCAGGTCAACTCTGGTCAACGGTCAACTGGACCGGACTCGTCGAGTGCAAAGGTGACTCGACGAGTCGAGACGTCCTCTCCAACTTTCCCTGATGTTCCTTTTCTACACGTCGAGTATCCCCCTTGACTCGACGAGATCCACGTGGAAGAATCGTGGGGCCGCCCCGACTCCACTCGCCGAGTCTGAAGAACAACTCGGCGAGTCCCAATGAATCTTCAAGCTACTCGCCGAGTTTGTTCATTAGACTCGGCGAGTCCATGCCATGCAGTCGATCAACTGCTTCCTGAAGTACGTATGGTCCCGAAATATACAATCATGGGACTTTCTGGACCTCTAAACATCCTATTACTGGGGTATAAATGTTTGGGTAATAGCATAATAATCCATCTAATCATCAAATGGGTTTCATAAACCCTAAATCCGTGTACACATCAAAATAACAGGAATGATCCGAAGTATTACCTGAAAAATGTACCCTCTGTGACCTCAAACCTCAGAACTCGAATCCCTTGCTGTTCCTTTAGCCAAAACTCCTCTCCTTCTTGCCCAACAATCTCTTCAAAGTTCCAATAGCCTCAAATCTTGCTCTAGATGTCCACAGACGCTTAAGGTTCTTCTCAATCGGCTAAAAGACGGACAATGACGGCCTAAAAGGCATTATATACGATCCAAAACCAAACGGCTAGGGTTTCCGCTGAACAGCGCAGACTCGCCGAGTCCCTAATGGACTCGTCGAGTCCAGTCACGAACCCGCGACCCAGTCTGTGGTCCTACTCGGCGAGTCTGGCTCCAACTCGCCGAGTCCCTTCCTAAAACACCCCAAAAACAATATTATAAAATTACCTGAAATTTCGGGCTGTTACATCAAATCAATAATGGATCTCCAGGCTAGAATAGTCCGTTCCAATTCTTTCTCAGAAGGCTAAAAGACCATTTTACCCTTTTAATGGTCCAAAGTCCAAGTGTTGACCCAATCCTAAAAGTCAACGAAAGTCAATAGTCAAACTTTGACCAGACTCGTCGAGTGCACATAGATGACTCGACGAGTCCAAGAGTGTCCTCTGAATCTTTATAAACCTCAATCGACTCATCGAGTGAACCTTCCACTCGATGGGCTACAACCGATCATGAGTCGTGGGGCAACCCAACTCGACTCATCGAGTCCCCTTATGGACTGGGTGAGTTTCTTCCATGACGATCACCCAATCAACCTTCAGAGGCTAGATCTACTTCTCTAACCTATAGATCTGACTTCCCCATGTTCAATAATCATGTAAAGGTCAAATCTTGATACTCATGCAACGCATCCAAAGTTTCTTTTGGTGAAATGGATTCTAAAATGACATCCTAGGTTCATTTCCTCCATGGAACAACATAAAGTTGGATAGATAATGCTCTCTGGACCTCTAAAGGTCCATATCTAGATTCTAACACTAAAAAGGGCAACATATGCATCAATTCAAGCCAATAAAGGGGTATAGAAAACGCTAGATTCAAGGATTTGTATAAAACAGAAGAAGGGATCGATTTTCTACCTCAACAATGAAGACCCAAGCTTGAAAACCACAGAATCACAATCCCCTTGACCTTCTCTTGCTGGAAACACCTTCTTCTTTGCAAATCCACAACAAAAAGGATCAAAATAACTCTCTCTCTCTCTCTCTCTCTCACACACACACACAACTCACTCAAGCTCTTAAGCGTTTCTCTCTCTAGATTGGTATCCAGAAATGAGGGCAACAGGGTCCCTTAAATAGGGCACAGGCCCGGAGATTTAGGGTTTCTGACCTCAACGCGGACTCGTCGAGTCCACCCATCAACTCTTCGATTCCGTTCATTAATCCAGTCAGCAATTACGATCCTACTCGGCGAGTCTAAGCGTCAACTCACCGAGTCTCTCCTCATAACTCAAAATAAACAATTAAAATATGACACCTGGAAATCCAGATGTTACACCAACTCCCATGTATAATATTTAATTAATTTATATTCATGTTGTTAGAGAAACTCGACGAGTTGGAGGCCCCAACTCGCTGAGTAGAGAGTTAAATGGTCACGTGATTTTTAGAGTCTACTCGACGAGTTGGAGGACCCCAACTCGACGAGTATACGCTGAGTATGAAAACCCTAATTTTCAAGGTTTGTTCCCTATTTAATGGACCTTAAACCTTCATTTTCGCCTCCCTTATCATCTTGACACACTTAGAGAAACCCTAAGCGAGTTGTATTCGCTATGAGAGAGAAAGGCTAAGATTTGTGTGTTCTAGTGCCTTTTTGGAAGGGGTTGAGGAGCAAAAAGGTTTGGAACGAGAAGAAGCCTTTAGATCCGATGGTCTTTCAATGATAGATGCCATTTAAAGGTAAAAAGCTTTCACATTGATCTTTTTTTTGGTTAGATTATGGCCATTTCCATCCTTTCTTTGGGTCCTTAAGTTGTTTGAGCTTGCCATGGAGTTGAGACTCCAGATCTGGACAGTATGAGGTCCCTTGGGCCTAAAGATTTAGACTTTATCAAGCTATTAGCTAGCTATAATGGATCATACCCTCTATAGAGCTTGTTTTGGCATTTTGAGCCCTAGATGCCATGCATGGACATAAAGCTTGCAGCTTTACATGATACTTCAGGCTTAGAAGGCTAGATCTAGAGTATGAAGCTTTAGTTCGGCTTAAAAACATTTGAATGAGAGAATGGACTAAAGGGACTCGACGAGTTGGCTAGGGTTTTCCCCGATAGTATGGCACGTTACAACTCGGTGAGTTCGTGAGACAACTTGAAGAGTTGAGTTGGATTTTCCCGATACTTCAGAGAAAACAAAGGAACTCAACGAGTAGATGTACTCGACGAGTTGGGTCAACATTGACTGTTGACTCGAGTTTTTTACTTACGTTGACTTTTTAGGGTTGTGGTTATAAAGTGTTAATCAGAGATGGTTACGATATATAGGCGGAGTCTAGACCGTTCGTAGAGTACGAGACCTACTTGTTTACTTACGAGGTGAGTCTTCTCACTACACTTACCTAAGTGGTAATAATGTGTGACCGGAGGGTCTTATTTGATTTATCAACCGAAAGGTCTTATGTGCTTATACTGAGCTATGTGATATTATGCATCTTATCTTTCTGATTTATGCTACATATTATTCTATGCCTTATTGTGTTGGGACCGGAGAGTCCAAACCGAGTTGTGAGACTGGAGGGTCTTCACTGAGATATAGCACCGGAGGGTCCAACCCGAGCTATGAGACTGGATGGTCTTCACTAAGACACATGACCGGAGGGTCCATACCGAGCCGTGAGACCGGAGGGTCCTCACCGAGAAGCATGACCGGAGAGTCCATGTCGAGCTATAGCCATGAGAGGCTTATTATTTTTCTATGTGGTATGTTGGGGAACTCACTAAGCTTCATGCTTACAGGGTTGTATGATATGTGTTTTAGGTACTTCTTAGAATCGCGGGAAGACGTCGGCTTGATTGTACACACCAGTTAGAGATTATGTTTTTGAGGATTTTAGGATATTATCAAACATTTGTTGCCTTGTGTTTTGAAAAATTATACATTTTGTGGTTTTTAAGAAATGTGATATTGGGTTTTATGTGATTTTAAAATTGAAAATTTTATTTGAAAAATTAGAGTGTTACAAAGATTTCAATAACAGGATTGATCAACTTATAGTGAATTAAGATCAAGATTTTAATAGCAATTTGATTAGAACTTACACAACTTAGGACAATGGATATCAATTGGTTTATTTGAATAACATAATTAGATAACTTAGAGCGATTAGGTAGCCAAGCGACAGGGAGATACAATGTAACGAAGGTTGCATGTATCAATAGTTCAAAGGTGATGATATGGAGGATTGTGCATCGGCGATGATCAAGAGATAAGGGAAAGAATGAGGTTAATAGTGATTCTTTTGGCGTGCGAGTAAAGACCTTAACCCTAATAAGTGGGAGAGGGGAAATGAAGATAGGAAGGTGGAAAATATATTGAATGAAACTAGAAAAGTGAAAATGAAATATTATAATATTTTTTATTTGCTACTAATGATTTTACATTATGATTTACATAAAAAAAATTATAATTTACTAATTTAAAATCTATATTTATTATAAACTACATTGATAAATTTAATCATTAATAATTTAATTATTTATATTTATATGTATTTCAATATTATATATATATATATATATATATATATATATATATATATATATATATATATATATATATATATAATTTTAAATTTTAGAGTTAAAATCAATTTGTAGATTGTAAAATGATTTGATTTGTACAAAAATGTCAAAATTAATATTACAACCTAGAGAATAAGTGATGCTAAACAATACTAACATGAATATGATAAGCAATTCCAAACAACTCCTAAAAGTTCTCTATCATTTTAGTATTATTAAAATTTATTTATTTATACATATATCCGATACACGCTACACTTTGCTATTGACTTACGGATACCTATGAACATACAATTCCTACAAATACATATCCAGTGAGATATCTTTTGTTAGGAGTAGTTTGAATTAAAAAGTGACAAATATGATATGGCATATTATCATATGATCTAACGTTTAAGTTTGTAAAAATGAAGCCCGTTCAAGTTTCATGCGCCAAAGAAACGAGCATGCTACAAACTAGAAGCCCGGTCTTAAGAGGCTAGCCCATTATACTAGTTTGTAGGCAAAAAATCTCCTTTTTCTATTTTATTACTTTTATTTTTATGAAATCTTATTCTCAATTTTCATTTCGATATCTTACGAATAATTGGTAATGAGCATCGGGAACTTATTAGGAGTTGATGTTATTATATATTTAAAGGGTATCAAACAATTTATATTTTCAGTAACATCGATACAAATCAATCGGTGGTGTTACATTTCATATGCAAAACGAAGTTTTACTAAATAATTAAAGTTCATTTATAAATGTGACTTGAAATGATTTAGAAACCATATCATGTTAACTGTCGACCAATTGAAGGAAAGACATTTTTAATCCATATCATACCTCTAGACTACAATCCCTTTTATATAATAATTATACTAGATAGTTTTAACTAAATACTATTCGAAATGAGAAATCTTATATTTTTCTCTACATAGTTAAAGAAAACTTTGTGTCAAATGTTTCTATTTTTCTTTTAAGTTTTTTTTTTTTTCTGAAGTATTTTACAAATTTAGAGTTAAACTAGAGATTAGAATAAGTTTTCTTTTTCTTTTTTTTTTTTTTTTTTTTTTTTAAATTGTTAATTTTGGAGTGTCCCAACTCCCAAATATCTTAAAAACTTGGCAAGCTATTGAGCAAATAGTCGAAATATATAATTTTTTTGAACATATTGGGAAAATAGCAAAGATGCTATAACATTACAAAGTACATGTATAAATATAAGCATAAAACGGAGAACAAGATCAATCATTCCAATTTAAAGAAATAAGAATCAACATATGCTTAATCCACTAGAGTGTTAATCTCGACTGTCATTTTCATCGTGTTGCACTTTATACATTTGGAGATGAGAGAGTTCTAGGATTTTCAAATCAACCAAATAACCGAGTAAACAAGATAACTCCTAAACTTGCCTTTTTTTTTTTCTTACTTAACACCATTGAATCCAAGCTCGAGATTAAACTAGTAGCACTAACATGAGGGGAAGACAAGAGATTACTCCACGTGCAAACCCTTTTCTAAATTTTCCCAGGAAAGAAACAACCAAAAAAAAGATCATTTAAATTCTCGTCCATAACATGACAAAAAGGCATAAAATATAATTAAGTTGATTACCTTTCTCGATCAGTTTACATGCCATAGAAACTTATTGAATAACAATCTCCAAGCAGAACAATTTATTTTAAGGGAGATCCATCTCTCCCAATGAAAATTCAGATTGCTATTTTTGTCTTCCAAATCAACAAGCAAATAGCGCATAGAATTAACAAAGCACATACAAAATTTTCCAATTTCCACACCTATTTATCAGTCACTATTTAGAACATAATCTCATTCACCAAACGGTTCAATCTATCTAACTCGTTTGACTCTCGGCCTCTATGAGGATGCCTCTTCCAAACCTAGTGGCACATAGAGACATCTGAACCCCTAATTCTATCTCTCACCTTACAGTTTTTGTTATTCTCCAATTTGTAGAGCTCTAGGAGAGTGACTTTGAGAATCACATCTTCAAACCATATATCTCTCCAGAAGTGCATCACATTTTATAACATCCCGAAAATCACAACCAAATTGTCATTTTTAACTTATATAAAACATAGTTTCCAGAAAAGGTGAGTTAGAAAAAATCATAAGTACCGAATACAGTCGTCCCAAAATATCAGAGTATCATAACATGCAAAATTATGAAAAACTATCGAGGAGAGTATACAATCAACCCTTCACCTTCCCAAGATCATATGAAGTACCTGAAAACACATTTAGATCCATAGCCGTAAGCGCAAAGCTTAGTGAGTTCTCTAAAACATCAGCTACAACAAAACAAAAATAGACAACAATGGATTATCAGCAACCCTAGGGACTATCAACAGTCCGAATTGGCTAATAGCACGTCTGGTGGGCTAACAGCACACCCGATGGGCTAAAAGTATGCTCGGTGCATTATCACCAATCATGGGGACTATTAGCAGTCTCGATGGGCTAGCATCATGCCTTGGAGCTATCGGTAGCTTAGTAACTCATAACATCAGTAAGCAAATAAGACCCAACTAGTCAGCATGCACACACACCATGTGATAAGTAAGAAGACTCACCTCGCGGATAACAGCTAAAACACAATAGCTCACATACAAGATGGATAGGTATAGTGAGACACCTAACAACAATAAAGAAGTACCCTCTCAGGCTACACCCTAAAACCCTAAGTTGACCAAAAATCAGCTATGGTAAAAAAGTCAACGGTCAAGGTCAAGGTTAACCTCATCAGGTCTCCACATCATGAACATACATAGATCACGTCATGGGCACTCCAAGACAAAACGTTCGGGCCATCCCCTAATCGCCACATCATGGCGAGCTAACGCCACATGGTGAGAATTAGGTTTTCATAGGTTAACATATTTAACTCTCAATCTGTTAAACCACTCCTTCTAACTTTCCAAAAATCTTCCTAGAGTCTAAAATGTCAAAAAGCTCAAAGCTTTTCAGTCATGGATGATCAATACAAGACTATGGCTCAACTTAGGTCAAAATGGGAGAAAAGCACCAAAATCTCATGGATGGAGTCCAATCCACCATCAAACTTCGGATTGGACACTTATGCTAATCAAAGGACCAAAATAATCTATAAAGTTGCTAAACTTATAGATTTCATGCATTCAACTTAACCCAAACATGGAGAAAATTTGGGAAACCTTAGATCTAGCATGCTTGGAAGAGAAATACAAGAACTTGAGGACTTACAAAGGTACAAAAACAACACAAGGTGGTGAGGAGGAGACTTAGTTGCTGAAACAATGCACCAAAGGGACCTTATTCTTCAACAATGAGCAAAAAATCACCAAAAGAGCTCTCAAGATCAATAGTGGATGCTAAAACTGATTAGAGAAGGAAAGGAGGTGATGGAGGCTGAGGATGTGCAAACCGTAACTCCTCATTTACCTTAAATAAGGTGAAAAATACATAGAATTAGGGTTAACCCTCAGGAGGCCGCTACATCGTGGCCACTTGCTCATCACGTCATGACCCACAAGATGGATGTGTATTTTCTTCTTTGATGGCCATGTCGTGAGGTGTCCTTCCTAAAATTACGACCCACAAAACCCAAAATTTTACATTTTAATTAACCAAAAGCATAATAACTCATATACCTAAAATAGGTGTTATAATTCTCCACCACTAGAACTAGATTTGGCCCTCAAAATCCTCATCTGAAAACATGTCCAGATAATGTTCGTGCATCTCCGCCTCGGGCTCCCAGGTCTACTTAGATCCCTTTCGATGTGGCCACTGCACCTTATCCAATGGTACCACCTTCTTGCGCAAGGCCTTCATATTCCAATCTAGAATCGTCACCGGTGGCTCAATATAATATAAAAGATCATCAAACTGGATATCATCTAGTGGGACAACAACAGACTCATCGGTTACACACTTCCTCAGCTGAGAAACATGAAAAGTGTTGTGAATCTGATTGATCTCCTCCGATAAGTCTAAATGGTAGGCTACCTTGCCCACCCTAGCCATAACTCGGAACGAACCTTTAAACCTGGGTCCCAACTTTCCCTGCTTCATGAAGTGAATAATACCCTTTCAAGAAGATACCTTTAAGAGTACAATATCCCCAACCTAAAACTCTAAATCTGATCACCGTTGGTCTGCATAGCTCTTCTGTTAGCTTTGACTTGTCAGCAATCTCTATCTAAACTATTGAATAAGCTAATCGTTCTGAGTACAACCTCCGTACTCCCTATGAATCTTTTCCCAACCTCTCCCTAATTGTAAGGTCACATATTATGATCTGATGAGTCAAACACCACATGCTATCCACCAACATCAGTGCCAACATCAACATAATCAACGACATCTTGAACCCAATGATCTTAGTGATATTTTCTATATTGGGAAGTTTTTATTTGTATATACATACATATATATATATATATATATATATATATAAATAGATGTTTGATTTGTAGTTTTAATGATTAGGATCATACCTTTACATAGATTACTTACATCCCTAAAATATTGGGATCACCATTTCTGTAACTGTATATATCGAACTATTAGGGTCAAACCCTAATAGAGCCTTGTGCCATCTTTATGACATCTTCTCTTTGTGAGAACCCTCTTTCTTAGTGAAATCATCTTTGTGATCATCATGTTCTTTGTTATTTATTTGTTATTCATTTTTCATAGGTGAGTGTATCCGATTGATATAAACCTTCAATAGGTATCAAAGCAATTTTACATTACAATCAAGTTATCATGACATCATCTCATTATCCCACGTCGTCTACCGTAAACAAGATCCCTTCTCTCGATGAATACAATTTTGCAATGTAGAAATCAAAGGATATGGTTGTTCTAGAAACCATGGACTTTGATAAGCATAAAATCATAGACAAAGGTCCACACGTTCCTATTTATCAACATATGGTTGACAATTTTCTTGTTGGCCCCATGAAACAAAAGCTAAACACTAGATATGAAGATGATGACAAAAGACTTATCGGTATTGATGTTAAAGAAAGGGAAACCATAGGAAACTCTCTTCATTATTATGTGTATCATCTAGTTCAAAACTGTAAGTTTGCTCAAGAGATGATGGAAATGCTGACGGTGGCTTGTGAAGGAACTATGGAAGTTCAAGAAACAACCATCAACAATCTCAACTTGAGATATGAACATTTATTTACTTAGAAAGGTAAGTCTCTAACTCAAACCTTTAATAGGTTTAATTATTTGGTGAATGATATGTATAGGTTGGCGATTGTCGAGCATTCCTCTCAGTTGGTTTTAAAGTTCTTGGATTCTCTTAGGAAAATCTAGGAACAACACACTGATGTTCTTAAGAACATTGAGAAAATAAACCTCATAGATCTCAACTCCTTGTTCGGAAATCTATTAAATTATGAAGAAATTAAAGCTCTTTGTAATGACATTATGAAGGATTCCATTAAAGAAAAATTTAAACCCCTAGTCTCCAGAAAAGAAGCAGTCAATCTCATCAGTGACTCTAATGATTCTGATCAGGTGAAGTAAGTACTGATGAAATCCAAGATGAACTGGTTGCTAGTGTTGCAATCATTGTTAAACGTTATGAAGAAAACAGGACTAAAGGAGCCAAAAGAGTTCATCCCAAGGGAAATAGTTCAACAAGAAAGCCAAACTCAAAGAAAAGGAATTCATGTAACAATTTTAACTGTTAAAGTCCTGATAGTTTTCCAGGGACTATAAAGAAAAAAGAGAATCTCAAACACCTAAAAACTATGAAGAAGGAAAACATCCCCCTACCAAAATCTTTTATTGCAAAGCATAAGGAATTTAAAGAATGAGTAAAATAAAAGAGGACTTCTGAAGACGAAGGACTAAATGTTAAAGGCCTTATGGCTCTTGTCAGTGATGTCATTGATAGTAGTTTCAATAGGTATGATGCTGATACTTATCAAGCTGTCAAAGAGTCAAAGATGAAAATATGGAATGTCTCTTCTACTCATCAAGGTCAGTGGGATGTTTGGTACATATCTAGAGGATGATCTAGACACACGAATGGTCTCAAGTTCCTCTTGACTTATTTTTTCTCGAGAAAGATGGTCCTATTATAACTTTTGCGGATAGCAGTGAAGGAGTAGTCAAGGATGTTGGTAAAATAAGGTGCAATTCAACTGACCTGAAGGATGTGTTTTATGTCAAGGGCCTTCAAAACAATCTCATTTCAATCAGTCAACTGTGTGATGCTAGCTCCAAAGTTCTTTTCGCCTGCAAAAAATGAAAGTTCATGGACTCAAGGAATAAAATTATGCTTAATGCACCCAGCAACAATAACATTTACATGCTTTAATTATATTTGTGTTTGAAATTACCGATTTATGAATTCTTTACATTACTTTTTTCTATTTTAATAACTCTGAACATATGCTGCTAATTTCTATTTTCTTTACAATACATTTTGTGCTTCAAAAATTCTTTCTAGCTTTCTTTTTACCAAAGGAGAGTACATTATATATTGCTCTATTAGTATTTACTATGTGTTATCTTGTTTTTGACTCTCGAAGTCTTAGGATTTTCTACCTTCATCTTAACGCAAACCATCTTTGATTTATCCTTTAAGAAATGATCATCATGTAATTCCTTTAGTGCAACATCTTCGTAGTAGCGATAATTAGAGTTGGCTCTACATCTTTCCTTCAGCACCAACTACTCTCTCGCTAAAGCTGATGATCATGATGAATGATATGAACCATCCTACTAATGAATCAAAATAAGAGAGAACTATGTTTGAACTTGTTTTTTTGGACACATATCTCTTCTTTCTTTTACAGCCTATCTCAGTTGCAATGGGATCAAGTGAAGCTAGGTAACGCGGCACATCTAATTTTTATAGATGCTCTCACAGTTACACAGATTTTGATATAAGATCCAAATACCTCTTCAACAAGACAATGCTCCTCATCACTTCTATCATGGATCATAATGAATAGAACCTTCGATTTTTGTCTTTGTGACTCCCATAAATCGTAGGTCACAAAGATTGGATCCTATTATCTCATTGGTTACAAATATTGGTTCTTGTTTTTCCCTTGCTCTTGGTGAACATATTGCTTGGAATCTATATGCAATACCTCAATGATTAAAGGCATATTCTCTTTTTGTTTATTGTGAATTATGCTTAATGTTGATGCACCTGATCTTGCTTGTGTACTCTTTTATAGACAATGTTGAGGGGAAATTATCTCAAAGAAAGGAAACTAATTTATGGCCCTTCATTTCAAAAGATCTGATAAATCGGGTCTTTATTTCATTTATGAAAAAGATACATAAATTTAGATTTTAGAAAACTTCGTCGTTTGATTTAATCTTTTCTTTTATTCTCTTATTGATTTATTCATTCTATACTGTATTATTTTATTATATTTTACCATAAATGAATTGATGATGAATTTAAATTCTAGACTACAACTTAACTTTATGATACAAAAGGTAAACCACTTCTCATTGATATTTTACATTGTTTTTATTCATGCTGATATCACTTCAGGCTGATTGAAACACCCCATTCTTTCCTTTAACTTCTTCTCAATAAAACTTAACGATTAACTGTGATATACTACCCACTGATAAAAGTTTTAAACTTTGTGTCGATGGTTAGTCTATCTATCATAGGCTATCACATGTACCAATCCCTCCTTTCCCTTAAATTCTTCTTAACATCTTTATGATTCAGTGTATATGTTGATGAGAGATTGAACACTATGTGTCAATGGTTAGGTTATCTATCATGGCTTATCACACGCACCAATCATTTTTGCGATACATTCTTCTTTAGAATTTTATGATTCAGTATATTAAACCAGACGTTGATGAGAATTTGAAAAAAATTGTGCCGATGGGTGTATCATTGTCCGTGATATACTACATGCACCTAACCATTATGTTGGATTAGTGTCTAAGTCCATAACTATAATTGGTATATACTTGACCCGACCCGACATGGTCCATTTGGGTTGCATGGCATCATGCATTTGGATAGACTAAAATGAGAGAAATAACACTTAAGGTTTATTAATATATTATAAGCTCTAATATATTAATAAGATTATTTAATTAGTATTGATCAAGAATTAATTTAGAATTAATTAAGTGATTAAAAGAAGACTAATTAAATATATAGGTTGATTGTGGAAATCATCCATACTTATATAGTGGGCTAATGCTCCATGGATTATCAAGTTGGGCTAAAACCCATAGGATACTCCATGGATACTCCATGGTGTATTTGAACCCATGGATCCAAGGGAATGGAAAGCCATGACAATTAGGGTTTACCCTAACTGTGACTAACTATATAATGATCTTATTATTGAAGAAATTGACCACTAAGTGAAGGAGTGAGGGCAAGTCGATTTTGAAGTGTTCTATTTTCTCTCTAAGTTATTCCAAATGCATTTGATGTTGTGTGAACCATTTGAGGTGTCACGCTTGGGGCACTAGGCTCTCAAGCTACATGGAATCAAGCACCAACAAAGAGGTATGTCATTCTACTAGATTTTATATTATTTGTACTTCATAATATGCTAGTTAGGATAAATACCTTGGAAATTGATATTTGCATGTATAATGGAGAAAACATAGATCCAAGGTATTTAGGGTTGCATGTACACCATAGGAGTGTTAGAATCCTCAAAATCCAACAGTGGTATTAGAGCCTAGGCTTGTTTTCTTGTTATACTTGCTTATACTGCTTGAAAATCGAAGTTTTGTGCTGTCAGGATAGGGGACTCAACGAGTCCATGAAGGGACTTGATGAGTCCAAGGCAAAATGCATCCAACTCGCTTAGTTGGTGAATGCACTTGACGATTTGGACCCTCAAACAACATATCTTTGAGTTTTGGTGCTGAAATTGGTCTAGAATCATTACCTTTGACTGTTTTGGACTTATAAGACCTATTTTTTAAGTGGTAATTATTATGCTAAACCAATTTCAATGCTATAATCAAAGTTTCAAGTTTTATATGTGTTTATGTAATTCTTGAAAAAATGTTGATTATGAATGTTAATGTTGATGGGTTTTGTTAAATCATAGGAGTTATATGCAAATTGTTTTGTTTGTGTAATTATGGATCTTAATCAAATTGTATAAACTCCATAACTTGTCCTCAAGTTATGGGTTATCAAAAGTTTTTGTATTACCTTGATTTATGAGTTAGTTTAGATTAATGAAAAAAAATTGTGTTTTAGTTGTTTTCAATCAAAATTAATCTAGAGTTAGTTCATAAAATATGTTTTTTGTAACTTGTCTTCAAGTTATATGAAAAGTCATATTTTTGAATCTTAAAACTCATAAATGTGTCGTTACATAAAAGATGAAGAGTCTTTTTCATTAAATGGTTTTATGACTCCGTAACTTGTCCTCAAGTTATGGAGGTTGAAAAGTCACTTCCTTAGCATTGTTATTAAAAGATAAGGAGTTACATAAAAATGAAGAGTCTTCATTTTAATGTACATTAAACTCATAAGTTATGAAATGAAAAGTCTTGAATAGTTTCAAAACATGCCCTCAAATTTTGGAATTTGTAAAGTCACCCCATGTACACTTTAATTCCAAACCCTACAATTTTAAAAGCTTAAAATTAAAACTTTATGGACTTCATTAAATTAATTAAAGTGTTTAATTAAAAGAGTTAATACCTCCATAAATACGTGGTTTAAGTTTAATTAAATTAATAGTATAGTTTAATTAATAGATTAAACCACCAAGTATTTTAAGTGTTTAAAATACACCCTTATACTATTATTATAATTTTAATTATATAGATATGTATAAAATAAAGTCAATCTTACCATTAGTAGGCCTCATTCACGAAGCCAGACTATAAGGGGGGTATAAGGTTACTGCCTATAAAATGGCAGTTTAATGGGTGTCCACTCTCACCCACCGCTTCCTTGACTGGTGGAGGATCATTAGCCAAACGGGTAGGAAAGGAATATAATTCTCCATTCATTAAAAGTATAATAATAAATACTAAGTATCTAAACACTTATAAATTCCCAATCTTAGTTACTTAGGAAAATGTGAAATAGGTGCTAACCCATTAAATTACACTTTGTACCTTACCAAGTCGTTAGTAGAGCGTGTGTGGCTAACCGGCATGCTAATAAGGATTAGTAAGAGTGGCAAAGTGTAACTTGGATTTATTATAGATCGGTGGAGCATGTGTGGTTAACCGGTACATCGATTAGGTAATATAGTTAAGGGGTACCAATTTACACCTTGTTTGTGATCCTCGGCATCCCAGTCACAAACTTGAGAGGGCACAATCGATATTCAAACATGCCATTGAAAGTTCAATGTATCTCAAAACATCTAGGAGTTTCAAATACAATTAAAATTTAATTATATTTCTCTTTTCATGGTGGAAATTGGTAAATCGTCATTTACCTACCTTCAACTATTATATAACTCAGATTACGACATCCATCTTCCAGTTATAAATAGGTTGTTGGATCGTAGCCTTAATATTTCATATTGGGTGTTATATTAAGGACTTTAAATCAACTAAATTGAATTTCTCCCTTATAGATGTCTCCTTTAGACAACTATGGTCTTCCCAAATCTTTAGGAACAAGCTTCCTAATGAAGATGATATCCTAAAAGGCAATCAAGGTGAATGATCAATCCCTTTATTGTGAATTAGTGGGACTGGAAATCATACTTCACTTCCTCCACCTCCTCCAATAAATCTTCCTATCCCACGAGTTTTAAGACTTGATAATTTCTAAGTCACTCACTCCTTATTGGCAAGCCGGGATAGTCGGGTGTCAAAGTCTCGAGGCAACTGACTGTTGACTTAGTTCTTTAGTCAATCCTTGATGATACATCATGACATAACCCTTAATGATCTTACCTATTTACTTGATAATGCTAAATAAACAATGACTTGAGACATTAATAAAGTAAATTAGATTGGAAGATCTACTTTCCAAACCTATTTGGACATTCACAGTGGTAACATTGAAAGTCCAGAAAAACTTTCTCTTCCCAATTGAAAGGGATTGGCCATGGTGAATTCATTTTGACCTAATGGTAAAAAGAAAGACTAAGTCTGTGATAGTCCCGTGTACCATTTCGAAAGAGTCCATATGTTTCCATTTTCCAATAGGAGGGGTGTTGGTTGTGAAGCTGCCGAATTTACCTGAAACCTCATAAGGATGGTAAAGTCAAAAGTTTGACTCTAGTTCAGGTAAAGTCCGTTATCTAACTCTATTAAGTCTCTTTTGGAGATTCTTAATACATGATGTAATGTAATTACATTTTGATGTTTTTCAAGAATCAAAGGAAGCTTAAAGAAAAGGTGTGCTGATTTGGATTGCATGGTTTAATGACCAAAATTTTGAGCCACTGCATAAGAGTTATGAAATATTGCTTAGGAATAGATAACAACAAAGTTTTCATATGAATTTGCATTGTAAGGATAAATTTTTCTGCAAGTTTTAAAATAAAAGAAAAAGTTTTGATTTTATTTATTTTAAGTATCCTTACAAAGGCATTTGTGAAAAAATGTTGCTTATATATTTCCATTGTTATGCAATATTGGAAAATGAATTTGATTCTTTCATTTTTTGAAGTGTCATAATTTACCAAATAAGGAAAGATTCTCATCACCCAAGGTTCAGTTGGATAGAAACTTGGAATCATGCGACTTGTATTGTATGATGAATGAGAATTATTCATCTTTGGGAAATTAAGACTAATTCCTTGTTCACATGTATATGTGAATCAAGTGAAGGACTAAAGGATTGGGTACGCTTGGTTGTGTGCTGGTCAAGTCCACCACAAAGGTTGATAAGATTATTCATCATTACTTACTAAAGGTTAGTAATATGGTTATGTTTACAAGTTTAAGAGTAATTCTAAAACATTGGAAAAGTATCAATGTATGGAAGAATAAATAAGAAGAATCAAATAAGGTAGAAAGATAAAAGTTTCTCCAATCTGAAGTGATGAGAAAGTACTTGTGTATCAAGTTTTATGATTATCTTAGTGATTATGAAACCATATCACAATTGATCATCTAAGGACACCTTAGTGCATTTGTTTGCCTAAGGAGATGAATCGTGTATTGTTGAAATGGTTAAATCAAAAGATAAATCATACTATGTTCCAAAAACAAATCCTAGAGTTATACTCCAAGATTGTAACTTGAGTGACATAGTCTTTAGAAATTTTTTAAGACTTATCAAATGTAGAGTAAGATGTTTCCTATTCTTGTACATTTGAGATTGGTAAGTCGTGATGTTTTGGATAAAACAAAGACCAATTAAGACCAATTATGTGAAGTGTTTAACTTCATAAGATTTTGCACTAACTCTTGAATTTTTTTTTGTCAAGGAATGGTTCTTGACAAGAGAGTCTTGTATGTCAAGAGGACATTGGGAGTCTAAAAGATCCTGAAATAATTTCAAAGAACTAATCAAGAGTATTTTTAATCACTTACCCATGACTTTCAGTCCATATGAGTCTGGGTTTGTCACTAACTTTGTCTTGTGATATGGTTTTGACAAATTCACATGGATAGGAACACTTACACCATAAAATCTAAGTTTCATAAGATTTCTCTCTGATTCATGAAATTGATGGTGAGGAAACGCTTTCACTAAATGGATTTTAAGTAGATAGCAGTTGTGATATTTGCATTCTCATGTTGTTAGTGGAGCGTGTGTGGTTAACCGACACACTAACTAGTGAGAATGGCAAAAGATCTAGACAAACATGTGAGCTATCTAAGAAAAGGTGTATGATTTTGATAAAGTCTTATTAAAGCATATCATATCAGAAATCTGAACTTTGGTAAGAATTTCATTAAAGTATTGTTGTTCTAGAAGTCCAGCTGATTTCTGAGTACATGTCAAAGCTAGTGGGAGCATAAGTGTTATGCTAGTAAGATAATAATCATTATGCTAGTGGGGGCATGATGATTATGCTGCAAGTTAGCAATGTTAATTATAGAAAACAAAAGTTTCAATTCACTTTGAAAAGTTGTCTTCCTATAATTAAGGCAGAGGATTTTATACTTCATTCCAATTCTACAAACTTAGATTGGGATTTTAATCAACTTTAGTCAAGGATATATATGAATGTTATGTTGGAATGGTTCAACATAAGGAAATTCTATATAAGTTGCGTTCTCAAAATTCGATTATGATTACGGCATACCTCTTTATAGTTTGAATTGTGTGAATATGGTAAATAAAAAAATTTATAGCATGAATCGTGTCCTATATGCTTCGGGTATAGGTTCGATTACATGTACTATAATCTGTTCTAAATTTTCCAAATGCCTAGGGCATTAAGATGGAAAAAGGAATAGAACTGGAAATGACTAAAATGATTAAGCAAATTGTCGAGGACAATATGAGGTTTACCAAAGATTGGTTGCTCTTGGACAACTAGAAGTATAGAGTAAGGACCATATTGACATATTTTGAAAAGAGGCAACTCTTGTTCAAAAGGTGATGGTCAAAATGGGAATATGGAATTGTTTCCATAGGTGGAAGTTTAAAAGAACTTAATGCAAAGGAGCATGTTCAAAGGAATGTACTTTGAATTTAAGACTACATTTCCATGGAATTGCTTTCCATTGGAATACTTTGTAGTGTCTGTTGCCAAGCCTTTGTGACTTGTATGCATATTCATTACAAGAGGATCATTGCATATAAGTTTAGAATCTAACAAATTATAGTAAATGGCAAGAGTTTGGTATTCTTACATTTATAATAAGGATTGAAATTGTGAAAGAAGCATCAATGAAATATTATCAGTCGATCTGTTTCACAAAGAGAGGACCATATGTAAACATAGTGTGCATACTTGGAGTATGGCATAACTATTGTTTGGAAAAACATAGTGTGCATACTTGGAGCATGGCATGACTATTGTTTTAATTCAAGTATTAAGTTGAATAATCGAAACATGAATAATGATTAATCAATATGGTGCTTAGATAAAAGGGTTTTTATTTACACTCAAGAGTTTGGGGCCATATAGGATTAAGTATTATTCTTGTGTTTCACTTTGCATGTTTTGACTTCCCGAATAACTAGGTCGTTCTTCCTAAATGACTAAGTTATTCAAACCATCCATAGTCGGTGATATGTTGGAAGTAGATATGAATCAAGACTGTCATGAATTTGGCTTGTAATATTTGTCTAAGGTGGATTAGACATAGCAATGATTACTACAACATTCATAAGTGCTCATAAGTTCTGAGTATTGGATTAAACCCACGCTCATTTGAATCACTTCATGGATTTTATCACGAGTGAATCATGAGACGATAATATCTTATATTCTTCAAACCTAGAGATATGAGTTGTTGACTATGAGTTGGTTATACATTGATTGCACGAAAACGCATTGGTAACTCGATGTTATAAAACGTGCCTTTGTGTATGATTTAACAAGTAGTCAGTACAAGCATATGAGTCGAAGTTTATCCATTCCTGTTACCCTCAAAGGGATACAAGCGATATCTGTGGGCCCCTCGATGATTTAGTGATGACAAAATGTAAGTGCTCGGTCGGGCCTGGACTGATTTGATTTGTTCAATTAGTCACTCGTCATAAATCAGAAATCAAAAAACAAAAAATGGACAGAGAGAATGATTATAATCCATGTCTCACTCCATATCATATATAGAATGGAGGAATATATGATCACTTATCTGATGGACGCGTCATTGATTTGTTCAGAGTTCGACAATGGATTTTTAGTGCTACGATTGCTAGTCGGGTTATGAAGTCGTACTTGCAATAATAGTTTTAGACTTATCCAAGTGGAAGACTGTTGGATTAGTTTCTAAGTCCACAACTATAATTGCTATATACTTGACCCGACCCAGTGTGGTCCATTTGGGTTGCATGGCATCATGCATTTGGATAGACTAAAATGAGAGAAATAACACTTAAGGCTTATTAATATATTATAGGTTCTAATATATTAATAGTATTATTTAATTAGTATTGATCAAGAATTAATCTAGAATTAATTAAGTGATCAAAATAAGACTAATTAAATATATGGGTTGATTGTGTAAATCATCCATACTTATATAGTGGGCTAATGCTCCATGGATTATCAAGTTGGGCTAAAACCCATAAGATGCTCCATGGTGTATTTGAACCCATGGATCTAAGGAAATGGAAAGCCATGACAATTAGGGTTTACCGTAATTGTGACTAACTATATAATGATCTTATTATTGAAGAAATCGACCACTAAGTGAAGGAGTGCGGCCAAGTCGATTTTGAAGTGTTCTATTTTCTCTCTAAGTTATTCCAAATGCATTTGCTGTTGTGTGAACCATTTGAGGTGTCACGCTTGGGGCACTAGGCTCTCAAGCTACATGGAATCAAGCACCAACAAAGAGGTATGTCATTCCACTAGATTTTATATTATTTATACATCATAATATGTTAGTTAGGATAAATACCTTGGAAATTGATATTTTGCATGTATAATAGAGAAAACATAGATCCAAGGTATTTAGGGTTTCATGTACACCATATGAGTGTTAGAATGCTCAAAATCCAACACATTCTCTCCCAACAAAGCTTCTATTAAAGAAGTTGATGACTCACTGTATCTACCATACATTGATAAAAACTTTGACATACTTTTCCGATGGATACATGTCGTACTGGAATGTATTACACACATCAGTCCATTCTCACCCTTTATTCTTCTAATAAAAGAGGTTGACGATTCAGTGTATACAAACATACACTAATGAGACTTGATAATACTATGTCATTGAATTATGGTATAAACCCATGTTATCAGGAGACGTCAAAATCTTACTCGTTTGTTAGTTGCAACTTTGATCCACTAATAATGCATCTCTGATATGCTAACTGCTTCTACTGATACTATGCCTCACTGATATAAAATTCGCTTATTTCAACGATAACTTCTGGATGACAATTACAGATCTGGAACAACATCTTGAAATACAAGATTTTTACGGCGCCGCTTCCTTCAGTCATGATTACATAAAAGGAAGAAAATTCATGCATAAATTAGGAGAAATCTCTCTCCTAGGTCACTTTTATAACTCACTCAAGCAGTCTAAGTTCTCTTGCAAGGCTCTCTCTCAATCTTCATTATCTTAGTTTTGATTTCTTTAAGATTTCATCATGATGAAGGTTCTCTACATGTTTTCTCTTGATGCTAATGTGGTAAAAGGCCCCCCATGCTCTTGATACTCCCATTGTAATCCAAGCAAACAACGTTGCATTCTCTGATATCATCCCAAATCAATACATGAACTCAGGGATTGGAGATTTTGTCAACTACATCAAACGTTGCACCCTTTGCTACACATTCGGTGATTTCCCTAAGCCATTCTACCCTAAGCAAGTATGTGAGTTATATTATTCTTGTACTGTCGAATTTAATGTTCTAACCATTACCGGAACAATCAGAGACGGTATTTATTGGGTTGTTATCAATGTAACATATTTTAGACTTGCCCCATGTCTTCCCTAATTAGAAAATTACTCAGAAAATCCTTCTGAGGAAAAATGCAAGTCTATTCAATCTAGATTAGGGTATAATTTCTCTTCTCATGGTACTACTCGTGACCCATATAAATATACCCTTCGCCAATGCTATTGTGATGGGTGGAAGTACTTATCAGGGGTGATTTGAAAGTGACTTGGACATAAGACGTGAAGTATAGACCAGTTAAACTTATTTCAGAAACGAATTATGTATGCATGGCATACAACAAAAGAATAGATTTTTATCAACTCTTATTTGATAAATTGGTTGAATGCATCACTGGGAACAAGAAGCCAAACTATCTTCCATATCGTCGTTGGCTTGCACTAATTCTAGCTCATATTGAAGGGGTTACAACATCAACCATGGAGTATCCATACCCCTTCCAGTTCTTTCATCAAAGATCAGCAATGACGACCCTAATGGTGGGGATATGAATCTTACCCCTAGTACGGAGAATTGGGTTGAAAATATGTATGTTGTTGTAACCTCAGATTCTTAAGAAAATGATGATGAGTGAAATCATGAGGTTGAGGAAGATGTTCCCGATGATGAAGAAGATGCTGATGATGAAGAAGATCAATCAGACATTGATATGGGAGAAGCTTCTGTTTAAGGAATAACTAACTCTACCCCAAGATTGAACCAACACATTCGCTTTTCTTCAACCTCTACTTCATCAACAACTCCTTATATAGAAGATATAGCACAACACGGATCATCCCTACCTCAAGGGTAAACCATTTATCCACTAACTCATGCAGTGAATTCTTCAAGACCAACATCTTTTTTTCCTCAAGTTGCAACTATCCCTCCAATGCCAATTCTTATACATACTACCACTGCCTTTTAGGGGGAGTCTTGTTCATGCTCTCCCAGCTTTCCCTGTTGGTTCGGATGAATCAGTCTCTTAGAGAAATACTGGCCAAAGCGGAAAATGTTGTGGTTGGAATCAAACGCATAATGGCTTTCCTTGATGATCATGATGTGATGATTGAAGACACCCCTCCTAGCTCCCTAGGTGATGATCAACCACCTCCACTACCACCTAGAAATAATCCACCTCTATCACCATCCGGAAAAGATCAACAACCTCCACCACAACCTAGAAATAATCCTCCTCCACCATCAAAAAATCCCCATCCCTGCACTTCCTCTCTACCTTGTAGCTCTCCTCCCTAAGTTGATGATGCAAAAAGGGGGAGAATAATAAAGAATTGGTGATGACAACTGCAACTCCATTACATCCTAATTATTCTGAATAAGTAAGGGAAGATAATCAAGGAAAAATGGTTATCTTTCAATCTGAAGCAATGAATGATGACAAGCCTATTCTAGACACTGATGATCAGTTGAGATTGATTATGATGAGTATAAAGGGTTTCTTGACTTGGTATTCCAGAGTCTTAAGCTTAGTTGAAGTTACTCTCCATTGAGAATAAGTCTTGTATTGACTAATTCTAGATATATGAGAAAAAAAGAACATGGTTGTTACAAGTGTTAGTAAATATTATAGATAATAATCAGGATCCTGCAATATATTTAAGGATCTCGAGGTTTCAGAAGAATTAAGGATCCTAAATATGATTTTGGGATCTTGCACCTAACATTATTCTTTTATGTTTATAACAAAAGTATGTTGCTTTTGTTGTGTTTATAATAACATGGCATGTGACCTAATGGCAAGTAAAAGCAAATTGTTTTTTTATGTTTGCAACAATAATAGCATCTTACTTTTATTTCTTGCTACTAATATAAATAGTGCATTTTATTTTATGCTGATAATAGCAACTTACTTATATATATATATATACATATATATATATATATATATATATATATATATATATATATATATCTATTTTTTATATGTTCCCCTGCGTTTTATGTGGATCATCATCTAGTTTATGTTGAATATACATTATCTTAAACTATCAAGGCTTTATGAATCACTATCATCTAAGCCTTAGTGTATTGTCATAAAATAGGAAGTGTTGATAAGTAAGTATAGTATTTTTGATGATTATAGGCAATTATACCACCAAAAAAACTTGAAGACAAGATATTGTCATATTCCATCATAAAATGACATATTGATGGAGTACGGTAAAAAATGGAGGAGAAGAACATGTTGTAAAAATAACATTTGAGTAGAGACATTCCTAAAGACTTATTTGATGTTGAATTTTTATGTGGATTATTGATGCTGAAATAAAGGAGTGGAGAGTTAGAATATATTGGATCAGGTATATGCATTGTGAATGATCCTAGAAGGTGAGCCTCAGAGATCTAGTGTGTGCTTGGGAAAGTACATAGTTGTTGTTAGAGTTCTTGATAGAGACGTGAAAATCCTAGTGGAGTCAATGGAAATTGTTAAATGTGCTCATTTGGACACATAAATCTATGTTAACTTGTTTTGTGTTTTTCATTTTTGGTGACTTAGGAACTGCAGGAAAATTCTTGGGACGAGTATGAGTAGATGTGAAAGATAGTATAGGCCTATACTACAATAAGTAGAGGATTCGTACTTGGATCGGGAGAAGTCACAAGGTTACTAAGTCACCAATAGTATGGATAACACTACAAATTTGTTTTGATTGTTCCTATTATTACGTACGGTATGGTAATATCTATCAGAGTGATTATGTTATGAACCAAAGTGTCCATGACGGACCGAGTCCAAGTAATGCAGATCTGCATAATTAAGTTAATTAATGCGATGTAGTAACCGAATTTAGTCGGGAAATTTAAGAAAGAGGTGATCAAGGTGATCAATAGAAGAATTGCAGCCTTCGTTGGGGATAAGCAACCAGTAGCTAGAACTGCTACCTACTGCAATATTGTTATGTTTTAGCCTTTCATGTGAAGAGGAGGAAGGATCGGATTATTATACCAAGATGGAAGGTGTCTTATGTATTAGTGTTCATCTCGTAGAGACAAGTTTCTAGCTCATTATGTATTTTTTGCGACGTGAAATGGAAGATTGTTAGAATGCGACTAGTCATCTAGTTTTTGTAGCTGAAGTAAAGACCTTATATTGGGTTGAGTCTACAACCCAATTTTAGAAGAAGCTAGAGTCTCAAATGAAATTCAAGTTTTTAACTTAAGGGTGGTCCAACAGAGGATGAAGATAGGGTGCAAGTTGGGTTTCCACCAGTGGTGAAGATGTCAAAGATTTTGATACTCATTTAACAAGTCATAAGATTTGTGGTTGCTACAAAGAAGATGGAAGACACATGAGGATGTTTGTTGTCCGTTTTTGTCCAACTACTTCAGATGTGGTCAAGAGGATCAACTCAAGCGCGACAATGTTAATCGTCCTAGAGAAGAGGGAGGGTAATGTTAAGATCCACAATCATCGTTGTTGCAAATATATCCCATTACTTTTGAAATATCCTCTCATATCATTTTTGAATATGTATATGTTGGTGGACGACTTCATGTTTGTCGTGATCTCGATCATATTTTGGTCGTGTTATGCGAGAAGTTTACTCGTTCTGGATACAAGCAACAATACTACATTGAGGATGTACAATCATTAATATGAAAATCAGGATTTTCCTCCAAAAGGGAAGGGAGCTACAAATCATATAGGTAGATTCAATGCAGGCTTCGATTGGTTATGAGTAGCAGTAGGAGAGGGTTCAAAACCAAATAGTGGCGAACCAAAGATTAAGTAAAAAAATTGCGAAAGGAAAATCAACTTTGGTTTTGATGTCAATATCCAAAAGAGTTGCAACACAAGAAGCTAAGAATTATTTGCTTCGGTATTGTTATCCAGATGATAGAATGGATGCTTTGGTTGTCAAGTGAGGACACAAAATCAAATATTGTGAGGGGACTTGAAAACTTTACATGTACATATGGGTAAATCGGACAATGTTATCTTAAATATTTACATCAATGTCTCAGGATTTTGTTGAACCATGATGTGTTATAGTTGACCAAGTGATAAAAGTATGCCTTTCTGGGCATCACATGTGTAGAGAATTAGTCTATAAAGAATGTTTTCATAGACTCATTATCATGAATAAGTAAAGATTTTTTATTTAAGATTATTCTTTTACTTTCTTGAGAATATTTATGCCGATGATAATGTGAAAATTATGGTAAACCGACAATTTCAAACTCAAAAGGGACATGGATCAGTAAAGATCATGAACTTTGTCATCTAAATCCTTGGTAGATAAGGTAGATTCAACGTACAAATAGTCATTTAGTTATAATAAATTTTTAATCAATGGAGTTGATGTCTCAATGATGAAACTAGGTCGACAGGCTGAGAAGATGTCCTAAAGGAACCTAGAACATTATGTTGAATAGACAATTGTTACTTGGGAAAACTAAAATTAATTGGTATGGATCGCATGTATAATTTGAATTTGTGATTTCAAGATGAAATCATTTAAGGTGGGAGAGAATTGTAATGCCTACGAATATGGGCTAGACTTTTTAAAGATTATAAGTAATAAATATTCCTTATAAGTGTTATGGGCTATATAAATATATATTTAATGTATGCACATTATGTGAACTTGTATTAGTCGTGGTGACGTTCTCGTGGATATAAATAAGGCTAAAATCTGACTTTGTATAAAGAAGTTATGATTTTTTGAAGTTTCGTATTCAACTCAACACCGCAATGTGTGTCATAAAGTATGAATCAAATACAGGTTCCTTGTTAGCCAAAGTGATCAAAATGAAAGTCATAGTATTGGTAATCATGAAGTTGTGAGTATGAGGAATAGCTAAATAGGACTTTGCATGTGGTAGTTATGATATTTTGAAATCTCGAGTGCGACACGGTATAATAGTGTACGACACATTAATCATAATGAATTAGTTGATTGTTAGCCAGAAAAATCTAAATGAACGTTGATGTCCCCGTAAATACCAATTCATCGATATAGAGAACGTCGAGAACGGAGCTCGTATGAAGGAGTTATGAATATCACAAGGTCTTTTACAATGTAAATTTAATTGAATGTAAAAAATAAAAATATAATATGAATTAGCCGACTAAGTCTAAATGAAAATTTTAGTACTTGTCGATACAAAACTGGGTTATAAAAAGAATGTCGAAATCGGAGCTCGTATGCAAAAGTTATGATTTTTTGAATTTTCGAGAATTTACACGACATCAGCAAGGCAACACCACCTAATGAATGCCACATGCCATCACTGGAGGGAACCCTTGACGCCAAGGCAAGGGTGCAGTACACCCCTGACATAGGCACAACACGCCTGCCTCTTTGACAACTTATAAATACCAATTAAATGCTCCCTTATTTCTTGCACTTCTATATTTGGGCTCCTTTCTCTAAAATTCTAGGTTTTTTAGTCTCGAAATGTTTGCAACAAGGTGTTGCAGCAGTAGAAAGCCCGACATAAAGAAGTGTCGGTGTCAAAGTTCTGTCTGTGACTTTCCAAAATTTTGCTAGAAATCTCTTTAAGTTAATTTTCACTTAATACATTTTAAGTTAAACATATATTTATATTCATAGTCATTATTATGAAGCTATAAATAAGATTTATCAGTGATTCTAGTCATAATACTGATTGATCTACTTACGGAAGTGATGTCTTGGCTAGATCTAGTGAGGTGTTTAAAGTGGATTTTCCAAAAAATTTACTTTATATACCAAACGGATCCTACCTATGATATGATCTTACCTAGTTATTCCTTATCATCTAGAACTTGAACTATTCATTGGGATTATTGAGGAATTTGGAATTAATTAATATAACCTTATAAATAGGAATGAATTTTGAGACATAACAATATTTGTATTTGGATTGTTTAAAAAGGGATGGATGAAATATTAGTTTAGGACCTAGCTTTCCCGTGGATCATCCACCACAATAAAGTGAGTGGATATTTACTTTCATAAGCACAATTTAATATAATATTGATTACTTAAAGGATTAAATATATGCTAAATATTTGTTATCTGTATTCTATGTTGATAGTATACTTTATACTACATAACACTATATGTGAGCCAGATATAATTATATAAGTGTTAAAAGTATTATTTTTTATACCACACGAAAATCTTAATGCAAGTATTATTACTTAAAAAGATTTAAGGTATATTGAATACTTACAGGTTGAATTTTGTGTTGAATATAAACACATGTAGGATGAAAAGTATTTCAAAAAACAGGAAAAAGGCTTTAGAAGTTAATTACATCCATCGTACTCTTGTCTAGTGATAAAGTAATACCTAAAAAGGATTCCTAGTTTAAATTAATTTGAATAAATGTTTCATCATCATACAAGGTATGTGTATAAGATTGGAACAGAGAGTAGAGCTCTATTATGTGGTACTATCATGTGCCAGGGTACGGGTTATGTGTTAGACATATATCATAAGTTAGATATTAGGGAGTCTCATTCTAGGGTGTGTGAGAGATTGGAACACAAATGAGAGCTTTGTTTATGTGTCATTATCTCAAGCTCGGGTGTGGGCTCCATACAAGTCATCTGTCAGAGTAAGGTGACGACCACTGACCATTCTTGATAGTTTGATAGAACATGTGTGTGTAGCCTCATTACATGTATGTGTTAATGAATCATTCTATTTGAGTTACATATTAGACTTATATGATAGTTGGATATGGGGTAGCGTCATTACATGTGTGTGTTCATTCGAGTACTTCATCCTCCTCAGGGTTGCCTTATGACTTACGTCGACCATGGAATCCCTTAGTTATGTAGTTTAATAGTTGCTTTAAACAATTCATCAGGTAAAGGTAATTTTCTAGATGATTGTTGATTAAGATTTTGAGAATCGATTGGATGAGGTATGCGTGACAATATTGGTACGTTGTTTTATAGATATCCTCTATCGATTATATATCTATTGTGTTTGGTAACAATTGGTTTTCCAGGTTTATTAAATATGGATTATCATCATAATAATATTGTGGGACTGAAACCCCTATATATCTCATCAGGTTTACCAACCTGACTGACTCAATTTATATGTGTTACAAGTAGCAGTGCTAAGATTTCTAAAATTCGAATAAGATACTGAGTATTTAAAGAGAAGAACTACAATAGTATTCAAGATTGTTAAGTCTTTAGTTGTAGCTTATGTTGTGTGTTTATTATGACATCCTTAGGGTTTTGATATTTTGAAAAAAATCATTTATAATAAAAATGTCTTAATTTACTGATATTTTCTGTAAATAAAGATATTTTGATTTTCAAAGTGTGAAGAAAAAGTTTTTTTGGTGCTGGAAAATAAGGGATGTCATTCTACCCGGCTCAGTCCAAACTAGTTGGAACATCTTTAGCAGTACAATTTAAACTTGGTCTAGGTACTATACCCATAACTAATGAGGAAAGGAAGTACATGAGTAGAGTTCCATATTCTAGTGTTGTTAGAAGTCTCATGTGTGCCATGGTCTGTACCAGACCTGATTTGGCTGATTCATGTAGTGTAGTAACCAGGTTTATGAGCAATCCATGGAAAGCCTATAGGGAAGAAGTCAATTGGATCTTGTGATACTTGAAGGGGGCATCAAATTTTTTACTTGGTGTATGGAGCTAACACTAAAAGTGACTTAGTTGGATATGCTGACTCACACCATGGATGTGATTTATTGAATCGTAGGTGATGGATGTGTTATATATTAACTTTGTTTGTATGTTACGTTAGTTGAAAGTCAATGTTACAAGATACTGTTGCTTTGTCTACAACTAAATCGGGGTACATGTTATGTCTAAAGGAATAAAGGAAGGCATATGATTGCATGGGCTTATTTAGAGTCTTGGTCTGAAGCTGGAGAAGCATGTCTTGTATTGTGACAGTTATAGTGCTCTTAATCTTACAAATAATTGTACTTATGATGAGAAGACAAAGCACATTGATGGTATATTAAATTACATTCGTGACATTCTGGAAACAAAGAAGTTCTCGATACTAAGGATTAATACCAAAGTGAACCCAACAGATACGTTGACAAAGTCATTTCCCACAGAAAAGTTAAACTTTGCTTGGACTTAGTTGATGTTCATAAGATTTAGGTCCATTAGTGGATGGATAGAAAGAAGGGAGAGGAAATTATTTGTTTAAGGTAGAGCTAAGAAGATACTCAGGTCAAAGTGGAGATTATTAAATGTGACTTGATCATTTGGAGCATTTATGGAGCATTTGAGTTAAATGGAGCACTTAGAACACGATGGAGCACTTGGAGTTCAATGGAGCATGTGACAAAGAAATGAACAACTTGAGAAGGGAATTAACCATTTGACAAAGTATTGGATCATGTGACAAAGGAAGGGATCATCTAAAGCTCGATATGGAGCACCTAGGAAAGGAATAAAGAATCTTAGAGCATGGATGTGCCTTCCACGATGAAGATGGATTATCCAGTGCATGGATGCGTCATTTTGGAAGAAGGTGTGTCATCCATGATGAGGATGTGCCACCTTGGAAAACAAGTGCACCATTCATTATTAAGTTCTACCACTCTTGAAGACTGATGTGCCATCTAGGAGAGGACGCGCCAATCTTGACACATGGTGCGCGATTTAGTGTGTTGATGCGACACCCTTGAGGAGTATGCGCTAAACCTTGCAAAAAATGTATCATCCTCATGCTTGATGCACCATCTTGGTGCAAGGGTGCGACATATGGTTCCTTGATGAACCATGATATCCCTTTATGATCCACTTTTGTTGTGATTCCCTCTTTTATGCTCATGATTGTCCAAGGATGTCCGGAAGTTGAAGATGCTCAAGAGTTATTGCATGATATGTCACCTTGATGATTGATGATCCGTGCTCATCTTGATAGAGCCATTATGGATCATGATGATCCATGATGTTAGTTGTTGATACACATGTAATGCATATCAATGATGAAGTTTTCACAAGCTACTGCATGACAGATTGTGATTGGTTGACATCTTTCATTGGCCTATGAAATAACGGGCTTGACTCATTAGAATTTTAGGCCTGATCTCTAGTATGTGTGTGTGTGTGTCTCTCTCTCTCTCTCTATATATATATATATATATATATATATATATATATATATATATATATATATATATATATATATATAGAAAGTTAAATGGTGAATATTTTTGAATGACATAACCAACAAACTTTTTATCAACAATGAATTGAGGTATATAATTTCAAAAGCGCATGTGTATATGCATATCTAAGAAAAATATTTAAAAATTTGAAAAAGATATGTGTATGTGCATATATATATATATATATATATATATATATATATATATATATATATATATATATATATATATATATATATATATATATATATATATATATATATATATATATATATATATATATATATATATATATATATATATATATATATATATGGAGAATTTCATATATGCCCTTCTTAAACATCAAAATATCATATTTACCCAACGTAACTTGTAAATATCATATTTAGCCTTCATAAAATTTCTAAATATCATATTTACCCTTCATAAAATTTCAAAATATCATATATGTCATTTTTAAACATCAAAATATCATATATGCCCTTCTTAAATATCAAAATATCATATATGCACTTTTTAAACATTAAAATATCAATGATAAAATCTAAAATATTCTCCATCTACAGCATAATAATAATCAACAACAGTAAAAACTAAACAATCAAAATATACATTTCATAGAAAGGGTTTAAGATGAATCTTTTTGTCTGTCAAGAGGCCGACACTCCAACAATTTAGAAGTTCGCATTCCATTATCATAGACATAAGGATAATATGGTTAAATTTCATAATTATTATAATAATTCTAAGGTATAAAAATGATTATAAAATATTAAAAACATTATAAAAAGGATTTGGGTAAATATGATATTTTGAAGGTTTATGAAGGGTAAATATGATATTGAGAAATTAAGCTGGACAAATATGATATTTTGAAGTTTAAGAGGGACATATATGAAATTCTCCCATATATATATATATATATATATATATATATATATATATATATATATATATATATATATATATATATATATATATATATATATATATATATATATATGCATAAAAAAATTGATTATGCATTAAAATCCATTTTTTTAAAAAACTATATTTTTAAATATTAATTTCCAAATATAAGGAGTATTTTTGTAGAGAACCATAATGAACAAATGAACCAATCTTTTTTTCAACATTTAGAGCTTGTTTTTTAATTAAAAAACCTAAAAATATAGAAATTAATAACTTTATATCATTTTTCCAATGATATCAAATTTGATAAAAAAATCGTCAACTTCACAGTGTGAATCTAAATTCACACGGTGAATTCGAAAAATATATAATTTATTTTTTAGCATTCACAATCTGAAGTTATTAATTTAGATTTTTTTTTAAATCAACGAAAATACTCATATTATTTCAAAAATTATATTTAAAAAATTCAAAAATAAAAAATATTTTTGATGCACATTCATATTATTTCGTGCATATATACATTTAAAAAATATATACAAATAATTTTTTAAAATTTTCTTTTTTCATTTCTCATAAATATATGGGAAAATGACTTATTAAGATAATTAAATTTTCAGGTTGTTCACATATAGGTAACTATATTTTTTTGTACACATCTAGATAACAAACTTTTTGAAACTGTTCACATATGACTATTATGATATTCTATAGCAAGTTACATCCAGCTACAACAGATCACAATATTTATATGTGAATACTTTTAAAAAGTTCATTACCTAGATGTGTACATAAAAAAATTATCTAAATATGAACAAAACCAAAAGTAACCAAAAGTAAAAGAAATTATATGAATGGTCCCTATGGTTTGGAGGAATTTGTGCGTTTGATCCCTAATTTATTTTTTTAACTCGGATGGTTCATACTATTTATTTTTGTTGCACGCTAGCTTAATCCCTGTCTTACCTAAAAAGATTATTGTGCCTTTATTAATTAATTTTTTAATCAATTTTCTTATTTTTGTATTTGTTTTTATATGTTTAAAAAAATTAGTAAACCACAAATATATTCATCTCATCATCGTAAACTTGAAACCATATTACGTAAAAATTTATTTATTTCAGTGAAAAATTGTTTTTTATGTATTTATGTATACTTAATATCTCTATCCAAAGATTCTATTTTGAGAGATATTTAGAAATGATACTATAAGAGATAAAGATGAGAAGGATCCCTCAAGTGAAAAAGGCATAAAGTGACTGCACTCAAAGTATATGCAAAGTTTAAAAGGTTCCTTATAACACGGGAAACACCTTGCAAAGTTCTTTTTTAAATTTATGTATATACTTTTTTAGAACTTGAATTTTTATAAAAAGCGATGTGTAATAAAATTCTTTTTTTAAAAAAGAAATAAAAAAACATTCATCCATACCGTCGGTAAAGTTTGGAAGACGCTGAAAGACAATGAATGAAAAAATAGCATGTCGTATCATATAAATTATAAATAATTTAACAAATGTTTTCCAGTAATTGCAAAAAGCTTTATAATAATAATTTGTATATTCATAATTATATTTTCTAAAAAGCTATGCAACTAAAAAGTGTTTTATTTTGAAGGATCCCCACTTGCAATATAATTTTGACAAATATGAAACAGAATACTCATATGTGATTTGTAAAATGTTTAGGCATTTTAAAGTTTGTTCAAAATATGAATTATTAAAATTTTGTTACTGTTCTAAAATAATCTAAGACAAGTTAAAGTAGATACTATAATTTTTTTTTATCGTATACGCTCTCCGTCTCAATATTATATTCCATCTTTTTTTTTTTCCAAAAACAATAGTATACTTTTAAAAATAAATAAATATTTTACCAAAATATCTCTCATTATTACTTAACCAAATAAATATTTAATAGAATGTTAAATGCAATATAAAGACAAAACTATCATTTTATTATATAAAGTTAATGGTAATTAATGATTTGTTAATTTTTATATTTTTTTTTATCCGTAAACAATAATTTTAGGGGTTTTCTATAAGTATCCCTCTCTGTTTTCTAATTCCACCCCTTAGATTTGAGTTTTTGTTTTTTGTTGTTTTTTTGTTGTTTTGTTTTTTTGTTGTTATTTATTTATTTATTTATTTATTTATTTATTTATTATTATTATTATTATTATTATTATTATTATTATTATTTCGAACAAAAACTTATAATTCGGACGATGTTATAAAATTCGCACGGGTATATAAAATCGGTTTTTAATTATTTTTTATTATATATTTTAATATTATTATTATTATTATAAATTTCGAACAATATTTTATATATCGGATGACATTATAAATTCGAACGATTATATAAAATCGGTTTTTAACTATTTTTATTTTATATTTTATAAATCGGTTTTTAAAATCGGATAATATTATTAATTTGGATGAAATTTTAAAATTTGTATGAAATTATAAATTCGGATGACATAATAAAATTCAAACGACTATATAAAACAGAACAAAAGCAAGGTTTGTCTTTATTTATCATAGATATATTAATTGATTCGTTATTACATTTGTATGGTACATTACACGGATTGAAAACAAACTTACTTTTGTTCCATTTTATATAGTCGTTCAAATTTTATAATGTCGTCCGAATTTTAAAATGTTGTCTGAGTTTATATTGTTATTGAAATTTATAATAATAATAATAATAATAATAATTTTATTATTATTATTATTATTATTATTATTATTATTATTATAGAAAAATAACAAAAAAACAAAAAATAAAGAAAATAATATCAAATCAAATGTAAAATATTGATTAGATTGATGTTAAAAAGTAAAATCACATGATAACCCTAATTTTAAGAGGGAGAGAGTATTTTACTTTATCAAATAGATGAATAAATATCTATTGTACCTTTAAAACTTAATGGGTGTATGTTGGAAAGGAAATAAGTGTAAAAGAGAAGGTAGGTTGCAAGTAGCAAGAAATTCTTTATTCCATATTCCACCTCACAACCACTCTTGACGGCTAATCTATCTTAATAAGTTTTAGAAAAAGTAAACCATAAATTCTTTATGAAGTTAAAATAAATTAAAATTCAACCCGGTAAATGATTTTTTTTTATTAAACTTAGTCAACTTGAGAGAAATTTTGTTGCAAGCACGTAAGATGTCAATTTGTAAAAAAAATACGATTTGATTAATGTCGACCAAAGAGAACTTATATCATAAGTTTTATGTGAAAATGTTAGTTAAGAAAATATTAAAATTACTTTTCCTAAAATAAATATATTAGTGTAACACTTTAATTTTTATATATCTATTAGATATCAAATAATCGTTCAAACTTCTCTTAGAATTAATTCTAAATAAAAAAATATAGGGTCTAAAATATGTACACCACCAAATATAAAAATGCAGGGTCTAAAATAAAAATTAATGGTTTATATAGCTTAAAGAAAACAACACGTTATAAAAGTTTATATATATATATATATATATATATATATATATATATATATATATATATATATATATATATATATATATATATATATATATATATATATATATATATATATATATATATATGTTCAAGTTCATTTGAAACCATTCTAATTTTGTGAGACCGTGAGACCAAATCTAAAAATAATTTTAAAATGCAAAATAAATGGAAAAATCCAAAATTTTTTTTTAAAATATTATTTTCGGAACTTGAATTAACTAAAAAAAATATAAAAAAAGTAAAAAAAATAAAAAAAATTCCGTTTTTTTTTTTGAAAAATACGTGAAATATTCTAAATAGAATGTTACACTGACATATTCTAAAAAATAATTTTAAAATGCAAAATAAATGGAAAAATCTAATTTTTTTTTAAAATATTATTTTCGAAACTTGAATTAACTAAAATAAATAAAAATAAAAAAAAATTCTATTTTTTTTTTTAAAAATACGTGAAATATTCTAAATAGAATATTACACTGTACATATTCTAAAAATAATTTTAAAATGCAAAATAAATGAAAAAATCAAAAAATTCTTTTTTTAAATATTATTTTCGGAACATGAATTAACTAAAAAAAATAAAAAATAAATAAATAAATAAATAAATAAATAAATGCGTCTCACGGTCTCACAAAATATAGGTGGTCTCAAATGAACCTAACCCTATATATATATATATATATATATATATATATATATATATATATATATATATATATATATATATATATATATATATATATACCCTTAAGTGTATATAAATTTAGGTACTCAAACTTACAATATTACTTCGTTTTGTATCATATATACATATTATAATTGTCCAATGTTCTTCTAACTTGATTTAATTCCAAGATTTATATAAATTTTATATTTATCTTCATCTTACACAATTTTAATTTTTAACTATAATATATAAATCTTAGTAGGTGTCCGACATAAAGATGTGATGTAAGAGAAAGATAATAATGAAATTTCAAAAATCTTGAAAGTAAATCAAGTTAGGGTTGAAATTTAAGAACATTATAATAAATATATCAAACAAAATAATATATTATGGTGGGTTAGGATACCTATCCTTATATACCTTTAAGGGTATATTCACTTTTCCTCTATATATATATATATATATATATATATATATATATATATATATATATATATATATATATATATATATATATATATATATATATATATATATATCCAGTTAAGTCCTAAAAATCTGTAACTATATTCAATTTAACATTTTTACTCGGTCAACAGTTCATTCAACTTTTAAAAATTAAATTTTTTGCCCAGATTTCAAAATTTGTTACAAATTTGGTCAAAACTTTAACCTTTTAGCCCAAATTTTAGAATTTTGTTATGAGTTCATCATAACTTTAGTTTTTGTACAACTTTTTTTCTCAAAATTTTGTTTCGAATATAATTTTCTTTATAAAATCATATTTACACAAAAAAAAAAAATTCATGTAAAAAATCTTATATTTTCTATATAAAAACTTTTTCTTGAATTTTTTTTTTTACAACTCAGAAATCGAATCTTAGATTGATTGATATTTAGTCAAAACAATCTAAACAAGAATCGAAGATCTAGTTAACAGAAACGCGGCAATATAAATAAAGTCGAGAACAGATGTCGAATGAGAGAGTTATGAATTTTTAATAGACTTTAACAATCTAAGCCTACTAAAAATATAACTTTAAAAATAAATTCAAAATTAGCCAACAGAGTTGAAATGAATGTTGTAGATCTCGTCGATAGGTACATGTGAATATAACACCTGTCGAAAATAGAGCTCGTATGAAGAGGTTATGAGCTTTCTAATATTTTATAAAAATTCTTGTAGTCTCTTGCACATACGACATGCGTGGCACGCATCGAGAACCCATGAGATTGAGAAACATGGCACCACCCATCGAGTGACATGTCACCCTGGCTGATCAGATTCGCAACACGTGGGGAATAGGGTGTGCGATGCGCACCTTGAATCAGCCTATATAAACTTCTGATTTCAGCTCATTTTCTCCCATCCTTCTCCCAAATCATCTGGAGATCATTTCTATTCTTTACTCCCTTTACTATCTAGTTCCCGATAACTTTAGTGAAGCCCTGCGGTGTTAGATAGCCAGAGAATAGAATCTCATAGATTGAGATTATATCCTTGTAATTTCCTGACTTTTACTAGATTACTCTGTAAGTTAAGCTACACTTATTTTATTTAAGTGTAACTTTTAATTATATTCATAGTCGTTATTATGAATCTATAATTAAGATTTTTTAGTGATTGCTAGGCGTTATACTGATTGCTCTACTTATGGTGATGATGTCTAGGTTGGATTTAGTGAGGTGTTTAAAGTGGGATTTCCAAACAATATACTTTGTATACCAAATGGGCCCTACCTTCGATATGATTCTACATGGTTATCTGTTATTAGCTATAGATCAGTAGACATTGGGATTATTGAGGAATCTCGACTATTAATTAATGTAAGAAATAATAAACTAAGACTAAGTGATAATTGGATAACAAAGGATAGTAATAAATGCCATAGTATAATTAAAGATATAGATAATGATAGAATACCACGACCGTAGAAAGGATACTAGTGTGTCAAAGATGTATGAATGGTACCAGTTTACCAATGATATAATCACGTAACAAAGTAAAGGTGACAACCACCAGACCATTCATAATCGTCCCATGCAACACTGGTAGCGATGGATTATGTGCATAAACATTGACAACTATGGATTTAGTTACTATTAGATAAGGACCGAAAACTTTGGACTTAGTGTATGTTCAATAAAACTAGCATCTATGAACTTAGTACCCATCGTATAAAAATTGACAGCGATGGACTTCGTGTCTGTTCCTTAGAACAAACCCATAGGTATGAAGATAAAAAAAACAAGCTACTGACAAGTATTATATGATGGGGTTTGAGCATCCTAACACTCCTATCGTGCACATGCAACCCTAGAAACCTTGGTTCTATGTTTTCTCTAATATACATGCAAATTTGATTTTTCCAAGGTTCTCATCCTAACTAGCATGTTATGGGGTACTTGAAACATAAAAACTATTAGAATGACATACCCTTGTGTGTTGCTTGATTCCTTAAGACCTTGTAAGCCTAGCACCCCAAATGTGTTGCCTCAAATGTTTCACACAACACCAAAACTCTTGGAATAACTTGAGTGAAGAACACTTCACCAAAAAAATCGGCTAGCCATCCTCGTTCTTGTCTAAGTGCCGATTTTGCTAGCCTATGAGGTCCTTTTATAGTGTTCCACATTTAGGGTTACACCATGTAAACCCTAATGTTCATGACCTTTCATTTCCTCCATAATCCATGGGTTTTAACCTCCATGGACCATCCATGGATCACATTATGGGTTTTAGCCCAACATAATGAATCATGGATCATAAGCCCACTATATAAGAATGAGTGATTTACACAATCAAATTCCATATATTTAATTAGTCTCTTTTGATCACAAAATTAATTCTAAATTAATTCTTGATCAATACTAATTAAATAATATGATTTCATATTAACGTATTAGAACTTATAATATATTAACAAATCATAAGTATTCTTTTCTCATTTGTCTATCCAATTGTTCTGATGTCATTCAACCCAAATGGACCATGCTAAACAGGGTCAAGTACATACCAAATATAATTATGGACTTAGACACCTTATCCAATAGTCTCCTACTTAAATATGTCTAATAACTATAGTTACCGATATGATCTCAGGAACCGATCAACAATCGTAGCTCTTTAAAGTCTCGCAGAATTAAGATGACTAGCCATTTAAGATAAGTGATCATATAATCCTATGTTCTCAAGATATCAGCCAGATAAATACATGGAATACCGTCATACTTATTGTCCAACAGTTTGTTTCCCGATTTCCGATTTGTTTGACATAGAACTTAATCGAACACATCAATTTAGTTCTGAGCGGGCCTGACAAATAAGTCAAGACAAAATCATCGAGGGACCAAATATCACTTCTAATCCTCCAAGGACTAGAAGGAACAGATAAAATTCGACTCATATGCTTGAAGTAACTATTCATCAAATTGTATACAATAGTACGTTTTATAGCATCATGTTATTGTTGCGTTTTCGTAGTATCAATGTACAACCAACTCATAGTTCAACAACTCATATCTCTTGGTTTGAAGACTTATATGATATTACCATTTCACTATCACTCAAGATAAATTCCATGAAATGATACAAGTGAGCATGGGTTGAATCCAATACTCAACCCTTATGAGTACTCATGAATGTTGTAGCAACTTTTTCTATGTTCAACACCTTAGACATATACAAGCCCAATTCATGACAGTCTTGATTCAATACCTACTTCCAAAGTATGAACAACTGTGGACAGTTTGAATAATATGATAGAACACAACATAATTATTCTAGAAGTCAAAACAAGCAAGGTGAAACAATAGTAAACAATCGACACAAGATAGTAACACTTTACTCATTAAATAAATAACAACTTTTATTTAATCATCAATTGCCAATTAAATTTCAACTATTACAATTTTCAAAACTATCTAATCTGTAAAACTAACATCATCCTTCAACTCAATGTGCCTCACATGCTGTAAATTCTTAACCCTACATAGTCCCTTCGTGAGGGGATCTGCTAGGTTCTCATCCGATGATACCCTCTCTTCCACAGGGAGTCCTTCTTCTATTCGATGTCTAATAAAGTGGTATTTTCTGTCGATGTTCCTGGATCTGCTGTGATCCCTTGGTTCGTTGGCTAAGGCAACTGCACTTTCACTATCATAGAAAATCTCCATAGGCTCCTTTATAGCTGGTACAACTCCAAGGTCTCCAATGAAGTTCTTCAGCCATATCGCCTCCTTCGCCACTTCGCTTTTTTATGTGTACTCTGATTCACATGTTGAGTCAACCACTGTCTCCTACTTGGAACTTTTTCCAAGTAATTGCTCCTCCATTCAAGGTAAAGATTCAGCATGACTGAGAGCGGAAGTTATCCCTATCAATTTGAAAGCTAGCATCGCTATACAACACTACGCTTAACTCATCACTCCCACCGAGAGTAAGGACACAGTCCTTAGTTCTCTGCAGGTACTTGAGAATGTTCTTTACCATAGTTTAGTGAGCCTTGACAAGGCTCCCCTGATATCTGCTGACCATGCTCAAAGCAAAGGCCACATCAGAACGAGCACAAGTCATAGCATACATAATTGAACCCACAACGAAAACATATGGTACATGACTCATCTCAGCTATCTTAACCTTTGTACTCGGACTTTAAATCTTACTCAGTTTGGCATTACACTGAATTGGTAAGTCACCTTTCTTGGAATCCATCATGTTGAACCTCTTCAGCACCATATCCAAGTAGGTACTTTGACTAGGTTCAATTAGTCTCTGTCTCGTGTCTCTCAGTATCCTTATTCCCAGAATATATGTATCTTCTCGAAGGTCCTTCATAGTGAAACACTTCCCAAGCAAGGACTTAACCTCCTGCAAGGTTGGGATGTCATTTCCTATGAGAAGTATGTTATCCACATATAATACCAAGAAGTTAACTACACTCCCACTAGCTCTGACGTATACACATGACTCATCTTTGCTTATCGTAAAACCAAACTCTTTGACTTTCACATCAAAACAAAGATTCCATCTGCAAGATGCCCGTTTTAATCCATAAATGGATTTCTCAAGCTTACACTCTATTAGGGTACTTTGCATTGATAAAACCCTCTGGCTGATTCATGTAAACATCCTCAGCCAACTTTCCATTAAGGAAAGCGGTTTTGTCATCCATTTTCCGTATTTCATAATCATGAAATGCAAAAATGGCTAGCATAACCCTAATAGACTTAATATTCACTACCGGTGAGAAGGTATCATCATAGTCAACCCTGAAGTTTGAGTGAAACCCTTCGCAACTAATCACACCTTATAAGTGTGTACCTTCCCATCCATGTCGGTCTTCTTCTTGAAGATCCATTTGCACCCAACCATCTTACAATCTGGTACATTGTCAACCAAGTTCCAAACTTGATTGTCATACATGGACTGAATCTTGCTGTCCATAGCCTCTTTCCATTTGGTTGACTCAGGGCCTGCCATGGCTTCCTTATAGCTGTTAGGTTCATCCAAATTAACCGATGTGGTATCACTAATCAATGTATCACCTTCCGTAGTAATATGGAAACTATAGTAATGCTTAGGTGGATTCCTAACTCTGGTGGAACGTCTCAGAGGTACAGACTCATCAGCTGGTTCAAAAGGAGTTTCCTCCTCAGGTTGATTGCTAGTATCTGAGGTTCCTTCACCGCTTGACTCTTGAAGTTCTTCAAGGTCAATTTGCCTCCCACTGTTTCCTTGGCTTATTAGTTCCCTCTCATGAAAGACTCCTCTCCTTGCAACGAAGATGACATTGTCGCTCGGTCTGTAGAAGAGACAGCCAAAGGATTTCTGTGGGTAGCCGATGAAAATACATCGCTCACTCTGAGGTTCGAGCTTGTCGTGAGTCTCGCACCTCACGAAAGCCTCGCAACCCCAAATCTTGATGTGGTCTAAATTGGGAACTTTCCCAGTCGACATCTCATGAGGTGTTGGCAACCTTTTTTGTTGGGACTAAGTTAAGGATATCGGCAGCAGTCTTAAAGGCATACCCCTATAATGATATTGGTAACGAAACTTGACTCATCATTGAATGAACCACGTCTAATAAGGTTTGATTATGCCTCTCAGCCGCACCATTCAGCTGTGGTGTCCTAGGAGGTGTCAGTTGTGAAACAATTCACATTCCTTAAGATAGTCAAGGAACTCTGTAGTAAGATACTCACCACCTCGATCAGATTGAAGCATCTTAATGTTCTTGCACAGCTAATTCTCCACTTGTTGTTTAAACTCCGTAAACTTTTCATGGGTTTCTAACTTATGCTTGATTAAGTAAATATAGCCATATCTGCTATAATCATCAGTAAAAGTCACATGGAAGCGGTTCGCATCCCTTGTGGCAGTTTTGAAGGGTCCACACACATCTGTGTGAATGAGGTCCAACAAACCCTTCACCCCTAGCACAAGTACCAACGAAGGGCGACTTAGTCATTTTTCCAAGTAAAAAAGATTCACAACTATCATCTGAATTTAAGTCGAATGACTTCAAGACTCCAGCCTTCTGGAGTTGGACTATGCGCTTCTTGTTGACATGCCCAAGAGGACAGTGCCATAAGGATGCCTTATCCAAACTAGTGGTAGAATCAATGTGCAAAACATTATTTCCTAAGTTGTCTACAACATTCACAGCTTCATACACACCATTACAAGGTAATGCTTTAATGTAAAATACATCATTGTAAAAAACATTAATAGCACGGATTTCATTATCAAACGAAAAAGTAAAACCTTGTTTTTACAAGCCATGAAAGTAAATAATATTTCTCACCATTTCAGTCGAGTAACGACATTTATTCAAATCTAATGTTAAAAACTACTAAGCAACAAAGAATAAACTAGTATCTTGGTAATAGGTGAAGCCTTCTTATTCCCCATGATTAAGTTTATCCTACCATGCTCCACATCCTCACTTTCTTTTAGGCCCTGCATCACAGAACATATGTGAATTCCACAACCTATATCAAGAACCGAAGAAATAGCATGTGGTGGGGTATTAGACAATATAGTGTAAATAGTTGCATGGGTAGGTTTAACCTTCCCATCCTTAAGATCTTATAGGTACTTAAGGCAGTTTCGCTTCCAAGGCCCTTTATCCTGATAGTAAAAACACTATGCATCCTTAGGGACAGAAGAGGGAGTAGTAGAACTACCTTTGGTTCCACTTGAAGAGGAGCTATTAAGAGACTTTCTCTTGGTACCCTTCCAAGGGGTTTTCCTCTTTTCCCCTTTTCTTGCTCGATTACCAGAATAGGGGCGGTGGTAGGAGTAGGAGCAGTAACAACCGATTTACCTTTGAGACCACTTTTGGCGGTCTTCAAAAGTCCTTGAAGTTTGTTGAGTGTAACCTCCTCCTTATTCATGTGATAGGTTATACGGAATTGATCATAACAAGTATGTAACGACCAAAAATTTCAACAAAATTTTAAACTTTTCAAAGCAACCCAATTTCTTTAAGTTTTTACAAAAAGGTTTTCAATACATTTATTATCAGAGTATTCCCAGAACCACAACATAAATCATAAACAAGAGGAGCGGTACGATCACGCCTTTTCCTTGCCACAGTCTCCTGAAGAACCTGAAAAATATTAAACCACCACTGTAAGACCGAAAGCTTAGTGAGATACCCCCAAAATACCAACCACATATACCATACACACATGACATGCTAAAGCATAATAAATCACAGAACAACCATGCATATCGGGTCTATTGTGTGACTGGTCCGCCGTGACGGGCCTTTAGTCCACCTGGTCCACCCTCCGAGTCTAGTCATGTCCCTTGAGTCTACGGTGTGGTTGGTCCGCCCGTATCGAGCCTTCAACCCACCTGGTCCACTCTCTGAGTCTACAGTATGATTGGTTCGCCCGCATCGGGCCTTCAGTCGGCCTAGTCCACTCTCCGAGCCTCGGCACGTCTAGTCCGCCCTCATGGGGCCTACAGCCTATCCGGACCGCTTGCTGGGCCTTCGGAATAATTAGTCCGCCCTGGGTATGTTGGCATACAGCACAAAGTAGGTCCCACCTCAACCCAACCTCAGTCAAATAGTGATGAGCGCATAAACATACAATCATATAACAATTCACATTCAATCAAACCGATCTAGCAGATCACGTAACACGACATACTCTAAGCAGGATACCGACATAACCGGTCACTAGCATAGCATCATCCTATATACCAGGATACCGACCTTAACCAAGTCTCTTACAAAAACCATCCTAACTACCAGGATGCAAACATAGTAAAACAACAACATAACAACAATACATGATTACAATATGATAAAGGGCCGGCCTTGGTGCCTTAGACCCTGTTGATATAGTGAGGATAACTCACCTTGCAACTGCTGACTGAAAAGATAAGATCATGCTGCTCCAACCTCCGACACGAACTCCACCCCTGATAAAGCCGAAAGACTAAACCCAATAAATATCACAAAATACCAAAATGCCCTTAGAAGTCAACTGGTCAACTCTTGATCAAAGTCAAAGTCAAAGTCAACCTTCTGGCTGACTCTACTCGCCGAGTCATCCCGATGACTCGCCGAGTCCCCCAACACTGAAAATGTCCCATCTCAACTCACTGAGTCATCCTTTGACTCACCGATTCTTAACTTAACCAGGAAAGGCTATGACCTCAAGACCAGACTCGCCGAGTCCAAGAACAGACTCATCGAGTCCAAGGCTATCTTCAACCAACTCGTCGAGTTGGTCTTCCAACTCGTCGAGTTCCTGCCCGGCTTCAAGCAACTCGCCGAGTACACCCTTGTGACTCGCCGAGTACCACTAGCTCTTAAACCATACAGAAGCCTTCTAGGCCATGCAGTTGATCCAAAACGTAGATCTACCCTTCTATAACCCATCAATCACGTAAAGTGGCAAACTTTACGTGAATCCAAAGAGATCTAGGCATTTTACACTCTAGGGCTAGGGTTTGGGACAATATGACTTCACCAAACACTCAAGAACAGGGACTTTAATGCACTCTAGACCTTCTCCATTCCAGATGTAAGGTAGCAACCTCAGATCTATCCTTCAAACTTGAAATACCACAAGCTGAACTTTCCACACATTCCAAGATGATGAATCTAGATGAATAACAGCCCAAAAAACGAAGTAATACCTCAAAAGGAAGCCCCAACAGAAGAGAAATCTAATTCTTAGCAAAGCCCCTTGCTCCAAGCTTCCTATCTCTCCAAGATCTCCTCCAAAATCTCTTCTCCAAGGTTCAAATGCCCTCAAATCACTCACAAACACACCTTAGGGTTTTCTGGACTTCAAGAGAGGGTAAAGAGGCTGGGAGAGGGTATAATGTCCTTTATATAGGGCTCATCCCCCGAAATTAGGGTTTTCTCCACTCAGCGCCTACTCTCCGAGTCCAACCTCCGACTCGTCAAGTAGGCCACTTAACACGTGACCAGAGTCGCGACCCTACTCACCGAGTCCACCCATGGACTCGCCGAGTTGCCCTTTCATATTTCCACTTTGAACCCTGAACTTGCACTCCTGGACTCGGCCGGATGTTACAAAGGAGGTAAGGAGTGCAGTATGATGTCAATAGCCATACCCTCGAGGAAGTTCACATTCAATTTGAACAAACGGTCCATAAACCTTTGCATTTTTTTTTTCATGTGGCCCGTAATGGGTTCACCATCCTTCATTTGGGTTGTTATCATGGAAGAGATTATTTCATACCTCTCTTGATGAGCACTCTAATAGTATCTTTCCATCAGGTCCTGGTGCATTTCAAAAGGGAAATATTCCTCATAGGACTTTTGTAGTTCAACTGTCATTGTGGCTATCATGATACATGCCACCTTGGTGGCATCTCCCTCATGCCCTTGAGTCAGTGATCTCCTATGGAGTAGCAGAAGATTCATCAAGTTCCTTTAGCTCCTTGTGAAGGACATATTCCTTGTCCTCATAATGTGTGACCATCCGAATGTTCCTGTTCCAATCATTAAAGTTGGAACCATCAAAGATGACTCTCCCATAAAGGTTCATGAGAGAGAAGGAGCCAATAGGGTTTGAGTCAGAAGCATTGTTAGAAGACATCTAAAAAGGAAGAAAGACAAGTTTAGACCAGATAAAGAATCCTTAATAAGATACCTTAATGCAATATTAAGGCTAGAACCGAACACAATACTTTATAACCTGGAAGAGGGATGTCGTAATCCAAGCTATAAAATATTTGAAGATAGGTAAATGATGATTTACCAATTTCCACCACGAAAAATGAAATAGGATTATTAAGTTTTAATTGGTTTGAAAACTCCTAGATCTTTTGAGATTCATTGAACAATTCAATGGCATGTTTAAATCTCGAGTATGCCCTTCAAGTTTGTTACTGGATGTCGAGGATCTCAAACAAGGTGTGAATAACCATGCAAATTAATTTGGTACTCTTAATTTGATCACTTAATCGATGTGCCGGTTAATCACATACGCTCCACCGATCTATGCTAAACATTATGCCACCCTTTGCGACCCTTACTTGTCCAGGTTAGTGTGCCGATTAACCACACCCGCTCCACTAACAACTTGGTAATGGTATAAAGTCTAATTTCATGGGTTAGCATCAATTTCACATTTTTCTAAAGTAACTAAGATTGGGAATTTCTAAAAGGTTTAGTTACTTTATAATAATCATTATACTTATAATGCTAATTAATATCTTGTCCTACCCGTTCGACTAACAAACCTCCACCAGTCAAGGAAGCGGTGGGTGAGAGTGGACACCCATTAAGCTTCCATTTTATAAGCAACAACCTTATAACCCCCTTATAGACCAACTTTGTGAACGAGGCCTACTAACGGTAAGACTAACTTTGTTCTTATACATATACACACACATATATATATATATATATATATATATATATATATATATATATATATATATATATATATATATACGTGGTAACCATTAATATTACAATAGTATAAGGGATGAATTTTAACTTTTAAAATCTTAGGGGTTGGAACTAAAGTTTTCTTAAGTGACTTTACAAGTTCCAAAACTTGAGGGCAAGTTTTGAAACTATTCAAAACTTTCCATTTTTATAACTTATGAGTTTAAATGGTTTTACAGAAAAGAATTTTGGAATTCCATAACATGAGGACAATTTATGGAGTCTTACTAACTGCAATTTAGATAAAGAATTACACAAACAAACAATTTGAAAACAATTCCTATGATATACCAAAATTCATAAGCATGAACATTCATATCAACAATTTTTAAGAATCACATAAGCATATGTAAAATTTTAAACTTTGATAATAACCTTTGAAAATGGATTAGCATAATCATTACCACATCAAAAAACAGATTTTACAAGTCCAAAACAGTTTGGCGTAATAAATCTAGTCCATTTCCAACAATAAAACTCGAAAATCTACACACAAGGCCTCCTACTCGTCGAGTGTATGAACCTAATCGATGAGTGGGATGAGTTTTCACTTGAACTCGTCGAGTTCCCCCATGGACTCGGCGAGTCCATTAAACAGTTAGTAGATTTTCGACATTTTTCTGTAATTTACATCAAGTATAATGAAAACAAGCCTAGGCTGTGATATCACTGATGAGTTTTGAGCATCCTAACACTCCTATGGTGTACATGCAACCCTAGAAACGTTGGATCTATGTTTTCTCTAATATACATGCAAATTTGATTTTTCCAAGCTTCTCATCCTAACTAGCATGTTATGGGGTACTCGCAACATGAAAACTAGTAGAATGACATATCTTTGTGTGTTGCTTGATTCCTTAAGACCGTGTAAGCCTAGCACCCCAAATGTGTTGCCTCAAATGTTTCACACAACACCAAAACTCTTGGAATAAATTGAGAGAACAACACTTCACCACAAAATCGGCTAGCCATCCTTGTGTTGGGTTATGAGCATTCTAACACTCCTAAGTGTACATGCAACCCTAAATACCTTGGATCTATGTTTTCTCTATTATACATGCAAATATGAACATCCAAGGTATTATCCTAATCTAGCATACAAAATAATGGATATAACAAGATAGAATACATACCTCTTTGATAGTGCTTGTCTTCATGAAGCTTGAGTGCCTAGTGCCCCAAGTGTGACACCTCAAATGGTTCACACAACACCATAAGCACTTGGAATAACTTAGAGAGAAATTAGAACACTTCATGAAATCGTCTAGCCCTCATACACACGCATAGTACCGATTTCTTTAGCCATGGGTTTCTTTTATATGGTGGCTATTAGGGTTACACCATGTAACCCATGACTTTACCCATTCCTTATGGTCCATGGATTTTAACCTCCATGGAGTATCCATGGGTCACCCCATGGACTTAGTCCAACATAAGGAATCTTGGATCACAAGCCCACATATATAAGAATGAATGATTTACACAATCAACCCATATATTTAATTAGTCTTCTTTTGATCACTTAATTAATTCCAAATTAATTCTTGATCAATACTAATTAAATAACCTTATTAATATATTAGAACTTATAATATATTAACAAACCTTAAGTGTTATTTCTCTCATTTTAGTCTATTCAAGTGCATGATGCCATGCAACCCAAATGGACCATGCCGAGTCGGGTCAAGTCTTACCAATTATAGTTATGGACTTAGACATTAATCCAACAGTCTCCCACTTGGATAAGTCTAAAACTATTATTGCAAGTATGACTTCAAAACCCGACTAGCAATCGTAGCTCTCAAAAGCTTCTGTCGAACTCTGATCTTGTAGATGAACTCTGACCTTTGTCAATGACTTGTCCATTAGATAAGGGATCATATATTCCTCCATTCTAGATATCATATAGACTGAGACATGGATTATAATCATTCTCTCTGTCCATTTGCTGTTTCCCGATTTCCGATTTATGACGACTGACCAATTGAACAAATCAAATCAGTCCTAGCCCGGCCGAGCATTTCCTTTTGTCATCATCAAATCATCGAGGGGCCCACAGATATCGCTTTTATCCCGAAGGTAAAAGGAATGGATAAACTTCGACTCATATGGCTTGTTCTACTACTTGTTGAATCATACACAAAGACACGTTTTATAACATCGAGTTACCAATGCGTTTCGTGTAATCAATGTACTATCAACTCATAGTAACAACTCATATCTCTAGGTTTGAAGAATATAAGATATTATCGTCTCATGATCACTCGTGATAAAATCCATGAAGTGATTCCAACGAGCGCGGGTTGAATCCAATACTCAGAACTTATGAGCACTCATGAGTGTTGTAGCCCTTTGTCTAACAACTTAGACCTCCACAAGCCAACCCATGACAGTCTTAATTCATATCTACTTCCAACATATGACCGACTGTGGATGGTTTGAATAACGTAGTCATTCCGGAAGAATAACCTAGTTTATTCGGGAAGTCAAAACATGCAAAGTGCAACACAATAATAATTGAATCCAATATGGTCTCAGAACTTATGAATATAAATAAAACACCTTTTATTTATCACCATATGATTACACATTATTCATTGTATACTGTTTCAGCTATCAACATTATTCTTGAATTTAAAACAATAGTTGTCCCATGCTCCAAGCATGCACACTATGTTTTCTAAACACTAGTCATGCCATACACCAAGTATGCATAATATGTTTGTCTATGATCTTTATTTTGTGAACTAGATCAAATGAACATAACTTCAATGATTCTCTTTTCACACTCCCAAATCCTTACTGCAAATGCAAGAATTCCAAATTCATGTCATTTACTGAAATCTGTTAGATTGTAAACTTATATGCATCGATCCTCTTGTAATGATTATGCACAAAGTCAGAAAGACTTAACAACAATCATTACAGAGCATTCCAAAGGAGATCAAGTCCTTGGAACCATCCTTCTTGCATTAAGTTTTCTTAATCTTACACAGATTGAAAAAATTCTAACTTTGAAACATTTCCAGATTCCATTTCGACTATCACTTCTGAACAAGAGTTGCCTCCTTACAGATTATGTCAATATGGTCCTTCCAGAATTATCACTATACTTCCAACTGTCCTTGAGCAACCAATCTTTGGTAAACCTTAGATTTTCCTCGAAAATTGTTTAATCCTTTTAGTCATATCCAGTTCTAAACCTTTTCCCTTCTTAATGCCCCAGGCATTTGGAAACTTTTAGAACGGATAACTATAACACATGTAATCGATCCTATATCCGAAGCATATGGGACACGATTCATGATGTCTCACATAAAGACTAAACCAGTCTTTTGCTATAACATTTCCATTTCTATTTGCCAAGTTCTCATAATTCAAATTATGAAAAGGGATGCCGTAATCATAATCGAATTTAAGAACGCAAATAATGGACCCATATACAGAATTTCCTTATGTTGAGCCATTCCAACATGAAATTCATATATATCCTTGACTAAATGATTAAAACCTCACGATCTAAGCTTATAGATTTGAGATGAAGTATAATTTCCTCTCCCTTAATTATAGCAAAACAACTTTTTCCCAATTGAAACCTTTTGTTTTCTATAATTAACATTGCTAACTTGCAATCTTTATCATAATTATCATGCTCCCACTAACATGATGATTATTAGCATAACACTTATGCTCCCACTAGCTTTGACATATACTCAGAAAGCTCGACTTCTAGAAATCAATACTTTATTGACTTTCTTACCAAGGTTCAGATTTCTGATACTAGATTGTTTTGATAAGACTTTATCAAAAACATACACCTTCCCTTAGATAGCTCATGGGTGTGTCAAAACAATTTTAAGAACTATGAAAAGGGATGCCGTAATCATAGTCTTGATCGTTTTGACCTTTTCCATTTCTCACAAGTCCAAGTTAGTGTGCCGGTAAACCACACACGCTCCACTAACGACTTTGAGAATGCAAACATCACAATTGCTATCTAGCTAAAATCTACTTAGTGAAAGTGTTTCCTCACCATCATTTTCATGAATCGGAGAGAAACCTTATGACACTTAGATTTATTGGTGTATGAGTTCCTACCCATATGAATTTGTCAAAACCATAATCACAAGACAAGGATAATGACAAATCCAAAACCATATGGATTGAACTCAATCTTAATTTCTTGCCACCTGGCAGCTCAAGGGCCTACCATTGCTTCCAAGTTGTTGTGCAACACATTGAGAACTCTAAGAACTCATATGCAAAGCCAACTTTAACTAGAATGAGCATAGAATATGTCAACATGATAGGTTATAAACCTCAAGTCGTGTGCTAGTGAAGAACTTCAGGTTTCATTCTTGATTAGTTCTTGAGAATTTCAAGACCTTTAAGACTCCCACTGTCCTCTTGACCTATAAGACTTCCTTGTCAAACATCCAAGAGATAGTGTGGATTCTAATCAAGACAAACACTTCACACAATTGGCCTTAGTTGGTCTTTGTTTTATCCAAAACATCACAACTTACCAATTTCAAATGTACAAGAGTAGAAAACTTTTACTCTTACATTTGTCAAGTGTTTTAAACCTTCTTTAAGACATGTCACTCAAATTACAATCTTGGAGTATGACTCTAAGACTTGTATTGAAACGAAGTATGACTCATCTTCTTGATTTAACCATTTCAACAATTCAAGATCCCTTCTTCTTAGTCATAAGAATGCACTAAGACTTCCTTAGAGAACTAATTTTGATATGGTTTCTTAATCATTAAGATGATCACAAAACTGATACTAAAGTACTCTCCCATCTTTTCAGATTTGAGAAACTTTTATCCTTCTGCCTAATTTGATTCTTCTTATCCGCTCTGCTATGCATTTGAACCTTTTCCAATGTCTCAGAGTTACACTTAAGCTTGTAAGTATAATCATATTTACTGAACTCTAGTAAAATATGACGAATAGCCTTATATCTTTTGTGGTGGACTTAATCAGTGCACATGACTATGTACTCGATCCCTTAGTCCATTACTTGACTCACACATCCATGTGAACAAGTAATTAATCTTAATTTTTCCAATACTTGAAAGTTCTCATTCATCATGCTATACAACTTGCACGATTCCAAGTTTCGGTCCAATTGAGACTTGGTGATGAGAATCTTTCCTTATTTGGTAAATTTAGACATTACCACAAATGAAGGAATCAATTTCGTATTTCCACTCTTGCTATTAATGGAATCATACAAGCAATAATTTTTTTTCCTCAAATGCCATTGTAAGGATATTTTTAAAATAAATAAAATCAAAATTTTTCTTTTATTTTTAAAACTATGCGGAAAAACTTATCCTTACAATCCATATGAAAACTTGTTGTTATCTATTCCTTAGCAATATCTCATAACTCCTAAGAAGTAGCTCAAGAATCCGATTTTTCAAACTACGCGATAGAAATCCATCTATGCGATCAGATTCAGCATATTCTTTCTTTAAGTTCCTTTACTTTTCTTTGATTCTTAAAACATTACCATGTGACCCAGTCACATCATGCATCAAGAATCTCATAATAGAAACTTAACAGAGTTAGAGTAGTGGATTTTACCTGAAGTAGAGTCAACCTTATTGACTTTAACATCCTTAGGTAAATTTGGCAGCTTCGCAAATAATGACCCTTTCTTTGCAATATAAACATATGGACCCTTTGATAATGGTACACGGGACTATTACAGACTTAGTTTTTCTCTTTACCATTTGTTCAACCGAGTTGACTATGGCCGATCCCTTTCCATTGGGAAGAGAATGCTTTTTCTGGATTTCCTGTGTCACTATTGTCAATGTCCATAAAGTTTCAGGAAGTTGATCTTAGCAAATAGATAAGATCATTAAGGGTCTTGTCATAGTCTGTTTCATAGGTCTTCCAAAAGAACTCACTATGTGACTTAGAAAGTAGTTGAGCCACTAACTTTCTCAAGACTTTGACACCCAACTCTCCCGGCTTGTCAATATGTGACTACATCTCCAAGATGTGATCACACCTAGACCTTGCCTTGCCACTAGGGCTTGAGTGATCTTAAACTTTTCAAGAACTTGTGGGTTAGGGAGAATAATTAGAGGAGGAGAAAGAAGTATGATATCCATGGGACATCATCTTCATTAGGAATGCTTGTTTCAAGAGATTTGGGAAGATCATAGATGTCTAAACCAGACATCTTTTGGGAGATATTCAAGATAGTTGATCTTTGAGTCCTTAATATGACACCCAATATGAAAATATTAAGGCTAGGACCCAACAAACTATTTTATAACTTAGAAGAGGTATGCCGTAATCCAAGCTATAAAACAATTTGAAGGTAGGTGAATGACGATTCACCAATTTCCACCAAGATAAACGAAATGTATTATTAGGTTTTAATTGGTTTTTGAAACTCCTAGATCTTTTGAGATTCATTGAACTGTTCAATGGCATGTTTCAATCTCGAGTGTGCCCTTCAGGTTTTGTGACTGGGATGCCGAGGATCACAAAACAAGGTGTGAAGTAACCATGCAAATTACTTGGTACCCTTAATAAATTACCCCTCAATCGATGTGCCGGTTAACCACACACGCTCCATCGATACTATGATAAATATTAAGTAACCCTTTGCCTACCTTGTTAAATACGAGTTAGTGTGCCGGTTAACCACACACGCTCCACTAACCGACTTAAACAAAGTGAAAAGTGTAATTTCATGGATTAGCACCTTATTCACATTTTCCTAAGTAACTAAGATTGGGAATTATTAAGAGTTTAGTTACTTAGTATTTATCATTAATACTTTTATTGAAGGGAGAATTATAGTCATGTCAAACCCGTTCGGCTAACGACCCTCCACCAGTCAAGCAAGCGGTGGGTGAGAGTGGACACCCATTAAGTTTCCATTTTATAGGCAACAACCTTATACCCACCTTATAGACCGGCTTCGTGAATGAGGCGTACTAGCGGTAAGACCGAATTTACTCTTATACATATAAATATTATTAACTTATAATATTATAAAGTATAAGGGTTGAATTTTAACTTTTAAAATTCTAAGGGCTAACTTGGAATTAAAGTATTCATAAGAGAAAACTTTACAAATTCCAAAACTTGAGAGCAAGTTTTGAAACTATTCAAAACTAATTAATTCCATAACTTATATGTTTAAAGTAGTTTTAATCCAAAAACTCTTCAAGTTCCATAACTTGAGGACAAATTATGGAAGACTTTAAACTAATAAAGAATTAACTTTTTCTTTATTTTATAACTTATGGAATTAATTAAGGTTACATATTTTATTTATTTATTTATTAATGAAGTGACTCTTGAACCTCCATAACTTAAGGACAAGACTCTTCATCTTTTGTAACCATTGCCAACTTTTATGAGTTTTTATGAAACTTAAATGTGACTTTTCATATAACTTGAGGACAAGTTACAAAAACACATTTTAGAATCAACTCTTAGATTAATTTGCATTGAAAACAACTATTTCATTCAACTTTTCTATTAATCTAAGCAACTCATAAGAACAAGATAATTCAAATCAAACTTTTTCATGTAATTAGTCTAACCTTTAAAGTAATACAAAACATGAATCTATTGACAATTATCTTTGAAAATGGATTAGCATGAACATTACCACATTAAAAAACAAGTTTATAAGTTCAAAACAACTTAGGGTAATGTTCCTAGTCCATTTCTAGCCAAAAACCTCGAAGATATGCTGTCTGGGGTCCAACTCGTCGAGTGCATGAACACAACTCGGCGAGTTGGATGCATTTTGCCTTGGACTCGTCGAGTACCTTCATGGACTCGGCGAGTCAGCTGGGCTGACAGCATCAAAACTCGATTTTTCAGCTTCTATTGCAGGTATAACAAGAAAACAAGCCTAGGCTCTGATACCACTGTTGGGTTATGAGCATTCTAACAATCCTAAGTGTACATGCAACCCTAAATACCTTGGATCTATGTTTTCTCTATTATACATGCAAATATGAACATCCAAGGTATTATCCTAATCTAGCATACAAAATAATGGATATAACAAGATAGAATACATACCTCTTTGATAGTGCTTGTCTTCATGAAGCTTGAGTGCCTAGTGCCCCAAGTGTGACACCTCAAATGGTTCACACAACACCATAAGCACTTGGAATAACTTAGAGAGAAATTAGAACACTTCATGAAATCGTCTAGCCCTCATACACACACATAGTACCGATTTCTTTAGCCATGGGTTTCTTTTATATGGTGGCTATTAGGGTTACACCATGTAACCCATGACTTTACCCATTCCTTATGGTCCATGGATTTTAACCTCCATGGAGTATCCATGGGTCACCCCATGGACTTAGTCCAGCATAAGGAATCTTGGATCACAAGCCCACATATATAAGAATGAATGATTTACACAATCAACCCATATATTTAATTAGTCTTCTTTTGATCACTTAATTAATTCCAAATTAATTCTTGATCAATACTAATTAAATAACCTTATTAATATATTAGAACTTATAATATATTAACAAACCTTAAGTGTTATTTCTCTCATTTTAGTCTATCCAAGTGCATGATGCCATGCAACCCAAATGGACCATGCCGGGTCGGGTCAAGTCTTACCAATTATAGTTATGGACTTAGACATTAATCCAACACCTTGTTCTTGTCTAAGTGTTGATTTTGCTAGCCTATGAGGTCCTTTTATAGTGTTCCACATTTAGGGTTACACCATGTAAACCCTAATGTGCATGACCTTTCATTTCCTCCATAATCCATGGGTTTTAACCTCCATGGACCATCCATGGATCACATTATGGGTTTTAGCCCAACATAATGAATCATGGATCATAAGCCCACTATATAAGAATGAGTGATTTACACAATCAAATTCCATATATTTAATTAGTCTCTTTTGATCACAAAATTAATTCCAAATTAATTCTTGATCAATACTAATTAAATAATATGATTTCATATTAATATATTAGAACTTGTAATATATTAACAAATCATAAGTATTCTTTTGTCATTTGTCTATCCAATTGTTCTGATGCCATGCAACCCAAATGGACTGTAACAACGTGAATTTTCAAAACAATTTTTTTCATTTTCCAAAACAACATAAACCATCATTCAATATTCTCAATTCTCATGTTTAGCAAATGTCATCATAACAAAAATACATGCCAAGATCATAAAATAAATCTTCGTCAGTGTATAGATCATGCCGGTGTTTTCCCACGGTCCGCGCTAGTACCTGAAACACATAACACAACAACTGTAAGCATAAATGCTTAGTGAGTTCCCCAAAATACTACTTACACACATACGCCTTTCCAGGCCATGACCTTCCGGTCCATGTGTCTCAGGGGACTTCCGCCCCAACCCGGTAAACCTTCTGGTCCTACCTGTGTCGACCTTCCGGTCCATAACTCCTTGACCTTCCGGTCCACATCATAATGCCTTTCGGCCCACAATATAATGCCTTCCGGCTCATATCAAACATAACATACGTAGCACATACAAAACGGGTAACTAATCACATACATTGCATATATCATATAGCATATCAGACCTTCCGGTCACACATAGATACCCTTCCAGGTACAACATAGTGAGAAGACTCACCTCGTAGGATGTCTAGAATCTTACGTGCTCGATATCTCTGAATCTCGAAACGACGGCCCAACCCCGTTTATTCACAACGAATAATCATTCTAATTAATATAGGCTTCCAAGACTAAGCTACACCCTTTTTCACTATCCCACAGAGGGGTAAAAGACCATTTCACCCCTCCTTGACTCAAAAGTCCACATGTTGACCAAAACCCTAAAAGTCAACAAAAGTCTACAGCAAGCAGTACGCGGGGTGTACCAGCTCCTGTACACGGGGTGTGCTCTTGCATTTCAGAAGCGGGGAATGCATCCCACTACGCGACGCGTACTTGGATTACGCCCATCGTACATCCCAATTTCTCACTTCCTTCTTCTAATGTCTTAAACGATTAAGTCATAACCTCATATTCTAGATCTGGCCAAAATAACACCTCTTAGTCCATAAAGTTGAAACCTTTAAGCCTTGGTATGGCTAAAAGGTTCCCCACACCTTCTAACACCGTTCCTTTCCCCTCCAAGAGTCTAGATCTCATGCATGGCTCAACATCCACATCCAAGATTGCATTTTTATGAACATACAACTCATATAGTCCTGGAATATGATAGATCTAGGCCAATGGAGACTACTTGCTTATAATGTCTCCATCTTGGGACCAAAAACCCTAGAAATTGGTCCAAGAAGCACACCATATAAACTACAAGGCAAGATCTGAACTTTTTACCTCAGGAAGAAGCTCCAACCTTTGTAGTCCTTAGATCTACACTTGTCCACCAACTTATAGCCTCCACAATGAACTCCTCTTCTCTTTTAATACCTTGAAATGACACTTTGAAGCTTAGAACACTCACACCCAAGCTAAAAACGAAGGAAATGCTCTCTTAGGGTTTCTTTTTGAAAGATGGTGACTGAGGGACAAGACCATCTCATTCCTTTTATGGCCCTCAAGTCATATTAGGGTTTTGAGTCTAGGCCGGTTATGCCCGGCGTAACCCTAGGTACGCCCAGCGTACCCGGATGGCATCGCGTTCAAAATAAGCGTGCGAGTACGCGCATCATACTCTTTGTACGCCCACCGTAATCACTCAACACAAAGGGCCAAAATGACATTATGGAAAATATGAAGGGTTAAATGGCCGTACCTAAATTTCGGGCTGTTACATAGACCATGCTAAACTGAGTCAAGTACATATCAAATATAGTTATGGACTTAGACACCTTATCCAACATTATAGACGAATCCATGAACTAGTACTATAAACATAAAAGATCCTTAGGGTAGATCCTTAAGAATAAAGAAGTTAATGGGGATAGGAAAATGGGTTCATTGTTTAATAATTAACTATTTTATTATGGGTTGAATACCATGTGTGCTTACCAGGTTTTCCAACCTGACACACTTAGTTTATTTGTATCACATGTATTGATGCGAATATACATTACTTAGAGAGATTAAAGGATATATAGATCATTAGTCTAAATAAATGTAAGATCGGTTTATGTTTATGTTTATGTTTTGTATTAATTATGAAATCCCAAGTTTTGAAAAGATATCAATGTTGTACGTTTCATCGGAAATGTTTACTGTTAATATTATCTCACTTTGAAATATTATTTTTGGGACCAATTCCACAAAAAAAATACATTGTTTTTAAATAAGCATAAATAAAATATTTAAAATAATCGTAAATTTGAGGATGTTACATCATAACTAGTTAAGAGTCCATAAAAGCATGTTGCAACATGCTGTTAAATGCCTCATTGGCTCATTGTGTATGAAGCCTTAATTAAATTCTTTTTAAGAAAATTTCTTCCCAACAGGCTATATTAACAATAGTCCTTGAGCTACCTTACTGTTCTTAACTTGAGTTAAGAGATGACTGCATGGTCCTATTATTCGCAAAGGTAGAATGGATTTTCATAACCAATGTTTTTCACCTTAAATTTCTTACATTAACACACACAATGACGCATACCCAAGATATTTTTGGTCAAAAGCATCCAGGATGTAGGTATGTCAAAATTATGTATTTATGATCATGTATCATTTTTGTTTTCCCATAATGAGGGTGAGACCCAATAAATTTCAACTTGATGATTTGACAATGAACATTTATTGTTCAAGATTTTATCAATAAATTATGTTTTATTGCCCCATTTTCAATGTTCAAGATTTCATTTTCATATCTTTTGTGTGATCTTAATGAAATGTACTAATCCTAAGTCATTTCCTCCTAATAGATCCAACTCTTTATTTTTATAAAATGATATTTCCATATGAACATTTGTCTTAAATTTTTTGTTACTTAAAATTTTTCCAAAGCTTACTTGTTCTTGACCTAGGCAGTTATAGCGGTCCAAAATCAAATATCGGTCAAGGGCCAATATTTGAGATATAGGTTATCGCAGTGGGATATCGGTATTTTTATATCATGCATAATTAATATATATAAACATAAAACATATATAAAAGTAATATAAAAAGTCAAAACTCGAAACTATCAATGTTCTAAACATAATCTTACGTAAGTCATGGAATCTTCCACCAAGTCCACATCAACCAAGGCATCCCATTATTTTATCTAGATCTTCCACATCAACTCTAATAACACCATCCTCATCATTTGAGAATTAAATACTTACCACATCAACATGATCAAACCTATAGAAACTAGCTAGTTAACACTTAAGTATATAACAATTAACATAACAATAAGATCAGTTAATACTTAACACATGAGTTTATGACCTAAAACTAACAATTAAGTACTTAACATAATAGCAGGTTCGGTTAAGTTAGGACCATAAGACTCAAGGCCATGACTTAACACTAAAAAAAGCAAGTAAAATTACTTAACCGATATCCCACCTTGAAATCTCATGGAAATATTGGTTAAATATCGGTAAATATCACCGATATTTGCGGTCCGATATTTTGGACCGATATTTGACACCGCTATTTTGAGAAGTATCGATAACCGATATCCCACGTGGAAATCGCTGATATTAACTGCTTAGTTCTTGACTACACTAGTCATACAAGTACTTTCTTACAATAATCCGTACTTATGTTAAGTTGTGAAATCCACCCAATAAGTTGTGAAATCCACCTAAAAAGCTTATTAAAAGAGGACCTTTGACACTTCTTTATAAGTATTTGATTATAATTCAAGGGACACCACATAAAAAATGTGACATTTCTCTTGATGAAAAATGAAGAATCTTTTCCCAAGATATTACCGCCTTTATATCAAAGACTATTTGATATCACAAAATCCAAAATTTTCTTATTTTGATTCTATCTTTTCATTTGGAAAACTAAAGCGTTGAAATCTTCAAGGTTATGGGTATTACTAACTGAGACCTAGATTTCGCAAAGCCTAGTAAATGATTTCACTTACAATTCCCATAAGTTAATGAGGCCAACCTCCATACTAACGAATGGTTCTTGGTTCTTAATGAAAAGTGGTGACAGTTCAGTTATTTTGTGAATGCACAATTAGCCATTGGATGGGACATTATTATTGCTTTATCATGGCTCAAGAAGATTGCTAATTACTTTCACACGTGACAACAGGGAGTGATGTCATTTCAACTACCTACTATACACGTGGGAATTGGTGATTGGAACTTATTTTGAATTCAAAATTTATGCTTGTTATAAACGATTGGGTGATAATTCACTCCAGCCTTTCTGATTCCCAAAATTTATTCTAGAACCCTAACCTTCCTCTGCCTTCACAATCAAAATTTCCTCGATCATCATGTCTACTATTAGCAAAACTATTGATCAGTTCAATACTATAAAAGATGAAATTTCAATGTATACTATGAAAATTCAATCAAACAACATTTGGTTTGATCTAGTGGTTGATAATTATCCTAAATAACTGCAAATGATTTTTCAATCTATAAAGTATTCTTGTCTCTCTCATATCTATCTGTGACCTTTTCTATTTGTAATGTCCCCAAAATAACGATAAAGTTTTCATTCCTAAATCAAGTAAAATCATTGTTTCATGGAATCATCCAAATCAAAACTTGTCGTTTACAAAACATTGTTCTTAAATATAGTATTGTATATCAGAGTGTCCCTAAATCAGTATCGTCAAAACCAAGAGGATGTGCACGATCACACGTTTGCCTTGCCACGCTCATCTAAAGTACCTGAAACAATAAACTATAACCATAAGCACGAAATATAGTGATGACTACCCAAAATACCGCCAGACAACCATACAAATAACTGCATGCATTTATAAGCCTTCATCCTGACTTAACCACAACATCAGGGCTACAAACTATGTGGACTGCTCTCAGAGCCTTCACCGTGAGTGAACCGCCGCACCGGGCTTACATCTTATCTGGAATACTCTCTGGCCTTCATCTTGTCTGGACCACCTCACAGGCCTTCAACATAAGCATGACTGCCTCAACCCAATCAACCATATCACATAAACATATATCCTAAAAATGAATAGCTAGCAAGTACAGGTAGTCATACAGACCTAGATATCACTAGAATATAGCAACATCTTATATACCAGGATAGAAATCTAATAGATCAGTACAACATAGCGACATCCTGTATACCAGGATATATAAGCAAGTGGTATGGCCTTGTAGCAAGTAGAGGTAGTCATACAGACCTACATATCACTATAATATAATAACATCTTATATACCAGGATACAGATCTAACAGATCACTACAACACATAAACATCCTATATACTAGGATACATAACCAAGTGGGATGGCCTTGGTGCCTTCGACCCATAAGTGCATTGAGGAAAACTCACCTCAAACCGCTGAATAACTCCGATAAAATCTTGAACAACTGATCCGGGAAATCTCTATACTAGCACCATCAAGTAATGTCAAATTAATAATTGGTCCACAACTGTAACATAAATCCTAGTCCAATTGTCCAACTCCCAGGTTAAAAGAACATTTTACCCCTTCCTCACTTGGCCCAATAACTAAGGCATAACCCAATGGCTCCAAAATCCCAATATGGCTTAATTCCTAAATGACATCCAAAGTCCATTATGGCCCAAATCAAAGAAGGCCCAAGACCTAACAATGACCCAAAGTCAGAAAAACAAGTGGCCCACAAGGCCCAAAATCCAAGTAGTCCAAATATGGCCCAAAACCCAAAGGCCCAAAAAGCGTACGCCTTACGTACGGGCCATCTATACGCATGGTACAACTTGTCAAACCAGAAGAAATGGGGACTCCTCAGGAGTATGCCTCGCATACTCACCACTAAAGCTCAATATATAAGTCGACAATGTAAGAACCATGCCTTAAGTTGAGTGTACTCCTATGTACACCCAATGTACTCTTTAGAGGGCCAAAACCCATGATAAGCTCTTAATGGTTAAGTCAAGAATGTCCAACCACAGATCTGACCCTTAAGGGGTTTCCTAACACATAAAGTTACCAACTTTACTCCTTTTCATGACTTAATGGGACCCAATCCTTGATTTTTATCCATCTATATCTATAATGTGATTACCAACTACAAACTGCTCCATCAAACCCACAAGATGACATTTTTATGACTTAATAACCTCAACAAAGACCAAATATGAGGCTCAAAGTTCCAGAAGTAGCTTCTACTAAAAAAAACCATAATATTGGGACCAAAACATGCTTAACCATTCCCATAACTAGATCTACACTAAAGAAACTTAAATTTTAAAGCTTTATATCTTTAGAAGATAGATCATGATGCACAAACTGTGGATCCACAAGCATGATTTTGTATCTAGGGTTTAGTGGGATGCAGGCTGAAGTTAGGAAGGTTTAAAGTTAAGTTAAGGCCATTAAATAGGGTCCAAGAGCCTAAATTAAGATTTACACCTGACTAGAGTATGCCCAATGTAGTCCTGGTACACCTAACATACTCCAAAGTCACTCGGTGATCAACCCTCCAAGTACGTTTGCAATAATGCTTGTATGCCTAATGTTCTAGGCTAGGCCCTAAAATCGTCAATCTTCCGAAGGCCATAATTTCTTCATTCATACCTGATTTCGACGATCCTTATATCCACAGAAAGGTAACGAGCAGATCTACAATCCTATCAACTCTCCTTTTCCATATAGTTTCCTGAACTTAAATGTAACAGCCTGGAATTTCAGGTATTTCTTTAAATTATTTTTGGGCACATTTAAGAGGGGACTCGGCGAGTAGGTGCATGACTCGCCGAGTAGGGCCATGGTCTTGGTCGCAGTCGCAGATACGCGACTGGACTCGACGAGTCCAAATAGGGACTCGGCGAGTCGACACTGATTCAGCTGAACCCTAGCCGTTTCATTTCTGAATCGTATATAACGATCTTATGGCCGTCATGTCGCGTCTTTTGGCCGATTGAAGATACCTTGGAAGTGTGTGAGCATCTGAAGCAAGAGAGAGGACTTGAGGAGGCTTGAAGAGATTGTTAGACAAGGAGAAGCAAGGTGGTGATCAAAGGAATCGAGTACTGGAGGTTTGGGGACACAGGGAACACGTTTCCAGGTAATCTTCGGATCAAAATCTGTAGCTTTTACGTTGTATGCGAATTTAGGGTTTAGGAAACCCATTTAGGGAATTGTTAGATTATAGTGTTGTTATAAGTGTTTAAAAACCCCTGTAATAGTATATGTGAAAGTCCAGGAAGCCCCATATCTATATACTTCGAAATCATGCGAAATACAGGAGGCAGCGGATTGACTGCATGGCGAGGACTCGCCGAGTCCAATGATCAGACTCGGCGAGTAGCTTGAAGATTCACTAGAACTCGCCGAGTTGTTCTTCAGACTCGGCGAGTAGCTTGAAGGTTCACTAGGACTCGCCGAGTTGTTCTTCAGACTCGGCGAGTAGCTTGAAGGTTCACTAGGGCTCGCCGAGTTGTTCTTCAGACTCGGCGAGTAGCTTGAAGGTTCACTGGAACTCGTCGAGTCGTTCTTCAGACTCGGCGAGTGGAGTCAGGGTGTCTATACTCGTCGAGTTACCCTTTGCACTCGACGAGTCCGGTCAAGATTGACCGTTGACCTGTATGTAATTTAGTAGGGTCAGTTGTCTTGTTTGATAAGATCATTAACAAAGGTATGTGGTATTATAGGGAACCTGCGGATTAGCGGATCGAGTGCGAGTAGCTCGAAGGGTGTATAGCTTGCATACTACGAGGTGAGTCTTCTCACTATACTTCACCCGGAAGGGTTTGACTGTGAGACCGGAAGGTCGTATGTGTTATATTCATGCTATGTCTAGAGAGGTAGATGTTTTATATGTGATGTATGCTTATATGTGATGTATGCTAATACGGGCCGGAAGGCGAGACTTTATGTGATAGAAAGGACGGTATGATGTGTGACTTATGTGTTATGTGTGTTATGTTACATATGTTATGTTTTATACTATTATGGGCCGGAAGGCAAAATACTATGGGCCGGAAGGCAATTTAATACGGGCCGGAAGGCGATATGTTATGGGCCGGAAGGCGATTATGTTACAGGCCGGAAGGCAATGTTATGTGGAGCGAAAGGTCCGGGCCGGAAGGCGTATGTGGGTGAGTCGTATACTGGGGAACTCACTAAGCATTTATGCTTACTAGTTGTGTTTATGTTTTTCAGGTACTAGTGATGACCGTGGAAAGGTGCCGGCGTGACACGTACACACTGCCACTGTTGAAGATCCTGGAGATTTATTATTTATATTTTTGAAATAAACTTGGAATAAACCCTTTTGTCGAATAATGATGATTTGTTTTTAATGAAAAATTTAATTGAAAATTTGAGCTGTTACAATTGAATTGTAACAGCTCAAATTTTCAATTAAATTTTTCATTAAAAACAAATCATCATTATTCGACAAAAGGGTTTATTCCAAGTTTATTTCAAAAATATAAATAATAAATCTCCAGGATCTTCAACAGTGGCAGTGTGTACGTGTCACGCCGGCACCTTTCCACGGTCATCACTAGTACCTGAAAAACATAAACACAACTAGTAAGCATAAATGCTTAGTGAGTTCCCCAGTATACGACTCACCCACATACGCCTTCCGGCCCGGACCTTTCGCTCCACATAACATTGCCTTCCGGCCTGTAACATAATCGCCTTTCGGCCCATAACATATCGCCTTCCGGCCCGTATTAAATTGCCTTCCGGCCCATAGTATTTTGCCTTCCGGCCCATAATAGTATAAAACATAACAGATGTAACATAACACACATAACACATAAGTCACACATCATACCGTCCTTTCTATCACATAAAGTCTCGCCTTCCGGCCCGTATTAGCATACATCACATATAAGCTTACATCACATATAAAACATCTACCTCTCTAGACATAGCATGAATATAACACATACGACCTTCCGGTCTCACAGTCAAACCCTTCCGGGTGAAGTATAGTGAGAAGACTCACCTCGTAGTATGCAAGCTATACACCCTTCGAGCTACTCGCACTCGATCCGCTAATCCGCAGGTTCCCTATAATACCACATACCTTTGTTAATGATCTTATCAAACAAGACAACTGACCCTACTAAATTACATACAGGTCAACGGTCAATCTTGACCGGACTCGTCGAGTGCAAAGGGTAACTCGACGAGTATAGACACCCTGACTCCACTCGCCGAGTCTGAAGAACGACTCGACGAGTTCCAGTGAACCTTCAAGCTACTCGCCGAGTCTGAAGAACAACTCGGCGAGCCCTAGTGAACCTTCAAGCTACTCGCCGAGTCTGAAGAACAACTCGGCGAGTCCTAGTGAACCTTCAAGCTACTCGCCGAGTCTGAAGAACAACTCGGCGAGTTCTAGTGAATCTTCAAGCTACTCGCCGAGTCTGATCATTGGACTCGGCGAGTCCTCGCCATGCAGTCAATCCGCTGCCTCCTGTATTTCGCATGATTTCGAAGTATATAGATATGGGGCTTCCTGGACTTTCACATATACTATTACAGGGGTTTTTAAACACTTATAACAACACTATAATCTAACAATTCCCTAAATGGGTTTCCTAAACCCTAAATTCGCATACAACGTAAAAGCTACAGATTTTGATCCGAAGATTACCTGGAAACGTGTTCCCTGTGTCCCCAAACCTCCAGTACTCGATTCCTTTGATCACCACCTTGCTTCTCCTTGTCTAACAATCTCTTCAAGCCTCCTCAAGTCCTCTCTCTTGCTTAAGATGCTCACACACTCCCAAGGTATCTTCAATCGGCCAAAAGACGCGACATGACGGCCATAAGATCGTTATATACGATTCAGAAATGAAACGGCTAGGGTTCAGCTGAATCAGCATCGACTCGCCGAGTCCCTATTTGGACTCGTCGAGTCCAGTCGCGTATCTGCGACTGCGACCAAGACCATGGCCCTACTCGGCGAGTCATGCACCTACTCGCCGAGTCCCCTCTTAAATGTGCCCAAAAATAATTTAAAGAAATACCTGAAATTCCGGGCTGTTACAACTCTCCCCCACTAGAACTAGACTTCGCCCTCGAAGTCTTATTCTGCGAATAACTCCGGATGTTGCTCCCGCATTTCTCTTTCCGGCTCCCAAGTCATCTCCGATCCTTTCCGATGTTGCCACTGAACCAACACCAGAGGTATCTCCTTGTTCCGTAGAACCTTGATCTTCCGATCCCTGATAGCTACTGGTCTCTCGGCGTAATTCAGGCTCGCATCCACCTGAATATCTTCTAACGGAACCACTGCTGCCTCATCGGCTATACACTTCCTCAACTGCGACACGTGGAAGGTATTGTGAATCTGACTCAGCTCCACTGGCAACTCCAACCGATAAGCTACCCGACCTACCCTTACAATTACCCGAAATGGACCTATGAACCGGGGCCCCAATTTGCCCCTCTTCCTGAACCGAATTACCCCTTTCCAAGGAGAAACCTTTAGGAGAACGAAGTCGCCGACCTGGAATTCGAGCTCGGATCGGCGTCTGTCCGCATAACTCTTCTGTCGGCTCTGGGCGGTCAATAACCTCTGCCTCACTCGCTGAATCTGCTCGGTCGTCTGAAGTACAATCTCTGTACTGCCCATCACTCTCTGTCCCACTTCTCCCCAGCAAATGGGAGTCCGACACCTCCTACCATACAACAACTCAAAAGGTGGCATACCAATGCTCGAATGATGGCTGTTGTTGTAGGAAAACTCAGCCAACGGTAGATGCGCATCCCAGCTACCCCCGAAGTCTAACACACACGCTCTAAGCATGTCTTCCAATGTCTGAATCGTCCGCTCGCTCTGACCGTCGGTCTGGGGATGGTATGCGGTACTAAAATGCAGCTTAGTACCCAACTCCTCATGGAATTTCTTCCAGAACCTGGAAGTGAAACGTACATCGCGGTCCGAAACAATCGAGGTCGGCACTCCATGCCGAGATACTATCTCTCTCACGTATAACTCTACCAACTTCTCTGCTGATGAACTTTCGCTAATGGCAAGGAAGTGTGCACTCTTTGTTAGCCTATCTACAATCACCCAAATCGCATCGACTCCCCTAGCAGTTTTCGGCAATTTGGTGATGAAATCCATCGTGATCTGATCCCACTTCCACTCAGGAATCTCCAAGGGTTGCAACTTACCGTGCGGTCTCTGGTGCTCGGCCTTAACTTTACGGCAGGTCAAACACCTCTCAACGAACCAGGCAACGTCTCTCTTCATGCAAGGCCACCAGTACTCCTTTTTCAAATCCAGATACATTTTCGTAGCACCGGGATGGATCGAGAATTTCGATCTGTGTGCCTCTTCCATCAAAGTAACACGCGTACCGCCCACAAATGGCACCCAGATCCGACCCTGAAATGTCAGAAGTCCCCGCCCATCCGTAACAAACTCTGAAATCAACCCGACGACCCGCTCCTGTTTCTGCATCCCAGACTTCACAACCTCGGCCTGTGCCCCACGAATAGCATCTAATACCGGAGTCATCACCGTCAATCTCAAACATACGTCCCGCAATGGAGTACTCTCCGCCCTACGACTCAATGCATCAGCTACCACATTAGCCTTGCCTGGGTGGTATAGGATCTCACAGTCATAATCCTTAACCACGTCTAACCATCTCCTCTGACGCATGTTTAGGTTGGGTTGATCCATCAAATACTTCAAACTCTTATGGTCCGTGTATATGGTACAACGAACCCCGTACAGGTAGTGACGCCAAATTTTGAGGGCGAACACTACTGCCCCCAACTCTAAGTCATGTGTGGGATATCTCGCTTCGTGAGGCTTCAGCTGCCTCGATGCATAGGCTATCACATGGCCCCTCTGCATCAACACTGCACCCAGTCCTGAAATCGATTCGTCGCAATATACGACAAAGTCCTCCATCCCCTCCGGGAGAGCTAATACTGGTGCTTCGCACAGTCTCTGACGAAGTGTCTCGAAGGAAGTCTGCTGTTCGGATCCCCATGAAAATGTAACACCCTTTCGGGTCAATTTGGTAAGCGGCACCGCAATCTTGGAGAAGTCCCTAATGAACCTTCGATAGTACCCCGCCAACCCAAGGAAACTCCTGATCTCCGAAGGTGACTTCGGTGCCTCCCAACTCATCACCGCTTCCACCTTGGCCGGATCGACCAATATCCCTGCCTGATTTACAACGTGCCCCAGAAATTGAACTTCCCGTAACCAGAAGTCACATTTGGAGAATTTTGCATATAGCTTCTCCGATCTCAGTACCTCAAGGACCTCCCTCAAATGTCCCTCATGCTGCTCCCTAGACCGCGAATACACCAGAATGTCGTCGATGAACACAATCACAGACCGATCCAGCATCGGCCTGCATACCCTGTTCATGAGATCCATGAACACTGCTGGGGCATTGGTGAGCCCAAAAGGCATCACCACGAACTCGTAATGCCCATACCGCGTCCTAAAGGCTGTCTTCTGGACGTCCTCATCCCGCACTCTTACCTGATGGTACCCTGATCTCAAATCAATCTTGGAAAACCAAGATGCCCCTTGCAACTGATCGAATAGATCATCGATCCTTGGTAACGGATAGCGGTTCTTAACTGTCACCTTGTTCAGTTCCCGGTAATCGATACACATCCGGTGTGAACCATCCTTCTTCTTGACGAACAGAATCGGTGCTCCCCACGGTGAGCTACTCGGCCGAATGAATCCCTTCCCCATCAACTCTTGTAGTTGCGAGGACAATTCTTGCATCTCTGGAGGTGCAAGACGATAAGGCACCTTCGCAATAGGCGCAGCCCCTGGAACTAGATCGATACCAAACTCCACTTGCCTCGCGGGAGGTATTCCTGGCAAATCCTCGGGAAAAACATCTGGGAACTCACGCACCACTGGAACCTCCTTCAATGTCTTCGGTCTCTCGGAACTCTCCCGCGTATCCATCACATACGCCACAAAACCGTTACATCCCCGCTGTAGGAATTGCCTTGCCCTAGCGGCCGAACAAAAAGCTGATCCCGAACGGGTACCCTCGCCGTATACCGTAAGAACTCCCCCACTAGGGTCTCGTATAGTCACCAGCTGACGCTCGCAGTCGATGACAGCACTGAAGCGGCTCAACCAGTCCATGCCTACGATGACACAGACATCACCCATCGCAATAGGAATTAAGTCAATCGGAAATGCGACCCCGAAGATCTCTAGCACACATCCCCTAAGAACCTCCGTAGCACAAATCACCCTCTCAGCCGCAATAGAAACGCTCAAGGGCCGACTTAACGGCTCACGACTAATGCCGATGTGCTGACTAAAAGCTAACGATACAAACGATCTACTCGCACCCGAATCAAATAATACTAGAGCAGGCATAGAGTTCACAAGGAAAGTACCTACACATACATTAACATAAGCATAACATTTCGACCTTTAATTAAATACGTGAAATTCCGGGCTGTTACATTAAATCTAAATTTCATAAAAGGCCTGAAGTGACATTATACGATTATACCCTTGGGCTCCAAAATGCAAACCGAACTCTCAGATCTCCCAATCTACATAATCTGCACCCAAAAGGGCCTAAATATCTCTTCCCCCAAGGCCCAAAGTCTTATGATACCTGATACTTGGGTTACGACCCCGAATTAGAAAACGATTGGAAATAGGGTGTTACAACTCTCCTCCACTTAAATTTTATCTCGTCCTCGAAATCAAACCCTTACCTTCCTCTTGAAACCCAAAATGCTCCGATGAGTACCTCTTGATTTCCATGAGTCACTAGAAAGGTTGTCTCATACTCTTAGTGATCCTAAAAGGCTACCATCGAAATCCAACTTTAGCTAAATTCATGCACCCTAACAAATCATTGATCCATTAACTGACAAACCAACACCTTACTGCTATAATTCTGAAACCCCAAAAACTTGCCTAACCTCCCCACAGGTAGGAGCATTCCGAAACACAATCACTAGGACCTCTTACTGCAATCTGAACTGAGAAGCATCCTTTTGATCCTGAACCATCCATGTGATACTTTTGACGAACAAATTCCTTAACCATAAACTACTTGGTGAAAAGACCATTTTTATATATACGAAGACGACTCCCAAAGCTAGTCTTCAACCATTTGCCAATCTGATACATGAGTCATATCCTAAAATCCAAATATTCACACTTTCCCTTATATCCAAAATACTCTGATTCCACGGTGACCTTCCACTATACTAGGATATATAATCCCCAGCCCTCCACTGAAAAAGACAGTCTCACACCCGGTCTAACTCATTCTAATAAAAAATACGTTACAATCGCAGACATACAACACTTTCCTGACAACCCATCATCCTTTTGTATGCTACGACTACAAACCAATTAAGAATGGTACTAATGAATTCATACCAAATGTTCTCATTCCATCTTACTCAGTCCACATACACCTCCTTATGAACATATTTGATAAACTACCACAATATACATCCCCGAAGGGAAGCACATACCCATCTCTAGATCTACTACATTCCTTTTTCATCACAACCTTACCCAAAGGGTGAAGTGTTAGTAAATCTAATGAAATGATGATCCTCAACCATTATTAGAAACATCATCATGAATGACCGAAATTAGATCTCATATCTTGATTGAAACCGAATAGATTTCACCAATATGTCATTAGCTTGAGACAACTTCAAAGGTGATCTAGAAATGTTGCCAAAACTTAGTTGGATCAAGCCCACTACAAATCCTGCTGACACAATGTACCAGAATTAGATTCCTCATATATCAAGGTCACACCTAGAAAAGTGAACAATGTTGCCCCAACATCCAAACTTCCAATAACCAATGACAACTACCAAACATTCCTGCTATAAACCAAAGGTTCACAGCACAATTAAGGGTAAGAATACCCAAAAGCCATATAAAACATACGAAATTAACGATAGGTTGAAGCATCCATCAAACTTAAACTGACACAACTCAAAACATTTGAAGAATCTCTGCCTTATAGATGGATGAAATGAATGAGGATCAAGAATGCATTGACACTTAATCCAATGAACCGGAACCCACACAAAACTGAATATACCCAGATGTAAAACTAGTTTACCGATCAACAATTGTCTAATATGGCCTATAAATAACCATCCATACAAAAACACAAAAAATCCCCTCAACAATTGATACTCAACCTGAGCAATCAAAACACATCTTGAATTATTCCTTGATGTTTCCAAAAGGAACTACTGGCTAAATTGATTTCCTTGGCTGACAACTTCTAGCCGTGAAGATGAATCTTATGTTACTAAACCCATACATCTGATGGCAAATTTCTCTGCACCTATGTCTTGACCAAATCCCATACCAAGTCTTGGATACCTAAATCATAGATCCTTATGAAGCATTCTTTCGATACCTTAACTGAACATACCAATGTTCCTCCAAGAAGAATGGCTAGTCCTCCCTTGCATAGGGTATAAACTACCACCCACTGGTGTTGCAACCAAACCATATCTCAAATCCGCTCAAACATTTACAAACCATCACTGAATCTTGGAATGTATAACACACATAAGATGATATTCCAGATAAGGACCAAGCAAGCCATGAGATGTTTTCAATGTTAGATGAAGACCTCAAAATTTCCCAATCATAACCTGCGTAGATGCACAACCAATAATTCTAACATTCCACTCATAGCATTGAGTTTCTATCCTGAAAACCATGGATTACCGCTTACCTCGACTATAATTCGTAACCATCAATATGGTATCTGACCTGCCTTTATCTATAGAAAACAAACCCTTGATCGCATATCAGGGAAACCAATCCATAGGAATCTTTACGTGCATTCCCACACTACCAAACTGCTTATCACTCAACCTCTAGTTGTAATCCTTGAGTCGATGATAACAATCATTCCTTTCTTGAGTCATGTGACGCAACTAGAACTACCATCGTGTAACACCAGGTTTCTGGTACATATTTTAATTAAAGTAAACTCATGTTTTGCTCTTGGACTCGACGAGTTGGAGGCCCAACCCATTGAGTAGACTCGACTTTGGATCGGTAGGATAAGTGACCTACTCGATGAGTCAGGAGACCGACTCAACGAGTAGGACTATCTACATAAAACCCTAACATTTGGGGCTTGCACCCTATTTAAACAACTTATAACATCCCAACCCAACCTCCATTGTTCCTCCTAACCCAAAGAAATCCGTACCTCGGATCCTAAGCTTTTTTTGAGTGTTCTTGAGCCTGTTGGTAACTTTTGTGTGCATTAGAAGTTGGAAGAGAAGAAGGAAGCTTGGGAGTTCATGTGGAAGCTTGTGGATCTAGAGGTTTGCTTCATTCTCATTTTATTCAAGGTGAAAAGCTTGAACCTTGACCATCTTTCTCTTAGATCTTGTTTTGGGGCTATTTTCTACCGCTTTTATGAGTTTTTGAAGTTATAAACGGATTTTGTGAGTGTGCTTGGAGTTACACTTCAGATCTGGAACCATTGACGGTTCTCATGCATAGAGGTGCTAACTTTATTGCCATGCGAGACCCATGCATCATATAAAACTATTTTTATGGCTTTTTGAGCCAAAAACCCCATGCATGGACATCAAGATTGGAACTTTACATATAAAATGGACCTTAGGGGTCCGATCTATGGTTTTGATGTATTAAGACCCATTATAATCGACTGTATAGTTTTGGACAAAGATGGACTCAATGGGTCATTCATGGGACTCGGCGAGTCAGGATGTATTTTCCATCAAATCCTTTGTGTTGATGGACCAGACACTATGATTGAAGGTCCCTCGGTTGTTTAGACTCATTAGGGACCTAGAAGTCACAAAACTCGGCGACTCTATGAGCCACTTAGCGAGTTCAAAGCAATATCCCAACCACATGAAGACAGATTCTACGAGTTTAGGGAGAACTCAGTGAGTCATAGACCAAATACCTACAATGGATGGAGATAGACTCAACGAGTTCAAGGAGGAACTCGACGAGTCGGTTAAAAAAGGACTGATGTATTGTTGAAGGTGAACTTGTCGAGCTCTTGCTAGACTCGACGATTAAGGACGAGGTTGTAGCCTTTTGTGGACGAGGGGACTCGACGAGTTGGTGAACCAACTCAGCGAGTCTGATCAACCAGATATTGACGTTGGCCAAAAGTTGAGTTTGACCAAGGTTTTGACCTTGACTTTGACTTGGACTTGATTTGACCCTTGTAAGGGTTATGAGCATGAAATGGTATTTTAGAAAGGATGTTGTGTAGGGATTGAGGAGTCGGGAAGAGTCAATTTTCACACCGAGGAGAATGTAGACACTACACGACGTCGATGTGAGTTACCTTCCACTAGAAATGGGTAGTATTATGTACTAGGATACTATGATTTATGTGTAGTATTGATAGGGATGGGATAGTCCCCGATTACCGGTTGATAGATGCTGAGGGGGTGTATAGTAACCATGCATGCCTAGTCGTATTGTCATGTTACATTTTTATGAGATAGCGATAAGGGGTGAAATAGTCCCTGGTTATTGGTTGAAAGATACTAAGGGGGAGGTTAGCTCCCCGTTACCGGTTCAAAGATACCGAAGGAGAGGTTAGCTCTCGGTTACCGGTTGAAAGTTACCGAAGGGGAGGTTAGTTCCCGGGTACCGGTTGAAAAATACCAAGGAATAGGCACTATTATGTGGTATGTGGTATGATGGGGGAACTCACTAAAATTTGTGCTTATGGTTTTCAATTTTGGTTTCAGGTACCTCTTCGTCTAAAGGGAAGGAGATGGTGGGGTGGCAGCGCATCACACACACATGATTCCACATTTGAGATTTCTAAGATTATACTCTGACATTATTACCATTTGATGATATGATGTTGAGACATGTAACTATGGTTTATGAATTCATATGATATCAGTAATGTTTTCTTAAACAATTTTACAAGTATTATAATCGAAAACATGAAAAAATTGGTCGCAATTTTTGGGATGTTACACATCAAGCAAGGCCCTTGACACCTCAAATCAACTAACTCCTTAGGTTTGCACCATTCAAAACCGAATTGCCATGGCTATTAGGGCCCAGAAAACCACCAGACCCATCCTCATCCTGAACAACCATAATCAAAAGATTGGCAGATATAGTAACACTGCCACGAATCATGCTACCAACAATGTCATCTAGCATCAACCAGCTCCTTAGAATCCTTGTGACTTTCCTCATTTCGAGTATGGATGTTGTGATTCCAGTAGTGTGGGCCTAATACTACCTTCCATAAATATCTATACTTTCCTCAAGAATCATCCCGAGCCCTCTAAGTCACATTCTTATTATAGAACTACCAAACCTGCTAAATAACATAGCAACCACACTAAAGTACTTTCTAGGATCTTATAGTATTCCCCATTTCCGTTGACAACAACTACTGAAGAACCCCTATTAATTTCAGCTAACCACTTCACAAATACAATTACATGAAACAAAGCTTAAATAATCTTTTAACTTAAGAACTCAACCTTACAACAGTTAGACTCAGACAACAGCTGCGCAATAGTACCACAACTTTATTATAAGATTATCTACCATTCATATCATGTAATTTAACATATTCATCAGATAGTTAACTCATATCAATAAGAGTCCTACAAAGCACGAAGCAAGCATCATTCGAGTAGTGGAGTAAACTGGCACTAAGACATAACAAAATCAGGCAGATCCTCATGCAAATTTCACGTCTTCTAGGCCCAATCATCTAGGATACACCCTCATCATGATGTCACTTTATTAAGAGTGGCTAATCATTCCCCATACCGACCTTCTATGAACTACATCGACTCTTGAAACTTCCACCAACCCTTCAAACACTCATGCATGCTAATCATACACAACACTAGATCCTAAAGACAATCGAATACTTGACTCTACCCTAGTCCCTTAATAAGAAAAAATAGGAAATAAAGCTAAATAAAACATTATAATAGTATAGAATCTTTGTTATGTACAACTATGATGCACATACTAAACAACCACAATAATGAAGTCGATTTCATCTAGAATATAAGAAGTCCTACTAGGCTATCAGGTATCATACATCAGCCAATTCTATTATATAATTCCTAAAGATCCCTAGTCTATCACTAGCATGCATTTCTATCAAATTATAATAAATAATAGTGTGGTGACTTGGGTTATGCTTTCTTTCTCTGGCTGATCGTACACATCTCCTCCTTCATGGGTTACTTTTGAAAACAATTTGAATTTAACTTAGTAATTTGAACATCATTTTGAAAACCTTTACAGATCCTTAGTTTAAGTCTAGATTTGCACAAATGCTCATCCAATTCTCTCAAACCAAGGCTCTGATACCAACTTGTAATGTCCCCAAAGTCAGGGTAAAAAATTTCATTTCTAAATCATTTAAAATCATTGTTTCTCAGAACCTTCAAAGTCAAAACCAATCATTTACAAGACACTTTTCTCCAAAATAGTATTGTATCACAGAGTGTCCCCAAATCGTTATCTTCAAAACCAAGAGGATGTAAACGATCACGCCTTCGCCTTGCCACAATCATCCGAAGTACCCGAAACAATAAACTACAATCGTAAGCACAAACTTAGTCAGTTTCTCCTAAATTACAACCACACAAACATAAAAGTAACCGCATGCATATATAAGTCTTCAACCGGACTAGATCACTACACTGGGTCTACAGACTATCTGGACCGCTATCAGATCATTCTACATTACTGGACCACTACACTGGGCCAACAAGTTATCTAGATAGCTCACCGGCCTACGACCTGACTTGACCACCTTGCAGGCCTTCAATCTATCTGGACCTCCCTAGTTATCTTGGTCTTCAGCATAAGCATGATCGCCTCAACCCAGTCAACCATATCACACAAACCTATATTATAACAATCAATAGCTAGCAAGTACAGGTAGTCATACAGACCTACATATCACTACAGCATAGGAATATCCTATCTACACTAATACACATATAATAGATCACTACAGAATAGCAACATCCTATATAACAGGATACATAACCAAGTGGGTCAGCATTGGTGCCATTGACCCATAAGTAAAGTGACGAAAAATCACCTCAAGCTGCTGAATAACTCGGATAGAAGCTATGACTGCTGATCCGAGAAATCTTCGCACTAGCACCATCAAATAATTACCAATTAACAATGTGTCCACAACCATAACTAAAATCCTAGTCCAGTTGTCCAACTCCCAGGGTAAAGACCATTTTACCCTTTCCTCACTTGGCCCAATAACCGAGGCCCAACCTAATGGCTCCAAAAGCCTAATATGGCCTAATTCTCAAATAACACCCAAAGTCCATTATAGCCCAAATCCAAGAAGGCCCGAAGCCTAAAAATGACCCAAAGTTAGAAAGAATAGTGGCCTAACAAGGCCTAAAATTCCAATAGTCCAAATATGAGCCAAAACCCAAAAGGGATAAAAAAGGTACACCCTGCGTGTGGGCCATCTATACGTATGGTACAACTCGTTGAAGCAATAGAAATAGGGACTCCCGGGTAGCATGCCCTGCATACCAGAGGATTACGTCTTGTGTACTCACCACTGAAGCTCAATGTACAAGTCTACGATGCAGGAACCACACATTACACTGAGCATAGTCCTACGTACGCTCAACATACTCCTCAGAGGGCTTAAACCCATAATAAGCTCTTAATGGTTAAGTCAAGAATGTCTAAACATAGTTTTGACCCTTAAGGGGTGTCTTAATACGTAAAGTTGGAAAATTTACTCCTTTACACGACTTAATGTGACCCAATCCTTGATTTTTATCCAACTATATTTATAATTTTATTACCAAGTATAGCATGCTCCATCAAAACCCACATGATGACATTTTTATGACTTAATAACCTCAACAAAGACCAAATATGAGGATTAATGTCCGTAGAGTAGATTCTACTCACAAGAACCATAATATTGCTACCAAAACATGCTTAATGATTCCCATAACTAGATCTACACTAAAGAACCATAAATATTGAAGCTTTATACCTCTAGAAGATAGATCAAGATGCACAAAGTCTAGATGTAGAAGCTTCAAGCAATCTAACACTCCTTCATGAGGCTCTTTTTCTTCAATGAGCACTAAAATTATTGAAATCACACCCAGAACACAAGAACCATTCAAATGTGGGCTAGGGTTTCGTATCAAGGGTTTAATGAGATAAAGGCTAAAGGGAGGAAGGTTTGAAGCTGAGTTAAGGCCATTAAATAAGGTCCAAGACCCTAAATTAGGGTTTGCACTTGACTGGAGTATGCTCAACATATGCCAAAGTCTCTCCACGATCAACCCTTCTTGTACGTCTGACTTACTCCCTGTACGCCCAACGTACTAGGCTAGTCTTTAAAATCATCAAGCTTCCGAAGGCCATAACTTCTTCGTTCTAAGCTTGATTTCGATGATCCTTATATCCACGGAAAGGTAATCAGAATCTCTACAATCCAATCAACTATACTTTTCCTTGAACTTCCCAAATTAAATCCAAAATTCATAAAAGGCGTAAACTGATGTTATACGGTTTATAGCCTTGGGCTCCAAAACGCAAATCGAACTTCGAGATCACCCAACCTACATTATCCGCACCCAAAGTGGCCTAAATCTCTCTTCCCCCCGTGCCCAAAGTCTTATGTTAACTGATCCTCGGGTTAAAACTCCAAATTAGGAAAAGATTCAAAATAGGTTGTTACACTATTCCAGTGAAGTGGTTGTCATTTGCAGGTTTCACTGCCTTGTACAACAAAACAACTGAGATTATAATGTTCTAGGCAGAATCTTAGAAGAACAAGCGTCCGATGAAGAAACAATTTTCCCAAATTCTTCAACTGTCATCAGAAGTGTAGTTCGATACTCGTACAACTGAATAGATACTTGAGATGTTAAATGCGATGGGATATCAGCCTCTTATCACGCTTGCGAGTAGTTTTAAGAGGTCGAATCTTCCAGGAATTTGTAATTTCTTCTTTGGGATTATGCGTCGATGTTTTACTGGCCCGATTACTGGTATGGATAAGTCAAAGCTTCAGTTCTTCTCAGTCATGGCCGGACTATATTATGGTATGCAAGTCGATTACGCATCATTGCTTTGGGCTGAGTTTGATGCCTCAATTTCACACTGAAAGATAACAACTAAGATCTTAAATTCATGGTTTTGGAGTCTTATATTAAAAAAATCTATAGTCAGGCAGGTATTCTAGTTCCCACACATGTCGAGGTTGCCCAATTTCATCATATGTTTATTCCCAAATCTATAATCGATGATCCACTTATTTTTCCTAGTGTTGGTCAGATTTATGATGCCATGCTCAACTTGGTATCACCCATGAATTCGATATTGGTGACTTACAAAGCTTCTTTGAACAATACTTCTTATGCTACAATTCCTATTACATTGACTTTTAAAGAAGGAACTTCTACAAATTTGCCAATTTCCAAGAAGAAATCTAAGTCAAAGCCTAAAGTTGTTAGGAAGGAGGCTTCTATGAAAACTGTTTATGAAAAGTATCTTGAGAAAATTTTCAAAGTACATTATGAAAGAAGTTCTTGAGAAGTCTACAAGAGTAAGTTCTGATAAACCATTAGAGAAAGCTGCTGATAATCAAATTGAGAAGGTTTTTGAGGTGGATTCTACTCAAGACGAAAAGAAGAAGAGAAAAGTTATTGTTGTTTTGAAACGAATTAAAAAGATTCGAGCTTTGGATGATGAAGAGCCATCTACTAATGCTCCCAAATCAGTAAAAAGTGGTTGAGATAGATTGAGATAGTGAAGAAACAGAATATGATGTTGGTACATTTCACAATTCACCATGAAAGGATACCAATGTCAAATTGAATTTTGAGCAGGTACATAGTCCTAATGTCACTGGGAACACATCTAATGTGGATCCAAACAATGATTCTATTGAACCTATTATAACTTCAATCCCTGAGAAGACTATAGTCATACAACACGAATTTCACATTTCCGAGTCCTTTATGGAGGAGGGTATATCTTCAAACATCATTGGGAACCTAAATAATGTGGACTCAAATATTAACATGGTTGAAGGGATTTCAACATCAGCTCTCGATACTTCATCTATTCCGCCACCATCAGTAACTTCTATGATTGTTTCTACTTCAGTTCCTGTGGTGTCACCTACGTTTCAAGGAGTCATGAACTAGCTTATTTCATCCTTATTTTTTGACTCAATCTACAGAACTAGAGGAAGGTATTGATGAAGAAGAAGATGTAATGGTTGGGTTTGTAGAATTGGAGCTTAATTCCAAAGAAGACGATGCACCTAATAATGCTATCATGTATGGTAAAAAAATTCAAGATCCTGAATTCTAAACTAAACCTTAAATTATTGTATGATAATTCTGGGAAATCATATTTTAATTAGGTGGAGGTTGAGTTTTTGTTAAAGTCACAAGAGTCACAAATAAGAACTTTAATTAAATATGTTAATAAGTGTATTGATGAACGATTGGTTACTAGTAATCGTACTTTCAATTATGAACTTACAAAATTACAAGATGCTGCCCTTGAGTGTCATGAGTGATTTGAGAAGTTGGTGACTATTTTAATTAAGATTGCATTGGTGAGATGAAGATAAAGAATGAACCAGATGAAAACGTGTTCGATAGTATTAAGAAGTCTTTCACTGGATTTCAAGAGATACTATCAAAGTTTTATTTTACATCAACATCTTTGCTTTCCCAAGAATCACTTTCTACAACGGTTTCTTCTATCGAATCATGCTTTAAAACTAAATTGGAACCTATTTTGGATTTGGTTCTTTGACTTCCAACCAATGCTCCATGTTCTGTAAATGTGTTGCAAGGGGATTAGTTCATTGAAGGCTAGTGGAGAAGAAAAAGGAAAAGTTGTTGGGAAGGTAACTTCTACTTAAAATCAACCTCAATACCAATAAAATTATAACGCCCGATTCCTGGTACGTATTTTAAATAAGAATTATTCATTTTTGCAAAGGGACTCGATGAGTTAGAGTCCCAAAACTTGTTGAGTAGGAATGGGATTTTTGGATGCAGGACTGGAAGTTAACTCGACGAGTTAAGAGCCTCAACTCAACAAGTAGAGCTGCCAGAGTGAAACCCTAATTTTCAGGGTTTGCACCCTATTTAAGCACCTTAACCTCCAAAGGTTGGCCTCATTTGTAGCCTCCATCACCGTAAACCCTAGCCACGAAACCCTAATGTATTTTTGAGTGTTTTTGAGCCATTCATGAGTGTTCTTGGTGATTTTGAAGCTTAATAAGTAAGGAGAAGCTTGAGGATTCAAGAGGGGGCCAGTAGATCTAGAAGTTGAGCTACACTCCTGACTCATTTGAGGTATAAAGTTAATACCTTGGCTTTCTATTGCTTAGATCTTCATTTAGGGTTGTATTTTTCCTTTTTTAGGAACCATTCGAGGATGCAAGCATTTTTTAGAGTCATGACTTCAAATCTAGAGCCTTTGTGGGACTCCATGGCATAAAGGTGCTAGCTTTATGGACATAGGAGTCCCATGCAACTTGTGAACCACTTTTTAGGGCATTTTGAGCTAAATAACCCATGCATGGATGTAAGGTTAGAAACTTTACGTGATATATCGACCCTAGGGAACCAAATCTATGGTTTGGAAGAATTGAACCTGACTGTAAATGATCATATGGATTTAGACTATGGGAAACTCGACAAGTTGTTTATATAACTCGATGAGTTGGGTCGTGGTCCTCCAATATTTTCTGTTACTAGGTAAAATCCTTAAGTATAGGAGATGACTCAGTGAGTTGGTCATGGTTTTGGGTTATGGAGGTTGAGGAACTCGATGAGTTCAAGAAAGGACTCGGGGACTTGTGAGTGAAAGGTCCTGACGATGTTATGAAGGGGAACTTGACGAGTTAGATCGTGGCACCAACCTTTCCTGGTTACTGAGCAAACTCAGTGAGTCTAGGAGATGACTCAGGGAGTTGGCTAATTTTTCAAGGCTTGAAGATTCAAGTGTTAAATTAGGTGTCTAAGCCCATAACTATATTTGGTATGTACTTTACCCGTTTGTAGCATGGTCCTTTTGGGTTGTCTTCACCAAAGCAACTTGCCTGTATGAATAATGGAGAAAGAGGATGAATGTGATTTATTAATATATTGTGTGAATAATATATTAAAATAGAAATCATATTGTTTAATTAACAATAGTCAAGAATTAATTTTGTGGTGAAAAGAGGTTAGTTGAATTAAGGGGACTGATATTGTAATTATAAGATAATTGTAAAATGGGCTGAGGATCTCTTGGATAAGAGGTGGAAAGAATCTTATGGAAGTCCATAAGTATTTCATCCAAGGTTAGGTGTTCTGGAAGATTCCGATGGGTTGCTTAGGGCTTAAGCAACCATATTAGGTATTTGACTATAACCCTAATTCCTCACCTATATAGGGACCCCTTTGGCATCTAATTTTCAACTACATTGAACCCTAAGGATCTCTAGAGTCAAAGTTATCCCTCCTCCTCTCTCTCTAACATTCTCCAATTTATTTTTGTGGTTGTGATCGATTAGAGGTTTACATTTGTGATACTAAGCTCTCAAAGGCAAGGATCTTCAAGCTACAATTGAAAGGTAACATTCTTACTTGTTTAATTATGTTGATTTCGATTTCTATATGATATATTTAGGGTTTACAAGCTTTGGATGATTATTTCATGTACAAAAAAACCTAGATCCAAAGCTTTAGGGTTTGCATGTTCACCATAGGATTGTTGTTTTCTCAAAACCCATTAGTGGTATTAGAGCCTATGTCGATTTTATATTCTATTTGATGCATAGCTAAATTGTTCAAAGCTGAAAAAGTCAAAAATCTGCATCTGCCTAATGAACTCGTCGAGTCCCCTAATGAACTCGACGAGTCCAGTCTGTGACTCGGCGAGTTGGCTCGTCTACTGGTAGATATTTTGGGATTTTGACTAGAATTATGTTGGGATAATTACCATAAACATTTTTAACAGATAAAATTTTATTTTTTCAATATGGTATTCATTATGCTCATCCAATTAGAAGAAAGTTGTTAAATAATAAGATAATTACTTGTCTATATGATAAAATAAATTATTTGTGTTATTTAATACGAATTATCTTGCCATAAATTGAATTAGGCCACATTTAGATAATCACAAATTATGTGATTAATTTAATTATTTGAAATTTTATCTAGAAGGTTTTGAAAAGTTTCAAAAGTTTCCCTCAAGTTTATGAATTTTAATTTTTGATTAATTGTTTTTTTTTTTAAATATTTAAATACTAAAACCTAGAATTTTACAAATTTAAAATTCAACCCTTATACTATTATAATATTAATAATTATATATATATATATATATATATATATATATATATATATATATATATATATATATATATATATGTATGTATAAGATAAGCTAGTCATACCATTACAAGTCATACCATTAGTATATATATGTATAAGATAAGGTAGTCATACCATTAGTATGCCTCATTCACGAAACTAGTCTATAAGGGGTGTTTAAGGAAGTGACCAATAAAATGACCACCATTGGGTATCCACTCTTACCCACCTCAGTCTTAACTAGCGGAGGGTCGTTAGTTGAACAGGTAGGATAGGGTAACTAATTCCTCATTAATAAGGATAATGACCTATAAAGTGACTAAATGTTTTTATAAATTCTCAATCTTAGTTACTTTAGGAAAAATGTGAAAATGATGCTTTTCCATGAAATTTCAATTTGCACCTTGCCAAGTCGTTAGTGGAGCGTGTGTGGATAACCGACACACTATTTTGGGACTAGCAACGGTGACAAAGGGTAGCTTAATGTTTATCATAGATCAATGGAGCGTGTGTGGCTAACCAGCACATTGATTAGGTGGTAAATGACATCAAGAGTATCAAGTATATTTACGTGGTTATTCACACCTTGTTTGTGATCCTCGGTATCCCTGTCAAAAACTTGAATGGCATATCGAGATTTAAACATGTCATTGAAAAGTTCAACGAATCTCAAAAGAATCCAGGAATTTCAATTCATTTAATACTAAATTGTGATTTTGTTTTTTCATGGTGGAAATTGATAAAATCGTAATTTACATACCTTCAAATTATTTGCAATTCGATAACGACATCCCTCTTCTGAATTGTAAATAGTTATGTTGGGTCCTAACCCTAATTTTTCATTTGGGTGTTAAATTGGGGATTGTTATCTGATATAAACATTGTCTTTTTCCATTTTCAGATATCTACTCCAAACAACATCGCTTCTGGCTGATTCTCACTCATGAACTTGTGTGGGAGGGTGATATTTGATGGGTCCAACTTTAACGATTGGCTCCGCAACATTCGCATGGTCACTCGCTATAAGGAAAAATAGTATATTCTTGACAGGGAGCTAAAGGAGATTGGCACCAACACTGCTACTTTCGGGGAAATTGCTGCGTACGAGACTCACGAGAGTGATGCTACGGAGTTTCATTGCATCATGCTCACAACAATGACTGCTGAACTCTAAAAGTCCTACGAGGACTACTATCCATTCAAGATGCACAAAAGATTTGATGGAAAGGTACTATCAAAGTGCTAGGAAGGAAAGGTACAAGATCATCGCTGCAATGATCACTACTAAAATGAACGATGGAGATTCCATCACGGCCCACCTACAGAAAATGCGAATATATTTGGACCGCTTGTTGAAGTTGAATGTCAACTTCGATGAGGAGATGGCCATATATATCATTCTAACTCCTTGCTTAGTTGTTACGACCAATTTTGTATGACCTATCATATGAGGAAGGAGGAGGCCACTCTAAGCAAGCATCAAGGCCTGCTAAGGACTGATGAGAGTAGTGTAAAAGGAAAATCTATTGCATCTACTCCTACTACTGTTACCCATGTCTTAGCTATTGGGCAAGGAAAAGGAAAGAGGAGTAAGGATCCTTATAAGAGTGTAACAACCCGAAATTTCCGTATCGTTTCTTGTAACTCTTTTTGTAGTTCAATTCGAGCAACCAATCGTCGTTTTCAAATTCGATTCCGATTTTGTTATTTAATTAAGTCATTAACTTGTACCTATCTAAAATGACTTAATGGGTGTCTTAATACAGTTAGAAATCATTTTAACACCCCATATTAGTGATCGGAACATTTCTAAAATCGACCATATCGGGTTACGGCAACTTAATCGGGTACGACCAAAAACCTCGCCTAACGCCGGCATCGCGTAGAATTCCACCGTGTCCAAAATTTAGACACTATATAAAGTGTTCTAAGCCTTAATTTGAAGCTTTTGGCTTCATCTCACTACTATCTCTCTAACCTCTTTCCTCACTCTAGATTAAGGTCCAAAATCAAATATTTAAGGCTCCAAATCATAGAGGTAACCTTCCTAGCTTGTTATTCAACCTCTTAGGCCTTCAAATCCATGTTTAAATTGAGATATTGGACCTAGAACATGTGTTTACGGCCAATGAGTAAGCTTGGGCCATAAACACACAATAATGGGGGTTTTTGAGCCATTAAACCCTTCCAAATCATTGTTGGGACTTAGATATGACTTTGAGGCTTACAAATCTGGACTTGGAACACCTTAAACTTGAAATTTGAGGGACAAAATAGAGTTTACGGCCAAGGCATGTGCTTGGGTTGTAAACTCCTCAAACATGGGGGATAAACTCACTTTTACATGTTAGAATGCCTTGAAACTTAACCAATAGCCTTGTGGTAAATCCTAGAACCATCTAAAAATAGTTTGGGGGCCTTAAGCATAACAAAAAACCACATATAAGAGTTTACGGACATAGAACATGCTCCTGGGCAGTAAACTCCTAAAAGTGTGTTAAATGGTGCCCTAAATTCATAACAAGGCTTGGAAAATTAACTAGAATCACATGTGATTGTTCCTTATACCTCAAATTAATTATTGTTGACCATGGGTGAGTTTATGGCTGTAAAATCCAAGTTTACAGCCGTGAAATCCCTTAAATATGGTATAAGTCCATTTAATCCATTCCAAGGCATTTGAGAAATTCATTCCAGCAATCCCCATTTCCAAACAAGCCATTAAACACTTAAAATCACACCAACATGAGTTTACGGCCGTAAACTCATGTATGTATGTGTTTTGTGGTTGTAAACTCCCTTAAATGTTTACTCTTGCAGAGTAAATGCAAATCCCAAGTCCCTAGTGTCATTACACGTCCGAAGATGTCACCCGGGTCACTCCAAACGCTCGTTTTGAGGTGTTTAACCTCGTTGGAGTGTAATGTTCCATATAATTAGTGATTGTAAATATAATTAGATATATATGGACATTATTACATTTTACATAGGGACATCGTGAGTAATCAAGCCCCGAACCAACGTCTAGTGTCCGAAACCGTCGCATTTCCGAGTCTGGTGAGTTCATACCCCTACCCTTTTTCACTGTTTTCATTGTTTTCAGGGGGGAACACAAGCAAAGTAAAAGGGATTACTTGTACTCAAAACATGTTTTGATGTGTGTGTGTTTCACATTTTATATGCTTTTAACACTGATTGCTACAACTGATAACCGTTTGAACATGCAGATTACGTAAACATATATATTTGTGAAATGGATTTTAAACTGTTATGTTTCACATATATTTCACAAATGGTTTTCCACAATTTATCAGTTAAAAGCATGACATTAGAACATTTGAACATAAAACATGTACAATGTTTTGTCCTCGGTAACACTCCACATAAATACGCGAGTGGAGGACTATCATATTATTACTGGTAAATTTGTTAATACTGTATGATTAGAGACACGTCCTCGGCGAACACTCCACAGAGATACGCAAGTGGAGGACTGCACCCGTAACCAGAATCTCTTGGATTTAGAGAGCGTGACTTGAGTGTATAGATCTATACGGGGCTGACTACCCCACACCTAGCTGCTAGCTATAGCCGAACCGAAATGGTTCAAGGGTTACGAAAGTCATAAGGATGTGGACTACTTATTACCACATGTTTAGTCCATTGTATGGTTATGGAACTCGCAATTAGGATAACACAGATTTACTTATAGTAATAATGAACAACTTTATACTATTCACAAGATAACCAAGTTTCGGTATACATCTTTCACATCGGTAACCAACATTCAGGAAAGTATGGGACTTTCCTGGGAATGCATTGGTACATAACCAGAACAATGTGTCAATCCAGATAACCTATCTATACATCTTCACAAGAGAAAACATGTTTTTCAGTGTACAACTTTACTTTACATGTTGACAAATGATAACAAACCTTTTTAAGAAAATATGGGATTTTCTTGGTGTGCGTAACATTTCAGAAACAGAAAGGAAACTTGAACATTTCACAAACAAAAACCGCTTATGAACTCACCAGCATTATGCTGATTTTTAAACCGCTTGTGTTCTCAGGTCAGCGTTAGAACAGGTACCCGAAGATCTTTTTTGTCCGAAGACGGAGTACTCAGAAGACCCGTTTCATTTTATTCATATATATACTATGTATCACAACTGTAAAACATTACTTTTGAATCAATTGTAAAACCTTTCTTATGTAATGTAATGGTTGTTTTACTTTATTTACTATGTACATTGGATTTGATACTCAACGTGGAGTCAACCCTGGAAATGTTTCCGCCTTCGGTTTTCGGGGTGTGATAGATTGGTATTGGAGCCCTTGTTTATAGTGAATGAAGTATACCAAACCTTACATGGTATAAAACTATAAACACTAAAGGGCCTAAGTGCTCTGAATTAAAAGTATCTTCAAACTACAAGTATTTTCAAAAGTATACAAGTATACCGAACCGTCAAGATCCGTAACTACAAGTTGAACAGAACATAAGTAATTGGGTGTTGTGTACTATGGTTAAACCTGGGAAGTTATGTAGTCGTGTCTAGGGTCAATATAGCCTAGCCAACTATATTCATTCGAGACACGGGCAACATGTGCTTGGGAGTGACTGTGGTGTGCGGCATGCCTAAAACTTACCCTAATATCCCAAACATCGAACCAGTGTCGTAAGCAAATCATGAAATACTATGGGAGTATTTCTCGAGCCAATCCTCTGTAGAAATCCTCATTCGAGAGGTGTTCTGTGATCATTCTTAGCGATAAATTATCTGTTTTGATAACTCTCTCCTGCTTTATCGCTTATTCGGAACATATAACTGCCATATCTATCGATTCAATGTAGAGGACTTACCATCCTCTCTCTTTCTTGATCTTATTAGATCAAGATGCCACCCAGAAAGAGACCCAACTCAAAGAACAACAACAATCCTTCCTCGCCACCACCTCCTCCTTAGTTTGATCTTGCATTGCTTCAGACAGTTCTGACTGCTGCAATGGTGGTAGCAATGTCACAAGTGAACCCTGGTAGCTCAGGAGGTGGTCCCCAGCCCCAGAACCCCGAAGACAACCAGGGACATCAATAAGGGGGTTCTTATAAGGATTTCATGAAGGAGAAACCAACATCCTTCAATGGCACTAGAGGTGTCATTTCCTTATCCCGATGGTTCGAGAAGATCGAATCCATCTTCGAAATTTGTGCCTGCGTGGAATTGGATAAGGTCAAGTTCGCATCTTGTACCTTCGTTGATAAAGCCTTGACTTGGTGGAATGGCTGACTCAAATCTATAACCCTACCTGTAGCCAATGCCATGGGCTGGGAAGCCATGAAAGAACTCCTCATAGCCGAGTACTGTCCCCGTGGTGAAATGCAGAAGCTAGAGCACGAGATCTGGAACCTGAAGATGAAAGGTTCCGACATTGCTGCATACACTTCCCGATTCGATGATCTCGCACTTCTCTGCCCAGGATTAGTCACTCCTGAAAGTAAAAAGATCGAAAGGTTCATTTGGGGTTATCCCAACCGACAAAGAGTCATGTCTTAGCTGCCCGTCCGGATACCTATGATAGTGCCAAGACTTTATCCCAAACCCTGATTGATCATAGCAATGATGTTGAGGAAACCACTACCACTCCTGAGCCAACTCAAAGGAGTGGTGAGAATAGAAAGTTCTGGAAGAAGAAGAAGGGTCAATCTTCCCAAGGATCTTCCAAGAAACAGCAGACTGTAGCAGTCCACGTTGCTACTACCCCCATTGCTGCTGCTTCTGTTGTGAGATCCACAACTCCAACTCCTACCAGTAGATATGCTGGTAATCTTCCTTTGTGTGACAAGTGCAAATACCATCACAATCCTAGCCCCTGCCGAGAACTATCCTGTACCAATTGTGGTAAGAAAGGGCACACAGTTCGATTCTGTAAAACTCCAACCCAATCGGCCAACCAATCATCTGGAGCAGGCGTTAGTCAAGCTTGCTACAACTGTGGAGAGGTTGGGCACTTTAAAAGGAATTTCCCCAAGAAGTCAACAGCTGATAACACCGGAAGGGTTCTAACCATGGGACGGGAGGAAGCAGTCGCCGATCCCACTGTTTTTTCGGGTACGTTCCTTCTCGACAACTCATATGCTAGTATTCTTTTCGATTCGGGTGCTGAAAGGAGTTTTGTTAGTCATGCATTCAAACATAACCTAAAATATAATCCCCAACCACTAACTGAAACGTTTACCATCGAGATGGCTAACAGTAAGAAAGAAAGCGCTAGCGTTGTGTTCATAGACTGTACCCTTACCCTGAATGACCATTCATTTCCTATAGATCTTATGCCAGTTTCCATTAAGAGCTTTGATGTTATCATTGGCATGGATTGGTTGAGTCCCAATCATGCTGATATCCTTTGTTACGAAAAAGCCATCCGTCTCAACCTTCCTTCGGGACAGACTCTCGTAAACTATGGCGATAAACCCAGTTCCAATCTTCGTATCATTTCCTGCATCAAAGCTCGAAAGCTCCTACGAAAGGAATGCATTTCATTCTTATCCCATGTGATCAATGAGAAACAGGAAGTTAAAGACCTCGCGAGCATCCCCGAAGTCTGTAACTTTCCTGATGTGTTTCCCGAAGAACTTCCAGGGATTCCTCCCGAGCGTCAGGTCGAGTTCCGTATTGACCTAATTCCTGGAGCTACTCCCGTAGCGAAGTCTCCATATCGCTTAGCTCCAGCAGAAATGCAGGAGTTATCCAGTCAACTCAATGAGTTTCTCAGTAAAGGATTCATTAGACCGAGTTCATCACCCTGGGGAGCTCCGGTATTGTTTGTCAAGAAGAAAGATGGATCCTTTCGGATGTGTATCGACTACCGTGAGCTGAACAAGTTGACCGTTAAGAACCGATATCCTCTTCCACGAATAGATGACCTCTTCGATCAACTTTAGGGAGCCAGCTACTTCTCAAAGATAGACCTTAGGTCAGAGTACCATCAGTTACGAGTTCAAGAGAGCGATGTTTCCAAAACAGCTTTTAGGACTCGGTACGGACACTACGAGTTCGTAGTGATGCCCTTCGGTCTAACCAATGCACCGACAGTGTTCATGGATCTGATTAACCGGGTGTGCCGTCCCTTCTTAGACAAGTTCTTCATCGTGTTCATTGACGACATCCTCGTCTACTCCCGAGGCGAAGAAGACCACAAACAACACTTGAGGTTAGTATTGGAAACCCTTAGATCCGAGAAGCTATACGCGAAATTATCCAAGTGTAATTTCTGAATATGGAAGATAACTTTCCTCGGTCACGTGGTAAGCGAGGAGGGTATTCATGTGGATCCTTCCATGATTAAAGCGATAGAGAATTGGTCAGCCCCGAAGACACCCACAGAAATCCGTCAATTCTTGGGTCTCGCCGGCAATTATCGGAGATTCATCCAGAATTGTTTCAAAATTGCCAAACCCCTAACCACTCTAACACAGAAAGGTGTACCCTTTTGTTGGAGTGATAAACAAGAAACTGCATTCTAAACGTTGAAGAGAGCCTTATGTAGCGCGCCTGTTCTGTCCCTACCCGAAGGGACAGAGGACTTTGTTGTCTACTGCGATGCATCTAATCAAGGTTTAGGCTGTGTGCTTATGCAAAGAGGAAAAGTGATTGCTTATGCCTCAAGACAGCTGAAAGCACACGAGGTCAACTATACCACACATGACTTGGAACTAGGAGCCGTAGTCGTTGCATTGAAGATTTGGAGACATTATCTCTACGGAACCAAGTGCACAATCTTCACTGATCACAAGAGCCTGCAACACATCTTTGATCAGGAAGACTTGAACATGAGGCAACGACGATGGGTAGAACTACTCAGTGATTATGAGTGTGAAATCCGTTACCATCCCGGCAAGGCCAATGTAGTAGCAGATGCCCTTAGCCGAAAGGAAAGTGCAGGCCACAAAGTGAAGAACCAGATGATGACTATCCATTCCAACTTACCCATGCAAATCCAAGAAGCCCAGTTAGAAGCCGTCAAACCCGAGAACGTGTTTATCGAAACCTTGAGAGGAATGGAAAAGAAACTTGAGATCAGAGGTGATGGAGTCTATTGTTTCATGGATCGGATCTGGATTCCAAAGTCCGGAGGATTCAGGGAGATTGTCATGGAGGAAGCACACAAAACCAAATACTCTGTTCACCCGGGTTCTGACAAGATGTACCTAGATCTCAAGAAACAATATTGGTGGCCAAACATGAAAGCTGAGATAGCTACGTTCGTGGGCAAGTGTCTGACTTGCGCCAAAGTCAAAGTTGAGCACCAGAAACCCTCGGGTCTGCTCCAACAGCCCGAGATGCCCGAATGGAAATGGGAGATGATTACCATGGATTTCATCACCAAACTACCCAGGTGTCCTAGTGGGTATGATACCATTTGGGTAATTGTCGATCGTTTGAAAAAATCTGCTCACTTCATTCTGATCAAAGAATCATACAAGATGGAAAGACTCACGCGAATCTACATCCAAGAGGTCGTCCGATTGCACGGTGTACCTGCGTCCATTATCTCTGATCGAGATAGCAGGTTTACCTCCAGATTCTGGCAGTCCCTTGAGAAAGCCCTTGGAACCAAACTAGATATGAGCACGACGTATCATCCTCAGACCGATGGACAGAGTCAGAGAACAATCCAAACCCTGGAGGACATGCTTAGGGCATGTGTCATTGACTTTGGAAAGTCGTGGGACACACATCTATCTTTGATCGAATTCTCATACAACAACAGTTACCACACCAGCATCAGGGCTACTCCGTTTGAAGCCTTATACGGTCGTAAGTACAGATCCCCTCTGTGCTGGGCCGAGGTGGGGGATACACAGTAAGCCAAGAGTCGAGTCCCTGATAGTGCTCTCACTGGTCCTGAAATCATCCGTGAAACAACCGATTGAAAGCTTCACGAGATCGCCAAAAGAGTTACGTTGATAACCGTCGGAAACCTCTAGAATTCCAGGTTGGAGATCGTGTCTTATTGAAAGTCTCGCCTTGGAAAGGCACTGTACGTTTTGGTAAACGTGAAAAACTTAACGCTACATACATTGGACCCTTCGAGATCCTCTCCAGGATCCGTCCGGTTGACTATAAACTTTGTTTACCTCACGAACTTAGTAACATTCATCCTGTTTTCCATGTCTCAAATCTCGAAAAGTGCCTATTCGATGAAACCCTAGTGATTCCCTTAGACGAGATCGAGATCAATGAAAACCTCAACTTTGTGGAGGAACCAATCGAAATCGTGGATCGAGAAGTCAAACGTACAAAGAAAAGTCGCATCCTGTTAGTGAAGGTTCGCTGGAATGCCAAGCGGGGACCGGAATTCACATGAGAGCGGGAAGATGCAATGAAACAGAAGTATCCACAACTCTTTCCAGATCCAAGATTTATATCTTGTCTCGTGTTTTAACTTTGAATTTCAGGACGAACTTCCCTCTAACGGGGGGATAACGTGACAACCCGAAATTTCCGTATCATTTCTTGTAACTCTTTTTGTAGTTCAATTCGAGCAACCAATTGTCGTTTTCAAATTCGATTCCGATTTTGTTATTTAATTAAGTCATTAACTTGTACGTATCCAAAATGACTTAATGGGTGTCTTAATACAATTAGAAATCATTTTAACACCACATATTAGTGATCGGAACATTTCTAAAATCGACCATATCGGGTTACGACAACTTAATTGGGTACGACCAAAAACCTCGCCTAACGCCGGCATCGCGTAGAATTCCACCGTGTCCAAAACATAGACACTATATAAAGTGTTCTAAGCCTTAATTTGAAGCTATTGGATTCATCTCACTACTATCTCTCTAAACTCTTTCCTCACTCTAGATTAAGGTCCAAAATCAAATATTTAAGGCTCCAAATCATAGAGGTAACCTTCCTAGCTTGTTATTCAACCTCTTAGGCCTTCAAATCCGTGTTTAAATTGAGATTTTGGACCTGGAACATGTGTTTATGGCCAATGAGTAAGCTTGGGCCGTAAACACACAATAATGGGGTTTTTGAGCCATTAAACCCTTCCAAATCATTGTTAGGACTTAGATACGACTTTGAGGCTTACAAATCTGGACTTGGAACACCATAAACTTGAAATTTGAGGGACAAAATAGAGTTTGCGGCCAACGCATGTGCTTGGGCCGTAAACTCCTCAAACATGGGGGATAAACCCACTTTTACATGTTAGAATGCCTTGAAACGTAACCAATAGCCTTGTGGTAAATCCTAGAACCATCTAAAAATAGTTTGGGGGCCTTAAACATAACAAAACACCACATATAAGAGTTTTCGGACATAGAACATGCTCCTGGGCAGTAAACTCCTAAAGTGTGTTAAATGGTGCCCTAAATTCATAACAACGCTTGGAAAATTAACTAGAATCACATGTGATTGTTCCTTATACCTCAAATTAATTATTGTTGACCATGGGTGAGTTTACGGTTGTAAACTCCAAGTTTACAGCCGTGAACTCCCTTAAATATGGTATAAGTCCATTTAATCCATTCCAAGGCATTTGAGAAATTCATTCCAACAATCCCCATGTCCAAACAAGCCATTAAACACTCAAAATCACACCAACATGAGTTTACGGTCGTAAACTCATGCATGTATGTGTTTTGTGGTTTTAAACTCCCTTAAATGTTTACTCTTGGGGAGTAAACTCAAATCCTAAGTCCTTAGTTCCATTACACGTCCGAAGATGTCACCCGGGTCACTCTAAACGCTCTTTTTGAGGTGTTTAACCTCGTTGGAGTGTAATGTTCCATATAATTAGTGATTGTAAATCTAATTAGATATATATGAACATTATTACATTTTACATAGGGACATCGTGAGTAATCAAACCCCGAACCAACATCTAGTGTCCGAAACCGTTGCATTTTCAAGTCTGGTGAGTTCATACCCCTACCCTTTTTCACTGTTTTCACTGTTTTCAGGGGGAACACAAGCAAAGTACAAGGGATTACTTGTACTCAAAACATGTTTTCATGTGTGTGTTTCACATTTTATATGCTTTTAACACTGATTGCTACAGCTGATAACCGTTTGAACATGCAGATTACGTAAACATATATATTTGTGAAATGGATTTAAATTGTTATGTTTCACATATATTTCACAAATGGTTTTCCACAATTTATCAGTTAAAAGCATGACATTAGAACATTTGAACATAAAACATGTACAATGTTTTGTCCTCGGTAACACTCCACATAAATACGCGAGTGGAGGACTATCATATTATTACTAGTAAATTTGTTAATCCTGTATGATTAGAGACACGTCCTCGACGAACACTCCACAGAGATACGCGAGTGAAGTACTGCACCCGTAACCAGAATCTCTGGGATTTAGAGAGCGTGACTTGAGTGTATAGATCTATACAGGGCTGACTACCGCACAGCTAACTGCTAGCTATAGCTGAACCGAAATGGTTCAAGGGTTACGAAAGTCATAAGGATGTGGACTACTTATTGCCACAGGTTTAGTCCATTGTATGGTTATGGAACTCGCAATTAGGATAACATAGATTTACTTATAGTAATAATGAAAAACTTTATACTATTCACAAGATAACCAGGTTTCAGTATACATCTTTCACATCGGTAACCAACATTCAGGAAAGTATGGGACTTTCTTGGGAAACCTTGTGCATAACCAGGTCTAACATGAATACATCTTTTACATACGGTAACCAACATTCAGGAAAGTATGGGACTTTCCTGGGGAAAACATTGAACATAACCATATTTTACAGATACGTCTTTTACATTGATAATCAACATTCAGTAAAGTATGGGACTTTCTTGGTGAAATGTTTACATAACCAGAAAGGGTAACAAACCAGATAACCTTACTTTACATCTTTCACAATTGGTAAAACAATCAGGAAAGTATGGGACTTTCCTGGGAATACATTGGTACATAACCAGAGCAATATGTCAATCCAGATAACCTAACTATACATCTTCACAAGAGAAAACATGTTTTTCAGTGTACAACTTTACTTTACATGTTGACAAATGATAACAACCCTTTTTACGAAAATATGGGATTTTCTTGGTGTGCGTAACATTTCAGAAACATAAAGGAAACTTGAACATTTCACAAACAAAAATCGCTTATGAACTCACCAGCGTTATGCTGATTTTTAAACCGCTTGTGTTCTCAGGTCAGCATTAGAACAGGTACCCGAAGATCCGTTTTGTCTGAAGACGGAGTACTTAGAAGACCCGTTTCATTTTGTTCATATATATACTATGTATCACAACTGTACAACTTTACTTTTGAAACAATTGTAAAACCTTTCTTATGTAATGTAGTGGTTGTTATACTTTACTTACTATGTACATTGGATTTGATACTCAACGTGGAGTCAACCCCGGAAATGTTTCCGCGTTCGGTTTTTGGGGTGTGAAAAAGAGCCACAAAGGAAAGTCCCATGATGGTACATCTTCTAGTGGAACCAAATTTGGTCCTGTTGCTCCCTCTTCCAACCCGAAGGATGCAGAGTGCTTCTCCTGCCATGACAAAGGGCATTAGAAACGAAGCTTCCCGAAGAATCTACAAGATATCAAGGATGGGAAGATAAAGCCCACTTTCACATGTATTTACACTATTCAATATAATAACTCATCACATGCTATGTCTTGGGTTCTAGATATATGATATGGTTCTCACATTTGTTCTGAATTATAGTGTTTAAGAAGAAGTATGGATGTGGGGCATGGGAAGATAAACTTGATTATGGGGAATAGGAGAGCATCGCCTGTCACCAAGATTAGAGTTTAATCTTTAGTGCTTAGTAATGGGTTAGGTTTAGATTTGAATAATTGTTGCTACTCGTCAGAAATGACGCAAACCATTATTTCTTTTCATGGCTTGTACAAACAAGGTTTTAGATTTTCAATTAATAATAAACTGGTTCTATTAATGATTTCTTTAATGGTACTTTATTTTTTTTGAAGCATTGCATTGTAATGGAATATATGAAACTGTGATGGTTGTAGACAACTTAGGAAATGATGTGTTGCATATCGATTCTTACAATGGTTTGTACAAAGCATGCTTGTAGCATTGTCATCTTAGACATCCCAAAAAGAAGTGCATAGCCCAACTCCAAAAGGATTTAGTGTTGGAGTCATTCAACCTTAGGGACGATGACACGTGGGAATCTTGTTTACTTGGAAAGATGACCAAGTCACCCTTCACTGGTACTTGTGAAAGCGGTGAGAGTTTATTGGATCTATACATACCGATGTATGTAGGCACTTTAGATCCACCACATGGAATGCGGACCGCTTCTATGTGACTTTCAACGATGATTATGGCAGATATCGGTATATCTACTTATTCAAGCACAAGTTAGAAACCTTTGAAAAGTTCAAAGAGTTTAAGTAAGAAGTAAAGAATCAGCTGGGCAGGAAAATCAAGATGCTCTTATCCGATTGAGGAGGTGAGTACCTTAGTGTTGAATTCCACGACTACCTCAAGGAATGCAGAATAGTTTCACAATTGACGCCACCGAAGACACCACGGTTGAATGGTGTGTTTGACAGGTGCAATCGAACCTTGTTGGAGATGTATCGTTCCGTGATAAGTCCGACTTCGTTACCTATCTCATTTTGGGGGTATGCCTTAGAGATTGCCCCCCATATCCTTCATTTAGTCTCGACTAAGAAGGTTGCCAAAACACCTCACGAGATGTGGATATGGAAAGCTCCCTCATTAGCACATATCAAGGTTTGGGGTTGGAGGCTTTCGTAAGACGAAATACTCACGACAAGATCGAACCTCGTAGTAAGAGGTGTATTTTCATCGGCTATCCACAGAAGTCCTTTGGATATCTCTTCTATAGATAGAGTGACAATGTTTTCTTCATTGCAAGGAGAAGGGTTTTTTGAGAGAGGGAACTCATATGCCAAGAGAACAGTGGGAGGAAAATTGATCTTGAAGAGCTTCAAGAATCAAGTGGTGAATGAACCTCTAACACTAGCGATCAATCCGAGGAGGAAACTCCTATTGAACCGATTGTCGAGTCCGTACCTCTTACACATTCTAGCAGAGTTAGTGATCCACCCGTATTATATGGTTTCCATATAACTGCTGAGGGTGATACATTTAATAGTGATAGTACACTAATAAATTTGGATGAACCTAACAACTACAAAGAAGCCATGGCAGGCCTGGAGTATGCAAAGTGGAAAGAGGCTATGACTAGTGAGATTTAGTCCATGTATGGCAATCATGTTTAGAACTTGGTTGACAATGTACCGAGTCGTAAGACGGTCGGGTGCAAATGGATCTTCAAGAAGAAGACTGACATGGATGGGAAAGTGCAGAAGTTTAAGGCGTGATTGGTTGAGAAGGGCTTTACTCAAGCTCCCGGAGTTGACTATGATGAGATCTTCTCACCAGTAGCGAAGATTAAATCTATAAGGGTTATGCTAGCCATAGATGTATTTCATGACTATGATATATGGAAAATGGATGTCAAAACCGCTTTCATTAATGGAAAGTTGGCTAAAGATGTTTACATGAGTTAGTTAGAGGGTTTTGACAATGTAGAGCACCCTAATAGAGTGTGTAAGGTTGAGAAATCCATTTATGGATTAAAATAAGCATCTCACAGATGGAATCTTTGTTTCGATGGGAAATTCAAAGAGTTTGGTTTCTCGAGAAGTGAGGATGAGTCATGCGTATATGTCAAAGCTAGTGGGAGTATAGTTAGCATTCGCGTATTGTATTTGGATGACATACTGCTCAAGGAAACAACGTCGCAACCCTGCAGGAGGTTAAGTATTAGCTTGGGAAGTGCTTCGATGTGAAGGACCTCGGAGAAGCTGATTATATTCTTGGGATAAGGATATTGAGAAATAGAAGTAAAATACAAATAGGAGTTAGTTAAAGTACTTACTTGGACAAATTGTTAAAACATTTTAGCATGGATAATTCCAAGAAAGGGGAGTTGCCAATCCAAAGCAATACCGAGTTGAGTAAGACTCAAATCCCGAGTACCAAAGCCGAGATTGCAGAGATGAGTCAAGTACCTTATGATTCTGCAGTTGGCTCAATCATGTATGCGATGACGTGTACTCACCCTGATGTTGCCTTTGCTTTGGACATGGTCAAAAAATATCAAGGGAACCTTGGTAGAGCACAATGGACCACAATAAAGAGGATTCTCAAGTACCTATGAAGGACTAAGGGATGGTTCGTTATCCTCGGTGGGAGTGATGAGTTGAGAGTGCGAGGGTATAGTGACGCTAGTTTTCAAAATGACCAAGATAATTTCCGCTCTCATTCGTGTTGGGTCTCTACCCTGAATGGAAGAGCAGTGACTTGGAAAAATTCCAAGCAGGAGACTGCACTTGATTCAACGTGCGAATCAGAGTACATAGTAGTAAATGAAGCGTTAAAGGAGGCAATATGTTTAAAGAACTTCACTGGAGACCTTGGAGTTGTACCTGCCATAAAGGAGCCTATGGAGATTTTCTACGATAACGAAGGTGCGGTTAGCTTGACCAAGGAACCGAGGGATCATTGTATATCCAGGGATATCAATAGAAAATATCGTTTCATTAGACACTGGGTGGAAAAGGCACTCCTCATAGTAAAGAGGGTATCGTCAGAAGACAACCCAGCAGATCCCCTTACGAAGGGACTAAGTAGGGTTAAGCACTTCCAACATGCTAGGAGGATATACTAGTTTTAGTGATTAGATAGCTTTCAGAAACTTGTAATAGATATATTGTAATAACATTTGATGATTAAATAAAGGAGTATTATTTATGAGTAATGTTACTGTCTTCTGTTAATTATTTACTATTGTTTCACTTTGTATGTTTTGACTTCCTAAATAATAAGATTATTTAAACTATCCATGTTAAATAATACATTGGAAGTAAGTATGAATCAAGACTGTAATGAATTGGCTTGTAGACTATCTAAAGCGTTTAGACATAGCAAAAGTTTTATGCAACATTCATGAGTGCTTTTGAAATATGATTTGCGTATTAGATTAAACCCATGCTCACATGAATTACTTCATGGAATTTAATCACGAGTGATTGTGAGACGATAGTATCATATAGTCTTTAAATCTAGATATATGAGTTGTTGTTTACGAGTTGGTTGTGAATTGATAATACATAAACACATCAGAACTTGATGTTATAAAACATATTTTTGTGTATGATTTGATGAGTGAATAGTACAAGCATATAAGTCAAAGTTTATTTATTCCTTTTATCCTACAAGGTTAAAAGCGATACCTTAGGCTCCTCAATGATTTTGTTTTGACTTATGTGTCGGGCCCGATCAGGACTCAATTCATGTGTTCAATTAAGTTCTATGTCAGAAAAATCAGAGATCGAGAAACAAATTACTGGACAATAAGTATAACTATGTTCCATGTAATTGTCCACACGATATCTTGAGAACGGAGGACTATACTGTAACAACGCAAATTTTCAAATAAATTTTTCATTTTAATAAAGTGAATTCGTTCAATCAATAATATTTATTTCATGTTCAAAACAAATACATATGTAAATTCCCCAAGATCTCAAATATCAGCAGTGTGTATGCATCATGCCGGCGCCTTCCCACGGTCCTCGCTAGTACCTGAAACACATACATAACGACTTGTAAGCAAAAATGCTTAGTGAGTTCCCCAGTATACCACTTACACATATACGCCCTTCCAGGCCCGGACCTTACGGTCCACAGTACAATGCCTTCCGGCCCATATGATAATCGCCTTCCGGCCCATAATATAATTGCCTTCCGGCCCAAAGATAATTGCCTTCCGGCCCATAAAATACTTGCCTTCCGGCCCATAAGATGATTGCCATCCGGCCCATAACATGATTGCCTTCCGGCCCATAAACATATATAACACATAATACATTTACTCTAACACATATATCACATATAACATATATCATACCTGACCTACCTGTCACATAGTACGTTGCCTTCCGGCCCATAGAAACATTCATAGCATGCATAGCAACTATTCCTTTCAATTATAGCATATATATATAACACATAACATATTCAACCTTCCGGTCACACAGTCAAACCCTTCCGGGTACAGTATAGTGAGAAGACTCACCTCGTAGTATGTAAACTATAAACTCTTGAAACCACTCGCACTCGATCCGCCAATCTGCAGTCTCCCTATAATACCATGTGCCCTTATTAATAATCTTATCAAACAAGACAACTGACTCTACGAAATTACATGCAGGTCAACTCTGGTCAATGGTCAACTTGACCGGACTCGTCGAGTACAAAGGCGACTCGACGAGTCTAGACGTCCTCCCCAACTTTCCCTGTTGTTTCCCTTTCTACTCGTCGAGTATCCCTCTTAACTCGACGAGGTCCTCGTGGAAGAATCGCGGGGCCACCCCGACTCCACTCGCCGAGTCCGAAGATGACTCGACGAGTTCCAATGAATCCTCAACTACTCGCCGAGTCTGAAGAACAACTCGGCGAGTCCCTGTAAATCTTCAAGCTACTCGCCGAGTCTGATCATTGGACTCGGCGAGTCCATGCCATGCAGTCGATCACCTGCTCCCTGAAATACGCATGGTCCCGAGACATGCACCCATGGGACTTTCTAGACGTCTAAGTATCCTATTACTGGGGTATAAACGACTGGGTAACACACAATAATCTATCTAATCCCCAAATGGGTCTCATAAACCCTAGATTCGTGTACAACACCAAAACGACAGAAATGGTCCGAGTATTACCTGGAAACGTGTTCTCTGTGTCCCCAACCTTCAGAGCTCAATCCCCTTGATCCTCCTTTGACCACAACCTTGCCTCTTCTTGTCTAACAAAGCCTTCAAGCTTCCACTAGCCTTCACTCCTGCTCCAGATGCCCACAGACGTTTAGGTTCTCCTCAATCGGCCAAAAGACGAGCAATGACGGCCCTAAAGATGTTATATACGATCCAGAATCAAACGGCTAGGGTTTTTGCTGAAAAGCGTCGACTTGCCGAGTCCCTAATGGACTCGTCGAGTCCAGTCGCGAATCTGCGACCAAGTCCGTGGTCCTACTCGGCGAGTCAGGCACCAACTCGCCGAGTCTCCTCCTAAAAGTGCCCCAAAAATAGTTTTAAAACAATACCTGAAATTTCAGGCTGTTACAACTCTCCCCCACTAGAACTACACTTCGCCCTCGAAGTCTCACTCTGCGAATAACTCCGGATGTTGCTCCCGCATTTCACGCTCCGGCTCCCAAGTCATCTCCGATCCCTTCCGGTGTTGCCACTGAACCAACACCAGAGGTACCTCCTTGTTCCGCAGAACCTTGATCTTCCGATCCCTGATAGCTACTGGTCTCTCGGCGTAATTCAGGCTGGTATCCACCTGAATATCCTCTAACAGAACCACCGCCGATTCATCGGCTATACACTTCCTCAACTGTGATACGTGAAAGGTATTGTGAATCTGACCCAACTCTGCTGGCAACTCCAACCGATAAGCTACCCGACCTACCCTTGCAATTACACGAAACTGACCTATGAACCGGGGCCCCAACTTGCCCCTCTTTCTGAACCGGATCACTCCCTTCCAAGGAGAAACCTTCAGAAGAACGAAGTCGCCAACCTGGAATTCTAGCTCGGACCAGCGTCTGTCCGCATAACTCTTCTGTCGGCTTTGGGCGGTCAATAATCTCTGCCTAACCTGCTAAATCTGCTCTGTCGTCTGGAGTACGATCTCTGTACTGCCCATCACTCTCTGCCCCACCTCTCCCCAGCAAATGGGGGTCCGACACCTCCTACCATACAACAACTCAAAAGGTGGCATACCAATGCTCGAATGATGGCTGTTGTTGTAGGAAAACTCTGCCAAGGGTAAATACGCATCCCAGCTACCCCCGAAGTCTAACACACACGCTCGAAGCATGTCCTCCAATGTCTGAATCGTCCGCTCGCTCTGCCCGTCGGTCTGGGGATGGTATGCGGTACTAAAATGCAGTTTAGTACCCAGCTCCTCATGAAATTTCTTCCAGAACCTGGATGTGAAACGTACATCACGGTCTGAAACAATCGAGATCGGCACCCCATGCCGAGATACTATCTCTCTCATGTATAACTCCGCCAACTTCTCCGCTGATGAACTCTCGCTAATGGCAAGGAAGTGTGCACTCTTCGTCAACCTATCCACAATCACCCAAATTGCATCGACTCCTCTGGCAGTTCTCGGCAATTTGGTGATGAAATCCATCGTAATCTGTTCCCACTTCCACTCAGGAATCTCCAAGGGCTGCAACTTACCATGCGGTCTCTGGTGCTCGGCCTTAACCCTACGGCAGGTCAAACACCTCTCAACGAACCAAGAGACGTCTCTCTTCATGCAAGGCCACCAATATTCCTTCCTCAAGTCCAAATACATCTTCGTAGCACCGGGATGGATCGATAATTTCGATCTATGAGCCTCCTCTATCAAAGTAGCACGCGTACCGCCCACGAATGGTACCCAAATCCGACCCTGAAATGTCAGAAGTCCTCGTCCATCCTTAACGAACTCTGAAATTAACCCAACGACTCTCTCTTTCTTCTGCATCTCGGATCTCACAACCTCGGCCTGCGCCCCACGAATAGCATCCAATATCGGGGTCATCACTATCAGTCTCAAACATACGCCTTGCAATGGAGTTCTTTCCGCTCTACGACTCAATGCATCAGCTACCACATTAGCCTTGCCTGGGTGGTATAGGATCTCACAGTCATAATCCTTAACCACGTCCAACCATCTCCTCTGACGCATATTTAGGTTGGGTTGATCCATCAAATACTTCAAACTCTTATGGTCCGTGTATATAGTACAACGAACCCCGTACAGGTAGTGACGCCATATCTTGAGAGCGAACACCACTGCCCCCAACTCTAAATCATGTGTGGGATATCTCGCCTCATGAGGCTTCAGCTGCCTCGACGCATAAGCTATCACATGACCTCTCTGCATCAACACCGCACCCAGTCCCGAAATCGATGAGTCGCAATATACGACAAAATCCTCCATCCCTTCCGGGAGAGCTAATACCAGGGCTTCGCACAGTCTCTGACGAAGTGTCTCGAAGGAAGTCTGCTGCTCGGGTCCCCATGAGAATGTCACACCCTTCCGGGTCAATCTGGTGAGCGGTACTGCGATCTTGGAGAAGTCCCTAATAAATCTCCGATAGTACCCCGCCAACCCAAGGAAACTTCTGATCTCGGAAGGTGACTTCGGTGCCTCCCAACTCATCACTGCTTCCACCTTGGCCGGATCGACCAATATCCCTGCCTGATTAACAACATGTCCAAGAAATTGGACCTCCCGCAACCAGAAGTCACATTTGGAGAATTTTGCATATAGCTTCTCCGACCTCAGTACTTCAAGGACCTCCCTCAAATGTCTCTCATGCTGCTCTCTAGTTCGCGAATATACTAGGATGTCGTCGATAAATACAATCACAGACCGATCCAGCATCGGCCTGCATACCCTGTTCATGAGGTCCATGAACACTGCCGGGGCATTGGTGAGCCCGAAAGGCATCACCACGAACTCGTAATGCCCATACCGCGTCCTGAATGCTGTCTTCTGGACGTCCTCATCCCGCACTCTTACCTGATGGTACCCTGATCTCAGATCGATCTTGGAAAACCAAGATGCCCCTTGCAACTGATCGAATAGATCATCGATCCTCGGTAACGGATAGCGGTTCTTGACCGTCACCTTGTTCAACTCCCGGTAATCAATACACATCCGGTGTGAACCATCCTTCTTCTTGACGAATAGAATCGGTGCTCCCCACGGCGAGCTACTCGGCTGAATAAATCCCTTCCCCAGTAACTCCTGGAGTTGCGAGGACAACTCTTGCATCTCTGGAGGTGCCAGACGATAAGGCACCTTCGCAATAGGCGCATCCCCCGGAACCAGATCGATACCAAACTCTACTTGCCTCGCAGGAGGTACTCCCGGCAAATCCTCGGGAAAAACATCTGGAAACTCGCGCACCACTGGAACCTCCTCCACTGTCCTCGGTCTCTCGGAAGTCTCCCGCGTATCCATCACATACGCCACAAAACCTTTACATCCCTGCTGTAGACATTGCCTCGCCCTAGCAGCCGAACAAAAAGTTGATCCCGAACGGGTACCCTCGCCGTACACCGTAAGAACTCCCCCACTAGGGTCTCGTATAGTCACCAGCTGGCGCTCACAGTCGATGACGGCGCTGAATCGGCTCAACCAGTCCATGCCCACGATGACACAGACATCACCCATCGCAATAGGAATTAGGTCAATCGGGAACGCAACCCCAAAAATCTCTAGCACGCATCCCCGAAGAACCTCCGTAGCACAAACCACCCTCTCGGCCGCTATAGAAACGCTCAGAGGCCGACTTAACGGCTCACGACCAATGCTGATATGCTGACTAAAAGCTAAAGATACAAAGGATCTACTCGCACCCGAATCAAATAACACAAGAGCAGGCATAGAGTTCACAATAAAAGTACCTACACATATATTAACATAAGCATAACATTTCAACTTTAAATAAATACGCGAATTACAGTATACCTGCCACAACATCGGGTGCAGCGCGAACCTCCTCCGCAGTCAGCTGAAAGGCTCTCCCGCAAGCCCTCGGGGCCTCGATCTTCGCCGGTCGTGTCTCGGTAGTCCTGGTAGTAGGTGTAGATCCCTGTCGAAGCTGCGGGCACTCGGCCTTCCGATGGTCTGTCTGGTTGCAATGAAAGCAAACCATAAACCCCTTAGGACAATCCCTGGCAATGTGTCCTTCCTTGCCACACTTGTAGCAACCACCCGCTCTACACGCCCCCTCATGACTCTTGCCGCACTTTCCGCAAGTGCGGCCCTTCGAACCTCCCGTCCTCGAATCAGCGGACTTGAACCGCTTGGCTGCCGGCTGAGACTGAGCCGGTCGCCGGTCCACCTGCCGAGACTCGGCCTCCTCCCTGGCTTGGGTCTCCAACTCGATCTCGCGCTTCCTGGCATTCGCCTGAAGCTCAGTGAAAGTACGATAGGTGGAGTTCGATACAAACTCCCGGATATCCCTCCTCAACACGCCCAAGTACCGGCTCATCCGTGACTGCTCTGTAGACACCAACTCGGGGCAGAACATCGCCCTCTCATGAAACTTTTCTTGTAACCACCGCAACGGAATCAGTACCCTGCTTAAGGGTCAAGAACTCCTGGATCAATCATTCCCTCTCCACTGGGGGAACGTACTCGTCCCTAAACATCTCAGTAAACCTCTCCCATGTCACCGCTGAAATCTCCGCCTGAGTGAAGTTCGCCGTCACGAACTTCCACCAATCCTTCGCTCCCAGACGGAGCTAGTTCAAGGCGAACCGTACCCTCAGGTGCTCCGGGCATGAACAAGTGTAGAAGCACCCCTCTATATCGGCGATCCACCTCATCGCAGCGATCGGATCCTACGTCCCATCGAACTCAGGGGGTTTCGTGTTGCTGAATTCCCGGAATAGCAACGAATCACCCCCTTGCGGTCTAGCAGCGGCCACCGCTGCGGTAGCGGCAGCGACTGCAGCTTCAGTCAGTGCGGCGTACCGCTCCTCAAACTCCTCCATCAGGGTGGTCTTAATGGACCCAAACATCTCCGGGATCTCAGCCCGAACCGCCGCAGCTACCTCCTCCTGAATCATCTGACGAATCTCCTCGTCTCATACTGCTCGAACTCGCTCCGTGGCGTGTCGTAACCATGATGTCTCTGAAATACAACATAAAATTTATCAGAGACTCCATCAAGTACATTTGTACTCGATAACGCAACCCTACTCAGTCTCCGATATCCAGGGATTCTTACTTGGGTCTTCCACCGACCCGGTGTCTTCGGTAGTACGGGCCCAATACTACCGACCGACCCGGTGTCTTCGGTAGTACGGGCCCAACCCTACTCTACTTCTCGTATGCACTAACTACCTGCACGCTAACGAATATCTCATAAAAGCAACTTCCCTAGACTAAAGCATCACAAAACAGGCCACTCTAGTCCTATCATGTATACCTAGTCTTCTAGCATGCATACAATTCATACTTCAGTGCATAACATAACATTGTAAGGTATTCTGGGGATCTTTACCGTTCGGGCGCTGGCTGATCGTACACACTGCGTCTTTCTTGTTTACCACTTTTCCATTTATAAAAGTTTATGTATTTATTATTTTTAAAAGATTTTTCCTCAAATCCTCGGTTTGAGTTCAGTTACACCCAAAGGTACACCCGAATCCCTCAAACCAAGGCTCTGATACCAATTGTAACAACGCAAATTTTCAAATAAAATTTTCATTTTAATAAAGTGAGTTCGTTCAATCAATAATATTTATTTCATGTTCAAAACAAATACATATGTAAATTCCCCAAGATCTCAAATATCAGCAGTGTGTATGCATCATGCCGGCGCCTTCCCACGGTCCTCGCTAGTACCTGAAACACATACATAATGACTTGTAAGCAAAAATGCTTAGTGAGTTCCCCAGTATACCACTTACACATATACGCCTTTCCAGGCCCGGACCTTACGGTCCACAGTACAATGCCTTCCGGCCCATATGATAATCGCCTTCCGGCCCATAATATAATTGCCTTCCGGCCCAAAGATAATTGCCTTCCGGCCCATAAAATACTTGCCTTCCGGCCCATAAGATGATTGCCTTCCGGCCCATAACATGATCGCCTTCCGGCCCATAAACATATATAACACATAATACATTTACTCTAACACATATATCACATATAACATATATCATACCTGACCTACCTGTCACATAGTACGTTGCCTTCCGGCCCATAGAAACATTCATAGCATGCATAGCAACTATTCCTTTCAATTATAGCATATATATATATATATATATATATATATATATATATATATATATATATATATATAACACATAACATATTCAACCTTCCGGTCACACAGTCAAACCCTTCCGGGTACAGTATAGTGAGAAGACTCACCTCGTAGTATGTAAACTATAAACTCTTGAAACCACTCGCACTCGGTCCGCCAATCTGCAGTCTCCCTATAATACCATGTGCCCTTATTAATAATCTTATCAAACAAGACAACTGACTCTACGAAATTACATGCAGGTCAACTCTGGTCAATGGTCAACTTGACCGGACTCATCGAGTACAAAGGCGACTCGACGAGTCTAGACGTCCTCCCCAACTTTCCCTGTTGTTTCCCTTTCTACTCGTCGAGTATCCCTCTTGACTCGACGAGGTCCTCGTGGAAGAATCGCGGGGCCACCCCGACTCCACTCGCCGAGTCCGAAGACGACTCGACGAGTTCCAATGAATCCTCAACTACTCGCCGAGTCTGAAGAACAACTCGGCGAGTCCCTGTAAATCTTCAAGCTACTCGCCGAGTCTGATCATTGGACTCGGCGAGTCCATGCCATGCAGTCGATCACCTGCTCCCTGAAATACACATGGTCCCGAGACATGCACCCATGGGACTTTCTAGACGTCTAAGTATCCTATTACTGGGGTATAAACGACTGGGTAACACACAATAATCTATCTAATCCCCAAATGGGTCTCATAAACCCAAGATTCGTGTACAACACCAAAACGATAGAAATGGTCCGAGTATTACCTGGAAACGTGTTCTCTGTGTCCCCAACCTTCAGAGCTCAATCCCCTTGATCCTCCTTTGACCACAACCTTGCCTCTTCTTGTCTAACAAAGCCTTCAAGCTTCCACTAGCCTTCACTCCTGCTCCAGATGCCCACATACGTTTAGGTTCTCCTCAATCGGCCAAAAGACGAGCAATGACGGCCCTAAAGACGTTATATACGATCCAGAATCAAACGGCTAGGGTTTTTGCTGAACAGCGTCGACTCGCCGAGTCCCTAATGGACTCGTCGAGTCCAGTCGCGAATCTGCGACCAAGTCCGTGGTCCTACTCGGCGAGTCAGGCACCAACTCGCCGAGTCTCCTCCTAAAAGTGCCCCAAAAATAGTTTTAAAACAATACCTGAAATTTCGGGCTGTTACATATACGATTCGTTATCTAATGGACATCTCATAGTTCGACAACGGATTTTGAGAGCTACGATTGCTAATCGGATTTTGAAGTTGTACTTGCATTTATAGTTATTAGACTTATCCAAGTGGGAGACCGTTGGATTAGGTGTCTAAGCCCACAACAATATTTGGTATGTACTTGACCCGTTTGTGGCATTGTCCCTTTGGGTTGCCTTCACCAAAGCAACTTGAATGGATGAATAATGGAGAAAGAGGATGAATGTGATTTATTAATATATTATGTGAATAATATATTAAAAGAGAAATCATATTGTTTAATTAACATTGGTCAAAAATTAATTTTGTGGTCAAAAGAGGTTACTTGAATTAAGGGGACTGATATTGTAATTATAAGATAATTGCAGAATAGGTTGAGGATCTCTTGGATAAGAGGTAGACAAAATCTTATGGAAGCTGTAACATCCAAAAATTTTATCCAATTGAAACTTTTCAAAAAAAACCCAATTTCGTTAAGTTATTACAAAAATGTTTTCAGTACGACTATTATCAGAGTATTTCCCAGAATCACATCATAGCACATAAAAACATGAAGAGTGGTACAATCACGCCTTTGCATTGCCACGGTCTCCTAAAGTACCTGAAACATTAAACCACAATTGTAAGCCCGAAAGATTAGTGAGATACCTCTAAAATGCCAACCACATATACCATACACATAACATATCATAAACAGAACAAAACAGTCGTGCGCTTCGGGTCTGCTGTGTGACTGGTCCGCCGCACCGGCCCTTTAGTCCACCTGGTCCACCCTACGAGTCTAGCCATATCCATCGAGTCTGTAGTGTGGGTGGTCCGCCCACACCGGGCCTTCAGTCGGCCTGGTCCACTCTCCAAGCCTCGACACGTCTGGTCTGCCCTCGTGGGGCCTACAGCCTATCCGGACCATTCGCTGCGCCTTCGGAATATTCGGTCCGCCCTGGGTATGTTGGCCTACAACACAAAGCAGGACCCGCCTCAACCCTACCCCATTCAACCAACCATGTGCACATAAACATATAACCATATAACAATTAATCACCAATCAACCGATCTTGTAGATCACATACATAACATACTCTAAATAGGATACCGACCTAACCGGTCACTAATATAGGATCATCCTATATACCATGATTCCGACCTTAACCAGGTCTCTAACATATCCCATCCTAACTACCAGGATGCAAGCATATAGCATAGCCATAATATAGAAAATAAAAACTACCCGAATTTCCATCCGATAAAGGGCCGGCCTTGGTGCCTTAGACCCTGTCGATATAGTGAGGATAACTCACCTCGCAACTACTGACTGAAAAGATAAGATCACGCCCCCCCCACCTCCAATACGAACTCCAACACTGATCAATACCAAAAGATTGAACTCAATAAATACCCATATTTACCAAATTACCCTTGGAAGTGAACTGGTCAACTCTTGGTCAATGTCAAAGTCCTTAGTAAAAGTCAAACTTCCTGACTTACTCTACTCGCCGAGTTAGCCCGCTGAGTCGTCGAGTCCCTATGCTCTAAAAACTCCCATATCGCAATCCAACTCGCCGAGTCACCCCAAGTCTCGCCGAATCCCACAAACTCTGAGCCACTTCCTGCTCAACTCACCGTGTCGTCCCTCGACTCACCCATTCACAGCTCAACCAAAAAGGTTAGGACTTCACAACCAGACTCGCCGAGTCTAAGAACAGACTCGCAGATTCCAAGGCAATCTTCAACAGACTCGCCGATTTGTTCTTCCAACTCGTCGAGTTCCTGCCTATCTTCATCCAACTCGCCGAGTACACCCATGTGACTCACCGAGTACCTCTAGTTCTTAATCCATACACTGGATTTCTAAGCCATGCAGGGACTCCTAACCATAGATCTACTCTCCTACAACCCACCCATCACATAAAGTGGCAAACTTTACGTGAATCCAAAGAGATCTAAACATAAAACACTCTTGGGCTAGGGTTTGGGACAAGAAGGCTTCACTAACAACTCAAGGACATGGGCTTTATGTACTTCTGGATCATCTCTATTCCAGATCTAAGGTAGCAACCTCAGACTCCACCTTCAACCCAAAATATCTCTAAATAAGCTCCCAAAAACTTCACAATGATAGATCTATAAGCTCAAAAGTTCCAGCAAAGAATTATTACCTCAAAAGGAAGCTCCAACTGAAGAAGGAACCAAATCTCTGCAAAGCCCTTTGCTCCAACCTTCTTAATCTTCAAAGATCTCTTCACCAAGCACTTATCAAGGTTCCAAATACTATCCAATGCTCTCACAAACGGATTTAGGGTTTCTGGACTTCAAAAGGGGCTAATGGGACTGAAGGGAGGGCATTAAGTCCTTTAAATAGGGTGCAACCCTGAAGATTAGGGTTTTTATCTCTTCAGCAGCAACTCGTCGAGTCCAGTTGTCGATCCGCCTAGTTGGCCACTTCACATGCGACCAGAATCACAACTCTACTCGCCGAGTCCTCCCATGGACTCGTCGAGTTGACCATCCTTCTTTACAATTTGAACCCTAAACTTGCACTCCTAAACTCGGGATGTTACAATTCTCCCCCACTTAAATTAGGCTTCGTCCTTGAATCCTGCGGCAACACAATTCCCGAAACTACTCTTGCAATGCACCTCCTGGCATTAACCGATCCAGGTTCCTCCGATGAATACATTCGAAACCCTATAAACCCAAATCCTCCCTTGCAGTATCCTGACATCTCCCTTAAGCCGGCCACCGGCTTCTTCCTCAGATAATTTCAATTATCAACCCAGTACCACCTGATGATACTTCAAGCAATCCAATTCACCATTATCACTTGGCTCTTACAAGCTAGATATCACTCTGATCCACCGGGGTCTGACCTGGTACCAGTTGCTGGGACTCATCCAGCTTCCCTTTCCGAATCCAATTCGTTCCTTCTCGAGCTGACAGGATGACACATCCTTCAACTTCTGAGCGCTCCCATGAGATACCCTATGCAATCACGTACACATGTTGTACCTGATCCATATATTCTGAATCTGCTCGCAAGGACTCTCGGTTCCATGCACTGTTTCCCACTAACATGATGAGTACTTGGGGCCAGACCATATCAATTATCACCCTTGGCGATGCATATCCTCAATCTCCTCATACCTGATCCACTAACACTTATAGAGTCTTCAGCATGACTGGACTGCCTTACCATGCCTTCAGCCTATCTGGACCACTCTCGGAACCTTCAGCATGTCTGGACCGCCCTCCTGGGCCTTCAGCATGTCTGGACCATTCTTCGAGCCTTCGGCCTGACTGGTACGCCGATATGCCTTCAGTCTCCCCGGACCGCTTAGACTATCATATATCATCCCGAACTATCCTTCCTGGGAATCTCTCCCGAACATCCTGTTCTAGCCCTCAAGGGGTTCTGAACTCTAACTCCATTCCGATCCCAGAAACCTTTCCATGGCCTAAACCAAGGCCCAACATCAAACACTATCTACCCCGAACCCATGGTCTGCTCCCTGCCCCCACTAGCCTGCCACTTATTCATACCATCCCACACTATTGGCTGACTGAAACACCGCTGACTTCCAAACAACTAATCAACCTCAAATACTTGTCGATCGTCTTGAGAATTTCCAATTCTCCCCACTTAGATCACTGACTACCAACCATATGTGACCCAACCGGCATCACTTACACGATCCTACTCAATAAATTCTCTTATACTTGATCTGATTCTGAAACGAGCAACCTCCACAAAATCACCTTCCGACATCGCACAACTCGAGCTCTGAGGGAGTTCGACCCCCAACTGAGTATTCCTCAAATTGCAAATGCTAAATACGACATTCAGACCCAAAAAGCCTAATTCCCTACCATCAATCCCCAAGGATGATAACCAACTAAGACTCCCAATACCAAAACCCTCGATCATACAATAAACCTGACGAAAAGATGAACGAATACCATACCATGAATCATGCGAACGAGACTAGCATATATATAATACTCCATAACAACCACAAGATAACAAGATATCAAGAAGGAAACATACCTGCAGCCGTATCCGGATCTGCCCTGACCTCCTCTGCTATAAGCTGAAAAGCACGACCCAGAGCCCTCGACGGCTCTGTTCCACCCTGACCTCCTCCTGTAATCATCAAAGTGGTTGGTGCTGGAAACTGCACTGGTCCTGCACTCAGCTGTGGACAGTTGGCACTCATGTGACCAACCTGATGACACTAATAAAAAATCCTCATATCCTGAACTAGGGCTGACTGACGGCAATCCTTCGCATAATGCCCCTCTCTCCCACACTTGCAGCACAAACTACCGGACTTACAAACTCCAGTGTGACCCTTACCACACTTCCCACAAGTGCGGCTGCCCTGATCTCCTAAGCAAACTCAGGGCAAAACTCAGGGCAAAACATCTCCTTCTCAGTAAACATCCTGGTGATCTCTGTCACTGACCCTTATCCTGCTACAGCTCCAGGATCTCCTGAGCCAACCTCTCCCTCTCAACCCGGGGAACATAACGAGTGTTGAACATCTCCCGAAACTGATCCCAAGAAACTGCAGCCCGCTGTGTATCCCAATATCACCCCATAGTCAACCTCCACCAATCCTTCACCCCGAGCCTCAACAGGTTCAGAGCACACCTCACCCTCTAATCAGCAGGGCATGAACATGTGAAGAAACATCCTTCTACGTCTGACTACCATCTCATAGAAACAATCGGATCCTGAACTCCATCAAAAGTAAGGGGCTTCGTATTATTGATGTCCCGATACCAAAAACCTCTACCGGCTCCTCCTCCTGTCGTGGCTACAGACGCTGTAGCCGCCGCGGAAGCCGTCTCCGTAAGAGCTGCATAACGCTCATCAAAGTACTCAATCATGGCGGTCTTGATCAACCCAAATAGTTCCGGCAACTCGGCCTGCAACATAGCAACAACCTCATCATGTAGGATCTCTCGAATCCTGGCATCCAACTCATCCGTACTCATTTGGCCAACAACCTCGGGTGGTGCTGACCCCTCCTAAGTGCCCTATCCCGCTCCTGATCCCGAACCGGATCTTGCCTCGAAACGTCTCGTAATCGCCATTCTGCAAAATACCATGAGATCCTCAGAAACCTCACACAACCACCCTGAATGACTCTCTACTCAGGGGTTGTGACTTCCGTAAAATGTGTATGGGTCCTGTGCTTTCGGTTAGTACGGGCCCATACTACCTTCCACTCCTACCCATATTTGTCTCAAGTATCATCACAACGCCCTAAGCACTAACGAAACATGGCAGGCACTCTATCCTCACTCCTAGAGGAACACTAGAACTCTCATAAAAGGAGACCCTAGGCTAGCAGGCATTACAATCATGCAACTCTTTCATGCACTTCCTGAAGATCCCTAGCCTAACTCTAGCATGTTGTTCTAACATATCACATAAACAAATAACTTGTATGGTAATTTTGGGGTAACTTACTGGCTCCGACTGATCGTACCTCTGCGTCCTCCTTTAGTTATTTTTGAAAACCATTTTAAATTTTATTTTGAAAACACTCCTTGATTTGAGACTGGATTCACATGAATGTTCCTCCAATTCACTCAAACCAAGGCACTGATACCAACTTGTAACATCCAAAAATTTCAACCAATTTAAACTTTTCAAAAACAACCTAATTTCGTTAAGTTATTACAAAAAGGTTTTAAATACGACTATTATCAGAGTATTTCCTAGAATCACATCATAACACATAAAAACATGAGGAGTGGTATGATCATGCTTTTGCCTTGCCACGGTACCCTGAAGTACCTGAAACATTAAACCACAACTGTAAGCCCGAAAGCTTAGTGAGATCCCCCCAAAATACCAACCACATTTACCATACACATAACATATCATAAACATAACAAAATAGTCGTGCGCTTTAGGTTTACTGTGTGACTGATCCGCCGCACTTGGCCTTCAGTCCACTTGGTCCACGTTCCGAGTCTAGCCATATCCATCGAGTCTGCAGTGTGGCTGGTTCACCCACACCAGGCCTTCAACCCACCTGGTCCACTCTCTGAGTCTACAATATGACTGGTCCGCCCGCATCGGGCCTTCAGTCGGCCTGGTCCACTCTCCGAGCCTCGGCATGTCTGGTCCGCCCTCGTTGGGCCTACAACCTATCCGGACCGCTCGCTAGGCCTTCAGAATATCCGGTCCGCCCTAGGTATGTTGGCGTAAAGCACAAAGCAAGACACGCCTCAACCCTACCCGAGTCAACCAACCATGTGCACATAAACATATAACCATATAACAATTAATCACTAATCAACCGATCTAGCAGATCACATACATAACATACTCTAAACAGGATACTTACCTAACTGGTCACTAATATAGCATCATCCTATATACCAGGATTCCGACCTTAACCAGGTCTCTAACATATCCGATCCTAACTACTAGGAGGCAAGCATATAGCAAAGCCATAACATAGCAAATAACAACTACCTGGATTTCCATCCGATAAAGGGCCGACCTTGGTGCCTTAGACCCTATCAATATAGTGAGGATAACTCACCTCGCAACTGTTGACTGAATAGATAGGATCACGCTGCCCCCCACCTCCGATACGAACTCTAGCACTGATCAATACCAAAAGACTAAACTCAATAAATACCCATAATTACCAAATTACCGCTGGAAGTCAACTGGTCAACTCTTGGTTAATGTCAAAGTCCTCAGTCAAAGTCAAACTTCCTGACTGACTCGACTCGCCGAGTCAGCCCGCTGACTCGTCGAGCCCTTATGCTCTGAAAACTCACATATCGCGACCCAACTTGCTGATTCGCCGCAAGACTCGCTGAGTCCCACGAATGCTAAATCACTTCCTTCTCAACTCATTGTGTCGTGCCTCGACTCACCAATTCACAGTTCAACCAAAAATGTAAGGAATTCACGGCCAGACTCGCCGAGTCCAAGAACAGACTCACCGAGTCCAAAGCAATCTTCAACAGACTCGTCGAGTTGTTCTTCCAACTCGTCGAGTTACTGCCTATCTTCATCCAACTCACCGAGTACACCCATGTGACTCACCGACTGTCACACCCCAAAATCGATGGCGGAAACGTTCTGGGGCGGATGACATCATGTAAAGTATCACAACCAATGTACATAGCAAGCATAGTAAACACAACCATTACATTACATAGAAGTATTTACATTTGTTTGAAAGTAAAGTTACACATGAATATATATATATATATATATATATATATATATATATATATATATATATATATATATATATATATATATATATATATATATATATAAAGACGAGACTGCTAAAATACTCCGTCTTCTCCAAAAGATTGTGGGATACCTGTCTAACGAGGACTTGAGAATAGAAGCAGTTTTAAAAATATCAGCATAAAGCTGGTGAGTTCATTAGCGGTTTGTTTTTGTAAAAGAACAAGTTTCCTTTGGTTTTCTAAAAAACTTTTTATCCAAGAAAATCCCATATTTTCTTATAAGAGAAGTTTAGTTATCCGTTTGTTACACAATCTGGTTAAGAACAGTTCAATTATCCTAGTGCTTAGATATGGCTTAAGGACTTGCATGCACGAGGTTTGAGCACCAAATCATATCATTTGGGTGGTAAAGATGAGTTTACGGTCCAAGAACCTTCTTGAACCGTAAACACATCTTCATGGACCTTAATAACCTTTTAAGGTGTTAAAATGCCCCTTAAACCCCTCCAAAGGCTTCCATGAGTGCCTAGAACCTTGTAATCCTTCATTTGATGCGCCAAAACATATAGAAATGAGTCATACTTGAGTTTACAGTTTGGGAAGGCCTCCCAAAACCGTAAACACCTTCAATGTGGTGTTTATGTGCCCTAAACACCTTGTATGATTTTTGGGTCTAGAAGCTTGAATGCTTAACCAAAAACCACCAAAACAAATGATTGATGGACAAACATGATTTTATGGCCATAAACTCATGTGTTTACGGTAGTAAACTCCCCAAGTGCCATTCAAGAACCGTAAACTCCTTTTCCAAGGTCAATTAAAGTCCCGATCACTTCCTAAGCCATGAAATCAACCCTAGAACCTTCCTTTGTGCATTGTAGGGCCTTTAAACATCCAAGAACACACTACCCATGAGTTTACAGCCGTAAACTCATGGGGACATGGTCTTTGGATAGTAAACACCTGTAAGGGCTTACTCTTGAAGAGTAAACTCCTTATGTAGGCCCTACACACCCTTAGATGCTACCCATGTCACTCCTAACACTTGAAATGAAGTGTTTTCGCGTATTGGAGTGTACTCTCTTATCTAATTAGTGGTTCAAAGTCTAATTAGATACAATTATGTATCTCTTCATATTACATAGGAACCTCGCGCGTTCTCAAGCCCTGAACTGACACTTAGCATCCAACCAACACACTTCTTGACTGGTGAGTTCATACCCCTACGTTTTTCCATGTTTTCAATGTTTTCAGGGGGGGGGGGGGGATACAAGCAAAAGTACAAGAACATCTTTTACTTAAAATCATTATTTCATTTGAAATGTTTCGTACTTCATATACTTTTAACACTGGAAACCGGATTAACCAACTGTTTGACTTGTAGAGTTAGTTTTCAAACTAATTGCAAACCTGATTATACAGTGTTATGTTTTATATTTCACAAATGATTTTCCACTTCATTTATGATAAAATCATTAACCTAGAACATTAGAACACGTTCTCGGTAACACTCCATAGAGATACGCGAGTGGAGGACCCCCGTTGTAACCAGAATCACAAACATGATTTTTCCACATTATTACTTATAAATTTGTTAATCTGAATAATTGGAGACACGTCCTCAGAAACACTTCACAGAGATACACAAGTGGAGGACTGCCCCTATAACCAGAATCTCTTGGAGGGAGAGCGTGACTTGAATGTATAGATCTATACGGGATTGACAACCTCACACTTGGTTGCTAGCTTCAGTCGAACCGAAAGGTTCAAGGGTGACGAAAGTCATAAATTGATGATGGACTACTTATTGCCATATATAGTCTATCGTATGGTTATGGAACTCGCAATTTAGATAACAGAGATTTACTTATTGGTAATAATGGATCTAGTAAACTAATAACCTTTTGAATTAGTTTACTTTTCACACAATAGTTTTATATATGTGTTAACACTAACATACATTTCAAGGGTAACCAGGTTCTCAGGAAACATCACACAAACACTTTAAGTATGATAGATACTTGTACACCACATTCAGAACCGATAACCAATTACAAACTTTTAAGGAAAATAAGGGTTTTTCCTAGGATAACAAACTGTACATAACCAGAACTTTTAACAAACGGATAACCAAACTTTACACATAAGAAACTATGGGATTTTCTTGGATAACAAAATTTTTCATAAACCAAAAGAAACTTGTTCATTTTCAGAAAACAAACCTCTTATGAACTCACCAGCTTTATGCTAATTTTCAAACTGCTTGTATTCTCAGCTCCACATTAGACAGGTACCCACAATCTTTTGCAGAAGACGGAGCGTATAGAAGTCATGTCTTTACTTTTGTTCGAACTATTGTACAGTTAATACATGTATCACTTTACTTTTAAACAAATGTAACTATTCATATGTAATGTAATGTTTTGTGCTTACTATGCTTACTATGTACATTGGTTGTGATACTTACATGACATCATCCGCCCCGGAACGTTTCTGCCATCAGTTTCGGGGTGTGACATGAATCATGGACCATAAGCCCACTATATAAGAATGAAAGATTTACATAATCAATCCCCATAGAACTAAAAAGAACACATCAATTTGGTTCTGACCGGACCTGACATATAGGTCAAAACAGAATTATTGAACACATGAAAAAGGGAAAGTCCATTTGGGTTGCATGGCGTCAATTTGGTTCTGACCTGGCCCAATACATATCCCAGAAGATGTTGCTCACACGAAAAAAGGGAAAGTCATCAAAACTCAAGCTGAATACAATGCAATTCTCATTGAACACACGACATTCCTCAAGACATGTTTCGTCTAGTAAGTTCATGTGATACAACGAAGGAGATATGGGACAGGTTGAAAGAACTTTACTTAAGTGACATAGATTTGGAACAATCAGTGGAAACATTACTTCTTTCGGAGTTTGGTGCTTTTGTTCAGAATACTGATGAATGCTTGATCAGACCTTTAATCATTTTAACCCTTTTTTGAGCATGATTCTTAAATGTAATCTTAATCGTGAAAAGATTGAGCAAAATGTTACTTTATGAATAGGTTAAGGCCTAAATGGAAAGTGGTTGTATCCACAGTTAAAGCTCATGAACAGTTCAAGAGCTACACCTTAGCGAAGCTTGTCGGAATTCTAAGATCTCATGAATATGAGGTGACAAACGATGTGAAGATTATGTCAAGCATGGGTTCATTGGCCTTAGTTGCTAAAGGAAAAAAGATTGCTAAAAAAGATTCCAAATATGATTTTTCAGATAGTGAACTTATCAAAGAGGAACATGATCTTATGCTGGCTAATCCCAGAAGGTTCATCAAAAAGAACTTTGGTCGGTTTAAGAAAAAAAACATGTAGGGAAACTTCAACTCGGACAGGTCAAGAGAAGAGAGCTTCTAGAACTCTTAGAAAGAAGAAGACAAACAAGAGAAGAAGTTGTTGGGAGATTGTAGCTATGATTGCAATTACTTCCACCCAAGAAGCATTTTGCTAAGGAATGTAAATTAAGAAAGTTGAATGAGAAGAAGGAGGATGAGAAAGACGAAGCATACTATCTTCGGAAGATAAAGGATTTGAAGAAAAAGAATGTTCGGAATGTGAAGGTTGCTTCGATCGTGCAAGAAGGTGGTGATGAATTTGGGAGTGTTGAAGTTTGGTCCATTGATTCCGAAGATGATGAGGTTTAGAAGCACACTCATGGTAGATTTTTGTAGCTAAGTCCGGAGTGCAATAGTATGAAAGTAGATGTCTGATGGTTCATAGCGGAGTCTCTGAATGAAGGGCTTATGCAACTAATGGCGGAGAGCCCTCTGACAATTGTTTTGTTGTGAGACCTATTTCTAAATAGGTAAGTGAATGCAAGAAGGTCATCAGTAAGGTACAATCCATACTCCAATCTCATAACATTTCTGTCACACGTTACAAATCTGAATTAGATGATTTTCAAATTACACATTCTCTTGTTTTAGCAATAGTTTAAAGAGAATTCTTCTAAGCAATTCTAACCTAAGTGATCAAATTAGTAGGATAACAACTAAAAGCGAGGAGAAGAGGATATGGATAGAGAAGTTGGAGTTAGAGCTTAGTAGGTCTAAGGATGACATCATTTACCTTAAGCGAGACAATTTAGCACATTTAAAACAAAGAAATATTTTTTGTTTGATTGCAAATCGGTTATATTTTAATATTACTCAATTGCATCCTGACTTTGAAATATGTAAGAAGATTTACAAAATGATATTACCCTTTATTGAATTGAAAAATGATGAAATCCATGCATATTGCTATAAGTGCGAATCCATTGTGCCCTCGGATGATGTTTTTGAATCCTACAAAATTGGACTTGACAAAATTGAAGCATATTATTCATTCCAAAGAACATAAAAACATGTTAAAGAAAATGTTGGATTACAATGATAAAGAATACATTAAATCTGATACGGTGCAAAATTTTAACTATTTATGTACAAAATTGAGTTTGGAAAATACATTCGATGCTAAAAATGTTTCTGAATTTGACGAAAGTGACATGAGTGACATTTCTGAAGAGAATGAGATCGATTGCTCAGCATTTCTACAAAATGAGTATAAACCAAAGAAAAAGTTAATTTCTGAAAACTCAGTTGAATATGTTTGTGTTGTTGAAAATAAGGGTGCAAATGTTTTAAAAACAAAGCCTATTGTGTTTTCAAAAGTAAAAATCGTCTTTAATCAAGTCTTTGTAAAAACTGGACCAGAATGACACATCAGAATTAACGTCCATTGTAAATGATGATAGTGTTGATGATTGTGAAGAATATTTCTGGTCTGAACCAATAGACAATACTGACAAAACAAAAGGTCTTTCCGAAATGACCTGTTGGAAAACAAAAGAAAAATACGTTTCGGAACCTCTGAATCGTCCTGACTTTCGTTATGACCAGGCGGGACCTAGTTTCACCAAGGATAACCCCGGTGAAACCTCCTCTAAGAAAACAACCTCACCTGTTAGAAAATAGAAAACTAGAGCTAACATTCATAAGTCGGCTGTGGAACATATTGCTAAGAAAAAGAATCTAAATGCTAGATATCTGAAAAACTTGAAAGAAAGAAAACGATTTTGGAAAAACAAAAATTCAAATAAAAATTTTGTTAACCAAGAAAGATCTACTCATCTATAAATCAGAAAGTGAAATCCTCTACAAATTTGAAACCAAAATCGTTTGAAAGCCACAGTCTTCAACTTCACAGTTTTCAAAATCAAATGGTTTTCTGAAACCATCATTTTCAGAACAAATGAAACCTTTGGAAAAGTTAAAACCCAAGTTTTCTACAAACATGAATGTTTCAAAATCTGTCAACACATCTTAAGATGGTAAGGGCAAAGAACATGTTGTTTCGGAACAAAAAATTTCCTTCAAGGAATCCGAAGTAAATTTGAAAATTGAGGAAAAGAAGTTTATGAAAAAGGTAGCTAGGAAACACTTAGAATCTAAAAAAAAAAGAAGATAAATTTCTTTTAAAGAAAAGAATCTCAAAGATAATAGAATTGTTGTTTTCAAAATCATAAAAGGGGAGAATTCTACTTTGATAAAGAGATCTTATTTGGTTGATGAAGCTATAAATTTTCATGTTCTCAAGAAAACCTCATGAGGACCTAAACAACTTTGGGTTCCCAAGTCTCTCTAATTTTTGTAGGTGATCAATGTCGAACAGTACGATTCGGAATGGTACATTGAGAGTGGTTGTTCGCTTCACATGATAGGCAGGAGAGAAGAGCTGCGGGAATTTCGATCATTGAAAAACAGAAGTAAAGTAAAGTTTGGAAATAATATACAAGACAGATCAAAGGATATGACGTGATTATGAATGGAGAATTCTCCATTCGGAAGGTAGCATATGCATAAGGCCTATAACATAACCTGATGAGATTTTTTTAAATAATTGTAGGTATAGGCTGAAAGTTTCATTCGATGATGAGGGATCCGAAATCATAGAGAAGAATACAAAGGCAGTGCTACTGAAATCCAAAAGAAAGGGAGAAATGCTTTCTTAGAATATAAAGCAGATCACCAGAAAGCCTTCGATTTGCGTACTTACGAAATCATCTTGGGATGATAGTTGGCTATGGCACCGAAGGCTCTCGCATCTAAATTTCAAAGACATCAACAAACTTGTACTTGGCGATCTTTTATGAGGACTTCCTCTTCTGAAGTTTGAGAAGGAACATATGTGTGCAGCATGCAAATTCGGAAAGTAAAGTCATAAAATTCACTCTACTATTGTTAACACCAAAGTAATAGAGCCGCTAGAACTTTTACACATTGATATTTGTGGCCCATCTGCCATCGAGAGCATTGGTGGTAACAAGTATATTCTAGTTATAGTTGATGACTTTTCCATATTTACTTCGGTTTATTTTCTTAGTCAGAATTCAGATGTAATTCTGAAACTTAAGGACTTCATCAAGCGGATAAAACTCAAATTGCGAAAGCATGTTCGGAATGTACGCAGTGATAACATTTTAGAATTTAAAAACCAAGTGTTTGATGAGTTCTTCACTGAAAGAAGAGTCGCTCACAATTTATTAGCTCGTTACACTCCTTAATAGAATGGTGTTGTTGAAAGACGAAACCAATCTCTCTATGAAGCTGCAAGGACTATGATATCTTTTGCGAACCTTCCACTATATTTTTGGGCTGATGTAATCGGAACGACTTGTTTCACTCAGAATTTCTCTCTAATCACTAAGAGATTCCTTATCAATCCTTTTGAGATTCTAAATAAACGTAAACCTAACGTTAAGTTTTTCCATGTCTCTGGTTCTAGGTGTTGCATTTTTAATTAAAAAGAACAACGGACAAATTTGATGTAAAGGCTGATGGAGGAATCTTTCTGGGGCATTCTCTTACTTCTAAAGCATATAGGGTTCTGAACAAGAAATTCAAAAGGATAGAAGAAACCTATTATATCTCATTTGATGGTAATTATCTCATGAAGTATAAGAAGACTGATTGTCAAAGTGAGGAAATTTTTCCTTCAACAAATCCGATGATGATTCCTCTTTCAAATCTTTATGAGGAATTCATGATTTTTTTTGATGAACCTGAAAAGTCGATTGCTTACAAATATAATTCCCCAAACAATAAGGAAGATAAATTGAAAAAGATCATTGATGATGCTGCTAAATATCATGAAAATGAGCCTCCAATTCTGAAGGATTCTGAAATTCCACCTACTCCACAAGCTACTAGTGATCCAGTTCAGGGGGAGGGATCTACATCAACCTCTACATCTGATACACATCTTTAGGGGAGGATTCTAATCCCAAAGTTAAAAATGATATTCCAATATAGGGGAGAATCTAATTCCGAATTTTGAGTCACATGTAGTTTTTCATGGGAAGAATGAGAGTCAAAATAATGACTCTGATGTTCAATCAGAATTTGAAGACGTAAATATAGAAATAGGTCCAACCTATGATCCGAACTACACTCCTTTGGCGAAATGGACCAAGGATCATCTGAAATCTCAAGTCACTGGAGAAGCAAGTTCAGGAGTTCTCACAAGAACTCAACAAAAAGTGAAACAAATTACATTATTTTCAAAAATGGAATTTTGAATGTTTAATTCGTACATCTCCAAAATTGAGCCAAAAATTGTAAAGATTACACTTGATCATTCCAATTGGATGTAAGCAATGCAGGAAGAGCTTAATGAGGTTTAGTGCAACAAAGTTTGGAGATTGATTACAGCTCTAAAGGGTGCTTCAGTGGTCGTTTTAAAATGGGTATTTCGGAATAAGCTTCACAAAGAAGGAAATGTGATTCGGAACAAAGCACGATTAGTTGTCAAAGAGTATTGCCAAGAGGAAGGTATAGACTATGAAGAAACATTCGCAACGGTTGCAAGGCTAGAATCTATTTGGATTTTCCTTGCCTATCCAGCGCACAAAAATTTCGAAGTCTATCAAATGGACGTCAAATGTGCGTTTCTGAATGGTGAATTAGAAGACACGGTCTACATGGAACAACCACCAGGTTTTGTGAATAAGAAATATCTAAACCGTTGCCACATTTTGGATAAGTTTGTGTATGGTTTAAAACAAGCGTCACGTGCATGGTATGAAACCCTAACTTGCTTTTTGAAACAATCCAAGTTTAAAAAAGGCTCGGTCGGCCCAACCTTCTTTCGCAAGAAAGATGGTGACCATCTAATGTGATTGTTCAAATTTATGTTGATGACATCGTTTTCGGATCCATTAATCCTAAATTAACAGCTGAATTCCAAAAAAGTGTTGGAAACTAAATTTGAGGTGAGCTTCATGGGTCCAATTAACGTTTTCCTTGGTGTAAATATTAGACAGAGTTCGGAGGGCATTTTCATCAACTAGGAAGCCTACACAAATACCTTACTTATGAAATTCAGAATGGTAGGAGATTCAAAGGTTGTAAAGTCCAAAATCGGATCTGCCAATGATTAAAAGCAAATAACAACCACACAATACGAAATAATAAGCAAATAAATAACAAACCAATCTTGGATACGCTTTAAATCCTTAAAACGTTAGATACAACTTGGTGGAACCGGAAAATATGAAAGGCATCAACAACCTAAAATATGACACAACACCCTATTTATAGGCCTTATGACCGTGAGCAGTTTATGGTCGTAAGGAGTTTACGGCCGTTAACTCATGTACAAACGTAAACTAATACAAAAAAAAATTTCATACACAACCCCTATCACCAACTATTACACCTAGACCAAACCATTATACAGGGCCTTTCAATCTCCCCGTTGGTTTGGACTAGCTCGAGGCCATCCCATTGTTAACAATCATAACGTCCATTTGTCCCATGGCTCCATTCCACATACGCTTGCTCAAAATCTCAGCCACCATTGTCGTGTACACTTTAGCGCCTTATTCATGTATATCTTCAACAACTTTAATATGAAAGTTGCTAAGATAGTGAATATCCAATTTCCTGAACTGCAGCAAGTCTCTGCGATCATAGAGCCTGATGCACCCATTTTATGCTTAATGATGACACCAGAAGTAGTTTCATCAAAAACCCAGCATTCCAATGAACTAAAAGACCCATCTGAAAACCCTTGAAGCACCGGAAACAGCTTGACTTGTTTCGTTGCAGGCCACATCACTATCTGCAACGGCTTGTCAGTCGATGGTTCCAAAACATCTGAATGTTCAAATATGACAGATTCTGCAGTGGGCATAGAAGGAAATCCCTTTTTAAATTGATCATCAAGGAAGTGCTTGAATTGAGTAACTTGTGGATTATTCATTAAATTGATGAAGGGAGCTTGAGATAGCTCTACCAAATCAACACTCGTGAACGAGCTAAAATCATGGCTATTCTTATACAACTCAGAATTACCGCTCTTGCGAATGACTATCCACATCTTAAGGGGTTCATGGAATCCCCAAGAAGCAACTACGGATCTGTCTCCAAACGTATTTCGGAACCGAACCAGTTCAAGATCAGTAACAGTGATTAACGGTTCGCCCTAAGAAGCATTCATATTAGTGTTCCTCTTAAACAGCAACTGTCCTTTCTTCACTTCTTCTTCTTGACCACGACGAATGATTTTTGTAATATGTGGAGCCAAAGGAGGTTCATCAACTCTACGATTACCAGTACCAAAAGACTGACCGACTGGTAGGTCAAATGGGAAAGCTTGCACGTGAAGATTGATCCTCTGTTCTTCAATAAACGTTTGATATTTGTCTCCAAGGTCTAATTCAAGTTTCTTCTTCAGTTCAAAGTAGCTTGAAGTTAGACGATTGAAATGATCTTGCAAGTCGGAAATCTGCTTAGTCTTCAGCTTTTTATCCTTTTGAGCTCGGCTACTTGTACTCCAAGATTAGATTTATCTGATTGCAACTTAGAGACTTGAATCCTAAGGTTGACATTCTCTTCACGAAGTTCCGCTACCTGAATATCTAACTCGATATTCTTCTAGCTTAAAACTGAAATCTCCTTTTGCAAACCAGAGAGAGTGAGATTGCCGTCCCTAGCACCACCTTCTTCAATGGCAACACCTTTTCCTCGAGGGTCTGGCGATAGAAGTTGTTCTTCAGCCATGTGCAACGCCAACCTCACAGAAGCAGGATCCCGATTGTATCTTGTAACTGAGAAACCAGGCGGCGCAGAGGGACCACCAACAATAAATGCTGAACTCGGACCTGTTGGAAACATCTTGGTGGTTGTGAGTCTAGTGGTAGCAGTAGTGACAGGAGGGGTAGGAAGACCGCTAATCAAGCTTGCAATTAGGTCAGATTGCCTCACGTCTAGTCTTTGTCTCTTAGACTGAGGTTGGTCAGAATCTGGGGTAAATACACTCATAAATGGTTCTTTTGTAGGAGAAGCAGATATAGAAGGGGAACATCCCATAACTGCCTCCATAGGAATTAAAGCAGACACCATTTGTTTTGATGTTGGAGTTTGAGTTTCAAACGTTTCACTTGACTTCCTAGTCTTGGTTGTTCGCAGAACAAGGTCATCGACATTGTTGAAAATCGTGTCAAGGTTTTCATGCCACACAACATTTTCACTGTTGGCTAAGGAAGCCGCAATGTCATCACGATCAAAACCTATTAAATCAAGATCACTGAATGAATCGTTTCTTTCTTCACCGCCATGCAATTCCGCACCATCTTGATCAAGGCTCGACTCCTTTTCAAGTTCTGAGACAATTTGAGCGTCAGGAGTTGGTGATTTATCCTTTTCAGTTCCTTCATCCTCTGATATATCAATAACAGCATTCTTCGGAGTCGATTTTTCTGAAGATGCTTGCTCTGACGAGGTTTGTTCAGACGAATCGTATGACTCCGTCGGTTCATCCAACTCTGTAAACTTTCCAAACTTCTCTAGAGGATACAGTCCTTGAAAAATAACCTTGCGTTTATGATTTTGTTTGAATATACCCACAGTGTGTGGACCCATGGACTTCATATCGAGAGTCTCCCCTTCATTTCACGCATCTGGAAACTGAATGTTGATAAATAGCTGGATGAAGCGAGGATACAACAGAAAAGTATCTCGGGTACAGGCTCTAATGTTAATGACAAATTCATCCAAGATGAACTTTGAGAAGTTGAATCTTACGCCAGCAGTAAGAGACACCGGTGCACCAGTTGTGCGCTGCGAAATCATATCGGCTCCAGACCTTTTGCCCGAAATGCAACTAACAAACACGTGCGCTAAGAATCTCCAGTATGGATGCAGTAACTTTTTCAGTGTTGGCGGAAAAGTTCCCTCATAGCTTATTCTGCGTAGAATTCGTTGAACGTCTTCAATTCCGATTTCCGTTGGGAAATTGGGTTGATCGTCAATGAGCAGCGCCTCGCGAATGAAACCTTCATCAATCACAATCTCTCGTCCCTAAACTTTGGCTTTCACAGTAAAGTTGCCATCATCATCCATGTTCGTTTTAGCGGTCGCCCAAAATTCACGAATCAAACATTGATACACAACTGGATTGACCGTGATCGCGTTTGCTAAACAACATCCCGCAGCCGGTGTATCATCGAGCGCATATCGGAGTGAATTGCTGGTGGATCTGCAAGTACGATTGCAAGGTTGTGCATGTCTATAAACTTCAAATACGCCATTTTCTGCACTCAAACACGAACTGTAAGAAAACTTAAAATAAATTTTATTTTGACCATATATATATATATATATATATATATATATATATATATATATATATATATATATATATATATATATTCTAATTAAAAATATGAACAAAACAAAATTTTTAATTAAAAATTGAGTTGGAAAAACAAGTTTACAGCTAAAGTTATAAAAGAAATCACGAATTTTAAAAATTTTACGGCCGACAGTAAACTTTTAGTTCTTGGGCCGTAAACTCAAAGTTTACGTCCTAAGAGCCTTTTCACAAGCTTATCATATCAAAATACCCTAATTATTTAATCAGTTATCAGGGCAATAGATGAATTGTTCTTGGGCCGTAAACACGGTGTTTACGGTCGATGAACACTTAATCGAAAAATACACGAAAAACATATCTAAACGATGAATTGATGTATAGCACATAGATATATGCAAATCTAGGGATTAGTATCATCAAAATAATTTCAAAACAAATCCAAACAACAGCCAAACGGAGTTTACGGACAGATCTTACGGCCGTAATCTCCGTCGAACCCTTTTTCGCGATTTCCGACAAAATGGCTCGGTGAAAATTGAAACAAAACACATATTCGTGATCTAGAAGTGATTACCTTTGTGATGGTCTAAGCGGTTTTTCGAAAATTAAAGAAAATTTTTTGAGCTTTTTGAGAGGGTTTAAGAGGAGTTTGCGGCCGGAATCTCGTGAATGAGGAGATTCCGGCAGTGAACTCCTCTTTACCCTTTTTCACCCTCACTTACCCTCTTACCTGATAACAACCCAATATTTTCAACTTCCAACAATTAAAATTTAAAAAAAAAAACTTTGAGGATTAATTTTAAAAGAATTTTCGAAAAAAAAATAAAAAATAAAATAAAAACAAAACAAAATTTTAGTTGCTGAAAAAAAGTACAACGAAATTAAAAATAAAACTAAAACAGTAAAAAAATAATAAAAATAATAAAAATAATAAAATAAAAGTAAAACAAAAACAAAAATAAAATTTAAAAATAAAAATTAACAATTAAAAATTTTAAAAGTAAAAAAAAAATTTCAAATAAAATAATTTGACAAAACAAAACTTAACCACTATAACTTTTGTGATGCTTGGATCAAAGTTGTTGGACAACCTTCTTCCACTTGTCGGTACCCTTATCTTCACATCTTCGTCTGATCGATTGCCAGTATTGTGGTCCACTTAAACACGAAAAATTTGTGACAGTTTTGGACATTTTACGAATGACAAGATTCAGGCATATATCTAATTGTAAACCTCTGTTATTATAATAAATCCTAAATCTTAAATAAATTTTCCTTATGACCATTTAACTGACTATAACCAGGGATATTGTTGTCTACCTAAATCGAGCAGCGAGATCTACAGACAATCTGTATGAGTTCAATTTTTAAGTGTACTGGAACGTGTTTTCCGCTTCCTGATATGCCCCAGCCATCAAGAACTTTCAGAGTACTCCTTACACCGGGTGAGCAGACAACCATTCAGAGAGAAGATAGATTCAGAATTTAATAACTTATCACTTTAGAGGGGTTGAGAAGTAGAAAGTTGCGTATGCTGTGTACCAGGTCGGATTTGAGGTCACGCAATGGAGACAACATATGGCTAACAGATAGGAGGAGTTTCATAGATGTAACATGTAGAGAAATAGAGTTGCATATGTTTCAATCCAGGTCGGATCTCTTCCAATCACGCAAAGGGTGCAACATATGACTAACAGACGGAAAGAAAGAAAATGATATTCTACAGACCTAATTTATCGGAATTTACCAGTCGCCCCATCCAACCGAAATTAAGGACATAATCCGCACATCGAGGAAAAGTTAAGCCACGGTTCCAAGTACGGGTTCAATTAATGTGACGAGTAGATTCTCATGTATATCTCCCTACTCAACCTATCCGAACGTCGTAACATCAGGTTAAACGGATCTAACTAGGTCAAAGTTTGTCAAGTCCTTAAATTCATTAGGTTCAACTTTCCTAGTCAAGTCCATTTAAAATCTTTCGTGCCTACCAGCACATCGAGTACAGAGCGTAGACGATTCAACTTAGGTACGTTACGCCGATTCAAGTTGCCCGTTATCACTTGTTAATATCATTTCCCATCACAATACCTACAACCAAAGATGTCAATAATAATTTTTCAATTTTTTTGAACATAAATGACACTATTTTTGAATTTTTATTTTCTGATTTTTTTTTGTTGTTTTTGGATAATTATATTTCTCCCCCTAAATTTGTGCATGGGTGAGAATACAAAATAAAAAAATTAAAAAAATAAAAATGCGCAAATTTAAACTGTCCTAAAACAAGAAACCAAAATAAAAATATAAATTAAGAAAAAAAAAACTTAATCCTCAAAACGTATCATTTTCAGAAGTTCCACAAGCACATCGAAGCGAGCTTTGTTAAATGGATTTGTAAACAAATTTGCCACATTATTATCAGTGTGGACCTGTTCTAGTCGTATTAAAGATTGTTCATAACAGTCTCTGATAAAGTGAATTTTAATGTCGATGTGCTTCGTTTTAGAGTGTTGCACTAGGTTTTTAGCAATTTGAATTGCCTCTTCATTATCACAATATATAGAGGTTTCAAAGTAATTCAAACCGTAGTCCAACAACTGATGTTGGATCCAAATAACTTGAGAGCAACACGCTGATGCAGCAACGTATTCCGCCTCTGCTGTGGAAGTTGAGACAGTGTGTTGCTTCTTGCATTGCCGAAACTAGCCTATCACCTGGATAATGACATCCTCCTGAGGTTGATTTCCTGTCAAGCTCACAGCCTCCATAATTACTGTCAGTAAAAGCATAAAGATCAAATTCAGAATTCTTCGGATACCAAAGACCCAATTTAGGGCTTCCTTTGATATATCGAAAAAATCGTTTGACAACAATAAGATGACAAAGTTTTGGATTAGCCTGATAGCGTGCGCATTGACAAACTACACACATAATGTCAGGTCGACTTGCAGTAAGATAGATCAGCGATCCAATCATCGATCGATAAAGAGTTTGATCTACGGACTCGCCTTAAGGATCTGCAGTCAGAAGAGGCCGTTCAACCATCGGTGTTGACACAGATTTAGCATCGTGAAACACGAACTTTTCGAGAATATCCTCCACATACTTGGCTTGATGTAGCAGGATTCCGGTTGAATTCTATTTAACCTGAAGCCCCAAAAACATGGTCATTTCTCCCAAAGAACTCATTTCAAATCATTTCTTCATTACGCCTTCGAACTCCTTGCAAAGTTGTTGACTGGTTGATCCAAAGATGATGTCGTTAACATATATTTGTACGAGTATCTGGTCCTTGTCGACGTGCTTTATGAACAAGGCTTGATCGATAGTGCCGCGAGAGTAACCATGTTCGAGAAAATGCTTTGTTAGGGTCGCATACCATGCCCTAGGAGCTTGATGCAGCCCATATAACGCCTTGTCTAGCTTGTAGACATGATTAGGATACTTCGAGTCAACAAACCCAGGGGGTTGATCAACATAGATTTCTTCCTTCACCTTGCCATACAAGAAAGCAGTCTTGACATCCATTTGAAAGACGGTAAAGTTCATATAAGAAGCATACGCTAGGAAGATACGAATAGCCTCCAGGAGAGCAACTAGAGCACAAACTTTAGTGTAGTCAAGACCCTCGACTTGTCGAAACCCACGAACTACCAATCGAGCTTTGTTTCGCACAATAACTCCTGAATCATCCTACTCATTGCGATAGACCCATCTTGTGTCAAGAGACTTCTTGCCCTTCGGTAACTCAACTAACTTCCAAACACCGAGTTTTTTAAATTGGTGCAATTCCTCATGCATTGCATCCATCCAACTAGGTTCGTTTCGAGCCATTTCTACATTCTTGGGCTAAGTTTGAGAAATAAAGCAAGAGTACAGACATGTATTCACGTCTCCACTCTAACTTCTAGTTTTAACACCATCATCTAGCTGGCCAATGACGTTTTCGATCGGATGATCGCGTTGAATCCTTGAAGGTATTTCTTGGCTAATGTCATTGGGAGAAACAGGAAGACTGTGAATGTTGATACCTCCTTCATTTGTTGGTTGAGTAGCACCAGATGGTTCTGCGACATACTCATCTGCAATAAGATCAGGAAAGAGTAATTCCATAAAGGTTGAAGAGACAGTGGTAGCATCATTTGGAATGAACTCTTTTTCTGAAGATATGTGAGGTGTCGTTTCAGCATTAGAAGGATCAGTATGGACTGATTGAGGATTATCATGTTCCAAGAACGGTCTCCCTTGAGGAATAGTAGAGGACTCTACCGAAGAAGTTGCAGAAGACTCTCCCTCAGGTGCAACAAAAGGCTCCCCCTCAGAAGTAGCATGAGATCCTCCCTTATGTGAACCAGAGGACTCTCCATCAAGTGATGCTTTAGATTTCCCTTTCGATGAAGCGAAGGATTTAGATACAGGTTTGTACACAACTTCTTCGTCTTCATCTTCAGAGATACTCTTCCAGTGCAAATCAGTTCTAGATATATTACTTGAATACTCATTTAAGGATTTAAAAAGTGATGTGTAATCAAACAACCAATCCGGACCCACTCTGGCATCTGTCTCATTTTCTTCCAACCAACGCACGTCATAAGATTCCACAATCTGTTTGGTTTTCTTATTGTAGACTCTATAGGCAGTGCGAGCAGCATACCCAACAAAATAACAGTCATCGACCTTGGCATTAAACTTCGAGTTGGCATCTAAGTGAAGGAGGGTGGAAGGACAACCAAATACATGGAAATGACTGACTGATGGCTTGTGTCCATAGTAGATTTCATACGGAGTTTTCATATGATCTTTGTTGATAAGTACTCGATTCTGAACATAACAGGTAGTGTTTATTGCCTCAGCCCAGAAGAAAACTGGTAGCTTTGAATCACATAGCATTGTTCTTGCAGCGTCTTTTAGCGTTCTGTTTCATCTTTCAGCAACACCATTTTGTTGAGGTGTATGAGCCGAGCTAAATTGACGCAAAATACCCTTTTCTGCGCAGAAATGATCAAGAACAGAATTCTTAAACTCTGTCGCGTTATCAGTACGAAGCGCCTTCACCCGATTGTTGGTCTGGTTCTCAACTAATACTATGAACTTCTTGATCAATTCAGAAACGCCAGCTTTGTTGGATAGAAAGAAGACCCACGTAAATCGAGAGAAGTCATCAATCATAACCAGACAGAAAGATCTTTTGTTTATGCTTAGAACATTTACTACACCAAACAAATCCATATGAAGCAATTAAAGAACCTGGCTAATTGAATTGACCTGTTTTGGCAAGTGCGGCTTTCTATGATGCTTTCCTTGAGCCCACGACACACATTTCTCAAACGTAATGAAGTCCTTGATAGGCAGCCCACAGACCATCTCATTCTTCACAAGACGATTTAGGTTCTTGGCGTTAGCACGACCTAATCTTCGGTGCCACAGCATGGCAGTTTGCTCGGAGATCTTGGAGAAAAGACACGTAACTTGTTCTGGAAGATTGCTATTCATATCGATGATATAGGCATTCCTATCCCTTTTTGATTTTACAAGCATCCATTCTTCTGGGATGACAAAGCCCGACTTTAGAATCATGCATTCCTTGTCAGTTAAATGTGTAGTATAGCCCTTGTCACAGATCTGAGAAACACTTAACATACTATGTTTCAACTCAGGAGAAAAATTGATGTTTTCAAAACATAAAACTCCATTTGAGACGGTTCCACTTTGAGTGATTTTACCACCATCTCCACCAGCAAAAGAGACATATCCCCCATTAAATGATTAAATGTTGTGCAGTTGGGCGATATCTCCCGTCATATGTCGGGAACAACCGTTGTCGACGAATCAGGGTCTAACGACATTTCCCCGCAACTGTCCCTGCAAAATGTGCGGGTTCAATTAGATTTGGGCACCCACGTCATGACCTTCCTGGGTGATCCCGATGCCATTTCAGATTTATCACATTTAAATTTTTCTGAGGACACAAATGATGTATTGGGAGTAGGTTTGGGCAGCCATTTATAATTAGGTTTTCTAATTGTCCTGGTTAATTTAGAAATTGAGTGTTTGTCAGTCTGCTTAAGGCTTGTGTGACTTCTACCAGAATTGGTTGAAGACCCATTGTGGCTTTGTGAAGAGCTTGACCTTGGCTTGGTTGAGCTCGTTTTTGGCAGACTGGCTGGGACATGGTGATGAAAAACCCTTTTATGTCTTTGAAAGACAGCCCGTTTTATTTTCTGTTCATCTGCCCAATCATCATTTCGAGAACGACTTCTAGAGGAGTTTCTATTTAAAGACCTTCCTCTGAACTCGTTCTCCCCTATTGGAAGACTATAACTCACAAACATACGATTTAGACAATTTCTAGCAATATGACCACTAGTGCCACAATTAAAACAAATCTGCTTGTTATTTTTGGAACTTGTACTGCATTGATCAGATTTGTTCTCCCTACCAACACCCTTGCTTCTCTCACAAGAACAAGCAACATTATTAGGTTGTGAGGCAAGTGAGGGTGTGTTAGATGGGGAGGGTTGTGAGACTAGTGGTGTTTCAACATCTTTATCACAAACATTCAAATTGTCAACCAAATTGTTCAAAACTGTACCAGACATTTGATAACCATTTAAAACAGTATCAGAAGTAACAACCACGGTATCATGAGAAACAAAAACAGTATCAGAAGAATCAAAAGCACCACAAGAACTATTGTCACTTAAAACATTTGAAAAAGAATTGTCTTTATTTAAAATGAAAACTTCAGATTTGGACTCAATTTTATTATCAGAAACACATCCTTCAACTTCGTGCTTTGACTGATTCAAGGATTGATCTGCAGGAGAAGTGGAAGTGTTAGTACTTTCAACATTAATAAATCCTCCAGAAATAAAACCGGAGGGCTTGCCATAAACCATAAATGATTCATTGGCAATTTCTTCTTTGGACAAAGGCTTGGACACATATGAATGATTGAAGGGAGGGGGTACATTATTATACCCTAGACCTTTTGATTCATTTCTTTTAAACTACATGCTTTGGTATATCATATTTGCAACCACCTCACTTGAGAAATCATATTTTCTAACATCAAGTTTGGCGGTTTCAAACTTTCCTTTCAACGATTCAACTTCAGCCACTAGCTCAGCATTTTGTTTGACTACATAATCATAGTTTTCACATTTGTTACTGTAGTCTTCCTGGAGTCTCCTAAAGCACTTAATTTCCGATTCTAACTGAGCTTTAAGTGGTTTTGGTGCTTTTCGAAGTTGGTACCCTTCATATTTAAGGTCTTCTACGTCTCTTATTAATTTATCATTAAGTTCACGAAGAATCCTAAGATTTTTTACTTCATTGCCTAATATCTCAATTTTGTCATGTAAGTTTTTACATAATCTATGCAAGCCTTAGAGCATGATGGGATACTTACCTTGACCGAAGTAGGTTCATGAGAAGAGGATACCATCAACGCAAACTGTAGCTCCATTACATTGTCTTCAACTGCTACAACCCCTGCTGGAGCACCATCCCTTATCTGTCCCAGATGAGCATTTTCTGGTCCATATAAGTTGAGAGCTTGTATTTGATCATCCCAGTCGAAAGATTGTGCAACCATAGCCTTTTCATTGTTTGCTTGACCATTGCTTCAGTGGTTCCCAACTGCAACCATCGTTCTGTCATTATTAACTCTTCTACCGGGATGTGGGCAATCACGAGCAAAGTGCCCTAGCTCGTGGCAATTGAAGCACCGAAGCTTTCCCTTGTTGAATCCAACCTTCTTATCAGCACACATTCCCCAATTACTCTTCCCTATCTTTTTGGCAAACTGTTTTGCCCTAAATACTGCCATGGCAATTTGCCATGTGATGTCCATTTCCTCAACGTCCTCCGGATGGATTTGATCAAGATCTACAAATGACAATTGAAGTGGAAGCTCCCCAGCTACAAATGCATTGTAGCATTTTACTAAGCCTGCCGCAAAGACAAGGTTTTCTTCACACTCCTTTCCCTTTGAAGAGGAAGCCACATTTGAAGATGAAGTAGTCATGAATGATTGATTTTGTGGCTGGGGTATGATTGATGCAGAGGGAGCTGATGGATGAGAAATCATCTGAGCTTGAGGAGAAGCAGTGAAGGATAAACCTGCAGATGAATAAGAAAATGAAGAAAGAGCATTGTTAGATGAAATGACAAGATTTGCAGCCGAGTATGAGTTGACATGATTCATTTCTCGTTGCTTGTCATCAATATCACATGCTTTGATGACTGCCATCACTTCAGCTAGAGAAAGGCGATTGAGATCCTTAGTCTTTTTGATGACTGCTACATTCATGTCCCAAGATTTTTGTAGGGCATTCAGTAGCTTCTTATTAATTTCTAACTTTGTACAGAAGATCCCTGCCACAGTCATCTCCGTGTTAAGAGTTGTGAATCGCTGCAGCTGAGCCTCAAGAGTCTCTCCAGGCACATAGTTGAACATGTTAAACCGTTGTCGTAGCATGTCTTGGGGACTCTCTCGCATGTCCTCATTTCCCTCATACACCTCAATCAGGGCTTCCCACAATTCTTTAGCAGAAGTATATTCTCTGAATCCTTGAGCGATGTCCGGTGAGAGAGCCATAGTTAAAATGGCCAATGCCTTTTCTTGTTCGTCTACACTCTCAAAATCTTCATCAGTGTAGTTTTCGATTTCTTTTCAACCACCTGCCCCCAAACTGTAGTGGTGATTCTGACTGGATCCTTTATGACACAATTCCAAATCTTTAAGTCTTTCATCTTTATATACTTCTCAATTCTATATTTCCACTCAGGGAAACCATCAGCGGACATAAGCCTTGGAATGCGCGTGGTTGTACCCATCACAACATCGAGTTCTTGATATTGGTTGTGATTTTGTGATTCCATTTTTATTTAAATTAAAGTTGATTAATTATTAAATAAAATTTAATTTGCTGCTTAAAAAAAAAATTTCTTCAGAAAAACGTTTGCTGCCAATAGTTAACTTCCGAAAATTAATAATTAACTTACGAAAATTTGTTTATTGTCGAACAAAACTCAATTTACTGTCGAAAAATAATTGCGGCCGTAAACTCCTTGTTTACGGTCGTGAACTCGGCAAAATTTCGGAACAAACTTTTCAATGGTAATTAATCAGAAATCGATTTACGGCCAATTGGTGGAACAAATTTTCTGTCAAAATTCACTGTCAAAAATTTATTTTGTTTTAATGATTCAATGTGATTAAATATGATCTTTAATATTAGCAGCCTTAAATCAAAACTCAATTCACTAGTTAAGAACTATGTTTGCGGTGAAGGAGCTTGAAGAGCTTGCGGTCGTGAACTTGATGTTTACAGCCGTAAGCTTGGAACGAAAGCTTCTTAAATCTCAGATTTCAACTGGAACAAAAACCCCTTTTCGCTGTGAAGAACGATAAGCACAAATATGCAACTGTAAGATGGCTTTGACGCTGGTCCTGCTCTGATACCAATTGTAAAGTCCAAAATCAGATCTACCAATAATCAAAAGCAAATAACAACCACACAATACGAAATAATAAGCAAAGAAATAACAAACCAAGCTTGCATACGCTTTAAAGCCTTAAAACGTCAGATACAACTTGGTGGAACTGGAAAATATGAAAGGAATCAACAACCTAAACATCTGACACAACATCCTATTTATAGGCCTTATGACCGTGAGTAGTTTACGGCCGTAAGGATTTTACGGCCGTAAACTCAAGTACAACCGCAAACTAATACAAAATTGTTTTTCATACACAACCCCTATCACCAACTATTACACCTAGACCAAACCATTATAAAGGGCCTTTCAAAGGTCAAGGTTCCAATGGCGTTTGGAACAAAGCTTACACCATACTTGGACAAGACAGCAGCTAACATGACTGTTTATCATCAAATGATAGGTTCATTAATGTATCTAACTGCTAGTCATCAAGATATCATGTTTTCCATTTTCTATTGTACCAGGTTTTAGGCGAATCGAAAAAAACTATATATGACTGCCATAAAGAACATCTTCCGATACCTAAAACGAACAACCTTTCTCGGAATATGGTACCATTCAAACATAGGATTCTTTGTGTAAACTTTCTCTGATGTTGATCTTGGAGGATACGGTCTTGATAGAAAAAGTACAACAGGAGGATGTCAGTTTGTAGATGGAAAACTTGTTAGTTTGAAATCTAAGAAACAAACATGAGTATCCCTGTCCACTGTTGAAGCTGAGTATATAGCAGCTGCATCTTGTACTTCACCAACACACTACATCATCTAATCTAATTTGCTTCCAGTGCAATCAGAGGGGCCACAAGCATTCCCAGTGTCCAAGCTTGGCAGTAGCAGGACAGGTGGTAGCAATCGCGCCTGCTACATTGAAGATTACCAATGGCCGTCAGGGTCGTGTTGAGGCGTCATTGGCGAAGTGTAGAGCATTCCAGTTGATAGCAGAGGAGGCACGTGCAACTCATAATATTGTTACGGGTATGTATCTTCTCCTTTTCTCTTTATTTAACTTGATTATTAGTTATGTTTATGTGTTTTGTTATAGGATCGTTCCTTGTGAACGACATTTCTGATCTTGTACTATTTGATTCGGGTGCCACCCGATCTTTTGTGTCGCTTGCACTCAACAAGCAATTTATAGGAGCTCCACGGGAGCTAGATTGCCCACTTGATGTAGACATAACAGATGACAGGACCGTCAGGGTTGCTAGGTTTCACCGGGGATGTACTCGATAATTATTCGACGAGCAGTTTTCAGTGGATATGGTTCCTATTCCCCTACGAGGGAATAAGGTTATAGTGGGTATGGATTGGTTGGGCCCCAATAGGGCAGTGATTGATTGTGAACAGCAGCTAGTGAGGGTTCACACTACTAGTGGGGGGGTTAGCGATCCAGGCGAGAGAACACAACGTGGACCGGTGTTCTGTTCAACAGCGAGGACGAGGTGCTACTTTCAACATGGTAGTGCAGGATACGTCACCTATGTCATGGATACCCGTGATAAGGGTAAGGAGACAGCTGATGAAATATCGGTAGTGTGAGAGTACCTCGATGTTTTCCTGGAGGATTTACCTGGAGTACCTCCGGAGAGACATGTGGATTTTAGGATTGACCTGGTCCTAAGTGTAGCTCCGATAGTCAAAGCACCATATCAGTTGGCTCCTCTGGATATGAAGGAGTTGTCTACATAGCTGCAGGAGCTACTAGACAAGGTTTTTATCAGGCCGAAGAGTTCACCATGGTCAGTCCTGATCTTGTTTGTGAAGAAGGACGGGTCACAATGCATGTGCATGGACGACCGGGAGTTAAGCAAGATAATAGTGAAAAACCATTACCCACTTCCGAGGATAGATGATTTGTTTGATCAGCTTCAGGGAGCATCTTGGTTGTCCAAGATTGATCTACGGTCATGGTATCACTAGATGCAAATCAGAGACGATGATGTGTAGGAGACAAATTTTAGGACTCGTTATAGTCATTATGAGTTTGTGGTGATGTCATTTGGTCTCACCAATGCTCCAGCCGCATTCATGGACCTCATGAACCGCATGTGCAGGCCGATGCCGGATCGGTTTGTAATAGTCTTCATTAATGACATCTTGTTTTACTCCAAGACTCAAGAGAAACATAAGGAGCACCTGAGGGAGGTACTGGAGACATTGAGGAAGGAGATACTTTTTGCGAATTTCTCCATGTGTGAGTTCTAGTTGTGCGAGGTTCAGTTTCTTGGGCATCTTATCAACCAAAAGGGTATTTTGGTCGATCTTCTGATGCAGTGGGAGATTCCGTGGTCTCCAACTGAGATTTGGAGTTTCGTGGGTCTGGCAAAGTATTACAGGAGATTTATTTAGGACTTCTCCAAGATTGCAGTTCCTTTGATCTAACTGACCAAGAAGTCAGTGGTTTTTTACCGAGGACCTGAGCTTCAGACAACCTTCGAGACGCTCACAAAGCGGTTGTGCGAGGCTCCAATTCTCATTCTGCCAGAGGGTGTAGATGATTTCGTAGTTTACTATGATCCTTCGATCACAGGCATAGGAGCATCCTTAATGCAACGAGGTTATATGATAGCTTATTCTTCGAGACGGATGAAACCTCGTGAGGCTTACTATCTGACACACGATTTAGAGTTGGGGACAGTGGTGTTCGCCTTTAAGATTTTGCTACATTACCTCTACGGGGTCCGCTGTACCATTTACATGGACCACAAGAGTTGGAGGTACCACATGGATCAACCGAATATGAACATGAGTCAATGCCAGTAGTTAGATGTGGTGAAGGATTACGATTGTGAGATCCTTTATCACCCAGGAAAAGCCAATGTGGTGGCTAACGCCTTGAGCGGCAAGGCAGTAGCGGCTTCGATCCGAAACATCTATCTAAGGATGATAGTGATTACTCCATGGCTGGAGCAGATCTAGGAGGCGTAGGTCGAGGCCCTTAAGGAGGAGCGTCATGAGTGCGAGTGGATCACAGGCCATGTGGCCTCCTTTGATTATGACAGTCGTGATTGTTGACCTTGCATAGGAGGATTTGGGTACCATACTGGCGTAGAGTACAACATATATTGATGGATGACGCCCACTAGTCATGGTTATCCATCCATCCTGGGTTAATGAAGATTTATAGAGACCTTCTACCCATTTACTAGTGGCCCTGCATGAAGCAGAATATAGCCTGGTACTTAGAGGTGCCTGAACTGCAGGAAGGTCAAGGCAGACCACCAGAGGCCTCACGAAAAGATGCAGCCATTAGACATCCCTATGTGAAAGTGGGAGGACATTACTATGGATTTTATCACTAAGCATCGTAGGACCGCATGTAGGGTCGATTCGATATGGGTCATAGTAGATCGATTGACCAAGAGAGCTCACTTTATCCCAATCTTGGAGAGCATATCTGTCGAGAATTTGGTCGGGATTTATGTGCAAGAGGTAGTGGCACGTCATGGAGTGCATGTATCAGTGGTGTCAGACTGAGATGTCCGTTTTACTTCCAGATTTTGGAAGCAGTTTCACAATGAGAAGGGTACTCGTCTTCACTGTAGCACCGCTTTCCACCCCATACAGACGGACAAAGCGAGAGGACAATTCAAACTCTCGAGGGCATGCTTTGCGTATGTATTTTGGATTTCGGTGGCCAGTTGGGATACGTATCTTCCGTTAGCAGAATTTTCGTATAACAACAGTTACCACGCAAATATATACTGGCCTCCCTTCGAGATTCTCTACGGGAGGAAGAGTAAGACCCCAATTTCCCGGGGTGAAGTTGGTCAGAGGGTTAGAAGGAGTATGGAGGTAGTACTCAAGACCAAAGAGTGGATCCAGCAGGCCCTGAGCAGGCTTCAGATTGCTCAAAGTCGGTAGAAGAGTTACACAGACAAGCAACGTTCGGACTTGGAGTTTCAGGTGGGTGACATGGTCCTCCTGAAGGTGTCACCCTGGAAGGGTGTCATCCAGTTCCGGAAGTGGGGCAAGCTAGGCCCCAGGTACATCAGCCCTTTTAGAGTCATAACATGGGTGGGCAAGGTGGCGTATTGATTGGATATGCATGTAGAGCTCAAGAAGATCTACAACACCTTCCATGTTTCCCAGCTAAGGAAGTGTTTATTGGATGAAATGAGAGTTGTGCCCTTAGAGGATATGCAGGTTGATAACAGCCTAAATTACATTAAGAGACCGGTGGCGATTTTGGATAGCAAGACGAAGGACCTGAACAACAAGAGGTTTGAGCTAGTGAAGGTGCAGTAGGAGCACCGTAAGGGTTCGTAATGGACATGGGAGCCTGAGGAGGATCACATGGCACACACCATAGTTTTTAGTTTTGGTTTCAGGTACTTCCACTAGCAAATGGAAGGGCTCAGGATGATTGCATGGCATACACAACAATTTTACAACCTAGGATACAATACTCTGATATTTGAGTTGATATTTTGATATTTTGACATTTGATGTGATGTTTTTGGAGATACATGTTTTATGATGTTTACATGATGATGTTAGTTATGGTTTATTTAATGAATTAAAAACAAAATTTTTAGACTGTATTTTTGGGATGATACACAAATTCAGAACTTCTTAACTTAAAATGATGCCAAATGGTGATGGGATTTTGGATATAAGGTTCCTTATTCTTGCAAGATGGTCCACTTTTCTTCTTGTTCCTTCTTAATCTCCAAAAGTACCCACAAAAGATGAAGAACACTCTCAAGGTGGATTAGGGTTCTAGATGGACGAAATGTGTGACAACCCGAAATTTCTATCTTCTGCAACCATTCATTCCAATAAAAGTCAGACTTGTTTCTGCTAACTTTTAGCACTGTCTAGAGTCTGTTTGAGCATTCTAAGTCTAGTGTTCCAAAGGAATGAGTGATAGGAAGTGCCTATGGAGGCTATTATCTAACAATCAAGCTTTAAACTTCATCATGTGGAGTTTATGGCCACACCATGTGAGTTTACACCACTAATTAGGGTTTACGGCCAAAGGAGATTGCCTTGGCCGTAAACACCTTATATGTTCTTGAGGAAAACTTGTTTTCAAGTTCTTAAATCAACATCCTAACTAACTAACAGGTATAGGAGGTAGGTACTTACTATTTGAAGGCAAAATAAGGGTGTTTTCGGCCCAAAACACCTAACTGTTCTTGATGTTCTTGATGAAATGAAGAACACTTGAAGATCATGCTAAAGAAGAGATTTCATCGATGAAATCATGTACGATCACTAGATATTGAAGGATATTAACTTGAAAATGAAAGGACTACTTACTAGATTGAAGATCAAGATGAAATACCTTCCTTTCTTCCTCATCTTCAAGTTAATATCCTTTCATTTAGTAAGTACCTACCTCCTATACCTGTTAGTTAGTTAGGATGTTGATTTAAGAACTTGAAAACAAGTTTTCCTCAAGAACATATAAGGTGTTTACGGCCAAGGCAATCTCCTTTGGCCGTAAACCCTAATTAGTGGTGTAATGTTGCCATAACTCCTTCCTAAGCCTTGGAATTAAGTCTAGAATACTTCAACGAAGACCATAGGACCTTAACACACAAAATGGTACAAGTTACCATGATTTTAGGGTCATAAACTCATTGGGCCGTAAACCCATGGGCCATAAATGCATGGGGGATTACCATTTGGGCCGTAAACTCTTAGGTGAGGCCTACAACTCTTAAATGCAACCCTTTGTACTTCTAGCAGTTGAATCAATGTGTTTTCCATGTCCTAGGGTGTCTTTACTTGCATAATTAGTTGTTTAAACACTAATTAGATGCTTATATGTATCATTATATGATAAATAGGATTCGTATGTGTGCTCAAGTCTTCACTTGGCACTTAGCATCCTATACCACTCATTTATCCAAACCACTCACTACAGGTGTGTTTATACCCCTTAATCTACATTTTAAATGATTTTAAATGCTTTTATGGGGGAGGGGATACAAGTTGAAACATTATAGTTATTATATCAATCACATGTGATGGATAACTATCAAACAAATGGATTTACTATACTTTTAATTATTTTATCAAACAAGCTACTCCAAAATGTTTATCAAACTCTTTTACATGATTAAAATTTTATCAAACTTGTTCTTACATGTCAAACCTTTTCTTTTAACTCTTTTAAACTTATATATTGTCGAAACCATGTCTAATGCATATATAGTTATATAAGTAAGGGTAGGAGCACTTAGGACTGATAACTCCTTTATTTCCTGTTCCTCGTTTGGATGTGGACTTAGAGTACCCTGTTCTTTGTCCGAGTGTCTTTTGATACTTAGTTATATATTATGTATATATGTATAAGACATAAAAGCTTTTATCTCAGTTCAACACACTTAGTCACACAAGCAACTCTACTAGTAAACTGTAATAGGTATAGTTTAGGAAGACACTACTCATTACTTCTAGTACAACGAAACATACATGATTCAGTTCATTCATGAGTCAATACAAACTTACTATTATGAGAAACTAAGAATATATACTATTATGAGAAACTAAGAGGATATACTATTATGAGAAACATAATGAATATACTATAATGAGAAACTAAGAGAACATACTATACACTATACAAGAGAACATACTATTATGAGAAACTAAGAAGATATACTATTATGAGAAACTAAGAGAAATACTATTATGAGAAATAGAACGAATATATTATAATGAGAAACTAGGAGAACATACTACATACTAGACAGAGAGAACGTATAATACACTAGTACATATAATACATATACAAAAATTCAATAATATAAATGTGAGCCACTGTTTCGGGGCATGGCATCACTGCCATGGCTCGTTTTGTATCCAGAGTCTCTTGGAGGGAGAGCGTGAATTTGTGTATAAATCTATACTTCATTGACTATCCTACACCTTGTTATTCGTTACAGTGGGACTTGCAAGTCTACGGGTGCCAAAGGTCATTTCTTCCGATGTCTTTCATCATCATGTTTTTAGTCAATAGTATGGTGAAATCATATCACGTTATACCTTAATTAACAACTAGTTTAAGGTAGTTAGTACACCAGTAGTTACTATAATACAACACTATGGTACTTTATTATTTTCCCATTGCATTCACATTATGATCGTCTCACATAAACGGTAATGTAAAAAAAAAACTATATTTTTGGTTAATGACAGTCACACTTGGGAAAATACACACTCTTACAAGAAAAAAACATACATAACATTTGATGCCTTGGTAGAAGGCTACGTTTAGTAGAAAATATAGGATTTTCTAGGAGATACAAACATTTACTACAAACATTTACAAACTTATACGTCAAACAGTAGATAGGTACTGATGCTAGGTTTTTAGAATATGGAGCTCGTTCAAGACTAACCTATTATTTTGTTTTACATTTTTGGTGTCATATAAACTTCACATAACACACTTGTATTAACTTATATTATTAATGCAATGGATGATGTTCTTGCTTGTTTACTACTATGCTTTGTTGTGATACTGTACATGACGTCCTCTGCCCCCGAACTTTTTGGCCATTCCGGTTTTGGGGTGTGACAAAATGGAAAGTGGAGGCTGGAGAAGGAATGAGAAATGAGGAGTTAATGATGTTTATATATTGACAAAACCCTAAAAATTAGGGTTTGAGGATACTTCACATACGCCCTGTATATGCGGTGTATGCCCAACGAACTTAAGCTCACATATGTATGTCAAATGTACACAACTTACGCCCAACGTACCATGCCTTTGATTTTATCAAAATGCCACTAAGGGCCAAAATACAATCAATTCTCATACTAAGGGGGCTAAAAAGTAAATACTTGAACATCGAGATGTTCCAATTCTCCTCCACTTAAATCAGACTTCTTCCACGAAGTTCGATGCTGCAACCAACTCAGGGTAGTGATCCCACATCACCATCTCTGTCACTCAAACACTCCTCCTTGGAACCCGATCCGAACTAAAAGTCGGCTCACTTTGGAGACTTCCTTCCCATAATATCCATAACCCAATCTTAAAGAAACTTACACACCCTGACCAAAGGTGAATCCATGACCCACTAACCTTTACCATTGAAGAAAATCAACACAATCCTCCCAAAATACGGATATCCAATACCCTGACTGACTACCAAGCAAGAAAAACTATCTCGAAACACCGTTATTACAAATTCTCTTATAATCTGAAACATACAAAACCTTTCTGACCCTAAATTACTGTTGCGTGTTTATTTAAAAATCCGGTTTCACAACCGATAAAATTGACAACAGAAGCTTTAAAAAATGTTATATAAAACTAAAACTATTTTACCCACCAAGAATCATTTTAAAAGAGTTAAAAAGATTAAAACAACCATATAAGGGAAAGCATAACAACATTTGAAGACTTTGATCCTCATGGGAGGTTGGAAGTTGATGAAGCATGGCATGAAACTCTACAACAAGAGTTCTTTACAGGTATCCACCAAGCAAGAGTATAACCATCAATACACGGTAGTATTCACTTGTAGTTTGCTGTTCATAATCCTTTGAAATATATACCAAATATATGTTCAAAGGGGAACCAACAAAGGTACTTTTTCTAGCAACAGAATGCAAGAGAATGGATGAGAAGAATAGGATTTAAATCTCGAAATTTGGCAGCCCTATATGAGCACCATGCTAACGATTTTGCTAGCCAAGAAGAAGAAGAATGAAGGCTTTCAAGCATACTATCTAACCTTCCATGACCTCCTTTATATAGAGGCCAAAAAGCAAATGGAGGAGACACAAAAGTGAAAGAATGGGACAACACTCTTCCAAGGCATGGGAAATACTTTAAACAAAGTAAAAAGTGTGCCATGATTTTGTCTCCTATTCAATTTTCGAGATTAGCTAAGCATGGGGCTTATATTAAACAATGAAAAAGAAATCTAGCCTATATCTTAACTGAAATCGGTCATAAGGTCAAGGAGACAAAAGGTGATGGCTAATTTCTTTATTCACGGCTAGTTGAGTGTTTATATAAATATACCAACTTTATATAAAAGCTTATCATTTATATAATGTGTTTCTAATATTTATATAACATATAACTAGTCATATATGTATGAATATCTCTTTTGTATAAAACTACATTTTATATAAATAAACTCTAACTAGTTTATTAATATATAAATACAACTTATAAATAATCATTCTTTATGGTATATTTCATAAGTTGTTATTTCTCCAATAAACATTATTTCCACAAATAATAAATTCATAATTATTATAATATTATTTCCATGAAATAATAATTTTCCAATTAAATACAAGCTTGATGTATTTATTAATAATCAAATTATACTAATAAATAATGAATTGACGGTAACTTCCTATATGGTGTGACCCTATAGGATCATATAGTATTAGCAATAATATTGTATAATGACTCTTAGGCATACTAGATCCTTCACTCTCCCACTTGCACAAGACTCATCATAGATTAATATAGACAGTGGTGAACGTCTAACAACATTTCACTGCGCCCAATAACATATGACGAACAATTCCATTCATTAACATCCAATTCCCAAATGTTTTAAGCTTCAAATAATGTATTGACGTAAGTTTATCAATTATCCCTTCGTTAGAGAGATACTGTTGAAATATGAGACTTGGATCACAATCAATCTCATTTGATGTCTAACTCTCAACGAATAAGAGGAACAAATCCCATCTTGACTACATAAGCCTCTTGTATAGCTCACACCATACTCGAATATGACTTTTATAAATTCCCGGTCAAGGAACAACATTTGGCCATATCAAAGAACAGTACTCCCTATACTTAAGTCCCACTATGTATCTCAGGTGTTAAGGATACAAAGATAGTACCTTTTAATCAAGTATCACTCACGATTGCGACCTATGCGTTAATCTTGATGCGGGTCTGTTCAGTACTAGTTCTCTAACAAGTACCTATGAAACTTGGTTGCAACCACTTGCCTACTTTCATCTAGTGAGAGTCAACCAATCCATTTCATATTAGTCTTACTTCATTATTGCTCCCACAATCATGACCGATGATGAACCTTTAGAATAATAAGATTATTCATGGATTAAACATGTTAATATAGGACACAACAAGTATTAATGTAATGATCATATCCCAGTATATCAAAACATTATTTAATAGTTGTTGTTACAATGTTCCAATATCCAAATGCTAAATTCAAATCAAAGTCCCATTACTAGAATAATAAAATTCTTATGGATTAAGTGTGACCACTCATACTTAGCTTAAAAGGAAAGACTTTATTAATGGATTTGACTAAATTTTATTTGAGTGAATTTCGCAAATACGATATCTTCATATTTGACTTTTACTCTCGGAATAGTTAAATATCTTGGAGAATATGATTGGTGTTCTTTCAGGACATAGATCCCTTAGCTTGATTAAGTTAACTTTCGAAATCACAAAGATTTTTGTGTGATCCTTGAATGGAAGAAATCAACATAGTTTTGCAATGAAGTCATTCATCCAATCATATTTGACTTTAACTTCAAAAGCTATGTATTATTATTTTGTAGTAGATTTTGTCATTGCATTTTACTTGGACCTCATTCCAACTCAACTTACTCTTCACTCCAAAATGAAGTGATAATCCAATTATAATTCATAATTATCTATATTTATTTAGTAATCAAAATCCTATGTAGCCCTTTACATTAAGATTTCATTCTAAAATAATTATCTCATATATATTCTCTTAGATCTTCTTAAGTACTCTTAGATTGCTGTCACAGTCATCTAGTGACTTAACCATGTATTCAATTTTGTATCTCATGATATGACATAATTGATGGATTCATTTGCCAAGCAAATAGAATATAAATCATTTCTTCTAGCTCAACTTATGTGCTAGGTCCATTTGAGACAAACTCAAATGTGGAGTCATGTAACAATGTCAAGAATCTTCCAAAGGATTCTTGTATCTTAACCTCTTTCATGATATTGTCATTTCATGTAAAAGAATTTTAAAACCTTTAACATTCAGCTTTATCTATCTGATGAGATTAAAGTTTCTTTTTAATCTATGAAGATCGAAAAGATCTTGAACAAGTTATGAAAACAATGACGATATAAACACAGTAAAATTATAGAACAAGAATGAATCAAACGTGTCGAATGATTAAAACAAAATCCTCAGAAGATCTCGATTAAGAACATCAAATGTAGAGGATTGGAAGGTTACAAGTATGATCAAAGAAACCTTTAGTCGTATGGAAAATATCGTATTCTCAGATCTCTAAAAACTTAACCTAATATGCATGCAAGCATAAGCTTATATACAAAGCATAAATGACATACGGTTGGACAGGCCCAAACCGTAATACAAAGAATTATTAACAAACGAGCCCAAAAGACGCAATCTTCTAAGCCCAACAATCTCCCCCTTTGCGTCAATTTGGGGCGAGATCTTCACTCTGTCTTCAAAGCAGATGGCTTCTTTACCGTTTGAAAAAATTTCGGTATCAAAGCTAGAATATGATGCCTGAAGGTAATATACCAACGAAGCATATCTGTAAAGTTCTTCTTATCTGCTGTTGTATTCTGTTTGCATCGGTGAATGATATTGATGATGTGCTCCAGACACTCTGTAGAGAACAGATGCTTGTCTACCAACGCAAACAGAAACTTGTGCTTATCCCCCCTTGTGAACATAACTGTCAGATTGGAAGAATCAATCTGCCCCAACTTCATTTTATGGACATCTCCGGTTTTGGAAGTGGGCTTGACAGTCGGTTTCTTATTCATCACCTTTGCTATTTCCTGATCCATAGTGGCCAGCTCATGGACATAGGAAGCCAACATTCTTTTAAGATGAGAAAGAATTGGTTCATATTCTCTCTGGTTGGAGAGAAGAATGTTGTATAGCAAGATCCAATCGTGGGGGTTCAGACTGGGAAGACCTGCCAGAGAAATAAGATGTTCGGTGTTGGCAGTTCCTCTGTTGATTTTGAAATTGACGTTTACAAATTTCCCAGCCTGGGTTGGTTTCAGTACCTTGACTCTTATAATTTTCTGGGCACTCCAAGTCAAGTACTGAGGTTGACCGAATTTCAGATAGAAATCGATAAGCTCCCTGTCAACCTTCAGGTTCGGATGAGGGACGTTTGCAGTGACATCAAAGCAGTGAAAAGTGAAGGCTTTACGCGTAATGGGCATGTCGAACTGCGAGTCTTTGGAGTTTTCACACTCAAAAGATGCAATCGGTTCCAACCAATAAATAGAAGGAAACTCAATTGCTTGAGTGATGAGTGTGTCTCTGTCCCAATCTGGGAACAGAGTCTTTTTAGCTTGAATTGCCTCCTCATCCTCCCGGATTTTCCTTTCTCTGGCTTCTGCCTCTCGAGCTATCTTCAATGTTTCATCAAGCTCTCTGTCCCGTTTCTTGCGTTGAAGAGCTTCAGTAATGGTTTCATCTGATTCTGATTCGCTCTCAACTAGGACATGTTTACCAGAACCCGAAGCTACATTAACCTTCGGTTCTTGTTTGGACATACCTTCCTCTCCCCCTTGTCTCGGAAGAACATGCTTCTCCGAGACACCCTTCATTTCACTTAGGATAGTGATCGCCGGAAGGAGTTTCGCCTGGAGATGCTGACGAACAGTGAGGGTTAGGAAGGGATCATGCGAGTCAAGAACACCGGTTAACATATTTTTAACGTCACCAGCGCAACTCTGAAGAACTGCCCGTTGAGTTTGAAGTAAAGAGATTTCTTGTTGTGCCTGGGCCAGTTGAACTTTCTGTAAGTCAATAGTTGCCTGGTGCTTGATAACTTCTTCCTTCAGAGTGCTCTCGGCTGCTAAAGAGGCAAAACGTGAATCCAAAGATTTGAGAATTGAAGTGGATTCAGTTTTGAGGTCAGCACGCAGAGCTTCAAATTTCTTGGTTTCTCCCTGAAGGGTGGCTGCGAATGAGTCTACTGACGCTTGAAATTTGGAAGCATTTGAATCAGCATGAGCCTTGAGAGAATCAAGAAAGATCTGAGTTGTATGAACAACCTCAGAAACTTCCTTAGTGGCTTTGGAGCATGAGGCTGCTGAATTGTCTACAGCGTCAGTAGAGCGATCCAAGGCTTCGGTGTAAGTCTGGATTGCTGACTCGATGAAAGCCTTCAGCACAGCACCCCCATATGCTTTACTGTCAGCCAGCAGACTGTCGAACTGCGAGATCTTGAACAAGTTATGAAAACAATGACGATATAAACACAGTAAAATTATAGAACAAGAATGAATCAAACGTGTCGAATGATTAAAACAAAATCCTCAGAAGAGCTCGATTAAGAACATCAACTGTAGAGGATTGGAAGGTTACAAGTATGATCAAAGAAACCTTTAGTCGTCTGGAAAATATCGTATTCTCAGATCTCTAAAAACTTAACCTAATATGCATGCAAGCATAAGCTTATATACAAAGCATAAATGACATACGGTTGGACAGGCCCAAACCGTAATACAAAGAATTATTAACAAACGAGCCCAAAAGACGCAATCTTCTAAGCCCAACAATCTCCCCCTTTGCGTCAATTTGGGGCGAGATCTTCACTCTGTCTTCAAAGCAGATGGCTTCTTTACCGTTTGAAAAATTTTCGGTATCAAAGCTAGAATATGATGCCTGAAGGTAATATACCAACGAAGCATATCTGTAAAGTTCTTCTTATCTGCTGTTGTATTCTGTTTGCATCGGTGAATGATATTGATGATGTGCTCCAGACACTCTGTAGAGAACAGATGCTTGTCTACCAACGCAAACAGAAACTTGTGCTTATCCCCCCTTGTGAACATAACTGTCAGATTGGAAGAATCAATCTGCCCCAACTTCATTTTATGGACATCTCCGGTTTTGGAAGTGGGCTTGACAGTCGGTTTCTTATTCATCACCTTTGCTATTTCCTGATCCATAGTGGCCAGCTCATGGACATAGGAAGCCAACATTCTTTTAAGATGAGAAAGAATTGGTTCATATTCTCTCTGGTTGGAGAGAAGAATGTTGTATAGCAAGATCCAATCGTGGGGGTTCAGACTGGGAAGATCTGCCAGAGAAATAAGATGTTCGGTGTTGGCAGTTCCTCTGTTGATTTTGAAATTGACGTTTACAAATTTCCCAGCCTGGGTTGGTTTCAGTACCTTGACTCTTATAATTTTCTGGGCACTCCAAGTCAAGTACTGAGGTTGACCGAATTTCAGATAGAAATCGATAAGCTCCCTGTCAACCTTCGGGTTCGGATGAGGGACGTTTGCAGTGACATCAAAGCAGTGAAAAGTGAAGGCTTTACGCGTAATGGGCATGTCGAACTGCGAGTCTTTGGAGTTTTCACACTCAAAAGATGCAATCGGTTCCAACCAATAAATAGAAGGAAACTCAATTGCTTGAGTGATGAGTGTGTCTCTGTCCCAATCTGGGAACAGAGTCTTTTTAGCTTGAATTGCCTCCTCATCCTCCCGGATTTTCCTTTCTCTGGCTTCTGCCTCTCGAGCTATCTTCAATGTTTCATCAAGCTCTCTGTCCCGTTTCTTGCGTTGAAGAGCTTCAGTAATGGTTTCATCTGATTCTGATTCGCTCTCAACTAGGACATGTTTACCAGAACCCGAAGCTACATTAACCTTCGGTTCTTGTTTGGACATACCTTCCTCTCCCCCTTGTCTCGGAAGAACATGCTTCTCCGAGACACCCTTCATTTCACTTAGGATAGTGATCGCCGGAAGGAGTTTCGCCTGGAGATGCTGACGAACAGTGAGGGTTAGGAAGGGATCATGCGAGTCAAGAACACCGGTTAACATATTTTTAACGTCACCAGCGCAACTCTGAAGAACTGCCCGTTGAGTTTGAAGTAAAGAGATTTCTTGTTGTGCCTGGGCCAGTTGAACTTTCTGTAAGTCAATAGTTGCCTGGTGCTTGATAACTTCTTCCTTCAGAGTGCTCTCGGCTGCTAAAGAGGCAAAACGTGAATCCAAAGATTTGAGAATTGAAGTGGATTCAGTTTTGAGGTCAGCACGCAGAGCTTCAAATTTCTTGGTTTCTCCCTGAAGGGTGGCTGCGAATGAGTCTACTGACGCTTGAAATTTGGAAGCATTTGAATCAGCATGAGTCTTGAGAGAATCAAGAAAGATCTGAGTTGTATGAACAACCTCAGAAACTTCCTTAGTGGCTTTGGAGCATGAGGCTGCTGAATTGTCTACAGCGTCAGTAGAGCGATCCAAGGCTTCGGTGTAAGTCTGGATTGCTGACTCGATGAAAGCCTTCAGCACAGCACCCCCATATGCTTTACTGTCAGCCAGCAGACTGTCGAACTGCGAGATCTTGAACAAGTTATGAAAACAATGACGATATAAACACAGTAAAATTATAGAACAAGAATGAATCAAACGTGTCGAATGATTAAAACAAAATCCTCAGAAGAGCTCGATTAAGAACATCAACTGTAGAGGATTGGAAGGTTACAAGTATGATCAAAGAAACCTTTAGTCGTCTGGAAAATATCGTATTCTCAGATCTCTAAAAACTTAACCTAATATGCATGCAAGCATAAGCTTATATACAAAGCATAAATGACATACGGTTGGACAGGCCCAAACCGTAATACAAAGAATTATTAACAAACGAGCCCAAAAGACGCAATCTTCTAAGCCCAACAATCTCCCCCTTTGCGTCAATTTGGGGCGAGATCTTCACTCTGTCTTCAAAGCAGATGGCTTCTTTACCGTTTGAAAAATTTTCGGTATCAAAGCTAGAATATGATGCCTGAAGGTAATATACCAACGAAGCATATCTGTAAAGTTCTTCTTATCTGCTGTTGTATTCTGTTTGCATCGGTGAATGATATTGATGATGTGCTCCAGACACTCTGTAGAGAACAGATGCTTGTCTACCAACGCAAACAGAAACTTGTGCTTATCCCCCCTTGTGAACATAACTGTCAGATTGGAAGAATCAATCTGCCCCAACTTCATTTTATGGACATCTCCGGTTTTGGAAGTGGGCTTGACAGTCGGTTTCTTATTCATCACCTTTGCTATTTCCTGATCCATAGTGGCCAGCTCATGGACATAGGAAGCCAACATTCTTTTAAGATGAGAAAGAATTGGTTCATATTCTCTCTGGTTGGAGAGAAGAATGTTGTATAGCAAGATCCAATCGTGGGGGTTCAGACTGGGAAGATCTGCCAGAGAAATAAGATGTTCGGTGTTGGCAGTTCCTCTGTTGATTTTGAAATTGACGTTTACAAATTTCCCAGCCTGGGTTGGTTTCAGTACCTTGACTCTTATAATTTTCTGGGCACTCCAAGTCAAGTACTGAGGTTGACCGAATTTCAGATAGAAATCGATAAGCTCCCTGTCAACCTTCGGGTTCGGATGAGGGACGTTTGCAGTGACATCAAAGCAGTGAAAAGTGAAGGCTTTACGCGTAATGGGCATGTCGAACTGCGAGTCTTTGGAGTTTTCACACTCAAAAGATGCAATCGGTTCCAACCAATAAATAGAAGGAAACTCAATTGCTTGAGTGATGAGTGTGTCTCTGTCCCAATCTGGGAACAGAGTCTTTTTAGCTTGAATTGCCTCCTCATCCTCCCGGATTTTCCTTTCTCTGTCTTCTGCCTCTCGAGCTATCTTCAATGTTTCATCAAGCTCTCTGTCCCGTTTCTTGCGTTGAAGAGCTTCAGTAATGGTTTCATCTGATTCTGATTCGCTCTCAACTAGGACATGTTTACCAGAACCCGAAGCTACATTAACCTTCGGTTCTTGTTTGGACATACCTTCCTCTCCCCCTTGTCTCGGAAGAACATGCTTCTCCGAGACACCCTTCATTTCACTTAGGATAGTGATCGCCGGAAGGAGTTTCGCCTGGAGATGCTGACGAACAGTGAGGGTTAGGAAGGGATCATGCGAGTCAAGAACACCGGTTAACATATTTTTAACGTCACCAGCGCAACTCTGAAGAACTGCCCGTTGAGTTTGAAGTAAAGAGATTTCTTGTTGTGCCTGGGCCAGTTGAACTTTCTGTAAGTCAATAGTTGCCTGGTGCTTGATAACTTCTTCCTTCAGAGTGCTCTCGGCTGCTAAAGAGGCAAAACGTGAATCCAAAGATTTGAGAATTGAAGTGGATTTAGTTTTGAGGTCAGCACGCAGAGCTTCAAATTTCTTGGTTTCTCCCTGAAGGGTGGCTGCGAATGAGTCTACTGACGCTTGAAATTTGGAAGCATTTGAATCAGCATGAGCCTTGAGAGAATCAAGAAAGATCTGAGTTGTATGAACAACCTCAGAAACTTCCTTAGTGGCTTTGGAGCATGAGGCTGCTGAATTGTCTACAGCGTCAGTAGAGCGATCCAAGGCTTCGGTGTAAGTCTGGATTGCTGACTCGATGAAAGCCTTCAGCACAGCACCCCCATATGCTTTACTGTCAGCCAGCAGACTGTCGAACTGCGAGATCTTGAACAAGTTATGAAAACAATGACGATATAAACACAGTAAAATTATAGAACAAGAATGAATCAAACGTGTCGAATGATTAAAACAAAATCCTCAGAAGAGCTCGATTAAGAACATCAACTGTAGAGGATTGGAAGGTTACAAGTATGATCAAAGAAACCTTTAGTCGTCTGGAAAATATCGTATTCTCAGATCTCTAAAAAGTTAACCTAATATGCATGCAAGCATAAGCTTATATACAAAGCATAAATGACATACGGTTGGACAGGCCCAAACCGTAATACAAAGAATTATTAACAAACGAGCCCAAAAGACGCAATCTTCTAAGCCCAACAATCTCCCCCTTTGCGTCAATTTGGGGCGAGATCTTCACTCTGTCTTCAAAGCAGATGGCTTCTTTACCGTTTGAAAAATTTTCGGTATCAAAGCTAGAATATGATGCCTGAAGGTAATATACCAACGAAGCATATCTGTAAAGTTCTTCTTATCTGCTGTTGTATTCTGTTTGCATCGGTGAATGATATTGATGATGTGCTCCAGACACTCTGTAGAGAACAGATGCTTGTCTACCAACGCAAACAGAAACTTGTGCTTATCCCCCCTTGTGAACATAACTGTCAGATTGGAAGAATCAATCTGCCCCAACTTCATTTTATGGACATCTCCGGTTTTGGAAGTGGGCTTGACAGTCGGTTTCTTATTCATCACCTTTGCTATTTCCTGATCCATAGTGGCCAGCTCATGGACATAGGAAGCCAACATTCTTTTAAGATGAGAAAGAATTGGTTCATATTCTCTCTGGTTGGAGAGAAGAATGTTGTATAGCAAGATCCAATCGTGGGGGTTCAGACTGGGAAGATCTGCCAGAGAAATAAGATGTTCGGTGTTGGCAGTTCCTCTGTTGATTTTGAAATTGACGTTTACAAATTTCCCAGCCTGGGTTGGTTTCAGTACCTTGACTCTTATAATTTTCTGGGCACTCCAAGTCAAGTACTGAGGTTGACCGAATTTCAGATAGAAATCGATAAGCTCCCTGTCAACCTTCGGGTTCGGATGAGGGACGTTTGCAGTGACATCAAAGCAGTGAAAAGTGAAGGCTTTACGCGTAATGGGCATGTCGAACTGCGAGTCTTTGGAGTTTTCACACTCAAAAGATGCAATCGGTTCCAACCAATAAATAGAAGGAAACTCAATTGCTTGAGTGATGAGTGTGTCTCTGTCCCAATCTGGGAACAGAGTCTTTTTAGCTTGAATTGCCTCCTCATCCTCCCGGATTTTCCTTTCTCTGGCTTCTGCCTCTCGAGCTATCTTCAATGTTTCATCAAGCTCTCTGTCCCGTTTCTTGCGTTGAAGAGCTTCAGTAATGGTTTCATCTGATTCTGATTCGCTCTCAACTAGGACATGTTTACCAGAACCCGAAGCTACATTAACCTTCGGTTCTTGTTTGGACATACCTTCCTCTCCCCCTTGTCTCGGAAGAACATGCTTCTCCGAGACACCCTTCATTTCACTTAGGATAGTGATCGCCGGAAGGAGTTTCGCCTGGAGATGCTGACGAACAGTGAGGGTTAGGAAGGGATCATGCGAGTCAAGAACACCGGTTAACATATTTTTAACGTCACCAGCGCAACTCTGAAGAACTGCCCGTTGAGTTTGAAGTAAAGAGATTTCTTGTTGTGCCTGGGCCAGTTGAACTTTCTGTAAGTCAATAGTTGCCTGGTGCTTGATAACTTCTTCCTTCAGAGTGCTCTCGGCTGCTAAAGAGGCAAAACGTGAATCCAAAGATTTGAGAATTGAAGTGGATTCAGTTTTGAGGTCAGCACGCAGAGCTTCAAATTTCTTGGTTTCTCCCTGAAGGGTGGCTGCGAATGAGTCTACTGACGCTTGAAATTTGGAAGCATTTGAATCAGCATGAGCCTTGAGAGAATCAAGAAAGATCTGAGTTGTATGAACAACCTCAGAAACTTCCTTAGTGGCTTTGGAGCATGAGGCTGCTGAATTGTCTACAGCGTCAGTAGAGCGATCCAAGGCTTCGGTGTAAGTCTGGATTGCTGACTCGATGAAAGCCTTCAGCACAGCACCCCCATATGCTTTACTGTCAGCCAGCAGACTGTCGAGTTTTGTGTGAATCTCTTGAAGTTGCTGACTTGACACAGGGGTATCTGTATCGGTGTCGGTAGGGATCCGGTAAGGGCTGTAATAGATGGAATCAAATTCATCATCATCACCCCCTAGGGTAGCACCGGAGTTGGAAGATGGAGAAGGGGAGGATTGAGGGTTGATAACCGGGGTTTCAACCACAGAAGCAGCCCCCGTATCAGATACGTTGACCGTTACTGGTGGTTGGGTTGTGGTGATGGTGATAGATTCTGTGATAATAGGTTGAGAGATAGAAGATGAAGGTTGAGAAATGGTGAAGGGAATAGTGGTTTCGGTCGAGGTTTGGGGAAGTGATGTTGGAACAGAACTTGAGATGTTCTGTTTGGGTGATTGGGTTGGAGTTGGAAATTTTGGGGAAGTAGGAGGAGAAGGAGATTTGGTAATTTGGGGAGATTTAGGTGGGGTAGGCGAGTTTTGTGGAGACGAAACGGGTGTAGTTTCGGTTAGAGGATTATCGTCTGGTGGGGTAGGAGAGTTTTGTGGAGACGAAACGGGTGCAGTTTCGGGTTGAAGATCAACATCTTCTGTTTCGGATGGTGCATTCTGTTTTGATTCAGAAGGAGATCCTTTGGCTCTTTTAGCCATCTTCTTAACCTTTTTCGTTCTGGGCTGAGAAGGTTCCTCTGCCTCGGATTTGCGTTTGGAAGACCTTCTCTTTTTCTCCGTTTGGGGGTGAGGGTTCCTTCATCTCAGCCTTCTTCTTTTTGCTCGCTCTTTTGCCCCGGTTAGCAGGCCGATCCAGAGCCTCAAGAGCTGCACGTTGTTCCTCAGAAAGAACCCTAGGAGGCAGGGGGGTTCTGGAGCTGTAGTCCGCCATAATCTTGCTGTGGGGCGTGACACATCTGTACATGGACTCAGGGATTAGTCCATAGTGGAGGAACTTACTTGGATCTGAGAGAATGATTTTCTTGGTGTGGTATGTGGCAATTGAAGCCATAAGAACATCCTTCATGACAGGGATGTCAAGAGAATCGATGGCTCTCCTGGTGATGAGGGTCCAAAACCTGGCGCATGAAATTTCTGAGTGCCTTGCGGTAGAGTGGAGACTCTGAACCACTTGAGACCAGAGAATCGACCCATAGTCCAGATTGATCCCATTGTAAAGCCCATACAGCATTGTGAGAAATCCTTTGCTAGTGGTGTCGGAACCACCACATCGCTCCGCTAAACCCTTAATTAAAAGGGTAAGCAATCCATTCCACTGAGATGGAAGACATGATTTCTTGACTTTGCCAACAGATGTTAGAACATCTGTATACCCCATCTCGTACATCATCTTAAAGATTTGGGCGGTTGAGATGAAGTCTGGAGAGATGACAGAAGCATCCACGGCAAGCCCTAGAAGAGAGAAAAACCGTGTTTTGGAAACGGAAGTCTTCTTGTCGTGAATAGAGAAGTAGATACGGTCTTTGTGTTTGTCATAGCTTGCTGTGGAGTAGACTTGAGATAGCAGGGACATAGGAACTGCCTCCACCTGCGTTAATGCCAATACCAATGGGGAATATTTGAGGCATTCCACGACGTAGAGCATATATGAATCATAGACGAATGGAGACAACTCTATGATCATGTTCTGATTTGGTTTGATTGCAAGAAAGGAAGAAGAAGCCGATTGATCGTGAGCAGAAGAAGAAGTCGCCATTGTTGAGTTTTTGGAAGAAGATGAACAGTGCAACTTTATCAGAGAGATAATGCTTTGAGAGGTAACTGCCAAAGAACACGATCACGTCTTATTTATACCATTCTCAGGAGAGAGAAAATCGTGATGATTAGGAACCCAAAACGTCGCCTGAAAAAGCGCGATTAGAAGTTATGGTGTATTCAATGAAGACGTCAGCACACGTGGGGCTGATACGAATCCTTTGCACGCGCCCAAATCTTTTTCGTACCGTTTGAAATCCCTTGTGCCCTTGTTTGGTTACAGTTGAGACTTAGTACCATGTGCCAAACAGTAATTAGAATGTGGGAAAACAATTCCGTGCATAAGAGTGTGAAAGACAAGGAAATAAATCTAATGTGTTTGGTAGTGCGTGTTGTCTAAATAAAAGACAGAAGGCAAAAGATTCCGGGCAAGAATCGCTTCCTTCAGAGTCAAGAGAGACCTGAAGTGTTTGTGTGGTATCCCGAGAAATACGATCAGTTGTTTTTAGAGAAACAATGAAAGGCGTCTTCTGATGATGGCTAAGAGGTGGCTGAACTCAAACCAAACATTAAGTCTTGACATAAAACTAAGTGTTGGTAGAGTTACCTGTGAGACCGATGTGATCTGTTGAACAGGTAGGTGGGAAGTATTCTGTGATGGGAATGATATAGACAGAAATCTCAAAATAAATTAAACTGGATCTCTTTGGGAAGAAATGTCTTAGGACGAGACAGTTTCATAAAAGATCACTCATAAAGAAGATTTCCAAGTAAAAGCTTGAGTTAATAACTCACCGTCAATTCTATTTAGGTGTTGGATTTTGGGTTTCACTCAGAACGTGGTAATCGAATCTAAGATCATGAACTCAGATGTTGTGCAACCATAAGCCTCAGTGGTAAAGACCGAGAGCATCAAGGGTTACTTTGGGGAGCGAATGTAAGTGAAGAAGTTGAAGAGATGGTTAAGAGACCGAACGTACCTTCTGCTACATAAATGGGACAAAGCAGAGCAACTCATGTTTCAGATGAGTAAAAGAAGGTAGCTCTAGACCGAATATGAGAGAATAGCCTGATTGGGAAGAAACGATAGGTATTGATCGAATCATTAAGGCATGCTCAAGGTCATAGAGGCTTGAGACAACATACAGCAGCATGCTTCTAGGGACGTCTAACTAGCTTTATAAGAGAAAAACATACCTGGATGAACGATCCATAAGGAGATACTTGTATTCAATTGAGCAAGAAGAACATATACTAGAAATATGAAATATTTTTGAAATTTTGAAATTTACTTAGAGATAAATAAATACTGAAAGACAAAATATTTTTGTCAATTTTTAATGTTCTGAAAAAATTAAAAACAGAAAGATAAAATATTTTTGTTAAATTTGAAGTTTCTGAAAAAGAAAAAAACAGAAAGACAAAATTTAAACAAGGAAAAGTAGTAGAGATTAGGAAGAACCGAGTGGTTTGATTGAATGAGTGCCTATCTTGTAGAGACAGAGAGAGACCGAGCGCTCTGGTTGATTTGGTTCCGTTATGTTACCAGAGCAGAGAGCAACAGAGCGTTCTGCTAGGTTCGGTTCTTTGATTTTGCCAGAGCAGAGATTAACCGAGCGGTCTGTTAGGTTCGGTTCTTGAATTTGACCAGAACAGAGAGCAACCGAGCGGTCTGTTAGGTTCGGTTCTTGAATTTTACCAGAACAGAGAGCAACCGAGCGGTCTGTTAGGTTCGGTTCTTGAATTTGACCAGAACAGAGAGCAACCGAGCGGTCTGTTAGGTTCGGTTCTTGAATTTGACCAGAACAGAGAGCAACCGAGCGGTCTGTTAGGTTCGGTTCTTGAATTTTACCAGAACAGAGAGCAACCGAGCGGTCTGTTAGGTTCGGTTCTCCTTTTTTTTTTTTTTTTTTTTATATATATAGAGACATGAGGATTTGGGACCGATTCGGCAACCATCATGCCTAAGCCTTGCAATATCTGATTGAATGATGCTTCAGGAAGAGCTTTTGTAAAGATGTCAGCCAGCTGATCAGTGGTTCTTACGAAGTGAACTTCGACATTTCCATCTTCCACATGATCTTTGATGAAGTGATACCTTAGTGCTATGTGTTTGGTTTTGGAGTGTTGCACTGGGTTATGACAAATCCTAATTGCACTTTCGGAGTCACAATATAGTGGGATCTTCTTCATATTGAGTCCATAGTCTCGAAGTTGACTTTGGATCCAAATCACTTGTGATGTGCATGATGCGGCTGCAATGTATTCTGCTTCGGCTGTAGATAGCGACACGCATGTCTGTTTCTTGGATTGCCAGCTAACTAACTTCCCGTCAAGAAATTGACATCCACCGGTCGTGCTTTTTCGGTCGAGTCCACATCCTCCAAGGTCAGCATCAGAATAGGCTTGAACGAAGAAGCCTGAGTTGGATGGATACCAGAGACCTAAGGAGGTGGTTCGCTTGAGATATCGGAGGATGTTCTTTACAGCAAGCATGTGAGGTTCACGGGGGTTTGCCTGAAATCGAGCACAATAACACACAGAAAACATGATATCAGGTCTGCTAGCAGTAAGATACATTAATGATCCAATCATTTGACGATAGAGAGTGATATCGACAGCTGGTTTGTCTAGAGATGGGGTAAGCTTAGTGCCGAATGCCATTGGGACTTTGACTTTTGAGTCTCCCATCATACCGAACTTTGCTAGGAGAGTCTTTGTGTAAGCTTCCTGATTAATAAAGATGCCTTCGGGTCCCTGTCTTATGTTTAAACCAAGGAAAAAGTTAATAGGACCCATTGAGCTCATTTCAAACTTAGTCTCCATCAGCTTTCTGAATTCAGCCGTTAAGCTTGGATTCGTGGAGCCAAAGATGATATCATCGACATAAATTTGAACTATCATAAGGTGGTTACCTTCCTTTTTGCGAAAGAAGGTTGGGTCAACCGAACCTTGTTTGAATTTAGACATCTTTAAAAATTTTGTAAGCGTTTCATACCAGGCTCTCGGAGCTTGTTTAAGGCCGTACACAGCTTTATCTAGAATATAGCAATGATTTGGATGCTTTTCGTTCACGAATCCAGGAGGTTGCTCTACGTACACCGTCTCTTCAAGTTCTCCATTGAGAAATGCACACTTGACGTCCATTTGGAAAACTTCAAAGTTCTTGTGAGCAGCATAAGCTAGGAATATTCTGACAGATTCCAGCCGAGCTACTGGAGCGAAAGTCTCTTCGTAGTCTATCCCTTCCTCTTGACAATATCCCTTGACCACCAGACGAGCCTTGTTCCGTATAACATTACCTTCCTTGTCCATTTTGTTCCTAAAGACCCATTTGAGACCAACAACCGAAGCATCTGGAGGAGTTGGAATTAGGCGCCAGACTTTGTTTCTTTCAAATTCGTTCAACTCGTCTTGCATTGCTTGAACCCAATCAGAGTGGTCGAGAGCAGTGTTAACTGTCTTTGGTTCAACTTTTGATACGAATGAATTGAACATGCAAAACTCTACCTTTGAAAATAAGGAAGTCTGTTTTGCCTTCAGTTGTGATCGGGTCAGAACCTTTTCAGATACATCCCCAACTACCTGAGAGACAGGATGATCTCTGGTCCATTTGATAAGAGGAGGGTAATTTGGATCAACGGTTGGGTCTAAGTCGGCATTGATTATTTCTTCTAGTTTAGATTGGCTATCATAACCAAGTGTCACATCGTCATGTTGTACCTCAGTTGGTGTACTTTGGAAGATATGAGGTTCGTGTGATTCTAGTGGACCTGAGCTTGCTGGTGTTGAGACCTCTTTGGTTGAAGTTGTGGAATTTGACTCCCCCTGGACTTGAGCGTTTGGCTCCCCCTCGACTTGTGTGCATGGCTCCCCTTCGTCTTGTGTGCATGGCTCCCCCTCGACTTGAGCACTTGGCTCCCCCTCGATTTGAGTTTCGTTGGAAGGAGAGTCGTTACAGATTGATTCTTCTTCATACATTCTCCTTGCAGCATCTTCAACAATCTGCTCCATGTGATCAACTTTGTTATCTGCTGCACCAGCTTCAGAAAGTGAAGCATTCTCTGGTTCGTCAAAGAGCTCCAGAAATGTCTCGAATAGATTAGCAACCGAGACTGTAACCATGCCATTTGGAGGAAAGATTTCCCCAGTGATATTTTCTTTAGCCTGCAGCTTCTTGACATAGTTGTCGTCAAAGGTCACATAATACGTCTCTTCAATTTTTCTTGAACGCTTGTTTAGGACCCTGTATGCCTTGGATGTGAGAGAGTAACCCAGGAAAATTCCTTCGTCGGCTTTGACATCAAACTTGTTGCGGTGTTCTTTGGAGTTGAAGATGAAACACCTTGAGCCGAACACATGAAAAAATTTCACATTTGGCTTCCTGTTGTTCAATATCTCATATGGGGTGAGAGCGAACCTTTTGTTGAGATATGACCTGTTCTGTGTAAAACAAGCAGCACAAATAGCATCAGCCCAAAAATAAAGAGGTAAAGAAGCAAAACTTAGCATAGTTCGGGCAGCTTCACACAAGGATCGGTTTCGTCTTTCGACTATTCCGTTCTGTTGTGGTGTGTAGGGAGCTGAGAAATTATGACTAATTCCCTTCTCTGCAAGAAACTCTTCAAACTCCCTGTTCTTGAATTCAAGACCATTGTCACTTCGGATGTTGCGGACAACCTTTTTGAGCTGTACTTCAATTTGCGTAATAAACGTTTTCAGCTTTTGAGTCGCTTCAGATTTGAGCTTTAGAAAGAACACCCATGTAAATCGAGAAAAGTCATCAACGATAACAAGAATATACTTGCTACCACCGATGCTTTCGATAGATGAAGGACCACACAAATCAATATGAATTAATTCGAGTGGTTCAACAACTTTTGTATTGATAATAGATGGATGACTTTGACGACTCTGCTTTCCCATTTCGCATGCAGCACATAGATGATCCCTGTCGAACTTGAGTAATGGAAGGCCCCTTACATGACCTCCTGCAACAAGACGATTGATATCTTTGAAGTTAAGATGAGATAATCTTCGGTGCCACAACCAGCTTTCATCGGATTGCGCTTTTGACAATAAGCATACAGCTGGGTTTCCTTTGATGGGTTTCATGTTTAAGGGAAACATTTCACCCTTTCGCTCTGACTTGAGAATTATTTTATTTGACTTTTTCTCTATTATTTCTGAACCTTCATCATCGAATGAGACTTTGAGACCTGTACCTCCAACCAGTTGAGATACACTAATGAGGTTGTGCTGGAGTCCTTCCACATATGCCACCTTCCTTATTGAGAAATCCCCATTGGTTATCATTCCGTATCCCTTTATGGTGCCGAAAGAATTGTTTCCGAACTTGACGTTGCCACCATTTGCAAGCGATCTGTACTCCCTAAGCTCTTCTTTCCTCCCTGTCATGTGACGTGAGTAGCCACTATCAATGTACCATTCTTCATCAAACTGCTCGTCACTTATAACCTGTAAAATTTAGAGAGATTTAGGAACCCAAAGTTTCTTGGGTCCACGTGAGCTTTGCATGGAAACAGGAGAAATGAGAGAGATATCAACAAGAAAAGTTCTTTTTACGAGATTTGTTTTATCTTTCCTTTTAATGGTGTACACTTTTATTTTGTTAAGATTAGTAGTGTTAGATTCGGTCTTTGGAGTGGATTTATCGACTTTCTGCTTCCACTTTTGCTCAGTTGATGAATGAGATTTAGAACGAGATTGATATGAAACTGAGGGTGAAGAAGAATTAGAAGAATGAGAAGAATTAGACTTAGAAGGAGACTCTAGATGACCCTTTTGTTTTTGATCATTGGAGGGACCGACCTTAGAGTTTTGAACTCTTTTGTCTTCAGAACCGAACCTTTGTGTTTGGTTCGAGCCACTTTTGGAACAGAACCTTTGGTTCTGGTTGATATCCTTTTCAGAACCGAACTTCTGCTTTCGGTTGTTGTCCTTTTGTGAACCGAACCTCGGCTTTCGGTTTTTGTGACTTTCAAGCTTTTCTTCAGGAATGACTTCATACTTTAGATTCTTGTCTTAATGAGTGAAGTATGCATTCTGGGAACGCCAAAATTGTTTCCTTTCCGAAAGGTTCTTCCGGTATCTGATGTTCCTTTCTATCTTCCTGTTCCGCATCTGAGATGGTTGATGATGAACATTTGCTTTTGTTTTTGCTGACCCCTTGATTGGTTCCATTTGAACTGCAGTGGAATTATTTTGAGCTGAAGAAGCCGAAGGAATGGTTTCTGTTGGAGAGTGAACATCCTTCTGAGGAGTATCTTTTGTACCACTAGTGCTCGGCTCACTGAAGTTATTTGGCTTATTCAAAGGTTCGGGTATATATCTTCCTTTGCTCTTCCATGAAGTTCGTTCAGATAAACCAATGGTTTCGTCTGCATTATCAATAGGAGCTTCCCAGAAGTATTCATCACAGCCATCAGCATTGTCTTTATCTACAATGGCTGCAAGTTCGGCTGTTTGATGTTCAGTTACTCCTGTTACCTTGTATACTTGATTTGGAGTAGTCCTGACCTTTTGATACACAACAGCTTTCTCAACTAATTTTGGGGACTTTTGATGGGACAACCGAGCGAACTCTACCGAATTTTCAGAAATAAGATTCTTGTGATTTTCTGGCTCGGTTTTAATAAATTCTGAGCAGTCAACCATGTCCTCTACAGAAATTTCACTCATATTGTCATCCTCATCAAGCTCAGATGCATTTTCAACATCAATTTTGTTTTCTGAGCTTACTTTGGTGTTTAAAGAGTCAAATTTTTGTAAGGTTTCGGTCCTTAGTTTAAGTCTGTCATTTTCATCCAAAAGATTTTTAAGCATGAGCTTGTGGTCTTTAGATTTAATGAAGGACTCAATTTTGTCCAGTCCATACATGTATGTGGGATTTATGTCGTCAGACGATATCACACTTTCACAGTTATAAGCTTCGGCATCGATTTCATCTTCCTTAAATTCCAGGAAGGGCAAAATCATGCGGTGAATTCTTTGGCCTATTTCACAATCCAAGTGGAGCTGAGTAATATTAGAATACAGATGTTTAGCAATTAAACAAAAAACATTTCGTTGTTTTAACAATTTCAAATTGTCTCTTTGCAAATAAATGTTTTCATCTTTAACTCTGACTAATTCCGATTCCTTTAACTCTATCCACATTCTCCGCTCCTCACTCTTCGACGCAGCCCTGCTCAATTGATCAGTTAGGTTAGAATTTGTGACCCGAGTTTGAGTTAAGCTACTATCTAGATGAGATATTCTTGAATTGAAACTTTTTAGTTCTTTCTCATAAGAGGATGATGGTACTTTGCATGAAATAAAAACAGATTGTACCTTCTTTATCAGTTCATCCAGCTCATTGAACTGCTGGCTGAGTGGTTTGGCTGTGAAGCACATGTCCTCCTTTGCATTCTGTCCATCATGACCTCCATCGGTGTTGTATCCCCTCAATTGAGATACGTCAGAAACCATAAGGCATTTACCACCACTGCCTTCTTCCTTAGACACAAACGCCTTTCCATGAGTAGGCTGCCTCACTTCCTCGTCTTCTGAGTCAGTAGACCAGACTTCCGTGCTACCGAACTCATCACCTGGAACAGAATCCTGCACAATAAGGGCATTACAAGGTGGGTTAGCAGCAGACTTCTTCTTTCTCAACTCTTCTAGCCTTTTCTGCAACACAGCTTCCTCATTGTTTCCATCATCTTTCTCAGCCATTTTCTTGAGGACACAGTCCTTAGCATAATGATTTTTCCCACCACAGTAGAAACAGCTCACTCCAGAGTCGCCGTCAACCTTCGGTTCCTTCTTGTGCTCCTCAACTTTCGGTTCATTAACCACCTTTTCAGAGCTGTAACTTCCCTGCCAGTTTCGGTTTTTGTTGCAGGGAAATTTCTTCTTTATGAACCTTTTGGGATTGGATACCATCAAGGCATAATCTTCTGATGTGAGATCATATTCTTCCAGGCTGAGGTCTTCATCCTCCATGACAGCTTTACTTTTTGACAAGAGAGCCAACGAACCGAGACCAGAAACGACATTTTTCTCTTGCACAACGTTTTTCTCTTGAGACTTGAGAATTCCCACCAATTTCGCCAAAGAGTATGATTTAAATTGCTCATGGGCTTTAACTGTGGAAACTACTGCCCTCCACTCAGACTTTAGACCATTCAGGAATGTAACCTTCTGTTCGATGAGCTTCCTTTCGATATCATGTTTGATCATCTTGCTGAGAAGATGATTGAAGCGATCGAATGTCTGGGTTACAGATTCTTCAGCCCCTTGTCTAAATTCACCAAACTCAGATAGAAGCAGAGTTTGAATAGAATGTTCGAGATCTTCGTCTGTAGAATACAATTCACGAAGTCTGTCCCATACATCCTTCGCCGTCGTGCAAGAGCTAACCAGTCTGAATGTATCGGACTGAAGGGAAAACCGGATCAATCTTAGTGCTTTGATATTGCATTGTAACTTGTCTTTTTCATCTTGTGCAATGTCTTTCACGTCCTTAAGCAGATCATTGTATTCTTTTTGAGTTTTAATGACTCTGGATGTTGCAGAATGAGAAAACGGTCCGTTGGTGATGGCTTCCCAAATCAAATACCCATTTTCCTCCGACCCAATAACGTAGTCTTCGAAATGATGTGCCCATACTTCATAATCGTTGGTGTATAAGATCGGAATCCTTGTCGTCGAACCAATGCTGTTTGAAATATTGATAACGTTTGATTGTGTCGCGTCCATTATGATCGTAAAAACCTGTTCAAAGATCAGACTTGTAATAAAGCAGATTAGGGCAAAATAATAAATATCAAGATACGTCAATAAAGATGACGGCTCAATAAATATTAATGATTGCGGAAAAACCCTAATGATAATCTTTTTCACAGAAAAGATGTGTATCAATTACACAGCCTCCCGCTCTGATACCAATTGATGAGATTAAAGTTTCTTTTTAATCTATGAAGATCGAAAAGATCTTGAACAAGTTATGAAAACAATGACGATATAAACACAGTAAAATTATAGAACAAGAATGAATCAAACGTGTCGAATGATTAAAACAAAATCCTCAGAAGAGCTCGATTAAGAACATCAACTGTAGAGGATTGGAAGGTTACAAGTATGATCAAAGAAACCTTTAGTCGTCTGGAAAATATCGTATTCTCAGATCTCTAAAAACTTAACCTAATATGCATGCAAGCATAAGCTTATATACAAAGCATAAATGACATACGGTTGGACAGGCCCAAACCGTAATACAAAGAATTATTAACAAACGAGCCCAAAAGACGCAATCTTCTAAGCCCAACACTATCTCTTATAGATTTTACATTACAAGAATGTATCTTTTCATTCCTAAGTCTTTCATTTTCGAAATACTTTCCAAGTCAAGGTGAAAAACACCTTGCATAGTCGGAATGTCATTTCAAATGATTAAGTATGTATCTTTCATACAAGATTAGGAATATCACTATCCTCCTACTAGATGTTAGTAAACACACATGTTCGTTTTCATTTTGATATAAAAGCATACCTTGTATCTTTACATTAAAATCAATATTCCAACCTTGAGATGTTTGTTTCATATCCATAAGTGGATTTTAAGCCTTACACATTTGGTCAGGAAAACATGGATTAAGAAAACCTCCAGGCTAAGCTATATAGATATCTTTTAGTATATATCTATTAAGAAAAGTGGTCTTTCTTGAAATCTATTTTCTATATCTCATATTAGGAATATGAAGCTATAGTAAATAATATCCTTTCATAGCTACTTTTGTAAATGTTTGATGATATTCAATGTCATGAGTATGATAAAAAAACTTTATATAATAAGTACTACTGAATGTGTATAATTACCCATGTATTTATTCTTCCTGGAAGAATCTCTTAGTCCTTCTATCCTTGCTATAGAGAGAAATATTAATCAAGCCCATACTTGATTATTAAACATGGATTACATCTGATTGTTCATGACTCTAAGTTATTTGTCAGATTCAAGATCTGATATAATATTTTGGTAGTTGATGGTGTAACTAGAAGCCATCAAGAACTCATCAATGAGAGATTCCACAATTCTTAAGTTATAGATGATTTCTACCATTATCGTGAACAATTTATGTTTATGAATAGCTATTATTCATGTTTAACAATTTCTAATGCCAACAATTGTTACATTAGGTTATGGTTCTTGAACTACTTCAACTTCCATGTGCCTCCCACTTGCTTTGTTATTAGAAGAGTGCTTTCTGCTAACTAATCTTTCAGAGGAATATAGGAATTTATTCTAGGTGGGTTTGTATATAATAATCTAAATTCCATTTTAGAATATTCTACAATTATGTAATTAGTTGGAGTTTGTATTCCTGGATACAATTAATAGTGATTGAAGTATAATCCCAAAAAGTAAAAACAGAGGACATTTCTACCAACTAGAAAGTAAAGTGTATCGAGTAAATTTTAATTTACCCTTTATCATCATGAAGGCTTTAGATGGTACTAGTGGGTTGTACCTTGTGCTTAATCATAGGCAATCATTAGAAAGGAAATCATACACCAAAGTGTATAGTACCTTAATAATTATTTTCTCTACACTTTAGTGAAAATATTATTAGGAATATTATATATATATATATATATATATATATATATATATATATATATATATATATATATATATATATATATATATATATATATATATAAGATTCACATATGTCAAATAATCTACATTATGCCTTCAAATATCCCTTTCTTGAAGTTGGAATATGTAGATTTCATTTATACAATAAAGATAACAATGTCACGGATAAGTTTGATTTAAAACAAGTTTAACTCAAAAGTGCTTGCATATACAACTTAATTTTATTTATAAAATATTGATATTTACTTTGTAACTCTATTAAGAGATCTAGTCTAAGAAATAGAAGTCAATCGTTTCAGAATATGAGTATTATCGTCTTGAAAAACGATCTAGTAAATAATCAATCATTTAAATAAGTAACCGAGACATAAATATTTAGACATGCTAAATTTAAAACGTACATTGTTCCAAAACAAACATTGTTTTATATTAAAATCATTTTATGTTCTAAGCATAAATTATAAACTAAACTTTGAGTGTGTAGTTCCAACTTGCTTATTCTCAGCTAGTTACTCTTCTGTAAATATTTGCAATCAAGTTACAAATATTAGATTAACATTTAAGTACCATGTACTTGAGTGTTACACAAAAAGTATAAGTTCTATCCTGCAAACACATGAAGTACTAGTCTCTTCCAGACTTTCTTTCTAGATGTAACAACCTAATTTTCATGTCTAAAAATTTCATTTTTAAATCAATACTTGGGAAAAATATTTGTAAATAAAACATTGTCTGATCAAATCATCTCACAGTCATATATCGTGTTTGAAAACCAAAATATGAAAGTAACTGAATATTAGAGTACAAATCCCAGAACAATTTCGTAAGGCGGAAAATGGTGTATGTGTATGACGTGTCGCTACCGTGCCAAATCCTTCCCCTTTGATGAAGAGGTACCTGAAACCAAACTGAAAACTATAAGCACAAAGCTTAGTGAGTTCCCCCAACATACCACATACAATACAGTCATATAACATACAGTACAATCATATAACATACCATACTTGTCAAGCATTTTTGGGGTGCCCGACCTACCCGGTACGGCCATTCTAGGGTGCCGACCTACCCGTGCGGCCATTCTGGGGTGTCGACCACCCTTCGGTCCTAACAACCGAACCTCGGGGATTGTTCCACCCCTACCACTACTACTATCACATATCATAACATAACATACTATCAGACATATCCGGGGTGTCTGACTACCCTTCAGTCCTAACAACCAAACCCGGGGACTATTCCCCTCCTACTACCCCTAGCACATATCTCAGATCATGCTAGCATATAATCATGACATCACATACTATGAGATGTATCTGGGGTGTCTAACTACCCTTCGGTCCTAGCAACCGAACTCTACTACTATAACACATCAAGCTAGCATATAACATATCAGGTAGTAGCAAAACTAGATGATATCACAAAGACAATCAACTAACACACAACTCCTACTGGTGGGCCGGCATTGTGGTTGTAGACCCACCACTACTGGAAGGTAACTCACCTCGAAGTAGCTGCTGATCTGCATGGGAACTGTCTGTTTGCTACTGCTGCTCAGGAAATTTTCCGGCTGTAATTCCCACGAAACACTCAATCAAACACTGCTAACTGTCCTTAGGGTAAAATGACCATTTTACCCCTAGCCAAGTCAAAAGTCAAAGTTAAGGTCAACTTCCAATTGACCCGACTCGTCGAGTTGGGTCGTTAACTCTTCGAGTCCTTATCCAGTCAGTTGTCCTCACTCTCGTCCTTACTCATCGAGTTAGGCATTGACTCGACGAGTTCTCCTTTTAAACAGATATCCAGTAGTCCTTCATTCGAGTCGCCGAGTTGTATGAACAACTCGTCGAGTTCATCTTCATCCGATGAACACTCTGTTCCGTGACTTGCCGAGTTGTATGAACAACTCGTCAAGTCTATTCTTCAGGCAAGAAGATTGCCTTAGACTCGCCGAGTCCCTCCATTACTGAGTCTGGCTTCTGACTCACTGAGTCCACTTATAGCTCACTGATCCCACTAGGCGTAACTCAAAAGGTGAAAAACAGGGACTCGCAATTCGACTCGCCGAGTCCGAAGAACGACTCGTCGAGTCGCATGCATGCAATTACTATATACTCGATTCTACTTTAATCCAATGCATTCCATTCATAGATCTGGGTTCTTAGGGTAGGTTTTACACGTAATGTTTCCAACTTTACATGTATTCATGCACCGAAAGGGAAATAAGAGGCTTAAGACGGACTAGAAGAGTAGATCTAGGACTTATACACAAGTTAGGCTCATAAAGGCAATAGATCTGAGCTCCTAGAGTTCAATCATGCCTAGATCTGAAGTCCCTTAACACTATAAGCTCATTACTCAAAGATCAAGACTAAAAGAGGACTTAAAATGACTATCTTAAGCTCTTAAAGAGATAATAATAAAGGAATAGAGAGGGTTTCGAGTCTAATACCTCTAGAAGCTCTGAAATGGAACAAGATTCTGAATCTTCTTCCTTTCCTCTTGATCTACCTTTTTCTTTTCTCCAACACTTCAAGGGATTTCACCAAAAGCACTCAAATTACTAGAAGAAGGGTTAGTGTAACATCCATATTCGCAGGTATATTATTTTATTCATTTATTTTGGACTTTGTAGAGGGACTCGGTGAGTTGGTGCTTAGACTCACCGAGTAGGTTCACGGATTCTCATTCGGGTTCATGACTGGACTCGGCGAGTCCATGTTGTTTAATGAAACCCTAATTTCTCGGGTTTGGGAGCTATTTAAAGGACCTTAGGGCTGTCATTTGCGGCTACCAAACCCCATAGAGAAACCCTAAGAGATCTAGAGCGATTGTGATAAAGGAGAAGCCACTTTTGATCATTTTGTTGGTGTGATTACAAGAAGGAGGTGACCAAGGAAAGAGGAGGTTCAAGGAGGAGTGGTTCTAATGATTTCAGAGTTTAGAGACTTCATCTTGAGGTATTTATTCGGACCTTCTTTAGATTTGGTGTTGATTCTTAGAGTTAGGGTATTCTAACCCCCTTTAGAGAATGAATATGTGGAGCAATTGGTCCCTTCTTGAGTTTATGCTTTGGATCTGGACTCAAAGAGGTCCAGAGACCTTAACCCTTGGAGATTTATGGGTTATTTTGGGAGCCATGAACTTAGAAGGTTATTTTTGGGGCTAAATCACCATGTGAGACCATCTAGATGCTATATGAGTGTCAAGGTCTGAACTTTACGTGATTATCATGCTTGGGAAGGTCAGATCTATGTATTTAAGGAACAGACCTGACCTCAGGAGGTCAATGGAATTTGTGCATGGCATGAACTCACCGAGTCGAAAGATCAGACTCGGTGAGTAGGGTTAGGGTTTCCCATAATTCACTCAATGAGTAGACATGCCAAGTTAGGGAAATAACTAAGTGAGTCAGAGGGGCATTAGAGGACTGGAGTTCAAGGTGGAACTTGCCGAGTTGTTCTTGAGACTCGGCGAGTTGAGTCGGGGTGGCCCTGCGATTCATGCCAGGTGTAGCTCGTCAAGCAAGGGGAAAGACTTGATGTGCCAAGCGAGACTAGAGAGATAGTGGACACGTGTAGACTCGCCGAGTCGCCCAAGTGCACTCGATGAGTAGGGTCAAAGTTTGACCGTTGACTTTTGGTGACTTTTAGGGATTGGTCAACAATGGAGCCGTTGAGCCAAGAGAGGGGTAAAATGGTCTTTTACCCTTCTGAGGATGCCAAGAGAGAGTTGAGTCTAGTCTCGAGAGATATATTTATTATAGTATTTACCTTATGTGATCAGGCGGAGGCTAGACTATATTTCTACCGAGTCAGAGATTTACCGAGATATTTGAGGTGAGTCTTCTCACTATACTTTACCTTGAGTGGTAATTAGAGTCATGTGACAAAGTTATTGTATGCTATTTATGTGATGCGTTGCACTGCATTATTTCTATGTGATTTATGCCATTTGTATATAAGAGTTAGAACCAGAAGGTTCACAGAGTTAGGAACAGAGGGTCCATAGAGTTAGGGCCCAAGGGCCCACAGAGTTATAGCCTTGAGTGGCTAGTATGTGTTATGTGTGGTATTTTGGGGAACTCACTAAGCTTCGTGCTTATAGTGTTTTATGTTATGTGTTTCAGGTTTTCTCAAGATCACGGGATGGCACCGGCTCGATTGTACACACCAGAGGAAAAGTTTGTTTTGAGGATCCTGGTTATTAAGTGATTGAACAAAAGAGTCATGCATTGTAATTAAAACAAAAAAGGAGATTTTTATGAAAAGTTTTAAGGAGATAAACTATTTTTAAATCAAAATTTTGTTTTGAAAAATTTCGGTGTTACAGTTAGGGCTTCGTGAGGGAGTGTTCTGGACGTAATGGGGCCGTTATGGGGCACAAAAAGATGTTTAAATAGGGTGCAAACCTTTGAAATTAGGGTTTCATCCAGACAGGCGGACTCGCCGATTCTCCAACTTAAACGTGCTCAATATCTCGTCTCTACTCGGCGAGTCGGGCCTACAACTCGCCGAGTTCCAGCTAAAAATGCCAAAAATACTTAGAATAAAAAATGCATACTAGAAACTAGGTGCTACACTAGATAAGAGGAGCAGTTCTCTACTAGTGTCCAGTTCCTTCACAAAAAAAATAAGATCCATCTATGTGGGCCTTATTGAATTTCATGGGCTTAAAGGTGTTTAGCTCATAAACCATGGGCCTTTTAGATCACACAAGGTGACCCATTTAGCCTTGCATAATTCCATTGTTTAAATTAGCTTTAATAAAATATCATTGTATTTATTGGAATATTTCTTGACCTGTTATATCATCAGATATATTCTTTAATTATCCAAGACTTCCTAGAAGTCATGAATAACTATTCCTAGCTTCATGTTAGAAGCATCTTGAGCATCACAGTGATGCCTTTACTAGGTAACATATTTAGGTTTATTACTCAAAGTAATTTGTTTAGGATTTGGACCTTTAAGTGTATACAATTTCATATCTCTCACGAGATTGTCTCTTAAGACATGAACCTGTTCATTGAAGTTGTATTTATTGAATGGTATTGTTTCACTAAGTCATTTAAAGAGAAATGACATTTCATGGTTATGAGAGTGGATTATATAACTTCAAAATTTTAAAAAAAATCAGTTAGTATTTTCAATATTTAATCTTTAATAATTAAACCCTTTTAGTTTCTAAAAACATTAATTATCAAAGTCTACGATCCATGTTGCAAAACAAATAAATGGTTAGGTATCCTATATCACATCCATCCGAATTCAACCCGATAGATATCGATTATCAAATATATCTTACAATATAATTCCTAGATTTATGGGATCACTAATAACAAATTTCATTAGACATGTTTGATTCCATCTATGCCTTAGAACTCTCTTGCTTAGGTATCCTTTATCACAAGAGATTTCTTATCAAATCATACAATTTGAAAAACTTGTGTAATCGGCGTATAACTTGGTTATAGAAATCGCGAAGACACCTTGGCCATCAAAAGATAACACTATTGGTTAGGCATCCTTTATCCCACTAGTGCATATAAGAGATGTGCGAGTGTTCTTTAAAAAAAGGTTTACATAGATTTGAGGTTTGTAAGGGGTCTTTGATGTTTTTTATAATTCTAGTTTACATGTTATGTCATGGCTATCGCATGCAATCAATAAACCATGGGATACGTTAAAAAAATATTATTTCATGTAAAATCTCATTTTTAACAATGTTCTATATATAAAAGCAGGTTTTGATATTATTGATGCGATCAAAGTTTTAAATTTATAACTAGTATTAAGTTATATCGTTTGAGCGCTTTAGAACATTTGGAAACCTTTTAATAAAACTTCCTTTTATAAAATAAGGTTTAGTGTTTTATAAGTTTACAAATCTTTATTTTAAACTTATACAATTTTAATCCCGAAATTTTACCGATTACTAGTTTTAACGATAAAGCTTGTTTTATTGTAAAACTATTTTAGCATCTAATGTTAAAAGGTAAATTTCATTAAAACCAAACTCTTTGTGATGTTTATTTATGTTCAAATATTAATTTGCATTTGAAAAACTAATTTACCAACCACAACATAATAATAATAATAACATAAACATAAAATATCACAAACATGCATAACAATGATAATATATGGGAAGAAACCAAGCCATTAACTAGTAATAATTTTGTGAGCTATTGCAAAATTATTAAGTCCATTCCTAAAGGGACATAAGGGACCTTTATCTTGTAAAGTCTTCATGTGCTCCCACTTGCTTCAACACCTTGTAGCAAGTTTATAAAAATAATTTTATAAAGTTTGAGCAACTTTAATAAAATCAACTTTATAAACTTTTGATCTTCAAAATGGTCACCATCTTCATTCTTGTTACATTTTTACAAAATAAACTATTTCTAAAACTAATCTATTACTTACAAAAATTAACAAAAGTAAACTACCTATTTAATTATTACATAACATATAAATAAATAAATAGTTACAACCATTTTAAATAAATCAACACATGCAACAACATAAAGGTCCATGGCTAGTTTATGTACAACATACATATTTATATACTTAAAAATATATAAAACAACTCATTGTTTTTCTAACACAACTTTTATGACCAAAAAGATGCATGTAAACTTTTGATCAAAAATAACAATTATAAGCATTTTAAAGTTGTCATAGAAAATATGTATGGATTTTCTTGCAAAGAGAAAACCATCTAGGTTTTCCAAAAACAAAGATTTCATCAACTAAAGAAATCATCTAACTAATCTTGCAAAAATGTCTGTGATACAAATTGTTGGGTTTTTATTCAAAAATCCGGTTTCACAACCGATAAAATTGACAAGAGAAGCTTTAAAAAATGTTATATAAAATTAAAACAATTTTACCCACCAAGAATCATTTTGCAAGAGTTAGAAAAATTACAATAACCATATAAGGGAAAGCATAACAACATTTGAAGACTTTGATTCTCCTAGGAGGTTGGAAGTTGATGAAGCGTGGCATGAAACTCTACAACAAGAGTTCACTACAGGTATCCACCAAGCAAGAGTAGAACCATAAAAACATGCTAGTATTCACTTGTACTTTGCTTTTCATAAGCCTTTGAAATATATGTCAAATATATGTTCAAAGGTGAAGCAACAAAGGGACTTTTTCTAGCAACAGAATGCAAGAGAATGGAGGAGAAGAAGAGGGTTTAAATCTCAAAATTTGGCAGCCCTATATGAGTACCATGCTCACGGTTTTGCTAGCCAAGAAGAAGAAGAATGAAATCTTTCAAGCATACTATCTAACCTTCCATGACCTCCTTTATATAGAGGCCAAAAAGCAAATGGAGGAAACACAAAAGTGAAAGGATGGGACAACACTCTTCCAAGGCATGGGACATACTTTACACAAAGTAAAAAGTGCACCATGCTTTTGTCTCGTATTCAATTTTCGAGATTAGCTAAGCATGGGGCTTATATTAAACAATGAAAAAGAAATCTAGCCTATATCTTAAGTCAAACCGGCCATAAGGTCAAGGAGACAAAAGGTGATGGCGAATTTCTTTATTCACGGCTAGTTGAGTGTTTATATAAATATACCAACTTTATATAATAGCTTATCATTTATATAATGTGTTTCTAATATTTATATAACATATAACTAGTCATATATGTATGAATATCTCTTTTGTATAAAACTACATTTTATATAAATAAACTCTAACTAGTTTATTAATATATAAATACAACTTATAAATAATCATACTTTATGATATATTTCATAAGTTGGTATTTCTCCAATAAATATTTTTTTCACAAATAATAAATTCTCAATTAGTAAAATATTATTGTCATGAAATAATAATTTTCCAATTAAATGCAAGTGTTGATATATTTATTAATAATTAAATTATACTAATAAATAATCAATTGACGGTAACTTGCTATATGGTGTGACCCTATAGGATCATATATTATTATCAATAATATTGTATAACGACTCTTGGGTATACTAGATCTTTCAGCCTCCCACTTGCACAAGACTCATCATAGATTAATATAGACAGTGGTGAACATCTCGCAACATTTAACTGCGGAAGAATGCCATTCATCAACATCCAATACCCAAAATCTTTAAGCTTCAATTAATGTGTTAATGTAAGTTTATCAATTATCCCTTTGTTACAGACATCCTGTTGAAACATGAGCCTTGGATCACAATCAATTTCATTTGTAATTCAACTTTGGGTAATGTGCATTAGATGTGTAACTCTCAAAGAATAACAGGAACAAATCCCATCTTGACTACATAAGCCTCTTGCATAGTTCACACCAAACCCGAATATGACTTTTATAACTGTCCAGTCAAGGAACAACATTTGGCCATATCAAAGCACATTACTCCCTATACTTAAGTCCCACTATATATATTAGGTGTAAAAGATACAAAGATAGTACCTTTTAATCATGTATTACTCACGACTGCGATCTATGAGCTGATCTTGATGTCGATCCGTTTAGTACTAGTTCTCTGACAAGTACCTATGAGACTTGGTTACAACCACTTGGCTACTTTCATCTTGTGAGAGTCAACCAATCCATTTCATATTAGTCTTACTTCATTATCGTTCCTGTTGGGATTAAAACCCTAATTGAGATTTGATGAACAAGATGTGGAAAATAAGAACAAACAAAAATATGAAGATTATGTCGAATGATCACTCGATTTATTGAATTGTGAGGAAAAAATTACACTTAAGAAATAAGAATCTAACTTTACAAGAAACCTCACAACGTGGTGGCTACATTTTGCCTCACTCTCTTAACACTAATAATGAATAATACATGACTATTTACAGGGAAAAGACAAGTCTTGGGCTTTTAACCTAGAATTCGTCAAAGGGGCCCGTTGCCATCATCCATGGAGTGCTTTGAAACCCTACAATCTCCCCCTCAAAGTATGGAATGGATTAAAATGCTTTAACTTCCAAAACAAGCATCTGGCAAATAAAAAGATCTGCAACGAGGAATATATGAAGCAATCCATGAATCTTGATTCTTCAATAGTCTTCAAACACGGGCTCTAGGATATATATAAATCAGGTACTGAAGTAATGTCTTTAAACTTCATTTTCGAATGTAATCCCAAAGAATCTTCACGAAAACCAAACCCGCCATAAAAACCCATTTCAGAACAAAGAAACCGATTCACTTATTGTCTTTGATGAGCTCCCCCTCCAAGTCACAATGATCTTCAAATAAGCTAATGATATAAGCCATCAAAAAAATATCATGTAACAACCCAAACTTTATGATTCGTAACGCCACTTGATCGAGAAAATACAAGAAGTCGGAGATATAACAAGTCCTTAGCAGAGCTCGATAAAGAACTTCCGCTGTAAAGGATACTTCTCTGTAAAATCTTTAGCAGAGCTCGATGAAGAACTTCCGCTGTAAAAGCTACTTTCATAATTCTACCACAAGCTTTATAAAAAATCATCAACTTTGAAAAGTCACAAATCCAATTTCGAATGGCCATACCAAATTCTCCCCCGATTTATAATCAAAAAAATGATTATAAAGCCTTCAAATGGTCATGAGAATGATCTTGAATGGATAAAAAATTACTATGCTCCCCCACGACAAAAAGATATACACAATAAAGTATAAAATCCGAAAAAATCGTAAAAATTTGACGTTATCACGAAAAACGACTTTCCGAACCGCCAAGACTTGATGGAATCATTATTTTGCTGTTCACGAAAAAATATGAGCGTTGAAAAATCCAAAACTGTTCACCGGCCATCAAAGTAGTAAACTTTTCTGAATATTGGGCCGAAACTGTCACTTGCTGAAATATAGGGGTTGGAATGGTAATTCTGGATCAATACACCCCTTTATTTGTAACAATTTCTAAGATTGGTGCAAAAATATTAAACTGTGAAATCAACAGGGACCAAAAGTGTCAATTCGCTGAAGTTGTAGAGACCAATAGTGAATCATTGAGTCATCTTCCACAAATTGATATCTGATGAAGCTTGTTATCGTGTGACGAATCAAACAACTCCCACTTACTTTTGTTCCAAGAAAAAACATACGAATCTAAGTTCGTTCCGAGCACACTGATACAAACACGAATCCAAGTTCGTTCCGAACATCACATTAGCGACTGCGAATTCTAGATGCGAAGCACAGTGTGAAACAAGACAGCCCTGATTCCTTAACCTTGCGCTCCGAATCAATCGATCACAAACACGATACAAATCATAGTTAAACCAAATCCAATCAAAGGTTCTTGAGATGAATCCGAGTCCAGTCCCACCTTTCGTTCCGAACCAATTGACCACAGACCCGATGTGAATCCATGTCAACGAATGTTCATGAAAGAGGAGTGTGCGCCCATAATTCAATTCCAAATCTAAACGTTTGCAGGTGAATCCATTCCTAATTTTCACTTTTCGTTTGACTGTTGTTCTTCCCAATTGGTTTCCAGCTCCGATTTCACTTGTTCGTAGGTAAGGTTTTTCACACCGATTTTGACATAAGCCCTGATTCCAAGATCCATTTTACAACGAACCTATTGATGAAGACCCAATTCTGTTCTAGTTCTGAATGCTACCAAATTGAATGCCAATTACAATTCACATGACATTCGTATCGATTAAATTCATAGGTGAAATCATACGTTCCAATTTTGACTTTTATTTCTTTAACCATCAACATCAAAACTTAGTTTTGTTCATCCAATCTTCGTCTATTCAGCACTAGTGGTCGAAATAGCAATATAACAACCATCAAATCGCCCTTTCAAAATCGATTTCCATATCAAGAAGATTTATCACAACCATAACAAACGATCGACCATAATCGATATTAAATAAATCATACAACTTGGATTTCGACTGTTAGACTCCAACAAGACATACAAAAAACTTGTGCGACAGGTGAGAACAGGAAACAGAAGCATCCGCGAAAACTTTTTGTTGGGATTAAAACTGAATATCCTTAGTCGATAGCCACATATGTTGAAATTGACAAACAAGAATGATTGAATTGAGCACAAAACAAGACGCAATCGAAGACTCAAATGTAATATTAGGGCCAATGAAAAAAAATGGATCGATAATAACATGTAGACCATGAACAGTGAATGACCAAGAGATTGGCCAGATCAAAATCAGATTCGAATAGATCCAATTGAGTCGAAACAAAGGGACTTTTGGATTTAAGCAAAAGAACAGATCTAATATCAATAGAAGAACGAATCATATTAAAAAAAAATACCAGTTGAACAGTAGAAGAATACCAACACCATAAATCTTCATGAATAGTAACTTGAACAGAATTTTGATTCCAAAACGCCAAAACATCAATAATCTTCAATAACTTGTGCAGAAAATCATCAAATCAAGAACCGATACTTCAAAAATCAATAGATCTTCAAAGACCCGCTCTGATACCACTTGTTGGGATTAAAACCCTAATTGAGATTTGATGAACAAGATGCGGAAAATAAGAACAAACACAAATATAAAGATTATGTTGAATGATCACTCGAGTTATTGAATTGTGAGGAACAAATTACACTTAAGAAATAAGAATCTAACTTTACCAGAAACCTCACAACGTGGCGGCTACATTTTGCCTCACTCTCTTAACCCTAATAATGAATAATACATGACTATTTATAGGGAAAAGACAAGTCTTGGGCTTTTAACCTAGAATTCGTCAAAGGGGCCCATTGCCATCATCCATGGAGTGCTTTGAAACCCTACAGTTCCCACAATCATTACCGACTATGAACCTTTAGAATAATAAGATTATTCATGGATTAAGCATGTTAATATATCACACAACAAGTATTAATGTAATGATCATATCCCAATATATCAAAAAATTATTTGATAGTAGTTGTTACTGTTGGATAAGGTTTCTAAGTCTATAACTATTTTTGGTATGTACTTGACCCGACCCGGCATGGTCTATTTGGGTTGCATGGCACCATGCAATTGGATAGACTAAATGACAGAAATAACACTTGTGGTTTATTAATATATTAATCATTCTAATATATTAATAGTATTATTTAATTAGTTTGATAAAGAATTAATTAAGTGATCGAAAGATAACTAATTAAATATATGAGTTGATTATGTAAATCATCCATAACTTGTATAGTGGGCTAAGAGGTTCCATGGATTATCAAGTTGAGTTAAACCCATAGGATACTCCATGGATGAACCATGGGAGTTACAAACCCATGGGTCATGGAAATGAAGAGTCATGACACATTAGGGTTTACATGGTGTAACCCTGGATGTGTCAACACTATATAAGGAACTCATTCTCCACCAAAAATTGGCTACACTAAGAAACAAGAGGGCAAGAGCCGATTTTGCAAGTGTAAGATTCTCTCGATGTTTACTCCTTTGCATTTGGTGTTGTGTGAAGCATTTGGGGCATCACACTTGGGGTGCTAGGCTCACAAGGTTTCAAGGATCATGATCATCAACAAGGTAAGTTATTCTATCTTTCATTCAAGTTAAAAATGTTCCCCATGTATGCTAGATAGGAATATAACCTTGGAATTCAACTTTGCATGATAATTACACAAGCATAGATCCAAGGTTATTAGGGTTGCAAGTACACTTTGGAAGTGTTAGAATGCTCAAAACCCATCAGTGGTATCAGAGCCTAGGCTTGTTTGTTGATTTTTTGTGAAAACTGCTTGAAAAAATCATTTTTCTGTTTTCTGCTCGTATGAACTCGCCGAGTCCATGGGGGGACTCGACGAGTCCATGAAAAAATGCAAGCTACTCGTCTAGTATGTTCTTGAACTCGATGAGTAGAGGCTGCAGTTTTCAAAATTTCAACATTTGTTGTTGGAAATGGACTAGAAACATTACCCTAAACTGTTTTGGTGTTTTAAAACTTGTTTTAGATGGTGTAATGTTTATGCTAATCCATTTACAATGGCAATTATCAAAATTACAAGTTTTTAAGTGTAATTTTTTATTCTTGAAAGTGTTCATATTCATGTTCTTGAACTTATGAAGATTAGATGATCATAGGAATTGCCTGTAACCTTCATCGTAGTTTAATTCATGATCATAATGTGTTTTAATGGAGTCCATAACTTGTCCTCAAGTTATGGAAAACTAATAGTCACACTTTTATTAAAGTCATTAAAAGAACACAAGAGTTATAAAAAATGAAGAGTCTTCATTTTTATTACTCAATTAATTCATAAGTTATAAGAAATAAAAAGTTTTGAAAGTTTACAAAACTTGCTCTCAAGTTTTGGAACAAGTAAAGTCTTGATTAAAACTTTAGTTCCAACCTTTAGAATTTTAAAAGTTAAAATTCAACCCTTATACTTTATAATATTATAAATTAATAATATATATATATATATATATATATATATATATATATATATATATATATGTATGTATAAAGTCAAGTCGTGTTACCACTAGTAGGGCTCATTCATGAAGCCGATCTATAAGGGGGGGGGGGGGTATAAGGTTGTTGCCTATAAAATCGCAACTTAATGGGTGTCCACTCTCACCAACCACTTCCTTGATCAGTGGAGGGTCGTTAGCCAAACGGGTAGGACAAGGTCTTATAAATTCTCATTAAAAGTATGATGAATATTACAAAGTAACTAAATGCTTTTATTAAATTCCTAATCTTAGTTACTTTAGGAAAAATGTGAATAAGGTGCAAATCCATGAAATTACACTTTACACTTTGTTTAAGTCGTTGGTGGAGCGTGTGTAGTTAACCGACACACTAACTTGGACTTACCAAGGTAGGTAAAGGGTGACTTAAGGTTTATCATAGTATTGGTGGAGCGTGTGTGGTTTACCGGCACATCAATTAAGTGATAAACTTTAAGGGTACCAAGTGATTTGCATGGTTACTTCACACCTCGTTTTGGGATCCTCGGTATCCCAATCTCAAAACTTGGAGGTAAAACTCGAGATTGAAACTTTCCTTTCAAAAGTTCATTGAATCTCAAAAGAATCTAGGAATTTCTAAGAGCCAATTAAAAACCTAATAATTATATTTTGTTTTTCATAGTGGAAATTGGTGAATCGTCATTCACCTACCTTTCAAATATGTTATAGCTTGGATTATGACATACCTCTTCTAAGTTATAATATATTGTGATTGGATCCTAGCCTTAATATTACATTTGTGTGTTTTATGAAGGACTCTCTTAATATCTTAACTAATCTTGTTCTCTTCTTTCAGATGTCTTCAAATAATGCTCCTTCTAGCTCTAATCCTAATGGCTCCTTTACCCTTATGAACTTGTGTGGGAAAGTCACTTTTGAGGGATCCAACTTCAATGAATGGATCAGAAACATCAGGATGAGTACCCTCTATAAGGACAAAGAATATGTCCTTGACAAGGAGCTTAAGGAGATTGATGAGACCACTGCAACTCCCCAGGAGATCGCTGACTTCTAGGGACATGAAGGGATGCTAAAAATTGGCATGCATCATATTGGCCACCATGACAGCGGAACTCTAAAAGTCCTATAAGGACTTCTACCCTTTTGAAATGCACTAAGATCTGATGGAAAGATACCATCAAAGTTCGTGACAAGAGAGGTATGAAATCATGTTCTCCATGATAACAACCATGATGAAGGACGGAGAATCCGTTGCGAGCCACATGCAGAAAATGAAAAGGTATGTGGATCGATTGTTGAAGCTTAATGTGAACTTCCCTGAGGAGCTTGCAATAGATATCATTTTGCACTCCTTACCATCGTGCTATGATCAATTATGCATGATATATCACATAAATAAGGAAGAGGTCACACTCAGCAAACTTCAGAGACTCCTCAAGACCGCAGAAAATAGGTCTTAAGGGTAAGTCGGCTTTTAACACTTCTACTCCAAACTCCACCCCGGTTTTGGCAATCGGGAAAGGTCGAGGGAAGAAGAGGAAGATCTCTTCGAAGGGTACCAAGGCTAGGACCCTTGATGGCTCTTCTTCAAGTGGAACCAAGAAAGGTTTCATCGCTCCTTCGTCTGACCCAAAAGAGGTTGAATACTTCTGTTGCTGTGAAAAGTCACATTTAAAGCGGAATTGCCCAAAATACCAGCAAGATGTGAAGGATGGGAAAGTTAAACCCAACCATGCAGGTATTTACACTATCTTATCAAATAACTCACCCCATTCTAACTCTTGGGTCCTTGATACGAGTTGTGGTATTCATATTTGTTCGAATTTGCAGGGACCAAGAAGAAGTGAGAATGTGGAGCATGGAACAATAAACTTAATCATGGGGGATAGGAAAGCTTTACCTGTCACCAAGATTGGAGTTTATACTTTATCGCTAAGTAGTGGGTTTAGTTTAGATTTGAATAAATGTTGTTATTCACCAGAAATGGCAAGAAATATTATTTCCTTTCATTCATTGTATAAACAAGGTTTAACGTTTTCATTTGATAATGAAGTTGGTTCGATTAATTCTTTCTTTATTAATGTTCTTTATTTTAAAGTATTACCTTGTGATGGTGTGTATGAAACTGTATTTGTGGTTAATAACTTAGGAAATAATGTATTGTGTATTGATTTTGTTAATGATAACAACTTGGATAAAGCATCATTATGGCATTGTCGTCTTGGACATATAAGAGAGAAATTCATAGGCCCACTCCAAAAGGATGGAGTCTTGGAGTCATTTGACCTAAAGTCAGATGATAGTTGCGAGTCATGTTTACTTGGAAAAATGACAAAGTCACCCTTCACAGGTTCTTGTGATATGGGTGAAGGTTTGTTGGATCTTGTACACACGGATGTGTGTGGACCCTTCAAACATGCCACAAGGGATGCTAATCATTATTATTTGACTTTTACTGATGATTACAGTACATATGGATATGTCTACTTAATCAAGCATAAGTCAGAGACTTTTGAAAGGTTTAAAGAGGTTAAATAGGAAGTCGAGAATCAATTGGGCAGGAAAATTAAGATGCTTCGATCCTATCGAGGTGGTGAGTATCCTAGTTCATAGTTCCTCAACTATCTTAGGGAATGTGGGATTGTCTCACAATTGACACCTCCCAGGACACTGCAGTTGAATGGTGTGGCTGAGAGGCATAATCGAACCTTGTTAGATATGGTTCATTCCATAATGAGTCGAGCCTCACTACCAATCTCATTTTGTGGGTATGCCTTAGAGACTGCCGCCCATATCCTTAATCTAGTCCATACAAAGAAAGTTGCCAAAACTCCTCATGAGATGTGGACTGTTAAAGTACCCAAACTAGACCACATCAAGATTTAGGGTTGCGACGATTTCGTGAGACGCGAGACTCATGATAAGTTCGAACCTCGAAGCGAGAGGTGTATTTTCATCGGCTACCCACAACAATCCTTTGGTTATCTCTTCTACAGACCTAGTGAAAATGTGGTCTTTGTAGCAAGGAGGGATGTCTTTCGAGAGAGAATTCATAAAACAAAGAAACAGTGGGAGGAAAGTTGACCTTGAAGAAATTCAAGAGTCAAGTGGTGAAGGAACTTCAAACCCTAGCACTCAACTTGAGGAGGAAACTCCTGTTGAGCCAATCAACAAGTCTGTACCTCTGAGGCATTCCACAAGGGTTAGGAATGCACCCGAGCATTACTATAGATTCCATATTACTGCGGAAGGTGATAAACTTATCAGTGATGAGACACTGATCGGTCTGGATGAACCTAACAGTTACGTGAAAGCCATGGCAGGCCCTGAGTCAGCCAAGTGGAAAGAGGCAATGGACAACGAGATACAGTCCATGTATGACAATCAAGTTTGGAACTTTGTTGAGAATGTACCAGGTCGTAAGAATATAGGGTGCAAATGGATCTTCAAAAAGAAGACCGACGTGGATGGCAATGTACACACTTATAAGGCAAGACTGGTTGCAAAGGGTTTCTCACAAACTTCGGGAGTTGATTATGATGAGACTTTTTCTCCAGTGGCCAAGATTAAGTCTATTAGGGTTCTGTTAGCCATAACTGCATTTCATGACTATGAAATATGGAAAATGGATGTCAAAACCGCTTTCCTTCATGGAAAGTTGGCTAAGAATGTTTACATGAGTCAGCTAGAGGGTTTTGTCAATACTGAGTACCCTAATAGAGTGTGTAAGCTTGAGAAATCCATTTATGGATTAAAGCAAGCACCTTGAAAATAGAATCTTTCCTTTGATGAGAAAGTAAGAGAGTTTGGCTTTTCTAGGAGTAAAGATGAATCTTGTGTGTATGTCAAAGCTAGTAGGAGTATAGTTAGCTTTTTGGTATTGTATGTGGATGACATACTACTCATAGGAAATGACATCCCAGCTCTACAGAAAGTTATGTCCTGGCTTGTGAATTGTTTCTCTATGAAGGATCTAGGAGAAGCTGCTTATATTCTAGGGATAAGGATCTTGAGAGACCGGAGTAAAAGACTAATTGGACTTAGTCAGAGTACCTACTTGGATAAGGTGCTGAAGAGATTCGGCATGCAGGACTCCAAGAAAGGAGAGTTATCCATCCAAAGTAACGCCAAATTGAGTAAGACACAAATCCCTAGTATTGAGGCTGAGATAGCGGAAATGAGTCGAATACCTTATGCTTCGGCTGTAGGATCGATCATGTATGCTATGACGTGTACTCGACCTGATGTAGCCTTTGCCTTGAGCATGGTTAGCAGGTCTCAGGAGAACCCTGGCAAGGCACACTGGACTGCGGTAAAGAATATTCTCAAGTACCTATGGAGGACTAAGGACTAGGTCCTTACCCTCGGTGGAAGTGATGACTTGAGAGTTGTAGGGTATAGTGATGCTAGCTTTCAGACTGATGGGGATAATTTTCGCTCTCAGTCAGGCTGGGTCTTTACCTTAAACGGAGGAGAAATTTCTTGGAAGAGTTCCAAGCAAGAGACAGTGGCTGTTTCAACTTGCGAATCAAAGTATATAGCAGCTAGCGAGGCAGCAAAGGAGGCGATATGGATGAAGAAATTCATTCGAGACCTTGGACTTGTACCAGCTATTAAGGAGCCAATGAAACTTTTCTGTGATAGTGAAAGTGCAGTTGCCTTAGCCAAGCAACCTGGGGATCACGGGAGATCCAGATACATCGACATAAAATACCATTTCATCAGAAATCGAATAGAAGGACTCCTCGTGGAAAAGAGGGTATCATCAGATGAGAATCCAGCAGAACCCCTCACGAAGGGACTGACTCAAGTTAAGCATCTCCAGCATGCTCGGAGCATAGCGCTGAAGGATTATATTAGATTTAGTAGTTAGATAACCTCGAAATTTGTAAAGTGTAATTGACATTAGATGATGAATAAAAGGTGTTCAATTTAAGAGTAATGTGTTGCTATCGCTTGTCGATCGTTTACTATATTTCTTTTGCATGTTTTGACTTCCAGAATAATTATGTTTGGTATATCATTTTATTCGAACCTCCACAGCCAGTCATATATCGGAAGTAGGTATGAATCAAGACTGTCATGATTGGTTGCAGAATTCTAAGTTGTTGGACATGGATACAACAATCATGAGTGCTTATAAGTTCTGAGCATTGGACTCAACCCACGCTCACTGGAATCACTTCATGGAATTTATATCGAGTGATCGTGAGACGGTAATATCATATAAGTCTTCAAACCTAGAGATATGATTTGTTACGTATGAGTTGGTTATGCATTGATTGTATGAAAACGTATTGGTAACTCGATGTTATAAAATGTGCTATTGTGTATAATTCAATGAGTAGTAGAACAAACATATGAGTTGAAGTTTATCTGTTCCTTCTTGGATTAGAAGCTGATATTTGGGCCCCTCGATGATTTTTTTGTGACCTATGTACTGGGCCCAGATAGAACTAAGTTGATGTGTTCAATTAAGTTCTTTGTCAAACAAATCGGAAACCAGGAAATAAACTGCTGGATAGTAAGTAAGATATTGCTCCATGTATTTATCTGGCTGATATATAGAATAGAGGATTATATGATCACTTATCTTAAAAGAGCTACGATTTCTGATCAGTTCCTGAAGTCATACTTGCAGTTATAGTTATTAGACTTATCCAAGTGGAAGACTGTTGGATAAGGTGTCTAAGTCCATAAATATTTTTGGCATGTACTTGACCCGATCCGGCATGGTCCATTTGGGTTGCATGGCACCATGCAATTGGATAGACTAAATGAGAGAAATAACACTTGTGGTTTATTAATATATTATAAGTTTTAATATATTAATAGTATTATTTAATTAGTTTGATCAAGAATTAATTTAGAATTAATTAAGTGATCAAAAGATAACTAATTAAATATATGGTTTGATTATGTAAATCATCCATAACTTGTATAGTGGGCTAAGAGGCTCCATGTATTATCAAGTTTGGTTAAACCCATAGGATGCTCCATGGGAGTTACAAACCCATGGATCATGGAAATGAAGAGTCATGACATATTAGGGTTTACATGGTGTAACCCTAGATGTGTCAACACTATATAAGGAACTCATTCTCCACCAAAAATTGGCTACACTAAGAAACAAGCGGGCTAGAGCCGATTTTGCAACTGTAAGATTCTCTCGAAGTTTACTCCTTTGCATTTGGTGTGGTGTGAAGCATTTGAGGCATCACACTTGGGGTGCTAGGCTCACAAGGTTTCAAGGATCATAATCAACAACAAGGTAAGTTATTCGATCTTTCATTCAAGTTAAAAATGTTCCCCATGTATGCTATATAGGAATATAACCTTGGAATTCAACTTTACATGATAATTAGACAAGCATAGATCCAAGGTTATTAGGGTTGCATGTACACTTAGGAAGTGTTAGAATGCTCAAAACCCATCAGTTACAATGTTCCAATATCCAAATACTAAATTCAAATCAAAGTCCCATTACTAGAATAATAAAAGTCTTATGGCTTAAATGTGACCACTCATACTTAGCTTAATTGGAAACACTTTATTAATGGGTTTGACTAAATTTAATTTGTGTGAATTTCGCGAATACGATCTCCATATTTGACTTTCACTCTAGGTATAGTTAAATATCTTGGAGAATATGATTTGTGTTCTTTCGTGACATAAAGTCCTTTAATATAATGAACCAGTACCCGCGTAGAGCTGAACATACCTAACTCTCAAACTGATTTCCTAATTGACAACTGCCTAAGTTTGTCTATAAATAGCAATCCATACAACGAGCTAACAAATCTCTCAACAATTGATACTCAACCTGAGTGATCCTATCGGTTCCTCATCTATTCATTGGCATCCCAAAAGGAAAAAATGCCTATAACGAGCTCCTTGACCAACCACTTTCTACTGAGAGTCAACTCGTGTTTCTCTTGAATACATACATCCGATAGCCACTTACTCCACACCCCTAACTTGACCAAATCTTGAACGAGATCCCACATACCCACACTGCAGATCCCCATGAACCCTTCCTATGACAGCAAAAACTTGAACAGATCGATGATCTTCCAATCAGAATATCTAGTTCTCCCCCACTAAGTGTTCAAACTACCACCCACTAGTTTCGCAACCCAACCATATCTCCAAACCGAATCAACCAATTTTAAACCATCCCTGACTCTTAGACGGTATAACACACACAAGATTATCTGCTAGAAGAGGACCAAGCAAACCCTAGGATATTCCAAATTTAAGATGAATACGTCATAAAATTTTCCAATCATAACCACCTTTAACATTGGGGATTTCATGCAAATGTATAAGCAAAACACTGACTTACCGTCCAAAACATATGCTCCTCGCCTATAAACCTAACTGTCAATCTGATACCTGAATTGCCTATATCTAAAGAAAACATACCCTTGATCGCATCTCTAAGAATCCATACAACTACAATCCTCCTGCGCATTCTCATGATGTCATACAGACGCCAAACACTGCAACCGACTATTTGGTATCCTCCTAGAGTCAACCAATCAGCTTCCAATTACATTCCTCAAGCCGATCATAACAATGGTATCCTCCTAGAGTCCCACAACTCAAACGCACGGCCTCAAGCAAGGCATTCGAGATATTAAAACCAACAAACTCACCTACGTCTACACTATTCGAACCCAAACTTACATTGCCATTGAGGGCAAAAATAATTACCAGACCCATCCTCATGCCTGAACAATCATAACCAAAATATTGATAGATATGGAACGACTACCATGAATCATGATATCAAGCCATGCTATCTTCCCCAACCAGACCTTAGATTCCTCAAAATTTTCCTCGATTCGAGTATGGATCATGCGCTTCAAGTAGTACTGGCCTAATACTACCTTCCACACCTATCCATACTTTCCTCAAGAATCATACCAAGTCTTCTAAGTCATCTACTCAGAATAATACTCCTAATACCCGCTTAACAACATAATTCCGCACTAAAGCACTTCCTAGGCTCTCCTAGGATTCCCCACCCCTGCCATCAGCTGTTGAAGAACCCTTATTATTGTCAGTTGACCACTTCATGAATAGTATTACGTGCAACAAAGCTTAAGTAATCTTTCGACTAAAAGACCCAACCCTACAATAGTTACACTTAGACAAGAGCTGCACAATAGGACCAAATCTCTAACTCTAAGATTATTTAACCTTCCTAGCATGTAATATAACATATTCATTTGATAGTTAACTGACATCAATATGAGTGCTACAAAGCAAAAAGCAAGCAACATTCGAGTAGTGGAGTCGGCTGACACAAAGACATAATAAAAAAATCAGGCACATCCTTATACGAAATTCCTGACCATTGACCTAAGCATCTAGGATACCTGTCCTTACTCTATTAAGAGTGGCTAAACATTCCTCATACTGACACGCTATGAACTGCACCTACTCCTGAAACTTCCACCAACCCTGTAGCCACTCGTTCATGCTAATCATACATAATGCTGGATCCCATAGACAGTCGAATACTTGACTCTCCACTAAGCCATTAACCAAACAAGAATAGGAAATAAAGCTAAATCAAATATTCTAAGGCTATTAAATCTTTGTTATGTACAACTATGATAAACACACTAAGTGACTACAGTAATGATGTCAATTTAATTTAGTATAAGAAGTTTTCCTAAGCTATCAGGCATCATACACCATGCAATTCCTAAAGATCCCTAGCCTATCACTAGCATGCAGTTCTATCATAATCATCATAAACAAGTCACTACATGGTCACTTGGAGTAAAGTTTCTTGCTTTGGCTGATCGTACACATCTAATCCATTCTTGGAAAATTTTGAAAATAATTTGAATTAAGTTTGGAAATAATTTGAAACATTTTACAAATCCTTAGTTTGAGTCTAGATTCACACGAATGTTCATCCAATTCGCTCAAACTAGCGCTATGGTACCAACTTGTGACGTCTAAAAAATTACAAGAAATTTATGCTTTTCAAGAACAACCCATTTACCTAAAAAGTGTTTATGTAACCATTGTTTCCAAAAACATTATTCAAAATAAGATTCTCCTAAGATCCAACAACATCAAACCAAGGATGTGTACGGTCACGCCTTCGCGTTCTAACGATCCTCTGAAGTACCTAAAACAATAAATTGAAACCCTATACAAGACGCCTTGTGAGTTTTTCCTAAAGTACCACCACACAACATAACAACAACAACATACATACATGAGCCTTCTACATGAATGGACCGCCTCATTGTCACCGAGCATATAGATTATCCGAACCACTCTAAGAGCCTTCAGCATGACTGGACCACCTCGCCGGACCATCAGCATATCGGAGCCTTCAGCTTAACTGGTTAGCCTCACATGCATTAAGTCTATTCACACTGTCTTGGGAGTTTTGGCCTTCAGTCTCATTCGATATGCCTCAACTCAGTAAACCATCACATATCAACATACACCATAAGAGTCAATAGTTAGCAGATATAGGTAGTTATAAAGATCTAACAGATCACTACAGCATAGCAACATGCTATATAACATGATAAAAATCTAACAGGTCACTACAACATAGAAACATCCTATATACCAGGATACAGATCTAATAGATCAGTACAAAATAGCAACATCCTATATACTAGGATATCTAATAGATCACTACAACATAGCACATAGTAAACCAGGATATCAATCAAATGGGTCGGCCTTGGTGCCTTCAACCTGCAAGTATAATAAGGAAAACTTACATCTCAGCTTGAAAAAAATATGATTGAGTCTCTACTCTGACAGCCGGCTCTACAGGTAACCTATTCAAAAGATAGAGACCATTGATTAACTATAGCTTGAAATACCCAAAATACCCTTAAGTCAAACCTGGTCCATGTCAAAGTCCACAATCAAGGTCCCAAAAGTCAATATCCCTTCCCAGTGGAGTATGCCCTGTGTACCAAGAGAGCACGCTCAGTATACTCTGACATTGACCAAAAAGTAGAGTAGTAATTGCGTACGCATAATGTACCTCCACGTACACCCAGCGTACGCTGCCCAATCCTAAAACTCGATTAAGACCTTATTCCATTAAGCCATTCCATCCAAAACTCAGATCCAAGACCAAAATGATGCCCTAAGTCATAAAGTTTCCAACTTTATGAATATAAATGGCTATAAAGTGCTTTATGTCTAAAACCATAAGCTCTTAACCCAATAAGACCATCTAACACATGCATGGGTTACATACAACACTCAAGATGATACTTTTATGCACAACAACACTATCAAATTTCCAAAAAGACGGCTCAAATGACTTAGATTAGACCATACCCAAAATGCCAAACTAATGGGACCAAAATGTTCACAACTTCAAGGCTAGTAAGATCTTAAACAAATCATCATCATGTTTAGAGCCTTTTACCTTAAAATGATGCGAAATGGTGATGAGATTCTAGATCTAAGGTGCTTTATTCTTCCAAGGTCGTCCCTCTTCTTCTCCTTCCTTATTAATCTCCAAAAGTTCTCATAAAAGATCAACAACACTCTGAAGATGGATTAGGGTTCTAGATAGACGAAATGGCAAGTGGGGGATGAAGAAGGAATGAGAAATGAGGAGTTAATAATATTTATATATGCACCAAACTCTAAAAATTAGGGTTTGAGAATACTTCACATATGCCTTATGTATACGGTGTATGCCCAACGTACTAAGGCTCGCACATGTATGCCCATCGTACCAAGCCTTGGCCAGATTTTATGAAAATACCACTAAGGGCCAAAACAATCAATTCTCATGCTAAAGGGGTTAAAAGGTAAATACTTGAAAATCAGGATGTTACAATTAGAATTTATATTTGAAATTCTAGTTATAGACTTATCCAAGCGGGTAAATGTTGGATTAAGGTGTCTAAGATCATAACTAAATTGATATAAACTTGAATTGAAAACAAAATCCTTTTTGGGTGGCCCTCATAACTAGTAATTATGTAGAATCACATATAGAGTGAGATGTTGATTTATTGATGATTTTTAATATATTGTACTGTTAATACATTAAATAGAAATATTATTACTTAATTAAGATTTAATATGAAATTAATTGGCAATAACTTTGGGATTAATTGAATTAATTAAAGATGCAATGACTTAAGTCGTAATAATTCAAAAGTTGAACAAAGAAAGGCATCTAGAACCTTCTACAGGTGGTTGGGTTTTGGAGTAGCCCAATTAGGTTTTCTGGAAGCCTCGATATTAGATAATATATTGAATTTGAAATATTATTATCAGGGTTTCTATTATTTTTATACCAGCTATAACTAAGACTATTGGGGTACCTCATTTTTGTCCACTCCTACTCCCAAGAGAATAGCTGAAATTCTTCTCCACTTGTCTTCTAATTACTAGGGTTTGGCTACAAACGATTACAGACACTAAGGTTTTGGTGTTTGCTTTCTAAAGTTTCAAGAAGGATATCGGTGTGATTATTTGCTACAACAATCAAAAGCTATGTAACCCTAATCCAATGTATATTTTGAGCATAATAGGTTGTCATTAGGATTGTTGATGTTGATAGTTTATAGTTATCAATTAGAGAAACATAGATCCTGATAGTTTATAGTTATCAATTAGAGAAACATAGATCCTAATAGGTTGATGTTTAACAATTATTTGTCATTTTTCTAATTCCATAGAGGAAGTGATTGATCAAATCTTCTTTACATGCTTGTTTTCCGTGTCTGTTTGAAAAATGGCTTGTGGAGTGGTCCTCAATTATGTAGGGGCAACTTTGGTCATGTTCCGATCTTTCTGTTTTGCTTAATACAGGTGTTGGGTGAAAAATGTTTCAGAAACAACAATTATCTCTTGTTTATGCTACCATTTGGAGAATCTGGAAGGCCATAATGACATCGTGTTTAGGAATGAAAGGTGGGCTATTATGTTCTTAAAGGATGATATTGGCATGCTTACTTGTAATCAGATTAAGAATATGTCTAAATTAAAAAATTTTGATTGGCATGTTTGGTGTATGTATCCTCTTACTTCTACTCTCTGTATTTAGGTTTGAGATACTCGTTTAAAATTTGTTTTATTTTTCTTAATTATATTTGCCCGCCATTAAAAAGAAAAGAAAAGAAAAAAATAAATAAATAAATAAAAACTAGTATTCAGTTAAATAAAAGGATAGATAGTCTTAATCCTAATCCTAGGCCTAGCATTTGGTAGAGAGATATAGAGTCAATCAACCTCATAAAAGTAATCAGCCCAGACCACACGAGCGCCCCTCATCTCATTTATTATTATTTAGGGGTTGGCTATTATTTATTTATATTCTACCTTTTTATTTTATTTTCACAAAGCGTTTATTTATTATAAATAAATAATTTTTTTTTATACTTACTAATCTTAAAAGTGGATTTTATATTTGTAATATTCTTTGTCCATTTTCATTTAAACTTAATTTTTAAAAAGCTATGGATTTATAATAAAATTGTGGTGGTTTTCATTCATTTAAATTTTGCACATCATACATTTCTATCTCCTATAGATAAAATATAATTATATGTTAACGATGAAATATAGATATATGTTACGAATTTACGAAAAAATATATATAGTATCCTCTCGACGACCATGTTTTGAATTTAGAATATAAAGGGCATTTCAGATTAGTTTGAAAAGTAATTATTAATTTAACATTTAAAAACTAGTAAAATTAAAAAGGTGTTTGAATAAATAGAATATTACTTTTAGAAACGAGTTTTTTAGTTGAACCGGTTTAACGATTTGTTCCTGTTTTAACCGCTTCGATCATCGGTTGAATTATCAATATACATCTAACAGTGATTCACTGGTTTGCGTTGGCTTTTGAGTTTACATTCTAAATAACATGATCGCTCGAAGTATTCAATTTGCTTTGATAAATAGTTGTTTTTTAGCTAACTAAGTGAAATTCAACTACGCAAATCTAATAAACCGGTTCAAACAACTTTTTAACAGTTTGATCATATCAGTTCCCCGAGTTTTTAGGAAATCGTCTCATCCCCGGTTTTTGGTCCTACCAATTCGAGCCAGTTTTTAAAAACATTGATTTTTATGATCATCTAAAGCGATTTTTTAAAATGTCAATATTTCTAATTTTTGTAAAGTGCTTAACTTTTTCATCTAAAATAACTATAAGTTTATCTTTTAAAAGAAAACTATATCAACTTATAGCTTCTTGCTATCATATAAGTTAATGCAAATACAGTTTAATGTATTTTTTCTATTATCTCACACACACACACACACATATATATATATATATATATATATATATATATATATATATATATATATATATATATATATATATATATATATATATATATATATAAAATCAAAAGACACTTCTTTAAGTTAAATAAACAAACCAAACACCTATTACTATAAGTTTATATATAATATGATATACACAAAAATGATGAGAGATCTCATTAGATTCAAAAAATATATATAAAAAAAAGATGATTATTAAAGTTTGTAGGGATCTGCTGATGCATAAATAATGAGGCATTACATTATGAATGCAATTATTTATCAGGGGAACACAACATAAACTATTCCAAAAATGATCATCTGATTAAATTAGAAAAATTAGAAGGTGAGATGCCTAAGCTTTCTGTTTTTAATGGAATGGAGCACATGGGAGATTGTCTTTTCTAGCGCGTGAATATGATTGTCTCTTCATTAATTATACTAAATTATTAACTTATAACTATTAAATAATGTTAGGCGGCTAAGAAACACTTCCAATTTAAAATAGATGAAAAAGATTATTTCTTTTCAGAAGATATGAAGTTTATAAGTAGTTGCTTTTTTTGGCCTTTGGGTATATGGCACATTAACCACAACCAATGACTCTTCTTTTCCATGTTTATCTCTCTTTTTTTGTTTACACCATTGTTCATTGTTGGTATGGAAGAAAAAAATGCTAACTTTTTAGGAGATGGGGTTAAGGAGCAAGACATGGCATGAGTAGTATAGTGGCTATTAATTGTTTAAGTAATAGTTTTATATTAGATATGGAAATACCATATTTCTTTTAATAACAAAAAACTATCTTATTAATAAACTACGCAAGAAAGGCATCAACTACCCACCCAAAACATCGGTTACATATAGGGGGAAATTTGCGACGTACATGTTTTATAAGATAGTATTTGGTATATGAGATTAGACATAGTATGACATAACAAGGTCCTTTTGTATAGCGTTTGGGAAGATCAAATGAGACTAATTTATTAAGTTTTAGTCCGTTCTTTTGGTTGCAACTACGAGGGACAAAATAGGAGTAGAACAATGAAAAAGATTATCATCTTCATGAAAATATAACGCTCATTGAGACCATTTTCTCTATGATAAATGTCGATAATCTTCGAGAGCTTGATCTATGTCAAGTGAAGATAAGTAGTTAACTTATCTCTTTTTTTCCAGCGTAAATTGAAGACTGACTTAGAATTTGAAGTATTTCATCAAAATAATTTAATCGAATATTGTCGGAGGTCCATGCTTCTCTTGAGACCGTCATCCATATTTCTTTTGATGGAAATAGGTTTGTTTTTTATGTTCTGTGACTTATAAGCAGGTAATAATGAATTATATTTGATCATTTGTGTTTATCAAAAAGTTTGCAATAGTATATTGAAAACAATTGTTAAATTCGTTCGAATATAAGGGTTTTTATCATTTTTCTAGGAAACTGTTATTTTTTTAGTTGTCTAGATTTTTTAGGATTTTTTAGTTTTATTGTGGAAAGGGACAATAAAGTAATTTGAACACAATATGACAACTTGTTTGATTATGTTTTAATTTTACCATACACTATTCAGACATTCTAGTCTTTTTTTTTTTTTTTTTTTTTTTTTTTTTTTGGCCTATTTAGTCCGATCCAATTCAATCCATGTATCAAATGCTACTAAAATCCAATATGTTATTTATTAAAAGGTCCATTTAAAACAAATTTGTATAGATTTTTATTTATAGATTATATGCCTAATCATCCATACATAATGAAATCGACAAATATAAATGCACATTTGGAATCACTCTAATTATACAAAGGTTTCGTGTTGAGTCGAACTCCTTAAATGTGATGTCATTTTAAATTTCTAAATCACCAAACATTAAGTTATTGAAAAAACTTTAAAATTGAGGCTTATGATTTAAAAAATCTAAACATAGTATCCAAAAAGTTTTCAATTTGCATGGAGGTCAAAAATTAAGAATTTTCTGTGGTGTTGGTGCTGAAAAAGTTGAAAGGATTATTTTGCCTTTATTTTATATATATATATATATATATATATATATATATATATATATATATATATATATATATATATGAGTTTTATGGAAAACAAATAATTATGGCAACATATGCCGGAACCAATAATCAAATGATACGTATCCATTTTTTTATTCACAAGTAATGTACTATAGAAGTTGTTTATGTAGTTACCATAAAATGATGTGTTATCATGTTATCATTGGTTCAAATATGTGTTGCCCTAATCATGCATTTTCCACATATATATATATATATATATATATATATATATATATATATATATATATATATATATATATATATATATATATATATATATAAGAAAAAGATAAAAATAGGTCCACCGCTGCCAATGCCCTCTCTCTTACAAATACATACATACACAAGGATTTTCTCCTCATATCTTCTTCCCAGCCTTTCATCTTCAACCTATCTTGATGTATCTTCTATAAATTGGAAACACATGTCTCAAAAGCAGTAACATCCCGAAACACAGGTAAAGTTATTTAACCCTTCCCTTTTTGTCAAGTTGTCAAGACTAGTCCCTAGAGTGAGTTTTTGTAGCAAATGAGTACGCTGGGCGTACTGGGGCGTACGATGCGCGTACTCATGCACTTAAGTTGGACACGGACTCGCCTGGGTACGTTGGGCGTACTCAGGGTTACGCTGGGTGTAGCGAGCCCATATGCAAACCCTAATATTCGGCTTGTGCACTAAATAAGGGATGTTAAGGCTCATTTCTCAGCCTCCATATCAGATAGTGAAACCCTAAGAGAGTCTTCCATCGTCCTTAGCTTGAATGTGAGTGCTTCAGAGCTAAAAGTGCCTTGGTGTGTTAGTGAAGAAGAAGGAGAGGAGCTTGTGGAGGCTAGGGCTTGAAGTGCAAGTTTGGATCTGGGATCTTCAGAGGAAGGAGCTTCATCTAGAGGTATAAAGTTCAAAACTTTCCTCTTTATTTGGTTTGATGTTGCATGGACCATTTCTAGGGTTAAAAGTCCCAACGGTGGAGACTTTATGATTGTAATAGACTCCATGGACCCAGATCTATCCCATTTCAGTGATATTTTTGTTATAGATCCATAAAAATCCCAACTTGATTGTTGTTATGGGGTCATGCTTGAGTTATGATCCTTCTAGGGTTGGAAATGGAATGTTATGGGTGTTAGTGACTTGTCTATCCATGCAAAGGCTTAAAGTCACCAACTTTATGGATTAAGAGGCTTAGGGATGGTCAGATCTAAAAGTTGGATGTGTGTCTTAACTGTTTAAGACCCCAAAAGCTAAGAAGTCTGAAACTGGCAGTTACGCAGGGCGTAATCCTAGTACGCGCGACGTAAGGGGTCGCGTAGCCCATTTCTGTGAGGATGCCGAGTACGGCCAGCGTACATGTTTGGTACACGTAGCATAACCCGAAGAGTTGACTTTTGTTGACTTTTAGGGTTTGGTCAACTTTAGGGTCTTCGAGCCACAAGAGGGGTAAAATGGTCTTTTACCCTTCTGAGAGTACTAAGAGAGGGGATATTTTAGCCTTGAGAGACGTATTGATTAAGAATGTTTATTTCGTATGATTAGGCAGAGGCTAGATCATATTTTTACAGAGTTCGAGATTACCGATTTGCCCGAGGTGAGTCTTCTCACTATACTTTACCTAGAGTGGTAATTCAAGTTATATGACAGAGTATCTTGTATGCTATTTATGTGATTGTGATGCACTACATTATTTCTATGTGATTTATGCTGTGTATGTTCTAGAGTTTACAGAGTTAGAACCGGAAGGTTCACAGAGTTAGGACCAAAGGGTCCACAGAGTTATAGCATCGAGTGGCTAATATGTGTTATATGTGGTATTTTTGGGAACTCACTAAGCATTTATGCTTACAGTGTTGTGTTATGTGTTTCAGGTACCAATGAGGATCACGGGAAGGCGCCGGCATGATCAGTACACTCATGAGGAGTTCTTATGCATTATGATATTGGGTTGTGTTTCTATGGTCGATATGTGATACAATGACATTTTTATAATACTTATGAATGAAAGTATGTTTTTTTTTAAAATGTAAAAATTGTTTGGAAAATTTGGGTGTTAGAAGTTGGTATCAGAGCCTTGGTTTGAGGGATTCGGGTGCACCTTCGGGCGTATCTGTACTCAAATTTAGGATTTGAGAGATTTTCAAAATAAAATTCACAAAAATTTCTCAAAGAGTAAAAAGGTTTTGAAAGAGCAGAGTAGAGTAGTGTGTACGATCAGCCAACGCTCAAACGGTGATTTCCCAAAATACCCTTTTACATTATGAGTTATGAGAAATGTTATGATATCATATGCATGCTAGAATAGGCTAGGTATTCTTATTAGGACTAGAGTGGCCTGATTTATGATGCCTTAGCCTAGGGGTTTTGCTAGTAGATGCTTGAGAGTGAGTAGATAGCAACGAGGATTTATGAGAGATCTGCTAGAGAGTAGACTATGCATAGTGAGAGTAGAGTACTTGGGAGTTGGGATTATAGGAGGAGGACTTGGAATGAATACTGATGCGTTGTGGACAGTAATATTAAGCCCGTACTACTGAAGACACCGGAGCAGTGTGCAGCCCAAGTAATAATCCTTGGGGTACCAGGGAACGAGTAGGGTCAAGTTATCGAGTGCGAGTATGTTCGAGCGAGTCTCTGATATGTTTTATGCTGTATTTCAGAGACATCATGGTTGGGACACGCCACAGACCAGGGACCAGCGGGGTGAGCGATGAGGAGCTCCGCCAGATGATCCATGAGGAGGTGGCTGCGGCTATCCGTGCAAAGATTCCAGAGATGTTTGGGTCTATCAAGACCACTCTGATTGAGACATTCGATGAGAGATGCGCGATGGTTACTGAGGCTGCAGCCACTGCAGCTACCACAGCTGTTGCTACTACTAGACCTCAGGGTGGCGATTCGTTGTTGTTCCGAGTGTTTAGCAACACGAAGCCACCAGAGTTTGATGGGACACAAGATCCGATTGTTGCGATGAGATGGGTTTTTGATATTGAGGCATGCTTATATATGTGTTTATGTCCAGAGCATCTGAGGGTCCGGTTCGCGCTAAACCAGCTTCGCTTGGGAGCGAAGGACTGGTGGAATTTTGTAACGGCACACTTTTCATCTGCTGAGCTTGCCGCAGTTACCTGGGAGAGGTTCACCGCTATGTTTCGTGATGAGTATGTTCCCCCGGTGGAGAGGGAACGTTTGGCCCAAGAGTTTCTGACCCTCTATCAGGGTACTGAGTCTGTTACTATGATCACCAGGATGTTCCATGAATGGGCGATGTTCTTCCCTGAGCACGTGTCTACCGAGCAGGCACATATGAGTTGGTATTTGAGTATTATGAGGAGGGACATACAAGAGTTCGTGGCGAACTCGTCATACCGAACATTTGCCGAGCTTCAGGAAAATGATCGGAAGAGGGAGAAAGAGCTGGAGACTCAGGTTAAGGAGGAGGCGGAGTCTCACGGGAGGGATCGGCGACCGGCTCAGTCCCAGCCGGCAGCCAAGCGGGCAAAGCTCGCCGATTCGAGATCAAGGAACCAGAAGGGCCGTACTTGTAGCAAGTGTGACAAGGGTCATGAGGGAGTGTGTAGAGCAGGGTCTTGCTACAAGTGTGGCAAGGAGGGGAATATGGCCAACGATTACCCCAAGGGATTTGTAGTCTGTTTTCACTGCAACCAGATCGGACACCGGAAGGCCGAGTGTCCGCAACTGTAAGGATCTGCCCCTGCTGCTGTTTGAGCTATCAAGATTCGGCCGGTGAAGGCCGAGGAACCAAAGGCACGAGGGAGAGCTTTCCAGTTTACCGCAGAGGAGGTTCGCGCGGTGCCCGATGTTGTGGCTAGTATGTATTCTTTCACGTATTTACTATGATGTTTAAGATATGGTGTTTATATTATGTTATGCGTAGGTACTTTCCTTGTGTGTTCTGTGCCTGCTTTGGTGTTATTTGGCTCGGGTGCGAGTCGGTCTTTTGTGTCGTTAGCCTTTACTCAGCACATCAGTATTCGTCGAGAGGCGTTGAGTGGACCTTTGCGAATTTCCATAGCTAACGAGAGAGCAGTGTATGCCACGGATGTGATTCAAGGATGTGTACTCGAGATCTTCGGCGTTGAGTTTGCGATTGATTTGTTCCCGATTGCTATGGGAGATGCTTATGTTATTGTGGGCATGGACTGTTTGAGTAGATTTGGAGCGGTTATCGATTGCGAATGATAGTTGGTGACCATATGAGACCCTAGTGGGGGAGTTCTTACGGTTTATGGTGAGGGTACCCGTTCTGGGTCAGCATTTTGTTCAATCGCAAGAGTGAGGTAGAGTCTACAGCAGGGCTGTAATGGGTTTATTGCGTATGTGGTGGATACAAGAGTAGGTCCAGAAAGACCGAGGTCGGTCGATGAGGTCCCAATAGTACGTGACTTCCCGGATGTTTTCCCCAAGGAGTTGTTGGGTGTGCTTCCTGAGAGGCAGGTGGAGTTCCATATCAATTTGGTTCCGGGGGCAGCGCCTATCGCTAAGGCGCCCTATCGCCTGGCACCTCCAGAGATGCAGGAGCTATCCTCGCAGCTTCAGGAGCTGCTGGGAAAGGAGTTTATACGGCCGATTAGCTCGCCGTGGGGAGCTCCGATCCCTTTTGTTAAGAAAAAGGATGGTTCACACCAGATGTGCGTTGATTACCGGGAGTTGAACAAGGTGACGATCAAGAACCGTTACCCCTTACCGAGGATCGATGATTTGTTCGATCAGTTGAAGGGAGCATCTTGGCTCTCCAAGATTGATTTGGGGTATGGATATCATCAGATGAGCGCGTGATGAGGATATCCACAAGACAGCGTTCAGGATTCATTATAGGCATTACGAGTTCGTGGTGATGCCTTTCGCGCTCACCATTGCACCAGCGATATTCATGGACCTCATGAACAGGGTTTGCAGGCCGATGTTGTATCGTTCGGTACTCGTGTTCATTGATGATATATTGTTGTATTCGAGATCCAGAGAGCAGCATGAGGAGCATTTGAGGGAGATCCTTGGAGTTCTGAGACCGGAGAGGCTTTATGCCAAATTCTCCAAGTGCGATTTCTGGTTACGAAAGGTCTAGTTTCTCGGACACCTCGTCAACCAGAACGGGATATTGGCCGACCCGGCCAAGATCGAGGCGGTGATGAGTTGGGAGGTGCCCAGATCCCCCTTAGAGATCAAGAGTTTTCGGGGGCTGGCCGGCTATTATCGGAGATTTATCAAAGATTTCTCCAAGATTGCAATTCCTCTCACCAGGTTGACCCGGAATGGCGTAGCATTTAGTTGGGGCCCAGAGCAACAGGCCTCATTCGAGACACTTCGCCATAGATTATGCAAAGCTGCGATATTGGCCCTTCTGGAGGGAATGGAGGACTTTGTGGTATATTGTGACGCGTCAATATCGGGACTAGGTGTGGTGTTGATGCTGAGAGGTCATGTGATAAAATACGCATCGAGGCAGTTGAAGCCTCATGAGACGAGGTATCCTACCCACGATCTGGAGTTGGGGGCTGTGCTGTTCTCCCTCAAGATCTAGCATCACTATTTATATGGGGTTCGGTGTACCATATATATGGACCATAAGAGCTTGAAGTATCTGATGGATCAACCCAACCTAAACATGCGTCAGAGGAGATGGTTGGACGTGGTAAAGGATTATGAGTGTGAGATCTTGTACCACCCGGGCAAGGCTAACGTGGTAGCCGATTCCTTGAGTCGTAAGGCAGAGGGTGCACCATTACGAGATGTTTGTTTGAGGTTGACTGTGATGACTCCGGTGTTGGACACCATTCAGGAGGCCATGGGACTGGAGAACCGAAAGTGAGAGCGGGTGATCGGACATATATCTAAGTTCATTGCCGATAGTCGGGGGCTTATGACCTTCCAGGGCCGGATTTGGGTGCCATTTGAAGGCGGGGCACGTGCCATTTTGATGGAGAAGGCACACAGGTCGAGGTTTTCGATCCACCCCGGGGCCACTAAGATGTATTTGGACCTGAAAAGAGACTATTGGTAGCCCTGTATGAAAAGGGATGTGGCATGGTTTGTAGAGAGGTGCTTGACATGTCGCAGGGTTAAGGCCGAGAACCAGTGTCCACATGGCAAGTTACAGCCACTTGAGATTACCCAGTGGAAGTGGGAACATATTTCCATGGACTTTATCACCAAATTGTTGAGGACTGCGAGAGGCATCGATGCAATTTGGGTGATCGTCATCTAGCAGACAAAGAGCGCTCATTTTCTTGCTATCAGTGAGAGCTCTTCCGTAGAAAGGCTAGAAGAGGTGTTTGTGAGGGAGGTGGTATCGCAACATGGTGTACAGATCTCGATTGCATCAGATCGAGATGTGCGTTTGACTTCCAGGTTCTGGAAGAAGTTCCATGAGGAGTTTGGTACTAGGCTGCATTTCAGTACCACTTACCACCCACAGACGGACGGATAGAGGGACTGGATGATTTAGACACTCGAGGACATGCTTCGGGCATGTGTATTGGACTTCGGGTGAAGTTGGGACACGTATTTGCCTTTGGCTGAGTTTTCTTATAACAACAGCCACCATTCGAGCATTGGTATGCCTCCCTTCGAGTTGTTGTATGGGAGGTGGTGTCGGAGTCCCATCTGTTGGGGAGAGGTAGGGCAGTGAGTGATGGGTAGCACTGAGATGGTTCTTCAGACGATCGACCAAATTCAACAGGTTAGACAGAGGTTGCTGATGGCCCATAGTCGCCAGAAGAGTTACGCGGATAGGCGACGATCCGAGCTCGAGTTTCACGTTGGAGATTTTGTACTCCTGAAAGTGTCTCCTTAGAAAGGAGTGATCCAATTCAGAAAAAAGGGCAAGTTGGTCCCCCAGTACATTAGACCGTTTAGGGTGATCGCGAGGGTGGGCAGGGTAGCATATCGTTTGGAGCTACCTGCAGAAATGAGCCAGATCCATGATACCTTCCATGTGTATCAGCTGAGGAAGTGTGTAGTCGACGAGTCGGCAGTGGTACCGTTGGAGGATATCCAGGTGGACGCAAGCCTGAATTATGCTGAGAGATTGATCGCGGTCTTGGACCAGAAGGTCAAGGTTCTGAGAAACAAGGAGGTGCCTCTAGTTCAGATCCAGTGGCAGCATCGGAAGGGGTCCCAGCTGACTTGGGAGCCAGATTCAGAGATGCAGGATCAGCATCCGGAGTTGTTTTCGGCATGAGACTTCGAGGGCGAAGTCTGGTACTAGTGGGGGAGAATTGTAACATCCCAAAACTCAGGTAAAGATATTTAACCCTTCCCTTTTTTTCAAGTTGTCAATATTAGTCCCTGGCGTGAGTTTTTGTAGCAAATGAGTACGTTGGGCGTAATGGGGCGTACGTCGCATGTACTTATGCGCTTAGGTTGGACACGGACTCGCCTGGATATGCTGGGCATACCCAGGGTTACGCAGGGCGTAGCGGGCCCAGATGCAAACCCTTATATTTGGCTTGTGCACTATATGAGGGATGCTAAGGCTCATTTCTTAGCCTCCATATCAGAGAGTGAAACCCTAAGAGAGCCTTCCATCGTCCTTAGCTTGAGTGTGAGTGTTTTGGAGCTAAAAGTGCCTTGGTGTGTTAGTGAAGAAGAAGGAGAGGAGCTTGTGGAGTCTAGGGCTTGAAGTGCAATTTGGGATCTGGGATCTTCAGAGGAAGGAGCTTCATCTAGAGGTATAAAGTTCAAAACTTTCCTCTTTATTTGGTTTGATGTTGCATGGACCATTTCTAGAGTTAAAAGTCCCAAAGGTGGAGACTTTATGAGTGTAGTAGACTCCATGGACTGAGATTTGTGCCATTTCAGTGATATTTGTGTTATAGATCCATAAAAATCCCAACTTGGTCGTTGTTATGGGGTCATGCTTGAGTTATGAGCCTTCTAGGGTTGGAAATGGAATGTTATCGGTGTTAGTGACTTGTCCAGCCATGCAAAGGCTTAAAGTCACCAACTTTATGGATTAAGAGGCTTAGGGATTGTCAGATCTAAAAGTTGGACATGTGTCTTAACTGTTCAAGACCCCAAAAGCTAAGCAGTCTGAAACTGGGAGTTATGCGGGGTGTAATCCCAATAGGTGCGGCGTAAGGGGTCGCGTACCCCGTTTCTGTGAGGATGCCGGGTACGGCCAACGTACATGTTTGGTACGCGCAACGTAACCCGGAGAGTTGACTTGTTGACTTTTAGGGTTTGGTCAACTTTAGGGTCTTTAAGCCATGAGAGGGAATACTCTAGCCTTGAGAGATGTATTGATTAAGAGTGTTTATTTCGTATGATTAGGCGGAGGCTAGATCAGATTTTTACAGAGTTCGATATTACCGTGTTAGCCGAGGTGAGTCTTCTCACTATACTTTACCTAGAGTTGTAATTAGAGTTATATGATAGAGTATCTTGCATGCTATTTATGTGATTGTGATGCACTGCATTATTTCTATGTGATTTACGCAGTATGTTCTAGAGTTTACAGAGTTAGAACCGGAAGGTTCACAGAGTTAGGACCAGAGGGTCCAGAGAGTTATAGCCTCGAGTGGCTAATATGTGTTATATGTGGTATTTTGGGGAACTCACTAAGCATTTATGCTTACAGTGTTGTGTTATGTGTTTCAGGTACCAGTGAGGATCGCGGGAAGGCGCCGGCATGATCAGTACACACATGAGTTTTTATGCATTATGATCTTGGGTTGTGTTTTTATGGTTGATAGGTGATACAATGACATTTATATAATTTTTATACTTGAAAGTATGTTGTTTTAAAAATGTAAAAATTGTTTCAAAAATTTGGGTGTTACAAAAGCTCGGATGGGCGTCCGTTGAATTTTTCCAGCACTTCCACATCACTATGGCGTTTCCGATGGGCGTCTATATCTACCATAGATCGAAAAACCAACCAGACAGCTGCCAGAGGGAGAGGGTAGCAAGCAGACTTAGCCATTGTCATCGGATTTGTGTTAAACGACCTTCATCTGGTAAACCACCTCTGAAATTGTACAAGAGATTAAAAACACCACAATGAAGACTTAATTGTTGTAGTTTGCTTAAATCCTTAGGTAGCTTCTATAATTTGATGAACTTTGATTATAACCTTTGAAATTACGTCAGGAACCCTTATTGACCCTAGCCTATGTGTTTCTAATTCCTTGCACCTTTCGATCCCGTCAAGTTTGATTTTTTAGCATTTGATTTTTATTTACCGAATCATGATGCTTTTTCATCAACATCATCCTACTAGGTTTTGATTTAATGTATCGAATATGTTTTGGTTTTCAGCTTTTAATTTATGGTTTTGTTTTCACGTGGAGGATGGGAGCGATAATTTTAGTTTGAATTCCAATCCAAATCCAAATCTTGGAATTTTCTATTTACATATTCTATTGGTTTCTTCAGCCATCGATTCGTGTGTATTTATCTTAACCGTCGGTCCTAAAATACCCATAAATCGATTCGTTTCTTCCCGCTGCATCGATACATATACTGATTCATCTCCATGGAAATAACTCCAATGTTTGCAAAAGATATATAGATTACTAAGGAGAATATATAGAGGAAGTGTATGTAAGATTTGATTTGCAGTTGAGAATGAGGAAGAAGACGATAGGAGAAAGTCTCGATAGAGTCTGATACAAAAAGGGAAAACGGTTAGTAGTGGTGTAGGTGAGATTTTATTTTTTCTTTTTTATAATTAATGAAAATGTAAAATAAATCAACAAAAATGTAAAATAATAATAATAATAATAATAATAATAATAATAATAATAATAATAATAATAATAATAAGGGTAAAATCGATATTTTAGATTCTCTTTGGACCAAAACCATGAGAATTTCTTAATTTTCGGACCAAAATCATGAAAAATTCTTGATTTTGGAGTTTTAATGCAAGTTATAAACTTTTTGGACCATATCCCTAATTTTTTCAAAAACCATAAGGACCAATTTTATAGTTTTGTCTAATTTTTTCAAAAACTTGTCATTTAACGACCCAACTTTCTTTATTATTAATGAGAATAGTATTCCTTCAATGTTATTTATTAAACTAACCATTATTCTGTTTAACATATAGTTAAGAAGTGTAATAAAATGATTTTTGATCATATACATGGGTTAAGAAGCCATTTTGTGATACTAAGAGAGCCAAATATGAACTTTATGGCCTATTTAAAGAGAGCTAACCCTAAAAAAAATAGGGTTGTAACCCTATTTTCATCCACCATCTCCTTGTTAATTGATGTTGTTTGACTAGTGATTTCCCCATACGACGCTTCATTGGACGTCGAATAGTGATTAATAAGAAAGTTATCATGTCGGGATGGTAATTAGCAACCGTAGGTGGGGATGTCAAACCCCGTATAGATCTATAGATATCTTTCTGTCTCTTACAATATTAATGATTACAACTTTGGGGTAGCCGAATTTAATCAGGCTAATGATGAATAATAACAGCTCACTAACGCATTAACCTTAGGTATATTATCTTTTATTTTTTTTTCTTAGTGTTTTCCTATAACTATCTCAATATAAACAACTTTGATTTTATATTTGATAATTATAAGCTTTAGATCTCATAAAATTCTTGTGTGTCTGTGCGTGTGTGTGTGTGTGTGTATATATATATATATATATTACGATACATATATATACCCTAATTTTGGTTCATTTGAAATCTGGATATTTAGGCAGAGTAACGATTAGGTAGACTGCCTATCCATATATTTGACCAGCAATACTTCTAGGTATAATGTTATCATAGGAAATTGACAATCGTAACATCTAGGTAATCTATCTTCATATACTATTGGGTATCATAACTCTTAGGCATAATATCATAGTATATAGCTACATTATCTTACGGTTTGATGCTTTATATAACGATTGATATATATATATATATATATATATATATATATATATATATATATATATATATATATATATATAAAGCAGTTAACTAAGTCTGAATTCCCTACCGTAAAACTTGTAAAATAGTAAAATGGGGCCATGAAGTCACCAATTTCACGTGAGACCATTGGTGTAGGGTTGAATCGGGCTCGGGTCTCCGAGGATCACCTAGGGCAGCTACCACTTTGAGACATACAGAGAGAATTGCTTTAGAATGCTATGCATAAATGATCAACACTACCTTGTACTTATAGGCATGGAATTTGGGTACGTATGACAGAAATATTTGTGCATGTCATGCGTGATCACTATGGCTCCATCTAGAGAAGGAAACATGTCACTACCCTAATTGGTCACCTCACTTGCAATCTACTTGAATCTGGTGTTAGGTGCGTGACAGGTAGATGCGCGTACCCCGCACACATGTAATTATTTTGCAAAGTTGATTACTTCTTCATGCAAGCTCCGATCTAACCCTTCTATATATATGTGGTGATTTCAATGAGTACTATAAGTTTCCTATTGGTTTCTTTAGCTAGTTTTTACTTTCGTTTTTGTACCTAACGGGTGCAAAAATAAATGATTTTACAAAAATCATATCTTTCTCATACGGATCCCGTTTTCACCATTTTTTGTCCTGATGTTTTTATCTTAAGGAGTACTATGAATCTCCTCTTTCCACTTTAGTCCAAAATCAACCAATCTCTAAGTACCGTTTTGACGTAAATAAGTTTAATTGCACAATTGATTTTTACTTTTATAAAATCCATAACTCTTTCCATTGGAATCGGATTTTTACGAGTCTTATATCCTTGGTATCATGTTAACAAGTACTTTCTAAGTATGTTAACCTGCTTAGAAGACGATACAACTTTTTGGATGCTTATTTTTCAGCTAACAGTCATTTTAACAATAAATGTAACAGCACATTCGACTTTTATTATTTCAAAAATCAAATATTATGATATTAATCTATTACATCTATTTTTCTCTTTCCTAACAGTGATCAATGATGAAATCCTCTCGGTTGTCACACAAGGTCAGTGAAGCACGTGCATGAAACAACATGAAGGGTATGTCGGTCTTGGATTATGGGTTGCCACAAGTGTAGCAGGATTGGTCATGTCAACAAAGATTGTCCCCAGGGAATGAGTCCATTACATTTCCACTACAAGCAAGTGGGCCACAACAAGGCCAACTATTCGGTGTTGATGGAGGGGGTGGGGAAGACAACAAGGGTACCTAATCTAGCGAATTTGAAGATTACTGATAGTTTCAAGGGTAGAGTGGAGGCACTTTTTGTGGGGAGTCGAGCATTACAGTTGCCAGCTAAGGTGATTCGAGTTCCATTAGTTTACATTTCATGTATGTGTTTATGACTGTATGATTGTGTGTGAGATGCTATGTTTGGTTTATATAAGTCTCCACCTAGAAATCAGAATTTTCCTTATGTTGGTTTAGACATTATATTGTAAAAATCTTCATATGAGGGATTAGTATCATCGTGAGTGTAAGTTCAGTAGTCATCAAATTTATACCTTCAGGGTGATTGATTGTGTGATTCTCTTGGGAATTGCTCCATTGTAAGTAGGTTGTTGGTTTGGCTATCTACTCATTTCGACAATAGATATTTGTTCTTCGTGACGTGTTAAAGTTGCCTTAGGACTTAAAGTTGAATCCGTGGAAGGTGCATGAGCATCTAGAGTTCTTTGAGATCTTAGGGTGTATTCATCCGATTTTGGAATGTATATATTTTCTAGGATTGGCTGGTCATGGAATTATAGTTCTTGTAAGCTCATATTATCGACAACTCCGATTAGAAAGGTTGCAAGATGGTTTTGGAATCCATCGATTACGTGGTTGACAGAGTGCAGATGAATCCAAGGGAAGTAGAACCATTTAGATTAATGAGAATGGTTTTAGGCATGAAACAAGGAAGGTTCCATACCCTAGGAAAGTGGAGATCCAACTCTATTCATGGTATGGACCGAGGTTTGCAAAAGGAATGAGGATTTAGGTTACCTTGCCAAATTTGCGATGTAATAACAGTGGAGAAATGTCGGCTATATGATTAGTTTCAAGTTGAGGATTTTGTTAAGACCTCTCTGCCTTTTCTTGTCAAATAGTGGCTTTGGGTTTGAAGCATGACCCGAACACCTGATTGAGGTATAGTAGGATGAGGTTTCGACTCATGATTGATTGTGATATGGTATAGTAGATGTATGGTAAGGCCATGGGTTGGGTCCATGGCTATTGAGTAAGTGTTTTAAGACTACGAGGTAGCCGTGGCATTTACCAAGTTGATAGGCTATGTGGAAGTGTTGTAAGAATGTGGGGGTGGCCATAACATTCACTAGGTTAGTAGGTTGCGGTAGGAGTGTTGTAAGATTGCAGGGTGGCTGTGGCATTCACTAGGTTGACAGGTAGTGGTAGAAGTGCTGTAAGATTGTGGGGGTGGCCGTACCATTCACTAGCTTGGTAGATATTGGTAGAAGTCTTGTAAGACTATGGGGTGGCCGTAGCATTCACTAGGTTGGTAGGTAATGGTAGTAGTGTTGTAAGACTGTAGGGGTGGCACATAGCATTCACTTGGTTAATGAGCAATTCCGAGGTTGGTATGCATCTAATATTGGGCTCATAGCTTTCTATCGGTAGGATTAGACCATGGGAGGAAGGGTTATGAGACTGTGGGAGGACCACTACATCTATAGGTTTGAGGAAGGTTGTAGGTCGATCTGCGGCTGGTTGTGATGTTAGACTATAGTTGGGCAAGTAGCATTCATTTAAAGAAAAGTGGACTATCTTACATCTATGTGATGGTTGGTTATGTTATTCGTGGTTGGAACATAAGGGCTATTAGATCCATATTGGCAAGCAGGATTAGATAATTTTTTGCAGATAAAATCTCGGTCGGAGTCTTGTGGTAGTGTGAGAGGCTGTTAGTTTCAGTAAATGGTTGGAAAATCTGGTACTTTGGCTAATTGGTAGGTAAGTACGAGGCCAGGGAGATCTCGTTTAGATAGAAAATATGATTATTGGTAAGCATGAGGAGACTGATATGTTTATGGAACCAATGATTGAAACTCAGGTTGTGAGTCTCCTTTGTTTTCGACTGTGAGGTTATATGTGTCAGCGAATGATCAAGGTTCTGTTTCTCAGGTATCTGTGAGATAGTTCATGGTCAGAAATGTTTATTTGGTTTGGGTTGCAGGATAAAATCAATATGGTTGTGAGCGAATCGTTTCGCCTTTTTGGAAGTCAGACAAGGTATTGGATTTCAGGATTTCAAGTAGAGTAGTGATGGTTATTCTTCATTGGTTAAAGTTAGTGGGTAAAGGATTTGTTCTTCGCTATGGCATGTAATCTTTCCTAAGATTGGAGCTTTGATAGCAGAATTGGAAGATAGTTGTTTGTACAAGAGGTTTTCTTAGTCCTGATTAGTATCCCGGAGGTTTTGGCAGAGTTGTCAAGTGCGGCAGAGTAAGTTTTCAGGAATGATTTCAAGGACAAAATCTAATTTAAGTTGGGGAGAGTTGTAACACTCGTGTTTTTGATAGTTTTAGAATTATGTTTATCAGGGCTTAATATGCAGTATTTGAAAAAAATGCTATTACATGGTATGGAGAAAGGATACCAACGGAGTGGCATCAAGTACAGAGCACACACATTTTATTGAACTGCAATGATGTGTCATTAGGTCCCCATGGCGTGGCAACTATTCTGGCCCAACCCCATGATTCTTTTATGGCTAGCTTATTTTTTAAACACCTGTAAGTTATTTTTTAGGTTTCCTTATCAGCCTCCATCACCCTCAAGTTTTAGAAACCCTAACTCTAATTCATCGTTGTTAGTTTTGAGTCCATTCTAGTGACTTTGGTTTCTTGTGAATAAATAAGAGGCATTGTAAAGGATTGTGGTGCTTCAAGGCTGAAGTGATTATCTCTTTTGGGCATCTTTGGACCTTTGTAAGTTTCCAAGCTTCTTTTTATATAGTTTAAAGTTGTTAGATCTATGCTTTTGTCCCATGTTCTTCATGTTTGAGCAAGTTTGGAAGAAAGGAACACATAAATTTGGCAACTTTATGACTCTCCTGAGTCTCATGGGCATCATATTCTTATATCTAGACTTTGGTTGGAGTCCTTATCATTGTATGAGTCTTTTTGACATTTTTAGCTTATTATGACCTTAAATGGATTGTAGACATTATTTGAATATACATGTCTATAAAGCTTCCACCTTTATGATAGATATGGTATTACAAACCCTTCTAGAGTGGTTGGGTTATGGACTTTTTTAGATTAAGGGATTGGTAAGACATTCTGGTATTTGGATTTATTTGGACATAGGGTTTGCGATCTTGATCTCTTTGGGTGTCGTAATTGATATATTTAGAAAGTTTATCCATTTAGACCATATACTAAACTAGATCTTATCTTTGGACCTCTTGGAATCAAGGAAAGTAGCTTAACCCATTAACCTTTTGGAAACCCAGCACCCATGGCATGGCCATAGGTCACGATGGCATGGCAACATGGAAATTCCTATCTGTTAGATTCTATGAGGGCCACAACATAGATAAGAAGGTCACAACATGGAGGTTGACTAAAGTCCATGTTGGCCGTTACGACTTTTGGTATGGGATGACTTCTGGTTAAACTTGTATTTTTGAATATAGACTTGGGGTTTACCTTGTGTTGATTGTTAGGAGGTGTTTAACACCCATCTTTTGGCGGTGAGAGCTATTAGTTGTGGTAGGCGTGACATTGACTTGGGTTCTAGTCAACTTTGTGATTCAGGTGACTTTCCTAATTGTACTACTGTATCGAAGTCATAAATTTCGGCCCACTAGATTATGTTATGTAGGAAGACCAGGTGGTGGCCCTAGCAATTGTATGAAATACTAGGATATGGCTCCTTGAAATTTGTATGCAAGACCAAGGTCTGGACCTTGGAAATTATATGTAGAATGGTAGTTGTCTTTGTGATAATTACATGGAAGACTAGGAAGTGGCTCTTGGAACTTGTTTGTAAGACCTAGTTATTGGCCCTCAGATCGGCAACGATAGACCATGATACGAATCATGGCATAATTGAAAATTTAAGACTATGGTTGGACATAACAATCTCTATTATATGTATGGTATGTGGTATTTTAGGGAACTCACTAAATTATATGCTTATGGTTTTATGTTTATGGTTTCAGATATTTCCCGTTCTAAAGGGAAAGGCCCGGCATGACAACACTACATTCCTCAGAGTTTCCACATTGACTACTTTTGATTTTTACTTTGATGTTACATGATGTAATCACTTTGTCTAGTTTTGGATTAACATATTTGTGGGACATATTGTTTTAAAAAGGAGAATTTGACTCTGAATTTTTAGGATGTTACAAGTTCGTATCATTGCCTTGGATTGAGGGATTTGGGCACACTTTCGGGTGTGTCTGAACTCAAGCTGATGAATAGGTAATCTTTTTGAAAGAAAATATTTTCTAAAAACATTTTTATATAGAAAAAGCGGGTCTGATGCGTGCAATCAGTCAAGCTCAAGTAAGTGATTCCCACAGTATAACTCAACCAAGTTATATGTGAGGTTGTGGTGTTAGGATAATTCAAGTGTAGTATAATGATCAAATTGAGACAAGTGAGTTACAAAGAAAGCCCTTGATGCTAGGATCACTGGCATAAAACCTTTGGAGGTCATAATGATCACATGCCTTGTTTTTTTTATTTATATAAATTGTTAATTATATAAAAGATGATGATAATACGTGTAACGTCATAAAATTTCAAACCAAAATTTTTTCATTTTTACAATCATCAAAACATGAGTAATAAGTTTAGGTTCCAATGTAACAATTTAGTCACAACCGATTACATAACAAAAGATCAAAAAATGGTTTCCCCTAGTGTGTGTACGATCACGCCGGCGCCTTCCCACGGTCCTTGCTAGTACCTGAAACACATAACACAACAACTGTAAGCATAAATGCTTAGTGAGTTCCCCAAAATACAACCTACGCACGTACGCCTTTCCAGGCCTTGACCTTCCGGTCCATGTGTCTCAGGGGACTTCCGTCCCGTCTGGGTAAACCTTCCGGTCCTACCCACGTCAACCTTACAGTCCATATGACCATGCCTTCAGGCCCATAACATGTTGCCTTCCGGACCAAATCAAGCATATCATACATGGCACATATAACGAATAACTTAACACACATGAGGCATATATCTCATATCATATTTGACCTTCCGGTCACACAGTCAAAACCCTTCCGGGTACAGTATAGTGAGAAGACTCACCTCGTATGCCTCGCTAAGTCGCTAATCGTGAATCCTGGAATCACTCGTGCTCGAACCCTCGAGCTGTAATCCTCCTATGATATCATGAATCTATAATTATTACTTGTACCACTAAGGTTGACCATCCATATCAAGTCAACACAGGTTGACTTGGTCAACAGTCTTTGGTCAATTGGACCGGACTCGGTGAGTGCACTATAGTGACTTGGCGAGTCTACGCGTTTTAACCAACTCACAAGGATTTTCCCTTTGACTCGTCGAGTACTCCCCCGACTCGACGAGTTCCACCCGGGCCTGAATCACAGGGCCACTGCGACTCAACTCGCCGAGTCGCAAGGACAACTTGGCGAGTCCCAACTTGACTCGGTCCACCTGTCAAAACCTTTCTAACTCTCTGCGACTCACTGAGTCACCCACAACTCGATCAGGATTACACACTGGGTGGTCTCATGGACAATCTTCAAGCGACTCGTCGAGTCTGTTCTTCAGACTCCGCGAGTCCATGCCATGCACCAGCTAAAACTGGATTTTGCGGTCAGATCCGTTCCATACATACATAGATCTGGCCTTGCCAAGCTTATTTGTCACGTAAAGTCTCAGTCTTGGTCGCCATGCAACGCATACAAGGCTTATTTTGGAGAAATAACCTCTAATATGGCAACCCTAGCTTCTAACTCAAGAGAATGGACATAAAGCTTGTCATATGGGGCCTCCTGGACCTGCTAAGGTCCAGATCTAGGTTCCATATCTCCATGGGACCTTTCATACTTCCAATTTAAGCCAAGAAATGCAAGAAGAAACCCAAGATTTGACACATCAACCCAAAATACGAAGTTTGGCTCTGAAAGTTACCTCAAGAAGGATCCCTTGATGAAATAGAAGCAGATCCAAGCTCCCCAACCCTTCAAGCTTGATCTTCTCCCTCCTTTCTTGCAATAATACACAAAATGATGAACAAATGGCCTCCTAACACACTCACAAGGGCTCACAGTCGTATGGGTGCTCTTAGGGTTCAAGGTGGCCGCAAATGAAGGTCATAAGGTCCTTTAAATAGGGCTTAGGATCGGGAAATTAGGGTTTCATTAGACAGCACGGACTCGCCGAGTCCATCACTTGGACTCGCCGAGTCCGGACGCGAACCTCCGCCCAAAACCACGACCCAACTCGGCGAGTTCGACCTCCAACTCGCCGAGTCCCCTCACAGAATATCAAAAATATGAAAGTAAAGATACCTGGGGATCCGGGCTGTTACAATTCTCCCCCACTAGAATAAGACTTCGCCCTCGAAGTCCCGCTAGGAAAATAGCTCCGAATGGTGCTCCCGCATCTCACGTTCCGGCTCCCAGGTCATCTCTGATTCCTTCCGATGCTGCCACTGAACCAATACCAGGGGTACCTCCTTGTTCCTCAAAACCTTGATCTTCCGATCTCTGATAGCTATTGGTCTTTCAGCATAATTCAGGCTTGCATCCACCTGAATATCCCCTAATAGAACCACCGCCGATTCGTCGGCTATACACTTCCTCAACTGCGACACATGGAAAGTGTCGTGAATTTGTCCCAACTCTGCTGGCAAGTCTAAACGGTAGGCTACCCGGCCCACCCTCGCGATCACACGGAAAGGACCAATATATCGGGGCCCCAACTTGCCCCTCTTCCTGAACCGAATCACTCCTTTCCAAGGAGAGACCTTCAGGAGTACAAGATCGCCAACTTGAAACTCAAGCTCGGACCGTTGCCTGTCTGCATAACTCTTCTGTCGGCTCTGAGCGGTCAACAACCTCTGCTTGACCATCTGAATCTGCTCGGTCGTCTGAAGCACGATCTCTGTGCTACCCATAACCTGCTGTCCCACCTCACCCCAACAGATGGGGGTGCGACACCTCCGCCCATACAACAGCTCAAAGGGCGGCATACCAATGCTCGAATGATGGCTGTTGTTATACAAGAACTCTGCTAAAGGTAGATAGGTGTCCCAGCTCCCACCGAAGTCCAACACACATGCCCGAAGCATGTCCTCGAGTGTCTGAATCGTCCTCTCACTCTAACCGTCTGTCTGGGGATGATATGCAGTACTGAAGTGTAACCTAGTACCCAACTGCTCATGGAACTTCTTCCAGAACCTGGAAGTGAAACGCACGTCACGGTCCGAAATAATCGAGATCGGCACCCCATGCCGAGATACTACATCCCTCACATATAACTCGGCCAACTTCTCCGCAGAAGAGCTCTCGCTAATGGCTAGAAAATGAGCGCTCTTCGTCAGCCGATCCACGATCACCCAAATCGCAACGACTCCCCTCGCCGTTCGCGGTAACTTGGTGATGAAATCCATAGAGATTTGTTCCCACTTCCATTTGGGAATCTCTAGCGGTTGCAGCTTACCGTGCGGTCGCTGGTGCTCGGCCTTGACCTGCCGACAAGTCAAGCACCTCTCGACAAACCAAGCAACATCCCTTTTTATACAGGGCCACCAGTACTCCTTCTTGAGATCCAAATACATTTTCGTAGCACCAAGATGAATCAAGAATTTCGATCGATGTGCTTCCTCCATCAAAATAGTGCGTGCACCGCCCACAAACGGCACCCAAATCCGACCCTGAAAAGTCATAAGCCCGCGACCATCCGTGACAAATCCTGATACCTGACCTACAACTCACTCTTTCTTCTGATGTTCTGGCTTTGCAGCCTCCACCTGAGCTCCTCGAATAATATCCAGAATCGGGGTTAATACTGTCAATCTCATACAAATATCTCGGATCAGGGCGCTATCCGCCCTACGGCTCAACGCGTCGGCTACCATATTCGCCTTTCCCGGGTGGTACAGGATCTCACAATCGTAATCCTTCACCACATCCAACCATCTTCTCTGTCGCATATTCAGGTTTGGCTAATCCATCAAGTACTTCAAGCTCTTATGGTCCGTGTAAATCGTACACCGAACCCCGTACAAATAGTGTCACCAGATCTTGAGGGCAAACACCACCACCCCCAATTCCAGGTCGTGCGTGGGATATCTCGACTCATGAGGTTTTAACTGTCTCGAAGCGTACGCTATCACATGACCCCTCTGCATAAGCACCGCCCCCAAACCCGATATAGAGGCATCACAGTATACCACAAAATCCTCCATCCCTTTCGAGAGTGCAAGCACTAGAGCCTCGCACAATTTCTGACGAAGCGTCTCGAATGAGGACTGCTGCTCCGGTCCCCATGAAAACGTAACACCCTTCTGGGTCATCCTAGTAAGTGGCACAACGATCTTGGAGAAATCCTTGATAAACCTGCGATAATATCCAGCCAAACCCAGAAAACTCCTGATCTCGGTGGACGATCTCGGCACCTCCCAGCTCAACACCGCCTCAATCTTGGCTGGGTCGACCAATATCCCTTTCTGATTAACAAGATTACCAAGGAACTGGACCTCTCGTAACCAGAAATCACACTTGGAGAACTTGGCATACAGTCTCTCCGATCTCAAAACCCCAAGAATCTCCCTCAAATGTTCCTCATGTTGATCCCTAGTCCTCGAATACACCAAAATATCATTGATGAACACGATCACCGACCGATCCAGCATCGGTCGGCACACCCGGTTCATGAGATCCGTGAATGCGGCCGGGGCATTGGTGAGCCCAAAAGGCATCACCACAAACTCATAATGTCCGTAACGAGTCCTGAAAGCAGTCTTTTGGATATCCTCCTCGCGAACCCTCATCTGATGATATCCCGACCTCAAGTCAATCTTGGAAAACCAAGATGCCCCTTGCAACTGATCAAACAGATTGTCGATCCTAGGTAACGGATATCGGTTCTTAACCGTCAACTTGTTCAACTCCCGATAATCGATACACATCCGATGTGAACCATCCTTTTTCTTGACGAACAAAATCGGCGCTCCCCAAGGCGAGCTACTCGGTTGAATGAATCCCTTTCCCAACAACTCCTGAAGCTGCGAGGATAACTCCTGCATTTCTGGCGGAGCGAGACGATAAGGCACCTTGGCAATGGGCGCCGCTCCCGGAACCAAATCGATACGAAACTCCACTTGCCTCTCCGGAGGCACACCCGGTAACTCTTCGGGGAATACATCCAAAAACTCGCATACAACCGGAACGTCATCAATCGAATTGGGCCTCTCCGCGGTCACACGAGTATCCATCACATAGGCTATGAATCCATCACAGCCCTGCTGCAAACTCTGCCTTGCCTTGGCAGCCGAACAAAACGCCGACCCACACCGGGTCCCCTCGCCATAACCGTGAGCACTCCCCCACTAGGGTCTCGAATCATCACCAGCTGCCTCTCGCAGTCAATGACTGCTCCAAACTTGCTCAACAAATCCATGCCCACGATAACTCAAACATCCCCCATAGCTATAAGGACCAAGTCTATAGGAAACTCGACCCCAAAAATCTCGAGCACGCATCCTCGAATCACCTCGATGGCGTATACCGCTTTCTCATTTGCTATAGCAACTCGCAGGGGTCGACTCATCGCCTCCCGATCGATACCGATGTGCTGGCTAAAAACCAACGAAACAAAAGACCGACTCGCACCCAAGTCGAACAATACCAAAGTAGGCACATGATTCACAAGAAAAGTACCTACGCATATAATAATATAAGCACAATATTTCAGTATAAATGTAAATACATGAAAGAATACATACCGACCACGAAATCAGGCGCCGCGCGGACCTCCTCCGCAATCAACTGGAAAGCTCTCCCATGAGCCTTCGGGGCCTCGGCCTTCACTGGCCGAACCTCGGGAACCCTGGCAGCAGGCGTAGATCCCTGGCGAAGCTGGGGGCACTCGGCCTTCCGATGGCCAGTCTGGTTGCAATGGAAGCAAACCATGAATCCCTTGGGGCAATCTCTAGCAATGTGCCCCTCCTTGCCACACTAGTAGCAAGCACCCGATCGACATGCCCCCTCGTGACCCTTACCGCACTTCCCACAAGTGCGGCTCTTCTGACCTCCGGATCTCAAATCAGTGGACTTGGTCCGCTTGGCTGCCGGCTGAGACTGAGCCGACCGCCGATCCACCCATTGAGACTCGGCCTCCTCCCTGGCCTGGGTCTCCAACTCGATCTCACGCTTCTTGGCATTCGCCTGAAGCTCAACAAAAGTATGATATGACGAGTTCGATACGAACTCCCGGATATCCCTCCTCAGCACTCCCAAATACCGGCTCATCCGAGCCTGCTCCGTGGACACCTGCTCGGGGCAGAACATCGCCCTCTCATGAAACATCCGCGTGATCACCGTAACAGAATCATTACCCTACTTGAGGGTCAAGAACTCCTGAACCAACCGTTCCCTCTCCACCGGGGGAACATACTCATCTCTGAACATATCAGTAAACCTCTCCCAAGTCACAGCTGAGACCTCTGCTAGAGTGAAGTTCGCCGTCACGAACTTCCACCAATCCTTTGCTCCCAGGCGGAGCTGGTTCAGGGCGAACCGAACCCTCAGATGCTCCGGACATGAACAAGTATAGAAGCATCCCTCGATATCAGCAATCCATCTCATCGCAGCAATCGGATTCTACGTCCCGTCAAACTCTGGTGGCTTCGTGTTGCTGAACTCCCGGAACAGCAACGAGTCACCCCCCTGTGGTCTGGCAACGGCCACAGCTGCGGTAGCTGCAGCGGCGGCAGCCTCAGTCAACGCGGCGTACCGCTCATCAAATGTCTCCATCAGCATGGTCTTAATAGACCCAAACATCTCCGGAATCTCGGCCCGGATCGCTGCAGCTACCTCCTCATGAATCATCTGACGAAGCTCCTCGTCAGTCACACCACTCGTACCAGGTCTGTGTCGTGGTCCAACCATGATGTCTCTGAAATCCAACATAAAAATATCAGAGACCCTATCGGGCATAATCGCACTCGATAACGCAGTCCTACTCAGTCTCCGATACCCAGGGATTGTTACTTGGGCTGCCCACTGACCCGGTGTCCTTGGTAGTATGGGCCCAATACTACCAATTACACCGCATCGGTATTCACCCCAAGTCCTCCTCCCCAAACCCCGAATCCTGAGTACTCTATTCTTGCCATACACTAGTTACCCACTCGCACTCAAGCACCTCATAGAAGCAGGTTTCCCTAGACTAAGGCATCACAAAATCAGGCCACTCTAGTCCTAATATGCATACCTAGTCTACTAGCATGCGTATCATATCATATCATATCTCATAACACATATTGTAAGAGTATTTTGGGGATTTTACCGTTCGGGCGCTGGCTGACCGTACACACTCTTTCTTCTTTGGTTGTCTCAAAATCACTTATCAATTTTTTTTGTTGATTTATTAATTAAAATTTTCTGAAATCCCCGGTTTGAATTCAGTTACGCCCGAATGTGTACCCGAATCCCTCAAACCAAGGCTCTGATACCAACTTGTAACGTCATAAAATTTCAAACCAAAATTTTTTCATTTTTACAATCATCAAAACATGAGTAATAAGTTTAGGTTCCAATGTAACAATTTAGTCACAACCGATTACATAACAAAAGATCAGAAAATGGTTTCCCCGAGTGTGTGTACGATCACGCCGGCACCTTCCCACGGTCCTTGCTAGTACCTGAAACACATAACACAACAACTGTAAACATAAATGCTTAGTGAGTTCCCCAAAATACAACCTACGCACGTACGCCTTTCCAGGCCTTGACCTTCCGGTCCATGTGTCTCAGGGGACTTCCGTCCCGACTGGGTAAACCTTCCGGTCCTACCCACGTCAACCTTACAGTCCATATGACCACGCCTTCCGGCCCATAACATGTTGCCTTCCGGCCCAAATCAAGCATATCATACATGGCACATATAACGAATAACTTAACACACATAAGGCATATATCTCATATTATATTTGACCTTCCGATCACACAGTCAAAACCCTTCCGAGTACAGTATAGTGAGAAGACTCACCTCGTATGCCTCGCTAAGTCGCTAATCGTGAATCCTGGAATCACTCGTGCTCGAACCCTCGAGCTGTAATCCTCCTATGATATCATGAATCTATAATTATTACTTGTACCACTAAGGTTGACCATCCATATCAAGTCAACACAGGTCGACTTGGTCAACAGTCTTTGGTCAATTGGACCGGACTCGGCGAGTGCACTATAGTGACTCGACGAGTCTACGCGTTTTAACCAACTCGCAAGGATTTTCCCTTTGACTCGTCGAGTACTCCCCCGACTCGACGAGTTCCACCTGGGCCTGAATCACAGGGCCACTGCGACTCAACTCGCCGAGTCGCAAGGACAACTTGGCGAGTCCCAACTTGACTCGGTCCACTTGTCAAAACCTTTCTAACTCTCTGCGACTCACTGAGTCACCCACAACTCGGTCAGGATTACACACTGGGTGGTCTCAAGGACAATCTTCAAGCGACTCGTCGAGTCTGTTCTTCAGATTCCGCGAGTCCATGCCATGTACCAGCTAAAACTGGCTTTTGCGGTCAGATCCATTCCATACATACATAGATCTGGCCTTCCCAAGCTTATTTGTCACGTAAAGTCTCAGTCTTGGTCGCCATGCAACGCATACAAGGCTCATTTTGGAGATAAACCTCTAATATGGCAACCCTAGCTTCTAACTCAAGAGAATGGACATAAAGCTTGTCATATGGGGCCTCCTGGACTTGCTAAGTTCAAGATCTAGGTGCCATATCTCCATGGGACCTTTCATACTTCCAATTTAAGCCAAGAAATGCAAGAAGAAACCCAAGATTTGACACATCAACCCAAAATACGAAGTTTGGCTTTGAAAGTTACCTCAAGAAGGCTCCTTTGATGAAATAGAAGCAGATCCAAGCTCCCCAACCCTTCAAACTTGATCTTCTCCCTCCTTTCTTGCAATAATACACAAAATGATGAACAAATGGCCTCCTAACACACTCACAAGGGCTCATAGTCGTATGGGTGCTCTTAGGGTTCAAGGTGGCCGCAAATGAAGGCCATAAGGTCCTTTAAATAGGGCTTAGGACCGGGAAATTAGGGTTTCATTAAACAGCGCGGACTCGCCGAGTCCGGACGCGAACCTCCGCCCAAAATCGCGACCCGACTCGGCGAGTTCGACCTCCAACTCGCCAAGTCCCCTCACAGGATATCAAAAATATGAAAGTAAAGATACCTGGGGATCTGGGCTGTTACAATACGAATATAATAGTAGTAGACCTTTTATCTTCTAGGACTTTTGATTTGAGGATCTAGTAGGACTTTGTTTCATCCTCAGGGATTTGTTTTCCTGAATATCGTTTTTCCTTAGGTCTTACTTATCCCTTTCCCAGAATCATTTCCAAATTTTTTGAAATTACTAAGATTTTGTATATCCAAGCCATGTCAGCGGTTTTGAGGATCCTTTACTGGATCGATCATCTAAAATGCTCCATGGGTCTCAACATTGGTTTAAAGGAGTTAGATTATGTCTATGACCTTTTAACCTTTAGGAACTCTCGGTTCCTGTTGAAAGTAAAAAATGATAGATCACCTATCGTCATGAAATACAAGCATAATGATGGTGCTCAGAAAATAAAATAGTTTTTTTTATTGTGAAATGTGACGCCATTCTTAATGGAAATTTTTTACAACAACCTTGGTTTGAAAAGGGTTGGGTTCATATCTTTTCACTAATGATCCTGATATTCACATTTCTTATTTTGCTTGATTTTTTTTCATGTTTTAAATTTGATGAAATCGTCCCTCCTTCCAACAATACCAAGGATAGAATTGAGAGCCTTTTTGCCTTGTCTGAATCAGAAAGATCATTCAGGCCCAATCATCAGGAAATTTTTCTACCACTATCTTTATGTGGAAGGGTAAGGATCCCTAATTCATCCTTCTTTTTCATAAAGGATCCCGACTTCTTATAGGTTTTACTACCAAGCTCGGGATCCAAGGTTACATACTTAGGTTCTTACTTCACTCTTGCCAATCTAGACACAACCATGTCCAGTTGTCAACTAGTGGTGAAGAAGGAGAAGGCTTCATCCACTTTCCTTATCAAAAGGACTTTTATAGATCTAACGGTGAAGACTCCAGGATCTAAAAAGCGAAAAATTGTTAGGACTGTGGACTTAAGCTTAGAGAATCTTAGAGTGGAGGATGCACTCTGGAAGTTGGTTACCTTTTCTCAGGTTGTACGTGCCAATATAATTTTTCTTTTCGCATTTTACTTTTTGTCTTTTCTGATGTATTTTTTGTTTTAGTTCTCCGACCACATCTCTCTTCACTTAAGGATCCTGGTTGAGTAGGCTGAGCAAGCCCTTAAAGAGCAAGAGATAATGTGCAAAACAACTAATGAAGATCCCCTAAAATGGGTGGAGATCTTGAGGAAAGAAAGGACCGAGAAAGAGGAGAATCACACTACAGAGATGGAGGAGGTAATCGTCGAGGTAAAGACCAACACTATCATGGTTGTTTGGGAAGCCAATATCAAATTAGCTGAAGATGTGGCCAGTGCAAGATCCTGGAATCTTGTTGGGTAGCTTGCAACCTTAGCTAAATTAATTGGTGAGCCTGTTAATACCAGTCAGGATCCTGAAGAGCAACAGTTGAGGGTAAATGAGGAGGAGAAGACCCTAGACGATGATGACCAAACTACAGTTTAGGCCTGTTAGATAGAAAAAAATTTCATGGTTTTGTATAAGACAATTATTTTTATTTCTCATGGATTTGGTGTACAACTCCTTTTTTAATCCATGGTTATTTTATATTTCCCTGCTTGCGTGGTTGATTTGTGTGGTTGTAGCAATAGGACTTCTGAGGATCCTTACATAATCAAGATCCTAAAAAGTTCAAGCCTTACAAGAACTTTTTGGTTCTGAATAACTAGAAAATAGTTAGTCATCAATTTGGGATCTTAAAATAGTTTAGATATTTTAGGATAATAAACCCTTAAACATTACGGAAGAAAAAATAATTTTAAAGGATGGATAGAACCTAGTGATCATTAGGGTTTGTAATCTTTTGACTTAGGAGAAGTCTAAAGTTTTGATTCTTTTAGTATGAGCCTAAAGGTCATGTATGAAGGGATACTTGCTTTAGGAGTTCATAATAGAAGATCCTTATTTGTTTTTTACTAATTAATTCAGGGAGGATCCCACCTTAGGAGTTAATTGGGAATAATCCCAACTTAGAATATCACTAGGAAGGATCCCTATTTTTTTACATGATAATGCTACAAGCCTTGTACATTTCCTAGGGAAAATGCCAACCTATGAAAACATGACGATGTTTATGGATCTCAACAAAGCATTGGGAAAAATTCCAACTAAAGTTAACACGTCAATGTTATAAACCTTAGCAAATTATTAGGGAAAATCCCAAATTAAGATAACAAATTAGTGTTATAAACCTTAGCAAATTAATGGGGAATATCCCAACTTAAGATAATACATTAGTGTTATAAACCATATTAAATTACTAGGGAAAATCCCAACTTATGATAACATGTTAGTTTTATAAGCCTTACTTTTAAACGTCAAGGCCTTGACATATGTTTAGAAATAAGAGGGTTGCCAAATCACTGAAGCATGAAATGATCCCCTAATTTACATCCCATGGTAAGATTTCGTACCACCAAGCGAGGTGTAGAAACCTTAACTCATGTGAAAGTAGTAATTAAATATTTAAACATTAGAGGGGACTAAGTACCCTTAACTTTATGAGAGATGACCAGTGTCTATTCGTAGTTACTAGGACACTTACATCTTGCAATCCTTAAAATAATAAAACAATGTAGTTATTGGGACCCTTGAGTGCTAGGATCCTCAATTTTCAGGATCCTTGTGTGTCAGGATCCTTGAATTCTTGCGTATAAAAAATGTCAGATAGGGGTGGGCGTTAATTTGGTTAAAACCTTAAAGATTGAATAGATTCAAAACATGTAAGAAAAATCAGTTAACAAAGAATGAATCAAGAATGTGTCTACTTATTTAAAGTGACAGCCCCAAAAGAGCTTGATAAAGAATTGCTACTGTAGTGGTATGTAGGGTTTACAAATGACACGATTAGTTAATACACGATGCATGCATGTACCTTGAAAAGTAAAACCCTAATCATTAATCACGGTTAGATAGGCCCAACCCGGATACATAAAAGACTAAATAAAAAGCCTAAAAGATGCAACACAAAATACCCAACAATCTCCCCCTTTGCATCGATTGAGGTGAGAGTCCTTCATTTCTAAGTTCGCTTTTGGGTCTTGAATAGATTTGGCATGACGCTAAGAAGAGAAATGTGAAAGGCAATGTACCAACGAATCATGTCAGAATAACACTTCTTTGTAGCAACATCGTTCAAATTGCAGCTGCTTGTGATGTCCAAGATGTAGATCAAGAAAAATGTAGAGAACAGATGCTTGTCCCGCAGTGTGAATAGTCATTTTGAATGCCTCCTCTCTCTCTTGAACCTCTTTGGAACATAATTGTCCAGTAATCGGTTTTGATTTTCTCTATTAGCATATTCTCTATATCTCCTACTGTCCAATTTGGAAAATTGGGACATAAGTGGGCTATAATTGGTCCTTGGTGATTATTAGCTATTAGGCCACCAGAATACCAAGTGTTTGGACTAGAATAAATGGTTGGGACTTAAGATAAGTCCATGTAGAGGTTTGGGCCCAATTTGGAAAATTAGGCCATATGTTGGGCTTTGGTCCATAGTTTGACTTTTGGGCTTTTCAATTAGGCCTTGGACTTGAATAAAGCTATGTTAGGGTTAAAGTAGTCTTTTACCCCAGCATGGAATTATGGTTACACATTGGAACCCAATTATTAATTGGGTGTTGTTTTGATATTGACAGTTCGGGAATCTGTCAACCAGCAACTATAGATTTATTCGTGGGACTTTAGTAGAATGAGGTGAGTCTCCTCACCATACCAATGGGTCGAAATCACCAAGGCCACCCATTTTATGATATGTGGTACACTAGTTTATGTAGTGATATATGGTATCCTAGTTGGTTATATGCTATGTGCTACGCTATTTTTTATTTGATATGTGCATGAAAGACCATGGGAGAGCCTAGGGAACTTGGATGTAAGACCATGTCGGGGAGCCCAAGGCTTTCCGGTAAAGACCAGGGGGAGACCATGTCACTTGGATGTAGGACCATGTGGGGGAGCCCATGGCTTTTCAGGTAAAGACCATGGGGGAGCCCATGATACTTGGACGTTAGACCATGTGGGTGAGCCCATGGTTTTCTAGTTAAAGTCTATGGGGTTAGCCCATGGAACATAGATGTAAGACCTTGTGGGGAGCCCACGGATTCCTAAAGTAAGACCGTGGGGGGAGCCCATGAAATCCTTATATGTTTATATGATTGGCCTGTATATGCTAGTTTATTATGTGACATGTGGTACGATAGTTGTTTATGACAGTAAGTGATATGCTAGCTATCTTTGTGATACTTTCATGGAGGACCCCTGGGGGAGCCCATGGTAGTTGGATATCAAACCATGTGGGGGAGCTCATGGCAATCTCTATATGTTTATATGCATGGCTTATGTGATTGATATGGTTTATGTAGCTGTTATAGCTAGTACGGAATTATGGGGTTATGTGGATTGTGTGGGGTATGCTCTAGGGAACTCACTATGCTTCGTGCTTACAATGTTGTTTATTGTGTTAGGTATCATCGATTTGGAAAAGAAGGGATCGGATTGATCACAGTGAACAAACCTATGATTTCTACAACAAATGATTTTGGGACTAACTGTGATAAATGTTTTAATTAATGATGTTTTGGAATGTTTGAAATAAATGGTATTAAGGTTTTTGTTAAAATAAAAATGAATTTTTTACCCTTAATTTTTTGGTCATCATACAAGAGTAGGTGCCTGGCGTACTGGTACAACATACTCCCATGGTATTCCCTTCGTGTACTTATCGACTTTCGTTAGTTCATCAGGGATGATGCGCAGTGCAAACTCCATCTTGTCAATGTAGGCATTGGTATACTCGGCAATAGACATGTAGCCGTTCTTTAATGTCAGAAACGGGTTTTCTAGTTCTAGCATGTTTTGGGTTGAGCCGAACTTGCGTTTAAAGTGGACCTAGAATTCTGCCCATCTAAGTTGTAATGGCACATTGGGGCTCATGATCTTTCCTAAAGTGTTACACCAACGAACAACACCACCCCTAAACTGACGCACAACATAAGTGGTTTGTAGCTTGCGCTTGCAACCAGATGTTATGAAAGCTAGCTCCATCTAAGATATCCAATCCATAACCTTTATTAGATGTTTTTTCCCAGTAAAATTTGATGGTTTGCAAGTCGTGAACTCTTTGTACTTCCATCCATTTCTATCACTCCATTCGTCTTTGTTATTCCTCCTAATCATTGGCGGTTCATCTTGGTCAACAGTTCTACTATAGTTTCCTTCTTCTGATTTACCTTCATTTAGTTCAGGTTATTTAATAGGTACAGTAGGTTCATCCCTATTCTATTGAAGTAGACGCCTTTTCTCTTCCATTTGATGATCCAAGATCATTTGAATCATCGCTTGTACTCCTGCCATAGTGATTAGCATGGGTGCAGCCTCTACTTCTGGTGCACGCTCAACTATAGGCCGCTAATTAGCATTAGCATTTCCAAATCTGCTTCGAGTTCTCACCATGTCGATCAATGCGCCAAATGAGACATTCGGTGTCCAGTGACATGAATTTGGATAGGAAAGATTTATTTAAGATAGACATATAAATCTCCTTATCTTTTCAAAAATTTACATGCCAATTGTAATACCTTTATTAAATGTTTAAAAATCTGAACACATAAAGTTTCTAGATCCGATCGGCAACAGACCATAGATTCGATCAAATAATGGAGTTTTAAAGCATCACAAATCATTTAGCACATAAAGAAATTTAGTTATCTTTCCTTAATGAGCTAGTTCTCGTTTCTATTCAGGTGTATTACTTAAAATATATTAGACACGCTCCTTATGATCATCGTTTGAGATTCAAAGTTTAATTCTAGAAATAAATCCGTATTCCTAGTTCGCATAAACAAATACTTTGATACCAACTGTGACATCCCCAAATTAATGGTCATTTAAAATATTTTATTTATGCTTATTTATAAATTAGTGTATCATTTTTAAAGAATAATATTGTAGAATTTGTTTATAGAAAAACATTATAAATATATTATCAAAGCATTTCCGAAGAAATGTATTTTGTTTATATTAAAACATCAAGATGTCATTGTCCATACATAAACATAAGCATAACGTGACATTACATTCATTTACACTGGTCATTTACATCTCCTCTAATTTCTCAGTGTAATATAGCTTCGTATCGACATTTGTGATACAAATATACTTGGTGGGTCAGGTTGGGAAACTTGGTGAGTACATAGGGATTTCAATCACACAATGTTATATATATATATATATATATATATATATATATATATATATATATATATATATATATATATACACACACACACACACACTTGAACTAAAAAAATATACAATTTAATCTTATATAAGAAATTCTTATCCCACCTCATCGATCCTTACGACAAAACGACCCATACTCTCGAATCTAAAATTAACCTCTTAAGTTAATCCATACTCCCAGATCAATCATATCTAATCCATACTCGGATCAATAAATGTGTCCATTCAATACTCTCAGACTAGGGACAATTGACTATGTTTGAATCCATGCTCCCAGATTAATGACAAGTAACTATATCCTCTCCATGCTCTTGGACTAAGGACAAATGACTAAGTCTAATCTATGCTCTCAGATCAATGACATGTCTTAAATTTCTACCCTTTATGTACATCTATCCAGTACTCGTAAGAATATATTACTCCATATTCCTTTTAATCAATTTAGGTTTACCCTTTATCCTAAATTATCATATATTATCATATATGCTCTTAACACGTATTTCAGGGAATATCAAATATTTCACATACAAACATATATTTATTACTTCAATTAGTACTTTTATTAAAATCATGTTCATGAAAGGGACTACGCATTCACTTAATAAAGTAATGATTCCAACTTGGACAGTGCTTCGCTTCATAACAATACAATTTCCTTCGACGAAACCTAGTATTATTACCACTAGATTTTAGTCTAATATTTATCGTGAATATTTACGAGCGATATTGTTTTATAAGTGTTAAACACTACTTTTCAACCACTATGTACAGACAGGGGCCAAACATGAAACATCGGAGGGCATGTCCATTCTGGGATTATAACACTACTAAAATCCAATAACCCTATGCGACCCTTCAAACTAGATTCCCCGTACCGCTGGTAGTTAAAATATATTATAATAACACTTTGTATATTATAGTTTGTTATATATTTGTTGTTTATAACTTCATAATAACAATATCAAACTTATACATAAACTATACTTAAAGTAGGATAAGCATAAGTCACTTATAATGGAGTTTAGCGAAGAACCTGACACTGCACGGGCATAACTTCTAAGCCGAAAGATCTTCTTCTTGGAGCCTTTTGGCACTTCGGGACTCACTACTAAATCCTAGGAAAGGCTAGAGAAAATCCTTGAGACTTTGGGGGTGTTTGGGAGAGTGTTGGTTGAAGAGATGTGAGAATAAGAGTGAAAAACACCTTCTATTTATACGCTGCCAGCACCGAGTATGTTGAGCATACTCAAGAATTACGCTAAGTGTAATGGATATTTAAGGGTTATGTTGAGTGTACTCAAAATTACGCAGGGCGTAATGTGCCATGTGTCACGAACTCATGCAAATCCATGGGGAAGAAGGTGCGGTCAGATTGCGCCACGTGTCACTCTCTGGTCAATCCAAAAACTAATTATCTTCTTAAATCCGTAACTTTCACATACGAGCTCCATTTTTGACATTCTTTATATCCACGTGTATGTATCTACGGGATCTACCACTTTCATTTAGACTCTGTTGGCTAATTTTAAATTTATTTTTAAAGTTATATTTTAACAGGCTTAGACAGTTAAAGTCTGTTAAAAATTCATAACTTTGTCATCTTACGTCCGTTTTCGTCTGTCTTTTTATCATCGAGCTCTTATTAGTGAGATCTTCTGTTCTCTTTTAGATTGTGTTGGCTAAAATTCGGTTCATCTAAAATTTGAATTCTAGGATGTGCACTGCTATGTTAAATCTTTGAAAAATCATAACTTCCTCATACGAAGTCAGATTTGGTAGTTCTTTTTAAGTACGCTCTCAGTTTAATGTATACTATGAGTTTAGTTTAGATCACTAAGGGTAAGAAGTATTTTATTGCAAACTCACTTTTTACGACTCCCTGTGTTGTGTCGGTTCTTCCGAAAAACTTTGACATGTCATAACTTCTTTGTTATAACTCACATTTTAGCATTCTTAATATGTACCGAAACCTTCAGACATATACTATAACTTGGTTAAGATTATTAAATCTAAATAATCTTCTATCAAAAAGTCATTTTTGAATCTTAATGTCTCTAAGATAACTTGCCCAAATCTATAGGTGTTACAACTTTGGATATATTATTGATTACATATGCTATAATATTCACTTATTATGATTTTCCAAATGCCTAGGGTATTGAGAGGGAAAAAGGACTAGAACTTGGTATCACTAAGGTTGTTAATGAATTTTTAATGACATTCCGCAATTTATCAAAAGATTGATGGCTTGTGGACAGTTGGAAGTATGTTATTAATTTGGACGGACCATATTAACATAATTCTGAGTGGAGGTGACTCTTGTTGGGAGTTGATAGTCATATTGTTGTATGGAAATGTTTCCATAGTGGAAGTTGATAATAAAATATACATGTGAGTTAGGAGCATTAATGCATGGAAGGTGTTAAAGGAGTGTATCTTGAATTTCATACTTCTTTACCATGGAATTGTTTTAGTCGTGAAGTTTCAACGTAATATTTTGTAATATCATTGGCAAAGTCTTTGTGACTTTGAAGCCTCAACATCATAAAAGCACATTACTTGTAAGAGTGAACTCTAACGCTTTTAGTAGTAACAAGAATTTGAAATTTTTAAACGAGGATCATTGGAATAGTGTTCAATCGATCTATTCGCAAAGGAAGGACCATAGAGAGACATAGTATGCATGTTTATAACATCGCATGGCTGATGTTTAATTCAAGTGTTTAGTTGATTACTCAAAACATTATAAAATGAAAAAAAATTCTAATTTATATGTTGATTAAATAATAAGAGTTTTATTTATATTTAGTAGTTTTGAGATCATAGTTAATTAAGTTATTATTGTGCTTTCACTTCGCATGTTTTACTTCCCGAATAATTGGAATATTCAAATGTCCACAATCGATCGTACTTTTGAAAGTAATTAGCAAATTAAAATTATCATGAATTTAAGTGTAGATTGTCTATGAAGATTAGACATAGCAATTGTTTGCTGCAATGTTAATGAGTACTTGAAAATGGGAATTTTGAGTATTGGACAAACCCACACTCCGAGAATTACTTAATGGATTTTATCACTAGTAATTCTGAGACGATCATATCTTATATTCTTTAGATGGAGATATATGAGTTATCAGTTGTGCATTGATAATACGTAAATGTTACAGTAACTTGATGTTATAAAACATATTGATGAACATGATTTGATGAGTGAATATTGCAATCATATAAGTCGAAGTTTTTCCGTTCCTTTTGCCATAATGGGAAAATAAATATATGTGGGACCCTCGATGATTTGATTATAACATCAGTGCTTGGCCAAGCCTGTATTAAAGTGATGTGGTCAATTGGTAGTCTGAATCAGTCGTCATAAAGCAAAAATCAGGAAAAAAAACTTGGGCAATAAGATTGATTATAATCCATGTATTATGTCCCTACAATATCTTTGAAGAATGGAGGAATGTTTGATCACTTATATTAGGACTTATATCTGACTAGGTCAGAGTTCGACAACAGCTTTGAGAGCTACAATCTGCAAATCGGTTTTTGAAGTCATACTCACAACAATATTTATTAGAATTATCCAAGTGGGAGACTGTTGGATTAGGTGTCTAAGCACATAAAAATAAGTGGTATATAATTGAATTGATAGTAGCTCAGTCCTTTTGGGTTACCTTTATACTAGAAACTAGACATGATGACCTATTAAGAAAGAGGAAGAATTTATTATTTGATTAATAAAATGAAATGAATGATTTATTAATGTATTATAGAAATAATATATCAATTGGAAGTCATATTATTTAATTAATAGTTAATCAGAAATTAATTGTAATTAGTTTTGGGATTAATTGAATTAATTAAAAGTGTGGGGGCCGTTTGGAAATTTATTCATACTCGAGGAAAGAAGCTCTAGAATCTCCCTAAAGAGGATTGGACAAAAACTTCTAGGAAGGCCCTAGAATTTTCGTCAAAGGTTTATTGGATGGAAGGTTGTAGGTCGATTGGTCCTTAAGCTGAGGAATTAGGATTTCCTACTTCTAACCCTAGCTTTGGCTCTAAGTCACCTCACTATATAAATAGACTCATCATTGGTATTTTCAGCCAGATGAAACCCTAAAAAGAGTAGCCAAAAATTGAAGCTCCCTCATCCTCTCTGTCTCATTCTCTTGCTAACTTTGTTTTTAATTCATTAGAGGTGTTATACTTGTGACACTTTCTCTCAAGCATTAACATCTTCAAGGTTTTGGGATTGTTATTACTACAAAACAATCATAGGTATGTATTATAACCCTCATTATTTTATTTTCGATTACTTACTATAGATCTAGTGTTTATACATTTTTGTTCATATTAAATGTTCAATTAGAAAAGACATAGATCTTATTAGGGTTGCATGCACACATATCATTGTAAGTTATGCTGAAAACCCTTCATGATCTAGATAGAGATAGAGAAATTAAAGAATAATTGAACTGAATAATTAAATTAAAGAGTAAATTACTGAAATCGTCCCTATGGTTTGGACAAAAATTACACATTTGGTCCCTAACTTTATTTTTGCACTTGGATCATCGCAATCCTTAGATTTTGTTGTGTTTTTTGTCCCTTGCATAAAAAAAATTAGGTACCAAATGTACAAATTTGATCAAACCATAGGGACAAAAAAATGCAACAAATTCAAACCATAGAGACAATCTGAGTGAGTTAAGGACCAACCAAGCAATTTTAGCCAAACCATTGGGATGATTTTAGTAATTGAAAGGTTTGAAAAACACTTTTTATATCGTTTAGATCCTTGAAAAGTAAATCAAAAGTAATCAACAGTAAGAACACACAATGAATCAAATAGGTGCTAAATGATTAAAATAACAACTTCTCAGAAGAGCTCGATGAAGAACTTCTTCTATCGAGGTGTGCTAGGGTTACAATACTATCAAAAGAAATAATCAAGAAGCATACTAAACAATGATGCATGCATGCATCTTATATACTAAACCATAATTACAAAAACACGGTTGGATAGGCCCAAACCGTGACATTAATGGACCTAGCAAACGAGCCCAATGACAATTGATGCGAGAGATCATTTCAGTTGAGTGAGAGTGGACTTCTTGACAATCTTGAATCCCTTGAGTATGATGGCAAGAAGAGTTTGTCTGAAGAGAATGTACCACTGAAGCATATCCCTAAAAATTTTCTTATCAGCTTCACTGTTTTGACGACACATGTGAATGATATCTAGAATGTGCTCCAGACATGTATTCGCGAACATGTGTTTGTCATCAAGAGTGAACAAGCATTTTTGGCCATCGAATCTTGTGAACATGACTATATGGAATTTCGATTCGATATTTCCCAGTCTCATCTTGTTGATGTTGCTTGCCTTCCAAATAGGCTTGATCGTGGGCTTCTTCCTTAAGGTAGAGGCTATTTCTTGGTCCATCTTGGCAACCTAATGAATATAACACACCAACATTCATTTGATGTGATCTATGATTGGCTCATATAGTTGTTAATCAAGTAGCAGAAAATTGTTCAAGAGGATTCAATCATGTCAGTTTATGTTTGGTAGATCGGCAAGAAAGATCATATGAAACGAGTTGTCAGAGCCTCGGGTCACCTTAAACTTGACGTTTATAAAGTTTCCTGTCGGAGTTGGTTTCAATACCTTTACCGATGTTATTTTATGTGTGCTCCAAGTCAAGTATTGAGGTTGAGAGTACGCGACATAGTAATCAATTAGTTCTAGATCAATCTTCAGTTCAGGAGAGGGAACAAAGAAATAAAAACCTTTTCGGGTAATGGGCATGTCAAACTGTGAGTCCCTTGAATTATCACAGTCAAAAGAGATGACCGGTTCAAGCCAATGAGTGATGGGGGACTGGATTGCTTCTTTTAGTAATTTCGCCAACGACCACAAAGGAAATAGAGTTTTTCTACATTCCATTGTGTCGTGAACTTCCTTTTTTTTTTTCTTTCCCTCTCTTCTTGCTCTTTCCCAATGTGAAGATTTTCATCAGTCTCCCGATCATGTTGTTTTTGTTTCAATGCACCTTTTTCAGTTTCTTTCTCATCACATATAATCTTCTTGCCTTTATCCTTCACACTAGAACCCAAAGCTTCATTACCCTTCGGTTCAGTGGTGAGTATCGGTTGTGATGGAATTGCAATTTGTTTGCTTGTTAGAGGTTATAACCATTGACCTATATTTACTTCTCCCCTTGTTTCGGAGGGACAACAAGCTCTGGAAAAACCTCAATACGACTCAACATGTTAACAGTTGGACGGAGCTTTTGAGCCACGTGTCGGCGAACGGTAATAGTAAGGACCGAGTTGTGTGATTCCAAGAGATTGGAGAGAAGAGAATCCACATCACCAACGTTGCTTTTTATAATGGCTCGCTCAGTCTTGAGATCATCAATTTCTTTGAGTACCAAAGAGAGCTTTAGAGCTTGAGTATTGACCTTCATGGTTTTGAGAGCAAGGTCGTCCATGACTTTGTTTTCCATAGCATGATCATCCTGGAGTTTTCCATAGCATGATCATCCTGGAGTTTCTTTGAGCACCAAAGATTGCTGATTGAAGCTCTATGTTGTCAGATTTGAGAGTTTTTCAGGCTTCTTCGAAGTGCTTCTTCTCTGTTTGAAGGAAACTCGTTAGATTGTCAACAGGAGCATTCTTCTATGCAGCAGCCTAAAGAGAATCCAAAAACACATTATCATCAGAGATTAGTTTTTTGACATTTCTGGTCGCTTTCTTACAATTTGATGTGGAATCTTCAATGGCGATTGTGGCTTTCTGGCAAATAGAGGTGGAAGCGTCAATGATATTGGCAACATTGGAAATGGATGAGTCATGCTCCTTGACAAAGGTAGCCATCATTGCCTTGATAGCAGCCTCAAAGTAGGATTCGGTTGGATTTTGAGAGGAAGAAGAGAGTAAATTGTCTAGCTTCTCATTAAGATCTCATAAATGCCTCTTTGTGACAGGAGCATCCTCATCGTCATCGCTTGGAACTCGGTAAGGGATGTAGTAGAAGGAATCAAACTCAACAGTGTCTCCACCAAGAACAGGTTCAGATTCGTGTGAGAGAGGTGGAGATAATGGTTTTGAAGTAACTGGGGTTTCGGTTCCAAAAGTAGGTGCCCCCGTATTAGATACATTGACACAAACTTGATGTTCGGTTGTAGGTGTGGTTGTGGTGGTACCTTTGGTGAATAATGGGGTTGGAATAGGAATATAGGTGGTTGTTGGAGATGAAATCGGTGGTGGACATGGATCAATAGTTATAGGAACTGAATGAGTGGGAGAAGGCGGAGGTGAAGTTCAGGTACCTTGATGAACCGGTGAAGGAGGAGGCGAATTACCTCGGAGCAAACCATCATGTTCAGAGTGTTCATTGTCGCTTGACACTAGTTCAGGTTGTTGGTCAAATGGAACATATTTAGAACCACTTGAAGATTGAACCCTTGGCTTATGTGCCTTCTTCTTGATCTTTTGCTTCTTGGGAGCGGAAGGAGTTGCTTGTTCAGATTTTCGCTTCTTGGGTGTAGCAACTTTAGAAGAGGGTCCTTCCTTCTTGCTTTTTTGTTCAACCTTTTTTCCTCTTTTGGCTGGTTTATCAGAAGCTTCCAGTGAGTTTAGCAATTCAGGAGTGAGTTGGCTCGGTCCTGTAGGAGTGAGTTTCTTGTATTCATTGATGATATTACTTTCTCCAAAAACACACATGTACATCAATTCAGGAACTGAACTGATAAACATAAATTTTGTTGGATCAGAAACAATAATTTGGTTGTCTGAAAAGTAGTGATGGATGATATCAATGAATCTGCCATTGTTGGAATTTGGAACTTGTCCATCGCCCACTAACTAACTATGGTACAAAATCTACCACAAAAGATTTTAGAGTAGCGAGAAGCTGAGTTGATACTCTGAACCAATTGAGTCCATTTAATAGACCCAAATTCCATGTTGACCCCATAGTATATACCACAAAGAAGAGTCATGAATGCCTCGCTTGCTCCGTCAGAGACCCTACAACCCTCTCCGATAAATCCTTGAAGAGGAGAGTAAAAAGGCCATTCCACTATGAAGGAAGGCATGATTTCTTGAATTTTGCCACAATGGTAAGAACTTCAGTATATCCCATATCATAAAACATACTGAACATTTAAGTTGTGGTGATACAATTCGGGTTGATCATGTATTCGTCCACGATTAACCTTAGCAACAAACAAAACATGGCTTTAGAAAGCGACGTCTTGTGATTGAATATCTCGAAGACATCCTCTGCTTCACTTTATCGTATACCGCCATTAAATAGTCTTGAGAAAGCAGAGACATCGGAATAGATTCCACCTTTGTTAGGGCAACCACAAACGGTGAATATTTGAGGCATTCAACCACTTGAAGCATGTAAGAATCATACTGGAAAGGAGAGAGTTCGATTATCAGGTTTTGGTTTGGTTTTATGGTGAGAATCGAGGACTATGCACTTTGTTCATGAACTGAATACGAGTCTGCCTTTGATGAAGCTTGAAGTGGAGAAGATGAACAGTAGAGAGAGAAATCGTCGTTTATCGCTTGAAAGGATTTTGTAAGTTGTAAGGGTGTAAAAGTGAGATGAAGTGAGACAAGAAACCCCTTTTATACGATTACTAGGAGAGAGAAACATAATTATGATAATGTAGCTGTAATGTCAGAAACGAAGACTAAATGGGCGTGATTTGACAACTGTAAACCCCCAAAAAGCGTGTCAGACGGCGTGACAATATGTGACGATCGATCTTTTCACGCGCCTTTATTTGAATCTTATCTTTTCCCCGCCTCTTTGATTTTGAATCGTTTCAAATTACCTTTGGTTGACTCACCCTTTCGCTTCATACGCAATAAATTGCCTTTGCTCCAACCAAATGTATCAAATGAACCAAAACTTTATATCTAAGAAATAGCCATTAGTACCCTGATCAAGACTTGTGGAAAACCATAAAGATCTTCGTGCACGAGGGTACCAATGAAAAGGAATAAAACAAATTATTTGTGGGATATAAGTCATGTCAATTAAGACACGAAGCAGTGGATCCCCGGCACAAATCTCTTCCTTCAAAGTCAAGTGAGACTTAGAAGTGTCTGTGTAGATTCTCGTCAAAATACGATCAAATACTTATTAAGAAGCATTGAAAGGAATCTTTTCTGAATAAGGCTATTAGGGTGGCTTTTGCTTTAATCGAAGAAACTATCTTGATATAAGACCGAATGTTGGATGAAGTACTTGTGAGACCGATGTGGCCTGTAAAACAAGTAGGTGTGAAATTTTTTCGGTGACTTGATGATGTGTGTAGAAATCCCAAAAACAAAATTAAAGTGGATCTTTTTGGGTAGAAAAGTCTTGGTATTAGACAATTTCATAATGATCGCTCAAAAATAAAAAACAGATCTCGTGGTACCTATTACTAAAGTGGCTTCGTCAATACTTGGGTGAACATTTGATTGTTCACCGTCAAGTCATTGTAGGTTTTGTAAATTGGATTTCCCTCAGCACATGGTGAAACGAAACTAAGATCACGAACGCAAATGTTGTATAACCATAAACCTTAGTGGTAATGTCTAATAGTCTCAAGGGTTACATTCATAAAGTGAAGTATGATGGAGAAAATTAATGAGATGGTTAAAGAACCGAAAGTACCTCTGCTATGCGAAAGTGACCAAGCAGTTAACTCTTGACTCAATATGAGAAGTGTAAGGTAGCTCGTGAATTGAGTGAATTTATCAGCCTGATTGGGGAGAATCGATTTGTATATATCGAATCACTAAGGTTTCACTAGAAGTCTTTGAGGCTTCGATTAACATGAAACAACATGCTTCTAGGGACACTTTGCTAGTACAATGATAAAGAGAGATATACCTTCCCCAGCTTCTTCATTGGAAGTTGTCCATGAGACCGTTCAGCTGATATTTTTTGGTTTTATGAATTTTTTGAAAAGAAATAAAAACAAAAAGGAAAATATTTTTGGATTTTATGAAAAGAAATAAAACATAAAATTAATTATGATGAGACATATATAATATATAAAAAATATACAACCGAAACTTCACCTACGAGTAATAAAGTGTAATGGATTGAGCGTTCGGTACATTTCGGTTTCCGAAAAATCTGGAACCGAAATAGACCGAGATTTCGCTCTATTTCGCTTGTCTAAGTTTAATGAGGAAAAAGTGGTTTTGGTACTGATTCAGCTTCCATCATTCCCAAGCCTTGGAGTATTTTATTAAAACTAGCTTCAGGTAAGGCTTTTGTGAAAATGTCAGCTAATTGATCAGCGGATTGAACAATGTGGATTTCAAGGTTACCATCTTCTACGTGATCCTTGATGAAGTGTTATCTCTGTGTTATATTTTTCGTTTTTGAGTGTCGCACTAGATTGTGACATATCCAAATAGCGCTTTTTAAGTCACAATAGAGAGTAATCTTCTTCATATTCATGTGATAGTCTCTAAGTTGACTTTGTATCCAGATGACGTTTGAAGTGCAGGACGCTGCAACGATGTATTCAACTTCGGCTATAGAGAGAGACATGCATGTTTGTTTCTTGGATTTCAAGCTAAAGAGTTTACCATTAAGGAATTGACACCCACCAGTGGTGCTCTTTTGGTCAAGACCGCATCCTCCAAGATCAGCATCAAAGAATGCTTGAATGAAGAAGCCTGATTTCGCCGGGTACCAAAGATCGAGAGATGAGGTTCACTTCAAATACCTGAAGATATTTTTCACAGCTACCATATGAGGTTCTCATGGATTGGCTTGGAACCTGGCCCAATAGCAAATAGAAAACATAATGTCTGGTATACTAGTTGTTAGATACATTGGAGACCCTATCATTTGATGATAGAGAGTTGCATCAGCAGCTGGTTTCCCCAGAGATGGTGTCAATTTTGTACCAAATGCCATAGGAACCTTTACTTTAGAGTCTCCCATCATACCAAAATTCGCGATTAGAGTCTTCGTGTAAGCCTCCTAATTAATAAATATGCCTTCTGGTCCCTGTCTTACGTTCATTCGAATGAAAAAGTTAATTGGACCCATTGAGCTCATATCAAACTTAGTCTCCATCAACGTTCGAAATTCATTTTTTAAGCTTGGATTTGTAGTGCCTAAGATGATTTCATCGACATAGATTTAGACAATCATTCGGTGTTCACCTTCTTTGTTGCGAAAGAAGGTTGGGTCAACCGAACCTTGTTTGAATTTGGACATTTTTAGAAAGCGAGTTAGTGTTTCATACTAGGCTCTCGGGGCTTGCTTCAGACCATAAACTGCCTTGTCCAACATATAGCAATGATTAGGATACATCTCGTTCACAAATACAGGTGGTTTCTTGACATACATGATGTCTTCTAGTTCTCCATTCAAGAACGCACACTTGACGTCCATTTGAAAAACTTCAAAATTCTTTTATGCAGCATATGCCAAAAAGATTCGAGCCGATTCCAACCTTGCTATATGAGCGAAGGCTCCTTCATAGTCTATCCCTTCTTCCTGATAGTATCCCTTAACTACTAGCCTCTCTTTTTTTGTGTATCACGTTCCCTTCTTTATCCATGTTGTTCTGGAATACTCATTTTAAACTAATCACAAATACATCCTTTGGTGTGGGAATCAGTCTGCAGACTCGGTGTATCTCAAACTCATTGAGTTCGCCTTGCATAGCCTGTACCCAATCAGAGTGATTAAGTCTAGTATTTACTGTTTTCAGCTCAATCTTGGAAACAAACAAGTTAAACATACAAAACTCGACTTGAGAGAATAAGGCAGTTTACTTCACCTTCAGTTGTGAGCGTGTAACAATTTACTTCACCTTCAGTTGTGAGCGTGTAAGAACTTCCTCAGATGATTCGCCAATTACTTGAGTTTTTGGATGACCACGCGTCCATTTTACGAGTGGAGGATAATTTGGATCATAAGCAGGATCCAAATAAGCATTTATTTCTTCCTCGAATTCTGATTGAGTGTCATCATCATTCGTATTCCAATTCTCCCCCTCGAATGGAGAAACAATTTCAGCATTAGGTTTAGAATTCTCCCCCTTGATTGGACTTTCATGGTTCATTGTTGGAGATGGGTTCTCCTCCTGGAACAAAAAATCAGATAGCTTTAACGAAAATGATCCCTCCCTCTAGAATGAAGAGAGTTTAGGTATTGTTTCGCTACAGCTTTGAGGTTCGCTTTGAACTGGAGGTTCGCTTGGAACTTCTTTTGCTGCTTCGTCGATTACCTTTTTCAAGCTGTCAACCTTATTATCAACGACTTTAGCTTCGGAGAGAATGACATTCTCTGGTTCATCAAAGAGCATCATGTATTCTTCAAATAGATTGGAGATTGGAACCGAGACTTGACCTATTGAGGGAAAGATTTCTTCCATTGGTTCTTCGCTTTTCGTACGTTTCTTTATGTATTTTCATCAAACATGACTTAATAGGTTTCCTCAATTTTCTTTAAACATTTGTTCAGAACCCTATATGCCTTTGAAGTGAGTGAGTAACCAAGAAAAATCCCTCCATATGCTTTTACATCAAACTTGTTTCGATTCTCTGTAGAGTTAAAAATGAAGCACCTGGAACTGAAAACATGCAAAAACTTTACAATAGGCTTTCAATTATTCAAAATTTCATACAAAGTGACGGAAAATGACTTATTAAGTAAGGATCAGCTCTGAGTATAGCATGCAGCAGCAATCGCATCAACCCAGAAGTATAGAGGTAAAGAAGTGAAGCTGAGCATGCTTCGGGTGGCTTCACAAATGAACGATTTCTCCTTTCAACTACACCATTTTGTTGTGGAGTATAGGGAGCAGAGAAGTTATGAGATACTCCCTTTTCAGCAAGAAATTCTCCAAACTCTTGGTTTTTGAATTCCAACCCGTTTTCACTTCGGACATTTCTAACCACCTTTCGCAGTTGAAGCTCCACTTGGTTTACAAAACTTTTGAGTTTAGGAGTCGCCTCTAATTTCTGTTTAAGAAAGCAAACTCAAGTGAAACACGAAATGTCATCAACAATTACAAGAATATACTTACTACCACCAATACTTTCTATGGCTGAGGGACCGCATAAATCGATGTGTGGAAATTCAAGAAGTTCAATGATCTTTGTGTTGACATGTGTAGGATGACTCTTCCAACTTTGCTTTCCAATTTCACATGCAGCACACAAATGTTCCTTATCAAACTTTAGAAGTCCAAGACCTCGCACATGATCACCAAGAACTAGCTTGTTGATGTCTTTGAAGTTAATGTGCGAAAGCCGTGGATGCCATAGCTAACTTTCATCATAAGAAGCTTTTGTTAAGAGACATACAACAGGCTTCCCGTGTATCGGGTTTAGATTTAGTGGATACATTTCGCCTTTACGTTGGGACTTCAACACTACAATCTTTATTTTCTTTTCAATGACCTCAGAACCTTCATCATCAAATGAGACCTTCAGTCCAGTTCCTATAACCATCTCTGAGACACTTATGAGATTATGTTGTAATCCTTCCACATAAGCTAACCTTCGAATGGAGAAATCTCCGATCATGATCATTCCATAGCCTTTTATTGTGCCATATGAGTTGTTACCATATTTGACACATCCACCATCTTTTAGAGCCAAAAACCCCCTTAGCTCTTCTCGTCTCCCTGTCATGTGAAGCAAGCAGTCACTGTCAATATACCATTCATCGTCGAACTGCTCGTCATGAATAACCTGCAAAAATCAAACATATTTAGGAACCCAAAGTTGCTTGGGACCACGTGAGCCTTTTACAAAACAGGGAATTGCAATAGAAATATCAACCATGTATGTTCGATCTATTAAAGTGGTTCCATCTTTCCTTTTAATGGTGAAAACTTTAATTTTATCATCTTTTGATTTATTGGAATCAGATTGTGGAGTTTTATTTTGATTCTTAACAAACTTGTTTTGTTATTTCCTAGAGTTAGATGTCATCTTCTTCGTTTGCGTTTCGCCTTCTGAGACGATCTTTTCTTTACCTTTGACATCCTTGTGGAGATTCAGCTTTGATTCAGAATGAGGAGGATGGGTTTTGGCACCGAAACCTGTTTTTCGGTTCTTGCCACTGCTAGATTTGGAATTGAAAATGCTTCTTCGGTTCGTACGACTGCAAGATTGGCAGTGAGCGCATGGATCAGAGTTACCCTTTGATTTTATCTTCCGCCTTGAAATTGGAAGCCTTTTCTGTGCGAACAAAATTACAGTTTTGAGATTGCTAAAACTGATTCCTTTCATTCAGATTCTTCTGATATCTCTTGTTATGCTGGTGTTTTTGTTCAGCAAGTTGCTTTTAAGACTTGTGAATGTTTAATTTCGGCCTCGGTCTCTCAGCATGTGTTTCACTCTTCAATGAAGAGGTTTCGATCGCCACCTTCACATGTTCTCTTGGAATTTCATTGGTACCACTTATGCTTGGTACATCAAACCTTATAGGATTGTTGAGTGGTTCTACCACATATATGCCATTAACTCTCCATGAGGTTCTCTCTGATAAACCGACAGTTTCATCTGTATTATCTATTGGAGCGGCCCAAAAATAATTATCGCAACCTCCTGCATTGTCTCCATTTACTATGGTTGTAACCTTGGCTGTCTGTTTCTGAGGGACCCCTGTTGTGGCGTATACTTGATTTGGTATTGTATGTACCTTTTGATATACCATTGCCTTTGCTTTTATAACTTTGGATTTATCTTGGGATATTCGAGCGAAGTCAACCGAATTTTCAGATATAAGACCTTTAGTAGGTTCCGTTTCAGTTTTGACAAATTCTGAAGAATCGACTTCAACATCTAAAAATATTTCACTCATTTCACTATCCTCAACAAATTCAGAAGTGTTTTCAATATTTATTTTATTTTCTGAACTCAACTTGGCATTCAATGAGTCCAATTTCTGCATGGTTTCGGTCCTATTCTTTGGACTTCATAAACGACTCAATTTTGTCCAGACCGATCCTGTAGGCATCAGAAATTTCATTTGTAGAAACAATATATTCACAATTATAACTGTTGGAATTAAAATATCTAGCAGGATCGATATATTCTAAACAGTAAATAAAACAATAAGAACAAGACACAAGAATGACTCAAACAATGTTGAATGATTAAACTTAAACACCCCAGAAGATCTCGACAAAGAACTTCTGTTGTAGAGGTGTTTTAGGGTTACAGAACGATAATCAAAAGTGATAAAACTCTAGAGAGTATCTAATACATACATGCATGCACTATATATACTACATAACCCTAACAAAACACAAATGGACAGGCCCAATCCGATAAATACAAATAAAGCCCATGACGCAACATATTTATCCTACATTCTCCCCTTTGCGTCCATGGAACCAAAAGCTCGGCTCGGTTGAGCAATTGAAGACTTCTTAACAGTTTTGAACCACTTCGATATAATGGCTAGAAGAGTGTGACGAAATGTAATATACCATCGAAGCATGTCCATGAAGTTATTCTTATCCGATTCACTGTTCTTCTTGCACCGACGAATTATGTCGATGATGTGCTCCAGACAATCGGTTTAGAACAGATGCTTATCCGCATGAGCAAATAAAAATCTACTACGTTCGGCTCTTGTGAACATGACCGTTAGATGTGTAGGATCAATTTGACCCATTGTCATTTTATTCACATCTCCAGGTTTCGGAGTCAGCTTCACTATTCGTTTCTTGTGCATGACAGTGGCAATCACTTGATCCATTTTAGCCACTTCGTAGATATACGACCCCAACATCCTCTTCAAATGATTTAGGATCGGTTCATACTCCTTTGCATTTGTAAGCAAAATTTTGTATAATAAAATCCAATTATGAGGATTCAAGTTTGGAAGATCTACAAGGGAAATTATAGAGACCGAGTTGTCTGAACCTCGAGTAACTCTGAATCGTACATTAACAAACTTCCCCGCAAGTGTAGGCTTCAGCACTTTGACTGACGTAATCTTTTGTGCACTCCACGTCAAGTACTGAGGTTGACCGAACTATAGATAAAAATCTATGAGCTCTCGATCTATCTAAGGATGAGGCGAAGGGACTTCAGCAGTAAAATCAAAACATTGAAAAACGAACACCTTCCTTGTCATAGGCATATCGAATTGTGAATCCTTCGTGTTCTCAATATCAAATGAAGCCATTGGTTCCAACCAGAAAACAATTGGGAATTCAATCGCCTCTGTTATCATCTTTTCCCTAGTTAGCGTGGGAAAAAGGACCATTTTGCAGTCAAGAGCATCATGCTCTGCTTTCTCCTTCCTTTCCTTCTCCTCATCTTCCCTCACAATCCTATGCATCTCATTTAACTCCAAGTCCCTTTGCTTTCTTTTAAGAATGTTGGTTATTGTTTATTGGTCTTCATTACTATCATCATTGGATGGACCCTTCTTGGCTTTAACAATAGAACCCGAAGCTTCATTACCCTTCGGGTCAGATTGGATCACAACTTTCGGTTGAACAACTTTTGTTGGAACAGGAGGTTGACCTGAAGGCTTTTCTACTGTAACCTGCACCCCTTCTCCCCTTGTTGCGGAGCAGCCATCGACATCGTAAGACCCTTCATCTCATGAAGTAGTGCAATCTTCAGAAGAAGTTTGGTGGTAAGATGATTCCTGATGGTCAGCATCAAGACCGGATCATGAGCTTGAATAACATTGTTTAGGATACCCAGGACATCACCAGAACAACTTTGAAAAATAGCACGTTCAACCTTCAACCATTCAATTTCCTTTTCTGTTTGTTCCAGTTGGACCTTCTGAGCCGCCACAGTAGCAATCTGTTTAGCATGTTCGTCTCTCAATTGGCGTTCAACTACTAAATCAGCCTGGAGTTTCTCTATCAGAGAATCAATAAAGGAAATATGAGATTTATTCTCGGTTTGAAGATTAGCTCGAACTGCTTCAAATTTTGCTTGTTCTCCTTGAAGGGAGTGGGTTAGAGTGTCAACCGAAGTATTAACCTTGTTAGCATTGAAAATGGATTGACCCTGAAGCGACTCTAAGAAAATTTTAAAATATTGAATGAGATCCTTAACATCCTTAGTAGCTTGTTTACACTGAGAAGTAGAAACATCCATAGCAGCTGAGCACTTATCCATGGATTGAGTATATTGCTCTAAAGTTGTATCCATGAAGGCTTTCATGATAACATCAACAGGATTTGATAACATTCAAGTAGCTTATCAAGTTTCAGTCAGGGGCCGATAAGGACTATAGTAGGTGGAGTCATACTCAAAATCATCACCTCCAAGAATCAGTTTAGAGTCATCTGAAGCGTTAGGTTTAATAGGTGTAGTGGTAACAGGAGGTTCAGTACTAGTAAATTCCCCCGTATCAGATACATTGACATCTACCGGCGGATCAGTTGTGGTTGAGGGAAGTGCGAACAGGTAATGTTGGGATTGGCAAAGAAATCTATTGTGTTGTTCACATGGGAGGTATTGAAGCAACAGATTCTGAAATGGTGACTCTCAATGGTGAATCAGGTGGAGTGGGTACTTTGGTATGGAGATCCTCAGTTGGAGTTGGAGACCTAGGAGGTGTGTCTCGTTTTGGTGAGTCTTCAAGATTAGCCTCTTCTTCATCATCAGCCGATGTAGGCCTTCTTGTCATCTTTTTAACTTTCTTTGGACGAGCTGAAGATCCGCCTTTCTCTGATTTTCGCTTCTTGGATCCCTTCTTATCACCCTTCGTTGATTTGTCAAATTTTGAAGATGCACCTAGTTCTAGATCAATAGGATTTTCATCCTTCTTCTAACCTCGTTTAGAAGGTTTTTCCATAGCTTCCAAAGCTGCCTTCATCTCGGACGTTAATTGAAGAGGACCAATCGGACTGAGTTTACGATAAGACTCCATCACTGTGCTATTGAGTGGAACACAACGAAACATTGTCTCAGGGATGAAACCAACATGAGTGTATTTTGACTCATTGGTGATGATCACCTTCCTGGTGTGAAAGGTGGCATAAAAGGATAAAAAAACATCCTTCATCACCAGAATGTTTAGTGAAGAGATGGCTCGTTGCGTAACTATCATCCAGAATGTCCTACAAGAAATCTCTGAATGCTTGGTCGAAAAATTGAGGCTTTGCACTAGTTGAAACCAAATCAATGACCCATAGTCTAAATTGAGACAATTGTAAAGACCATACATAGTGGTCATGAAGCACCTGCTGGAACCGTCTAACCCCGCTACTCTCTCACCCAAACCCCTATGAAAAGAATCGAACTTTTGAAATCAAACTTTTGAAATAGAAGTTTTGCGATCAAAGATCGGAAAGTAAATCCTATCCTTGTTCTTATCATATGAAGCACTGGATTAAACCTCCGATAACATAAAAATCAAAACAGATTCCACCTAAGAGAGTGCTAAAACCAGTGGAGAATACTTGAGGCATTCAACAACCTGGAGCATGTAGTAGTCGTACAAAAACGGATTCAGATCAATGATCAAGTTCTGGTTGGGTTTGATCACCAGTAGAGAAGATGAAGTAGATTGGTCATGGTGAGAAGATGAATCCACCATTGTTGAATGAAAGAAGATGAACAGTTGAGAATTTCCAGTTATATTTGAGAGATGATGAAGAATGTAAGAAAAAACAATGGGTGTGAGAAACCCTTTATATACCATTGCCATGAGAGAGACAGAATCTACTGTTATGATTACACAATCTTTGAACCGTTACCCGAAAAAGCAGGATTTGACAGCTTGATTTCCCCACATAAACGTCATCACGCGTGCGGCTAGGAGCCGTTGCAAATGCATGCGCCGATTTCCATCCTTATCTGTTAAAGTGCTTGAAATTCTCATCCACACAATGCATTGTCAACTTAATTTTCTGCTTGCACAACCCATAGGACAATCAAAATGCACTTGAAAATAATCATTAGTATTATGGAAAATTAAAAAAAATTCGTGCAAGAGTGACAAAGATAAAGGAATAAATCAAACATGTATAGGATGTGAGTGATGTCTTAAACCGACATAAAGCAGTTGATTCCAAACATGAATCGCTTCCTTCAAAGTCAAGAGAGACTTGAAGTGCTTGCATGGTTCCCCAAAAAATTACGATCAAGTGTCTGTTAATAAACATCGAAAGACTTCTTTTCAACTATCGGCTCTAAGGGTGGCTTATCTCCAACCGAACCTCGATTCTTAACGTAAGACCGAAGGTCAGGCGAAGTACTTGTGAGACCGATGTGGTCTGTTGAATAAGTAGGTGAGATAGATGTATAAGTGGTTAGGGATTGAAATCTCAAAAATAAAACAAAACTAGACATTTTGGGAACAAACACCATGGTATTACACAATTTCATAAAGATCTCGCATAAAAAAAAAAAAAAAAAAAAAAAAAAAAAAAAAAGAGAGAGAGAGAGATTTCAACTGGTAAGAAGTTAAATCTTGAATTTGAAGATTCACTGTTAATTCCTTATTGGTATTGGATTGTGGGTCTCACTCAGCACATGATATACGCATCTAAGATCATCAACACAGATTTTGGGTAACCATAAACCTTAGTGGTAAGAACCGAGAGTGTCAAGGGTTACATTTGTGAACCGAAAGTAGATGAAGAAGATGGATTAGGTGGTTAAAGAACCAAAAGTACCTCTGCTATTAAAGATTGACAAAGCAGCAAACTCTTAACTACTTTGACAAGAGTAAGGTAGCTCGTGACTTGAGATAATTTGGCCTGATTGGGTAGAAACGATAGGTACAAATCGAATCATTAAGGCCTTACTCAGAGTCTTTGAGGCTTCGGTCTACATGCAACATCATGCTTCTAGGGACACCTAACTAGTTGTATAATTAGAAATTTCATACCTTCCCTTGTATTAAGATCACGAACTTTCTATGTGTTAGAGACCTAAAAAAATTAAGAAACCACACGAAAGGAAAAAAAAAATTGCTATACTGAAAAAAAAAACTTAAAAAAATATTTTTGTGTTTTTGTTAGAAAAAAATAATAAAAATATTTGTGATTAACGTTTACAACCGAAACTGACCTTTAGACATTTTAAAGTGAGATAGACCGAGCATTCAGCAAATATTGCATCCTGAAACGTATGGAGCCGAGATAAACTGAGCGGTCGGCTTATATCGGCTCCCTAAAATTACGGAACTGAATAGATGGAGCGGTCGGCTTATATCGGTTCCTTATTTTTCATGAAACAAAAATAGACCGAGCCACGTTCTATAACACTTAGCTAACCTTTTACGTAGACGAAAGGTTTTTCTATACAGATTCTACTTCGATCATGCCTAAGCCATGTAGTATTCTATGAAAACTCATTTCAGGCAACTCCTTAGTGAAAAGATCGGCAAGCTAATCCGATGATCGAACAAAACTCGTTTCAGGAAACTCTTTAGTGCAATGTGTTTGGTCTTGGAGTGCTGCACTGGATTATGGCATATCCTAATTTCACTTTCAGAGTCACAATAAAGAGGAATCTTCTTCATACTTAAACCATAATCTCTGAGCTGACTTTGTATCCAAACCACTTGCGATGTACAGGATGTTGCGGCAATATATTCAGCCTCGGTTGTTGAAAGTGACACACATGTATGCTTCTTTGACTGCCAACTGACAAGTTTGCCATCAAGGAATTGGCATCCTCCCATTGTACTTTTTCGGTCCAATCCGCATCCACCAAGATCTGCATCTGAAAATGCTTGAATAAAGAAACCAGAATTTGTTGGATACCAGAGACCGAGAGAAGAGGTTCACTTCAGATAGCGAAAGATGTTCTTTATGGCTATCATATGAGGTTTTCTTAGATTAGCTTGGAATCTAGCACAATAGCATACTGAGAACATTATATATGGTCTACTAGCCGTCAGATACATGAGTGATCCTATCATTTGATGATAGAGTGTCATGTCTACAACTGGTTTATCCAAAGATGGCATCAATTTCGTGCCAAACGCCATATGAAACATGACTTTCGAATCTCCCTTCATTCCAAATTTGGTTAGCAAGTTCTTGGTGTAAGCCTCCTGATTTATAAATATACCTTTTGTTCCCTCTCTAATGTTCAATCCAAGAAAAAAATCAATCGGACCCATTGTGCTCATTTCAAATTTAGTCTCCATCAACTTCCTGAATTCTTCTGTTAGGCTAGGATTCGTAGAGCCGAAGATGATATCATCGACATAGATTTGAACAATCATCAAGTGTTCGCCCTCTTTCTTATGAAAGAAGGTTGGATCTACCGAACCTTGTTTAAAGTTAGACATTTTAAGGAAACGAGTTAAGGTTTCATACCATGCTCTCGGTACTTGCTTCAGACCATACACAGCTTTTTCTAGAACGTAGCAATGATCAGGATACTTTTCATTTACAAAACCAAGTGGTTGTTCAACGTACACTGTCTCTTCCAGTTCTCCATTTAAAAAAGCGCACTTCACATCTATTTGAAAGACTTCAAAGCTTTATGAGCAGCATAGACAACAAATATTCTCACTGATTCCAATCTAGCTACTGGAGCGAACATCGCTTCATAGTCTATTCCCTCTTCTTGGCAGTATCCCTTCACCACTAGCCGAGCCTTGTTCTGAATGACGTTTCCCTCTTTATCCATCTTGTTACTGAATACCCATTTTAATCCAATAATAGAAGCATCCTTAAGAGTGAGAATCAATCTCCAAACACGATTTCTTTCAAACTCATGCAGTTTGTCTTGCATTGCCTGTACCCAATCGGAATGATCAAGTGCAGTATTGACCGTCTTTGGTTCGATTTTGGAGACAAATGAATTAAACATGCAAAATTCGACTTGTGAAAATAATGCAGTCTGCTTCGATTTCATTTGAGAACGAGTAACAACTCTTTCTGATATTTCACCAATGATCTGTGTTTTGGGGTTATCCCTTGTCTATTTAATCAAGGGAGGATAATTCGGATCATAAGTTGGATCCAATTTTGCTTTGACCTCTTCTTTGAGTTATGATTCATCGTCTTCGTCATTTGTATTGTTATTCTCCCCTTCAAATGCCGAAGTATATCCAACATCATGTTTAGGTATTTCTTCATCAGTTAGAGTGGAATGCTCCCCCTCGGTTGGAGATGGAGTTTGCCCTGCTGCTGGATGCTCCACCTCGACTTGAGATGGAGTTTGATGTGCCCTATGGACTTGAGATGGAGTTTGATGTGTCCCCTCGACATGTTGTTCTTCTGTGTTGGAAACAGAGGGTTGACACTCGGCTGCTATAATTGGATCGGTTTCAATGACATGTACAACTTCATAGATGATTTTCTTCAGATGATCAATTTTGTTGTCGGCTGCATTTACTTCCGAATTGATGGCCTTTTCTAGTTCATCAAATAACCTTGTGTATTCTTCAAACAAGTTGGAAATTGGAGTTGAGACTAGACCATTTTCATGGAAGATTTGTAGTTTTGTCCTGTCGGTTGATTGGAAATTGGAGTTTAGACTAGACCATTTTCAAGATGCTTGGATCATTTGTTTAGAACCCTGTATGCCTTTGAGGTCAGTGAATACCCAAGAAATATCCCTTCATCTGCTTTGACATCAAACTTGTTTCAGTTCTCCTTGGAGTTAAAGATGAAACATCTAGAACCGAACACATGGAAAAATTTGATGTTGGGATTTCTATTGTTTACGATCTCATATGAGGTTAAGGTAAATCTCTTGTTGAGAAGGGACATGTTCGGAATGTAGCAAGCACATGCGATGGCATCAGCCCAAAAGTACAAAGGAAGTGAAGGGAAAGATAACATCATGCGGGCAGCTTCACATAGAGATCGGTTTCGCTTTTCAATGATTCCATTTTGTTGTGGAGTGTAAGGAGTGGAGAAGTTGTGAGTTACACCTCTTTTAGCCAAGAAGTCTTGAAACTCCTTATTTTTAAACTCAAGCCCATTATCGCTTCGAATTTTCCTTATAGTCTTTCGTACTTGCACTTCGACCTGTTTAATGAATGCTTTCAACTTGGGAGTTGCTTCAGATTTTTGTTTAAGAAAGAAAATCTAGGTGAATCGTGAAAAATTATCTACAATTACAAGTATGAACTTACTACGACTGATGCTTTCAATAGCCGAAGGTCCACACAAGTCAATATGCAGAAGCTCAAGAGGTTCAATGATTTTTGTATTGATGTGCGTGGGATGACTCTTTCGGCTTTGCTTGGCCATTTCACATGCTACGCAAAGGTGCTCCTTATCAAATTTCAGAGGAGGGAGACCTCGAACATGATCACCCAGCACCAGTTTGTTGATATCATTGAAGTTTAGATGCGAGAGTCATCAGTGCCATAACCAGCTTTCATCGGATTTTGCTTTAGCCAGTAGACATATCAAAGGTTTGCCCTTGATGGGATTGGGATTGAGAGGCTACATCTCTCCCTTGCGTTGAGAATTCAATAAAACTTTCTTCATGTTCTTCTCAATGATTTCTAATCGCTCATCATCAAACGACACTTTCAGTCCAGTTCCAACCACCGGTTGTGAAACACTGATGAAGTTATGATGAAAACCTTCCACATACGCAAATTTTCTAGTTGAGAATTCACCATTTGTTATCATACCATATCCTTTTATTGATCCAAATAAGTTGTTTCCATACTTCACACATCCACCATCTTTTAAGGACCGAAACTCCCTTAACTCTTACTTCCTTCCTGTCATTTGACGTGAGCAGCCACTGTCAATATATCATTTGTCGTTGAACTGCTCGTCACTTAACACCTGTAAATTTAAACAGATTAGGAACCCAAAGTTTCTTGGTCCCTGGTAAGTTTTTCATAGAAAAAGGAATAACAACTGCAAGATCAACCAAATATGTTCTTTTAACTAAAGTGGTTTCATCTTTGCGATTGATGGTGTACACCTTTATTTTATTTTTATCTTGTTTAAATTTAGGTGTATTAGATGGTGTTTTGTTAGCAGGATTTTCTTTGGATTCCTAGGTTTGGCTGACCTTTTCATAGTGGTGTTATCTGTCTCAGAGTCAAGCTTTCCTTTTCCTTTAACATCTTTCAAGGATTGTTTCTCGTGTGTTTGGTGAGAATGACTAAAATATGATTATCGGCCCTCATCCTTGGGTATTTAACCGAGACTGGAGGTTCGGCTCTGATCCTTGAGTTTTGAAGCGAGACTGGAGGTTCGGTTTTTAGAGTAAATGGAATTTGGACCGAAACTTGGCTTTCGGTTCAACTGATTGCCTGCCTTGTATGATTGATTCCCAGCTTGAGCACCCTTCTTTATTTGGACTAAGTCAGGATTTTGAGACTTCCAAAACTGTTTTCTCTCACTCAAGTTTTTCCTGTACCGTTGATTTCTTTGGCGCTTTTGATCGGCCAGTTTTTTTTGAAATTTATGGATATTGAAGCTTCATTTTGGCTTTGGATCTGGATTTAGATTTTCCTTATGAGTCACGGCCGGATTAAACTTCTTCTTGGATTCTTCTGGAATTTCTTTCGTTCGACTTGTGCTTGGTTTGGCGAAACTTGAGGGTTTGGTAATGAGTTATGGAATGTATCTACCTTTCACCCTCCATGATGTTTTCTCTAACAAGCCAACACTTTCGTCTGCATTATCAATAGGAGCTGACCAGAAGAAATCATCACAACCTCCAGCATTGTCTTGATCTACCAAGATTTTTAGTTCCATTGTTTGCCTTTCAGATACTCCTTTAACAGCATAGACTTGATTTGGAACCGTTTGTACCTTTTGGTAGACCACTTCCTTTTCTTTGAATTTCTTCAACTTGTTATCTGACAAGCGAGCATATTCAACCGAGTTTTCGGATATGAGAAATTTTTCAGTCTCGGTTTCGCTACTCAGAAATTCTGAGCAATCGACTACGTCTTCCACGGAGATTTCGCTCATCTCACTTTCATCATCAAAATCAAATGTACTCTCAACATTCATCTTATGTCCAGTCATCAATTTAGCATTTGATTAGTCAAATGATTTTAAGGTCTTGGTTTTAATTTTTAACTTATCATTTTGATCTAAGATCAGTTTTAACATGCACTTATGTTCCTTAGAATCAATGAAAGTTTCAATTTTGTCCAGACCTATTTTATAAGGAATGGAAGTTTCTTTCGAGGACATGATTGATTCACATTGAGCAATGACCTCATCTTCCTTAAACTCAAGGAAGGGATAGATCATTTTATGAATCGTTTTCCCTATTTCACAATCTAAATGAAATTGCGTTATATGAATATATAAACGTTTAGCAATCAAGCAAAAAACATTACGTTGTTTCAAAAATCTCAAATTGTCTCGTTGTAAATAAATTATTTCATCCCTAGCCCTAACTAACTCCTGCTCCTTTAGCTCAAACCATATTCGCCTCTCCTCACTCTTCGTTGACAACCTGCTAATTTGGTCAGTTAGGCTAGAATTTGTTAAGCGAGTTTTCATGAGACTTCCGCTTAGATTATAAAATTTGAATTTTAGTTAATTTAATTCCCTTTCATAATTAACTGCCGGAATTTTAAGAGATTTAAGAAGGAATTGTACCTTTTTGATCAAATGATCGCAGTCGTTGATCTTTTCACTGACAGGCTTGGCTGCAAAACATTTGTCTTCATGTAGATTCGGTTCCTTATGCTCACTATCGGTTGTTACTCCAGCCATCACCATCAGGCATCTTCCAATATCGTTCTCATTTTGTTGTCTTGTCACAAAATCTCTACCGTGTGTTAGCTTTCTCACTTCTTCATCCTCTGAATCTTTGGACCACACTTCAATCCCGCCAAATTCGTCATCAATCACCTTTTCTTGAACAATCAAGGCATTCATTGGACCAGCACTAGTTTTCTTTTTCTTTATCTCTTCAAGCTTTCTCATATGATAAGTTTCATCATTTTCACTCTCTCTTCTCTCGGCCAACTTTTTCAACATGCAGTCCTTGGAAAAATGATTCTTTTCGTGACAGTAATTGCAATCATATCCTGAGTCACCCACCAGTCTGCTCTCCTTCTTTTCATCCTCCTTCTGAGATGTATTCTTAGACTCTTCCTTTGCCTTTACTGAACTATAGCTTCCTTGCTAGTTTTGGTTCTTACTGACAGGGAATTTCTTCCGAGAAAACTTCCTTGGTTTCGACACCATCATCGCATACTCGTCACTCGTAAGATCACACTCTAACATGTCATCTTCATCTTTTTCTTCAATCACGTTTTTGTTTTTCTAGATAAGAGCAAGTGACCTGACACTAGATACCAACTTCGCTTATTTTGACACTATGCTTTCATGTGACTTTAGAATTCCCATAAGTTTCGCTAGGGAATAAGCCTTGAATTGTTCATGTGCTTTCACAGTTGAGACAACCGCCATCCACTATGCTCTTAAACTGTTCAGGAAGGTGACTTTCTGTTCAATACCCTTCCTTTGAATACCATGCCTTGTCATCTTGCTGAGCAGATGATTGTAACGATCAGACATCTGGAGCAAGGTTTCTTCAGGTTTTTGTGCAAATGCTCCGAACTCAGAGAGAAGTAGAGTTTGAATAGACTCCTCGTCGGTTGAATACAGTTCTTTCAACCTGTCCCATATTTCCTTAGTTGTAGTGAATGAGCTCACTAGCTGGAAGGTGTTTGCTTGTAAAGCGAATCTGATCATTCTTAACGCCTTAACATTACACAACAGTTTATCTTTTTTGTCTCGAGGAATCTTATTCTCGCCTGCTATCAGTTTGTTATACTCCTTTTGAGTTTTCACAATTGTATTCATTCCAGAGTGAACAAATGGACCCAACGTGATTGCTTCCGAGATGAGATACTCGTAATCATTAGATCCAACCACATAATCTTTAAAGTGATGTGCCCATACTTCATAATCTTGCGTGTTGGAGATGTTGATGGGATTAGATTGTACGTCGTCTTGAGTTAATATGAGCCTTCCTTGAAACTGTTAGAGTTTGACCTGTAAACTTGAGAATAGGGTTTTATCAAAAACAACAGTTTCCCTCGATAAGAAAACGACGGCTCCTATATATTCGATAAAAGCGGTAACCCTATAGTATTCTTCAAACATAAGGAATGCGTATTTGTTACATAGTCTCCTGCTCTTAAACCAATTGTTGGAATTAAAATATCTAGTAGGATCAATATATTCTAAACAGTAAATAAAACAATAAGAACAAGACACAAGAATGGCTCAAACAATGCTGAATGATTAAACTTAAACACCCCAAAAGAGCTTGACAAAGAACTTCTCCTATAGAGGTTTTTTAGGGTTAAAGAACGATAATAAAAAGTGATAAAACTCTAGAGCGTATCTAATGCATACATACATGCACTATATATACTACATAACCCTAATAAAACACGGATGGATAGGTCCAATCCGGTAAATACAAATAAAGCCCATGACGCAACATATTTATCCTATAATAACCATCAACATCGATTTCGTCCTCCTTTAATTCAAGGAAAGTCAAAATCATTTTTTGAATCTTTTTACCGATCTCACAATCTGAATGCAATCGAGTGATATTAGTATATAAACGTTTAACAATCAAAAAAAAAATATTTCTTTGGTTCAAAAACTTCAAATTATCATGTTGCAAATAAATTATTTCATCCTTTTCCCTAGCTAACTCCACTTTGTTCTTCTCTATCCACATCCTTCTTTCCTCACTCTTGGAAGACACCCTGCTGAGTTGATCAGTTAGGTTAGAGTTTGCTAGGCAATTTTGTTTTAGACTACCACTTAAGCTGGAAAATTTAAATTTTATTTCGTTTAATTCCTTTTCATAGTTAGTGACAAGTATTTTTAGAGATTCGAGAATAGATTGTACCTTCTTGATCAACTGACCGCATTCATTGATCTGCTCACCCATTGGTTTGACAGTGAAGCATTGTCTTCTCTTTCCTTCGCCTCCTCACCTTCACCATCGGTTGTGTTGCCTCTCATCTATAAGACTCCAACAGTTACCATTATACACCTTCCAGCAAACTCACATTTATCTTCCTTGGCCACAAATGCTTTGTCATGTGTGGGCTTTCGAACTTCTTCATCTTCAAATTCTGTAGACCAGACCTCTACAGCTCCGAACTCATCATCAACTAAGTTCTCCTGCACAATTAAAGCATTCACTCTACTGTTAGCAGTCTTTTTATTCTTGATCTCTTCCAGCTTACATAAATACTAAGCTTCATCATCTTCACCATCATTCTTTTCAGGTAACTTCCTCAAAACACAATCTTTAGCAAAATGATTTTTGCCGCGACAAAAGTGACAATCAAATCCAGAATCACCCACCAGCTTGCTCTCGTTCTTTACTTCTTCTTGCTTAGGATTGTTTTTAACATCCTCTTTCTCATTTTCAAAACTATAGCTCCCTTGCCAGTTTCGGTTCTTGGAGGTAGGGAACTTTTTGCAAGCAAACTTCTTGGGATCAGAAACCATTAATGCATATTCTTTATTTGTCAGATCACATTAAGAAAGATCCAACTCTTCTTCTTCTTCTTCAGTTGCGCTCTTGCCATTTGAAAGAAGGGCCAAATATCCCATACTAGAAACCACATTCGTCTCCTTAGTCACAATGCTTTCGTGTGATTTGAGTATTCCCACAAGTTTCGCCAATGAATAGGTCTTGAACTGTTCATG